>NW_023500992.1:1973349-2631132 GCF_013461495.1 Botrytis fragariae | reverse complement strand
CCTAACCCTAACCCTAACCCTAACCCTAACCCTAACCCTAACCCTAACCCTAACCCTAACCCTAACCCTAACCCTAACCCTAACCCTAACCCTAACCCTAAAAACCATAAAAAAACCCTAAGAATTTGAAAGATAATTTAATTCGGATTTCAAAAAAATATAATTCAATTGAATCTCTATCTATTCTTTTTTTCAGATTTTCAAAAAAATCTAAATTGCATTTTATAAAATTAATAACCAATTGATAACTTTTTGCTAATCACTATTCTCATTTTTGCAAAATTATCTAAATGTCTTTTGATATTATTCAAATTCAATCTTTAGAGTTAATAATATAAATTAATCAATTTAAAAGATAATTTAATTCAGTTTTCATATTAATATAATTTAATTGATTTCTAATTCATTCTTTTTTTTAGATTTTTAAAAAAATTCAAATTACATTTTGTAAGGTTGATAACCAATTAGTGACTTTTCGCTGATCACTATTCTCATTTTTGTAAAATTATTTAAGTGTTTTTTAATGTTTTTTGATATCATTTAAATTCGATCTTTAGGGTTAATAGTACAAATCAATCAATTTGAAAGATAATTCAATTCAATCTTTAAATAAATATAATTCAATTGATTTCTAATTCATATTTTTTTTCAGATTTTCAAAAAGATTCAAATTGTGTTTTGTAAGATTAGTGATTAATTGGTGATTTTTCACTGATCACTATTTTCATTTTTGCAAAATTATTTAAGTATTTTCTGATATCATTTAAATTCGATTTTTAAGGTTAATACTCTAAATCAATCAATTCAGAAGATAATTCAATTCAGTTTTCGAATAAATATAATTCAATTGAATCTCTATCTATTCCTTTTTTCAAATTTTCGAAAAGATCCAAATTGTATTCTATAGGGTTGATAACCAATTAGAGACTTTTTGGCTGGTCACCAGCCCCCTATCAAAAATGGTCACCAGGGTTGATGACCAGCAAAAAATTCCTTAGAATAATAGTTAGATTTATATTAGCTATATTCATAACTATATTTCTAATAAGAGGAATAGTATTTACTATCGATTTCCTAGTTAATTATTTGGTTAATCTTATTATTTGCTTTGCTTAATCAATAAGTATAAGTGTAAATACTTGTTTGAGAAGGATACTTACAAAATGTTTTTTTAGTATCAATCGGTTGTAGCCTAGTATGACAATATGGCAGAGATAAACATTAGCTGTTTTGAGACTAATAGTAATACTAACTTTTATTTAGCTTGATTTATAGAAGGAGCTAAAGAGTTATATTTTAAAAGAAATATTTCTTCTTATTCTTATTTAGAAAAATATAAAGTATCATATAATCAAAGCTATAGAATAAGGAAATAAATTGGAGTAATAGTATTAACTTATTATAACTTAAATAAAAACAAAGCTTTCAACAGTTTACAAGTAATTAAATAAAATTAAATATAAGCTTAATCTTATTACTATACATACTATAATTAAGAATCGTTTTGTTTTTAAACTTGTAATTATTATGTATATTCTTGTTATTATTATTAATTAAGAACTCAGCTAGTATTTTGATTTAAACTATTTAGTTTTTATTATTATATCTCGCCTGATTATAATTGTTGATATTTATAGAGGCTTTTTTTCTGATTTGATTTAAATTTGTTGAGTAAAGAAAAAGACTTTTTTTATTATATTAACTTGATAATTCAGTCTTTATTTAGTTGCTTTCAATCTTTTATTAAATTAGAATTTTCTTTATTACAATAATAAATTAAAGAAGTTCTTTTAATCTTTTTTATTTATATATTGATTATTATCTATGAAATCATAATTATCCTTTCCACTCTCATAAAAACAAATCTATTTTGGTAAGTGTATAGAGGGTTCTGACAAAATGGAATTTTGTAGATAGAAATTATAAAGATAATATAAAACAATTTTTAAGTTAAAAGCAAAATACCAGATAAAATCGTTATTAGTATTTAATCATAATATTCTGTACTTAAACTATCTATACATTTTCTTAATAGCAAGAATATATTCTATTTTCTATTCGATGTTATTAATAATATTTATTAGGGATGATGGTTCAAGGATTTATTCAAAAAATAGATTATTAACCGCTTTATAAAGTTTACTAGATAAAAACATTAAATGGACTTTTATAATTGATAATAAATCTAATTTAAAAAAATCTCCAGTATGTCCAATAATCTTGAATCTTTTTTGAATAAGATAATTCAGTTTCTTGAAAGATTATTATATCAAAAAGTCCCTTATATTAAACTATACTCAATCTTTAATATCGAAATCTACCAATTAGTAATACAAATTAACTAATCAAAATATCTTTTTTTATATATACAAAATATTCTCTTTTATTTGATTGAGAATTAGTTTATTATATTTAATATACTCTCTAGTATTAATTATATTCAGATTGTTGGTTGATAGAATTAAATTAGATTTCCAATCCCAGGGATTACAAAATAAATAGTTATATAAAGTTTTATATAAAGATTGATCACCTAAAGATTTATATAGAAATATAAATTAAGTATAGTTCATTATTAATAGGAATTCGAATTAATTATTTTGATAATAGTTTATAAAAGGTTATAAGTATTACTGAAGGTATTAATTGTAAATCTTAATTTGATTATTAGTTTGTAAATAATGAGTAATTAAACACTTAATTTGTATTTCTAAGATATTATTAAATTCTTTCCAAAAAGTTGATATAAATTGAGAACCATAATTAAAAATTATAGATTCTGAGGATTTATAATATTTATAAATATAATATAAATATAAGTAGACTTGATCTTTTAAATTGATTGACTTATAATAAGATATAGAAATTGTTTATTTAATAAATCAATTAATTATAATAAATATATTATTGTAATTATATTTATCTTTATTGAAATTGTAGTAATTTATAATAATATATTATTAAACTCGAGTTGAAACAGGCAATAAATATAAAAGATTAGGAATATAATTTCTTAGGATAAAGCTATATTTATATTAATAATAATTCCATATATATTGTTTTATAATTTAAATTATTTTATTCTAATAATATTATTTTATTAAAAAAGCAAGTATCTTTTTTATATTAGGATATACAATTGAGATTAAATTATAAACTTTATAAATCAGATAGGTTCACAGATTATTGATATTTGGTACATAAAGTCAATTGTTATAAAGCAAGAATCCTTTCTCAAATATAAGATACCTATACATTTTGATAGTTTATATATATAAAGCTTTTAGATTCAAATGGAATCTATTTGCTTTAATAATTCGATTTATAATATTAAAAAACAGAATAATTATATATATATCAATATTTACAACTATATTCAAATCTTGCTAAAGAGATTTACATATAATCTTAATATCCATCTAATTATCTTTGATAAGTTATTATAAACAATTCTTCTTCTTAATATTATTCTATTGATTTAATTTATTAATGTGATATATGAGTATATCTATAAGGGGATTATTCTTTTCAGCATAATATATAATAATGAAATTATAATCAATAAGTAATTCTGCCCAATATACTTAATAAATATTTAATTATTTGATTAATATAAAATACTCAAAAGCTTTGTAATTAGTATATACTTTGATTTGATATAAGGATCCAGTAAATTCAACTTTCTAATAGCCTAAGGATTTAATAATTACAAGTATTTCTTTATCATAAACTTTATAATTCAATTCAATAATAATTATTACTTTCGAAAAGTAGACAATTAGTAATCATTTATTATTATACTTTTAAGATAATATATTAGTAATTATATTATCAAATATATTAGTTTCTAGTATATAAAATAGTATATATTTATAATATTATAAAAGAAAAGTAGAGATAAATCTATTTTTAAATATATCAAATATAATTTGATAGATTTTATTAAAATGAAATTTGATATTCACTTTTATAAGTTTATAGAAAGGTTTTGTTATTATATTATAATCCTTAATGAATTAATAATAAAAATTATAAAAATCTAGAAATAATTAAATACCTTTTATAATAATAGAATAAATTCAAGTAATAATTATTTCAATCTTTTTTGGATTGATTTATACTTTCTCAATAAAGATAATAAAATCTAAATACTTAATATATTTGATATTAAATTTGCATTTCTTGAAATCTGCCTATAAGCTAGCGAACTCAAATTATTCGAAAATATATTTAATATATTCTTTATATTTGTTTTTGTTTTCAAAATAAATTAATATATTATTGAAATAAGTAATATAGAAATTATCTAAATAATCAAATAGGATATTATTTATATATTATTAATAAATTATAAGACTATTTGTTAATTCAAAAGATAAAACTTTATATTTATAGAAATTATATTGAATACAAAAAATAGTATACTTTTTAAAAACAGGATTTATATAAATATAATAGAATATTTATTGAATATCTAATTTGATATATATTTTTATATTAATAAGTTATGTGAGTATCTTGTTAATAAAAAATAGAGGATATTTATCTTTATATATTAAAGAATTAAGTAATCAAAAATCTATACAAAATCTTAAGCTTTTATTTAACTTTTTTATAAAAAGAATCGATATTACAAATAAAGCTTAACTAGATTCTATAAATCCTTTTACAAGATTTTTAATAATATATTTTTTAATAACTTTTAGCTATTTAAAGAATATTTTATATAGAGAACTATATTTAAGGACTTTCTTGCCTTTTCCTTTTAATATAATCTTATAATTATATAATCGAAAGAGAAATAAAATATCCAATTTACATTTAAAGAATATTTAATAATATTACTAATAAGCTTTGAGAATTAGTAGTTTTATCTTAATATTTATAATAATATAATTGAAAATGACTAAAATTTCTGATTTCGAATTTTTCAAATTAGAAATTGTATTTGAGATACAATAATCTTTTTTTTGATTATATTTGCAAAATGAGATAATATTATCGATTTTTATATAAATAATTATAAAAATCTTATAATTCCTGCTTTTTTTATAAATAAATTGGAATTGAATTAACTTGAGTATATAAATATTGAATATATTGAAGATATAAAAAGAAAGAGATTTATATATTATTCAAATAAATATTTGATTAAAAACAGATTTCTTTTTTAGATTAATTAGAATCTAAATTTTGATAAATATTGTTTCTATTATATTAATTTCTTTTGGAGATATAATAGGTATCTCTAATATAATTATTATTATGCTCTATTATTTGCTATTTAGCTAATAATATATCTAATTCAATTGGATATTCTGATTATCTATATCTTTTTATTTCAAGTAATTAATTCTATAATTTTAAAGATTATTTTTAATTAAAAATATATTTTTTGATAATAAAATAATAAAAGAATACTCTATAGATTAATTAAAATTTCAATTAAAATAATCTATTTTAACTCAAGTTTTTATTAATTATATATAGTTTAAGATTATATTATATAATTTTAAGTTAATAATAAGAAATAATAGATAGGATTATTATTAAATATTAATAATAAAATTAAGAAATATATAATAAATAATTGTTTTACTTTTTGTATTATTATAGTTTTTGATTTTAATAAGGGGATTAAATAATAAATAACAAGATTTAAATATAGGAAATAGTAATATAAGAAATGTCTTATTAATAAAAACAAAACTATTTACTTTAGAGTTTATAAGAAATTGAGTTTAAAATAAATATCTATTTTTCGAAAGTATATAGAATAAGCTTATAAAATTATTTCTCATTAATTTTATTAAATCAAGGAATCTTATATTTTAGATTATATTTAAAAAGGAATTTCTATTTAAGCATATTAATTTAAATATTAGTCTTTAATATTATAAACAGATTTAATAGTTTCTACTTATATTTCTGAATTTAAACCCTTTTTGGTATTATAGAAATCTTTATGAGAATCTTTATTCTCTTTAGTTTCTTTGATTTCGACTATAATACTAAAGTTGCTTATATATAGAATTGAACTATAATTAGTTTTCAATAAAAGAAATATAATATTATAATTGAAATTGTTTTTTAAAAATAAAATAATATTTGATCTAAAGATTTCTATATAGCTATTTAAAATATAAAAAGGATTTTGGAAACAAGATTGAGAAAATAGAATAGAATTGTTATATATATAGAAAGTACTCTTAGATATACTTTATATAAAAATATTATTAATAACTTTCTTGTTTAAAATTTCTTTAATCTATTTATAATAATTATATTCTTGAATAGTAACTTTAAATTTATTAATTTTTGTAAACTTACTAATAAGGTTTTTGATAATAGTATAATCTTTAATATAAAGGTTAATAACTTATCAAAAGAAATTGGATATTTTTCTTTTTAAATTATAAAAGAGAATCTTATTATTAATGATTTCTATTTGTATAATAAGTAATTGGAATTTTCAATATTATAATACAAAATTATCTTTTTGAGTATTATTAAATATAATCTAATATTTATACTTAATTTGTATATAATCGATTTTGATAGGATTCTTATAAATTACTACAAGTTTATTAATTGATTATAGTTTTATTAAAAGGAGGATTTGAGTATATAAAGAGTATAGATATTATTGAACTTCTTTTTTTATCTAATCTACTACATAAAATCAGTATTACAATTCTGAAATAAATAATATTATATATAATTCTAATCATTCTGTAATCAATAACTACCATAAACCTACTTTTGGTTTTATACTATCTTTAAATTTTAATAAAAGATTAATAGATTTCGGAATATATGGTTTTTCTATAAAAATAATATTAAAATGAAAATAGAATATTTAATAAAATAACAAATTGTAATTGGGTGTGATTACTAATAAATAAATACTCTTTTCTGAATAAAAGCAAAATCATCCCAAAGTGCATCCTCAAAAACAATTTTTCTTCTTTCCAGATATAAAAGCATTCTGCTCAATAAATCTCACAAGAATATTAAGAATTCAGACTCCGTTTTTCTTAAAAGAAAATGTATAAGATTACTAAGAAATAATATAAGATAGATTAACAATACTTTGAACATTATTAACTTATACTTGTAATCTAATAACTTATTCTTATAAAAACTCGAGTGCCTGCATTTAATTTATAATCAATTACATTTGAATATCGATTTGAATAATATTATTTCAAAATTAATAAATAATTTCCCTTTCCTTATTCTTTCCCTTTCTATTAATATTAATATTAAATCTAAAAATAATATTATTATTATTTATATAAATCTGCTTTAAACAAAATTAAATAAAAGAACTAATTAGGGATTATTATATACTAAACATTAATACAAATAGGTTAACACCGGAATTGATAGGTATAAATATAATAATAATACTTATAACTCATATATTTATTAATAAATTATTTTTATTAAGGATTACTCGGAATAGATCTTCTTTTTATAAGTGATATCGAATTCGTATAATTTATTTAAAAAGGTATTAAGTTATAAGATATTATTTAATTAGCTATTAGATAGCTATACAATTGTATAGTGAGTTATAGATAATATGATACTTTGTTTTAGAAGAACTATAAGAACAGGATACAATTTATTCTTAGAATCTATAATTACAGAATTAAGAGCAAAGCGTTTATAGAACGCTCCTATATATTAGCTATATACACGTGATCGTGCACATGCACGCACGCATATGTGAGCAATTGCATTGCGATTGAGTGTGATCCGTGATAGTATCTAAACTATTAATTCAATAAATTCTATTATTCATTTAATTTATATATAAAAATAAGCTATATAATAAATTTAGTTTACTTGGAATAAGTAAACTTTTAAAAGAGAATATTATTACAGATTCAATACATAGTTATATAGATGCCTTAGGTATCCACTCTCTATATAGTTAGCGTCTCTTTGCCTTCTTTTTCACTCCTTGTAGAATATCATATATCTTACTTAGTATCTAGATCTTACATTATAATATTTTATTAGAATATATTAAAAGGAATAGAAGTTACTAGTATTAATCATATACTGTAATTAGTAATACAGTTATCTAAACAGACTAAATTAGATAAACTATAGATAGATATCTTAATTCCTTTTAAGGGAAACAAAATAGGATAAAAATATCTATATGTATAATAATATAATAAATATAAAGATTTCTTTTATTTAATTTTTTGAAAAAATTATAAGTCTGATTAATATAACTTCTAAATATAATTAATATAATCATTATTATAATTTAATTTGTAGAATTGAAAAGTATATAATATTACTTTATAATCAATATATAATACTATAATTATTATTACTATCAATTTATAGAGTTGAAAGAATATATAGTATTATTTATAAACAAAATATATATAATATGATAAAAAAGTATATAATACTAATTATACTTATATTTATAACCTGTACAGATTTATTTATACAGAAAAAGGGAAAAAAAAACCTTGCAAATTCTTTGTATAGATATCAAGATAAACAAAATCAAAGAACAAACAAAAAGCATTCTGAATTTTATTTAAGAGATTTATAATCAATAATTTCGATAAATGAAAATACAATTGAAAAGAAAGGATTAATTTTATATAATTAAATCTATATTACAAAAGTATATTAAAGTTGAAGAAGTTGAAATGGAAATCAATAATATTAAAGTTTTTCTAATCCTCAAAGAAAGCAAAGTTGTAAATATTAAGTTTAATTTAAATAAGAAAACCAAATATTTGAAAAATAAAGTTAGTATATTATTGTATATATATAAATCATTTAGTAATAAAAATAAAATACTTATTAATAAATACAATATAATACAAATATTATAAAACTATTTGAAATCAAAATATTCAAGAACTAATAATATTATAGCTAATTTATATTTAATAATAATTCAAATATTTATTTTCAAATCTATTAGCTATCTAAAGATAACTATTATTGAAATCTAAAATAAATTGAAAGAATATTGATATAAGCTTAGTATTATTAATTCTATATTTAAGGATTTATATAAAAACAAAGTTCTGTTTTTAGTTCTAACTAGAAGTTTTCTAAATGAATATTAAATAATAATTGATATTATGAATATTCAAAGTATATTAGTAATGAAAAATAAAATTAAATATCTTATAATTAAGAAGCTCAATATTCAGAAAATAGAATAAAGCTATATTATTAATAGGAAATATATAATCCTAAAACAATGAAGAGAATATAAAGGATTAAGCTTATTTGTAAAGTAAAATCAAAACAATAAAACTAAAATCTATATTTATTATTTTTGTAAATAAGAAAAGCATTTTCTATATAATTATAAAGATCTTATATTTATATAAGCTTTAATCTATAATTACTATAAAGCTGAATAACAAAAAGCAATATTCAAAAAAACAATTAAAATGTTATTTGTTAAGAAAAAAAGTAATCATATTTATTTTGTAAATAATAAAAATCTTTTAATTGATTTCGATTTATTAAAAAGTAAAAAAGAGTTTGATAATAAAGAATACTATATTTCTAAAGAATTTATTTATAAGATTATTCTTTTTCATTAATATATAAATACTAATATTTCTTTATATATATTTAATCAACTTTCTCTTTTTAAAAATATTAAGAAAATAAAGAAAAAGATAATAAAAGTTGATAGGAAAATTATATATTATAATCGAATAAATATTGTTATAATGGAGCTAGGAGATGAAGATATAGTTTTATTTTCAAAAATATTATATATATTAGAATTAGAAATTAATCTTTTTTTTGATAAAAAGATTTATAAAGCTAGATTTAAGAATAAATTTAATTTAGATTATATATATTTTCAAAAAAATAGAATAAATATTATTAAAATAAAAATGAATAAAGGAATTTATATAATCTTAAATATTATAAAAGGATATAAAGATATTATTTTTCAAAGTATAAAGATTATTAATAATATAGAATCAAATAAAACTATAATAGAAATCTTTTTAAATAAATCCAAGGATTTAAAAAATTATTTATTATAATATAAACAATTCAATTATTTTAATTCAGAAAAGATAAAACCTTTATAAAGTTATTATACTAGAAAAACTAATTAAAGTTTTATTCAAGATTCCTATATACAAAGTTTATACATTTATCAAAATAAAAAATCTAATTCCAAAACAATTTAATCTTTACAAAACAAAAAGATTAGAATTTATTTATTTCAATATTATTAGTCTATTCTCAAAGTCTTTATAAGGAAATTGCTATTTCCTATTAATTATAAATAGTTAAACAAAAATAAACTGAATTTTAATTCTAAAAACAAAAAACGAAGTTATATTAAAACTAAAGAAATAAAAAACTAAATTAGAATTAGATATAAATAATAAAATATTAGTTATTCGAATTGATAATATATTAAAACTAATTCAAATTATTAAGAAATAGAATTTTAGGACTTAATTAGAATTAATTATCATAATATTATTTTATTAAAATAAAATTATTAAGAGAAATATTAGTATTATTAAAACTAATATAAGAGTTATATTTGTTAGAAGTAAATAGTAAGTTATATATAATAAATAATATATTGAATATATATATATCCGGGAAATCTGGGAAAGAAGTTTTATAATGGTGTACATATACTATACATATATTATATATATAATTTCCAATATTTTTTTTATAATAAAAATCTATTATCTGAATTATATAAACTCTATATATATATATATTTATAAAGAGTCTTATTAATTTTTATAATAATATCAATATTCTAATATTACTTATGGTTTCTATATTTCCAATAGAGTTTGATAATTCTATAATCTAATATTATATTACAATACAAGAATACTCTTTTATTTGAATCTTATTCTTTTTGTTTATATTAAATGAAATCCAGTTTATTATAAGGAAATATAGTAGTATAAATTCAATCTGTTTTTATAAAATCCTTTTTATATATATATTAATGAATTACTTCAAATTCATTATTTTCGAATTATAGAGTTACTTTTTTAATATAGTAAATAATTTAAATTCAATTTTATATAAACAAATCTTCAGCTTATCTATTATCTTATATAGTTTTCTTAAAATGATTAATTTGGTTAATTTGGTTAATTTGATCAATTTATAATAAATTAACCAATTCGGCTAATTGGGACAGTTTTTGATAAATTCGATAGATCTGGTAAATATAATGAATCTAATAAATCTAATGAAATTGTTGAAATAGGTGAAATTTATTAATTTGATTAATTTAGTTAATTTGGTCAATTTGGTCAATTTAAATCAACCAAATTAATTAAATCGATTAAAATAATTAATTTAATTAAGTGCAATATTAATATTTATTAACTCTCTTTAATATATATATATTCAGTATTTCAAATTCAATTCTAAATCTTTTTTATAAATTATAAAGCTAAAATATATAAGTTGTTTTGTAAGAATATCAATAATCTACTCAATTCTTGGAATTTATATAATATATAGTCTTTTTATATCAACTATATCTTTTTGAATATAATATTATTGAATATTGATATATTTTGTTTTATTATGAAACTTGTTCTTTTATATTTAATCGATTTCATTTATATCATTATAATATAATATTGGAATAAAGAGCTTTTCCTTAAAGCTTTTATCTAAGTCTTTTATTAGCTTTTTTATTCAAGTTAATTCTTTTATATCTTTATTTATTATTATAATCTCAGTTTTTATTGTACAGAGAGATATTGATTTCTATTTTGTTGAAGATTATATTATAATATTATTATATTTAATAAAAACTATTCTTTGGATAGATTTTTTATTAGCTGAAGATTCTTATATTGAATCTATATAAACTTGATATTTGTATAAAAATATATTAAATTGATTTAAATAGATTATACTAATTGAATATATGTTAGTAAGATATTGAAATAAGTATTTTATAAGTATTAAATAACTTTCTTTTAGTGTATATATAATATGAACAAATTGGTTTATAGTATATACTATATTTGATTATATATAATTGGAGAAATAAATAATGCTATTAATAATTTGTAGATAAAAAATCTTATTATCTTTATATAATAACTCTTTTTTCTTTATATTTTGAATTACTATATCTAGAGAAAAAGGCAAATTCTTGGTGTTAAAGAGATTAATTCTAAATCTATATAAGATCTTTTTTATATAATTCGATTAGTATATTTTAAATAATCAATTTTATTGATTACACTCTATCTAAATACCTAGGAATATATTGGTTTTATTCAAATCTTTGTATTTCCATTTATTTGAAATTATTTTTTTTATTGAATTCATATTAATATGGTTTTTTATTATTAGTAGATCATTTATATATAATAGGATATATATTCCTTTTTCTATAAAGAAATTAAAATTCATTATAAATTCTTTAAATTCAATCTTTTTAAAAAAATTTTGGATAATAATTTACTAAACTCTTAATACTTGTTTTAGTTTATAAAATAACTTTTTCAATTTGAGGTATAATTTGCTTTTGAATCTAATTTTAGGGAAGATTTCTTTAAAGAATTCTGATACTTCTATAAGAATTTCTATATTTATTAACTCACTATTTAAAAAGATAATATTAATATTTATATTATCAATCTCCAAATCTTTTATAACAATTTTGACTAGTAAAATGTGTAATATTGAATATTTTATTATACTAACAAAAATCTTTTAGAAATTTATTCTATATCTTTAAAAATATTCTTTAATTATTAGTTTTGCTTTTCTTTTAATTAATTTACCAAATTAATCTAATTTATTTCTTAAAATATATCTATTTTTTAGTAGTTTTTAATTTGTGGGTATAACTTTATTTATAATCTTAAAGATATTATTATCCTTTAGATTCTATAATTCAGATTTAATTATTTCTATTTATACTTAAACATTCTTTTGTATAATATCTTCAAATTCTATTAATTTTTCAAATATTGAATTAGAGTTATTAGCTAGATAATCTTTAGGATATACAAAAATAGTATATAATACAATTATATACTAAACAATCTAATTATTGAAAATCTTTCTCAATTGTTTTTTACAACTTTTATTTAGAATATCTTGAATTAAAGCAATTGTAGAAATAGATTTAACTCTTGGAATTTCTATAATTATTTGTATTCTTTATCTTAAAAATAAAGATATTTATACTTTTTATACTGATTTAATAATCTGTAGTTATCACTATTATAGTATTTATAAAGAATAGATTTAAATTTGTAATTTATTTTGAATCTAAATATTCTATTGCTTATTGATATATATTTATATATCTTTTTATACTTATTATATTCTTTTTCTTTTTATAATATTGTTATATAAAAAAGGTTTTCTTTTATTTATTATCCCAGACTATTTTGGAATTACCTTTTCTTTAAAATTTTTAAGAGAATATCTATATTTATTAAAATTAATATCTATTATTTTATTTATAATTATATTATAAAGATTAAGAAGAAAATAAATATTATTTCTATTTATTCTAATAAAAATATAATCTTTTTTAAATATTCTAAACTCGAATTTTTTTATTATTAAGTTAAATTACTATAGGTTTTTAGTTTATACTTTGTAATCAAATATTCTAAGTTTCTTGAAATCAGATTATTAATTAAATATAATTTTATATAATATAATTGTTAAGGAAAGCATTCCAGTTTTTTCAAAAAGTAGGGATTTGATAGGAAATCTATTTTTCAGATATATAACATATTTAGTTGTAAACTTTTATATACTAGGTTTTATTTCTAATTTATTTAATAACAATTTAGATATTATATTAATATCTTGAATTTTCTTTTTTATAACTTTGTTTATAAAATACTTTCTTAATAATAATAATTTGAAAATTAGATCTTTCTTTGAGATTTTTATTTGGAATTATTGTTCAAATTTATCTCTATTATTATCTACTCTGATTATAGCAATTTTTGAGTTGAATTCTTTTTCAATTTGATTAATTAAATTCATTAATATAAGTATAATAATATTTGTAGATTTGTCTTTTATATATTTGATTTATATAGTTTTGGTTATATTATTAATAACTATAATAAAGTATCTATTACTATTCTTTGAGAATTTCTGAATTTCTAAAAGATTTATATGAAGATAATATAATCTTATAGAAATACAAATGGTGGTATACTTATTGAAATATTTATTCATTCTCCCTACAAGGTATAGCTTATAAGCTTTTCAATTAATAGTTTTTGTTTTTTTGATATAATAAAAATCATTTGAAGCTTTCTTTAGCTTTTCCAATTAATTATAATTGAGATAATCAAATCAACAATGTATAATCTCTACTTTATCATTATTTAGATTAATATCTTTAGTTTCAGAATTTGAATAAACCATATAGGTATAATGAATAAAAGGTTATCTAATAATATAATTTCTATTAATTCTTTTTATAAATATTTCAAGTTATCCATTTTTCTAATAGAAAACTAAGTTCTTTTCAAATATAACTTTTTATTTGATTAATATAAGTATTCTAATTAATATAAAATAAGTGAATTCGAAGTCTTTAATATATTATATATTTCTTAAGGTAAGATTTTTAATTATAACTATTCTAAAGATAGTATTAAAGATATTTATATTACTTGTAATCTTTATATATTAAGGAATATTCTAATATATAATGTTTTGTAAATTTATAAATAAATTAGTAAAATAATGGGAAGCTTTAAAATCAAGTATTCATATATAATTATTAAATACTTATATATATATAACACTAATAAAGTAAAGAGAAATAATATATTTCGATTTCGTTATTACAAAATATGTAATAATTATATATATAGAGTTTTTATTAATTATCTTATTATCTCTTATTACTTCTTTAGTTTTAATATAAATAAAGTAATCTTTTTACATATATCCTTTTTTTTTATAAAAATTATAATTAAAACTATTTATCTTAATAACTTTACTAGCCTTTAATGAATACATTTTTTTACTATTTCCTTAATATTTTCCATAATCTCTAAATCCTTCCTTTCCTTAAACTTTTCTTAGTTTATATTTCTAAAAGACTTTTTGTATAGTATAAGCTGATATAGAGTTTATATTAACTCAAGGAATTCTCTTAATTTGCTATAAAATATATAATATATCTTAAAGATTTATATTTGTAAATATAATAAAATTGTATTATATCTACCAGATTTCTATATCTAATAATATATTTAAAAATTGAATATAAATATTTATATTAATAATAGATTACTTTATTTTAAATGTTTTGTACTTATATTCAATAAGATAATTAAGGAAAACTTAAATAATCTCTATTTTTAAATTAAATTGTTTATAAATAAATAATCTTTGAAGATTCTGAATATATTAAGAATTTACAATATTATTAAATATTAATAGCTTTATCCAAATATCTAAAAGATCATCTATTATAAGTAAAGATATCAATTAAGAGTAATATATTAGGATTAAATAGAAATTGATAATATTAATAACAATTTCTTTCTTATTCTTTCAATCTATAATCTTTAAGCAAAGGTCTACTAGTATCTCTTCTTTCTTTATATATATTCTTAATATATTAGCTTCTAGTATTACAAATATAATATACTTATAAAAGTCTATTTAATTATTGCCTTTAAAAACAATAAGAAATCCATATTTCAATTCAATTGAAATCGAACTTATTATATTTAAATAATATAAATTTTCATATCAAAATATATTATAAAGGAGATAAAAAAGAAAGCTTTTTATAATATAATACTCATAATCTATTAGAAGTAAATAGTAAATTATATATAATAAATAATATATTAAATATATATATATCCGGGAAGTTTGGGAAAGGAGTTTTATAGTAGTGTACATATGCTACACATGTGCTACACATGTGATTTCCAATAATATTAAAAAAAACTAGATTACTATTAGAATTCTAGGATAAAGCTATTGAATATAATATATACTATAGAAATAGAATAAATACTGAATTAATTATTAATAATAATGTTATTAGTTTTATTAAAGTATTTATAGAATTAACTCTGGATATCAGTTATTATAGAATATAGAAAAGCAAATATTATATATATATCAATTTAAAGATAATTCTAAAGAATCAATAATATAATAAATTATAAGATATAATTTGAATAAATATTTTTATAGGATATTTATATATAATTAATAAGTATATCAAAATATACTTATTAGAATTAAATTATATTATATAAATAAGTTAAATAACTATAAACAAATCCAAAAAGAAGAGAAATCTAGATTTGAGAATAAGAAATTTTGTATTAGAATCTTAAGATATAAAGAATATTATTTTTAATAAAAAACCAAAAAACAGATCTTATAAAATATAAAAAATATAAGAATCCCTATCTAAGTTATTATAAAATATTATTATCTCTAAATATTCAAAAATTGTAATCTCTAATATATTCAAAGTTAATAATATTCAATAATTCAATAAAAACAATAAAAGAAATATTATTAAAATTAATCTTTTTATAAAACCAATTTTATCTTTAAAAATAAAAAAAATAAAAATACTAAATATAATATTTATAATTAATAAACTTTTGATTAAAGTTTTAATTATATATATAAATATAGATCCTTCTAAAAAATACTTTTTTTGAAAATATAAACAAAACAATAATAAACCAGATAAATATATCTAAAAACTAATAAAAGTAATAATAATAATACTTTTAATAAACTCAAATAAAAATATTGTTAAATATATTATAATCTTTATATCTCTTATATCAAAAATCAATTCAAATATTAAAACAAAATTATCTAAAAACCTTTAATTGATTTTAAAAAGTTTAATAAACAAGGATATAGCCTTTCCTACAAAATAAATCCTAAGTATTTTTATTCCTATTATATATAATCAGGTAATCTTGAATTCTGAATATAAATAAAAATGAAAACAAGCTATTAAAAAGGAAATCAGTTTATTGATTACAAATAATACTTAAAAAGAATATATTCTATTAAAAAAAAGAAATCTTGTTTCAATTAAATAGATATTTATAATAAAAATAAAGAATAATAAGATTGAGAGATTCAAAGTATAATTAATAGTAAAAGATTTTAATCAAGTTTTTAAAAAAGATTATAATAAAATATTCACTTTTATAATATAACTCAATATACTCTATTTATTTCTAATAATTATTATAAAAGAAAACTTAGAGTACTAATATTTTAATATAAAGAATATTTTTATAGAATCTTATCTCAAAAAAGAAATATATCTTGTATTACTTTAAGGAATTAATATATCAAATAAATATATCGTATATATATTACAAAGTTTATATAACCTCAAATAAACTAAATAAAATTGAAATCAACTTTTAAAATCCAAATTAATTAATTAAAACTTTATTTAAAGTCTTATTAATCCATATTTATATATATATACTATTCAACAACTTAATCTATTAATTTATATTAATAATATAATCATTTCCTCAATTTCAAAAAATCAACTCAATTAATTCTTTATAATACTTTCCTTATACTTTAATACCAAAAACCTAAAAAAAATTAACAAAATTCTAAATATTAAAATTATAAAAAATCAAACAAATAGATTACTCATATTAAACTAAAAAAAATATTTAGAAATTATATTTATCAAATTCGAAATCTTATATACTTAATATTATACTAAAAAAATATCTATCACTAATTACTCATATCTATAACCTACTACAAAAAACAATAAACTAATTAATATTACCAAATATTAATAAGCTATAAATAGCCTCATTTATCCAATAATATATACAAAACCAGATATCTCCTTTATACTAAGCCAATTATTATAATATATAGTAAAATCAGTAAAATATTATAGAATAAAAATAAAGAACTTAATATAATACCTAAGGACTATAATTACTCAGAAACTCAAATACAGATTTGAAAAAATACAATACCAAATTGTAAAGAAATATAATTTATTAATAAATATTATAAAAGTCTTTATTGATACAAATTAAACAAATAATCAATATAATCAGAAAAGTATTTCTAAGAGAATTATTATATTCTATAGAAAATCAATATTGTAAATTAATAAGAAATAGAATTCAATAATAATATCAAATACTAAATCTGAATATATATTAATAATAATATTTACTAAACAAAAAAAATAGTTAGCTTAAATACTTAAAGATTTTGGAAAAACAGAATATATATTTGTATATAGAAATACTATTCAATTATTAAACAACAATTAAAAAGCAATAGTTCTAACTAAGAATCTGTATCTATATAAATAATCAAAGTATATTAATATATACTATTATTTTATTAAGGATTTTATTTGAAAAAGAAAAGATAATGATTAGCTATATTAATATATCAAATATAATAACAAACAAAATAATCAAACCTCTAGCAAGAATAGTATTCGAAAGATTTAAAGAAATATTAGAATTGAGATAATAGAAATATAAAAGATTGAAGAGATCAAAGATAATAACTTTTATAAAAAAGTATTAAAAGGAATAGAAGTTATTAATACTAATTATATACTATAATTAATAATACAATTATTTAAACAAACTAGATTAAATAAACTATAAATAGATATCTTAATTGCCTTCAAGAAAAGTAAAATGAGATCAAGATATCTATACACATAGTAATATAATAAATACAGAGACCTCTTCCACCCAATCTTTTAAAAGAATAATTCTTTTCTTTAATTTGAATTTTAAAAAAAAAGTGATTTGAAAGTAATTTTTGTTTAGAAATATTTTGAATTGAATTAAGATGTAAATCTGTAATAATATCTTTATAATTAGAATTAAAATGTTTTTTTAAATTTTGTAAATTGGATTTTATTATATTGTAAATAGAATATTGAAAATAGGATTTAATAAGTAATTCAGGAAAAGGAATTAAAGAAAATTGGGATTTAAATAAATGAATTAGGTAAAGATTTTGATTAATTGATTTAATATTTAATAAATTATAAATATTATAAGCTTTTTGTATTATCTTTTTTTTATGAATAGGAATTAAATTAAAAAGATATTTGTTTTATAAATGACTTTTGAAATTTTAAATATAAATTTGATAAATATTATAAAGGACAAATTGAAATATTAAATAATAAGAAAGAAATAATATTTTATTAATTTCTTGAAAAATTAATTTAGTTTTGAAATCTTTAGAATCTTTGAAATCATTAAATAATTTATTAATATCAAATTTAAAAGAATTAAAGGGGAAAAAAGAGATTTGATAATTAACTATTTTTATTAATATTGATTTAAAAGAATTAAAAAAATCTTTTAAATTTGGATTTAAATTTAGATTAAATTGAAAGATTTGAGGGGATTAAAAGATTTGAGAGTTTTGAAAAATTTGAGGGTTTTAAAGGTTTGAAGATTGTAAAAATTTGAGAGCTATAAAGATTTGAAAAAATTGAAAGATTTGAGGGCTTTGAAAAACTTGAGAGCTTTGAAGGTTTAAAGGCTATAAAGATTTGAAGGCTTTAAAGATTTAATTTAGAATTGAATTCTAAAGAATTGAAATAAAAAGAAAGCTTTAATATAAATAAATCTTATTGTTTATTATTAATTATTATAATAATAATTTTAAGAAATCCTTATAAAAAAATCTAAGCTTTAAATAAATTCTATATTAAATCTCAAAATAAGATTATATCTAAAAAGAAATATTAATTAATTAATTTAAAAAATAATTTAATTTGGATTTCAAAAAAATATAATTTAATTGAATTTTTATCTATTTTTCTTTTCAGATTTTCGAAAAGATTTAAATTATATTCTATAAAATTAATAATTAATTAATAACTTTTTATTAATTATTATTTTCATTTTTGTAAAATTATTTAAGTGTTTTCTAATATTATTCAAATTCAATCTTTAGGATTAATAATACAAATCAATCAATTTAGAAAATAATTCAATTTAGTTTTCAAATAAATATAATTTAATTGATTTCTAATTTATTCTCTTTTTCAGATTTTCGAAAAGATTTAAATTATATTTTATAAGATTAGTAACCAATTAATAACTTTTTACTAATCACTATTTTTATTTTTACAAAATTATTCAAATATTTTTTAATATTTCTTGATATTATTTAAATTCGATCTTTAGAATTAATATTGTAAATTAATTAATTTAAAAGATAATTTAATTCAGTTTTCGAATAAATATAATTTAACTGAATTCTTATTTAATTCTTTTTTCAGATTTTCGAAAAGATTTAAATTGAATTCTATAAGATTGATAATCAATTGAGGACTTTTTGGCTAGTTATTAGCTCTTTATCAAAAATGGTTATTAGGGTTAATAATCAGTAAAAAATTCCTTAGAATAATAGTTAGAATTAATATTATAAATTAATTAATTTAAAAGATAATTTAATTCAATTTTTATATTAATAGAATTCAATTAAATTTCTATCTATTCCTTTTTTCAAATTTTCAAAAAGATTTAAATTATATTCTATAAGGTTAATAACCAATTAATAACTTTTTACTAATTACTACTCTTATTTTTACAAAATTATTTAAGTATTTTTTGATATTATTCAAATTCGATCTTTAGAGTTAATATTATAAATCAATCAATTTAAAAGATAATTTAATTTAATTTTCAAATAAATATAATTCAATTAAATCCCTATCTATTCCTTTTTTCAGATTTTCAAAAAGATTTAAATTGAATTCTATAAAATTAATAATCAATTAGGGACTTTTTGATTAATTATTAGTTCTCTATCAAAATTGATTATCAGGGTTAATAATCACCAAAAAATTCCTTAGAATAATAGTTAGTATTCATTATTATATTTATTACAATTCGGAAATTAGATCAATTCATACACTTCAGCAAGTTAATTATTAACAAATATGAAAACAAGCATGTTGGTATTTACTATAACCCATAAACTTTAAAGTAGACGAGACAGTCAATTATTTGCAAAAAGCTTAGTGAGATTGCAGGCCTTCCTTTAGCAAAGATCACAGAGATACACTAATACATCTTCAACAATCAGCCGCATCTCTTACACCCATTGCACCATTTTCTGCACGGACATGTGCTCGCAAATCAAAACCTGAAAGGATAGTAGCAATCGATATCGGCGCGGTCGTCGTACACCAGACAGCGTACTGTGTAAGAAGCCATTCCCTTGGGTTTTGGTTGGCTTCCTCCTCCATAAGTTTGACCATGACATTGTAAGAAATCTCATCAGCCCAAATTCCAACACAAATAGCGCATGAATGGCACAGGGTCTCTATTGCAACTTGTGCTAAGCGTGAGATACCGACAGCCCACTTGACAGATGGGCTCTCCAGATTGATCTGCTGAAGAGGGACGGCTGCCAAAAGGGGATATTGACCGTCTGTCATGTGGGACACCAGCTCTGACTGGCATGTCACACAGATCTGGGACCAGTGTTTTTCCGTCGAGGTAAGAATTTTATCAAACTCAACATAAACATCATACTGGAATAAATCCCGAGGAACGAGTCTATTGATGGCACTCAAATCGACTGTTGCTTGCCAAAGTGACACCACACTTTCCTTCTCGAGATCAAAGCCTCCAAATATAAGTTGTTGTTTGGACATCTCCAAAACATGTGAATTCTCCTGCATTTGTAGCCTGTACTTGACCAGTCTTTCCCACACTCTGTAACGACCATTAAATGGAGCCCATGCAGCGGTACAGAGAGCAGCTGAATCTCCATACAACGGAGATTCGTCGTCTGCAAGGTGGAAAGCTCTTTCTGCCACTGCGTCAATTCCTGTGCGTACAAATACGGTATGTAAATCTTGTTCGGTACAGCCAGATGCTGCCGCATATGCCAGCGACGACATTCTGTTGTGCGAACATCGATCATAAAGAAAATCGTAGGAATTAGCCAGCACCATACAGATAAACATCGAAGCTTTTCCACGATCATAAGCCTCGGCATCTTGGTATCCGTATGGGCCAAGACCTGCACAATCACCAACTGTGGCATCAATCCAGCTTTTTGGTGTTAGCATCTTATCTCCGAAATTGAATGCACCATTTCGCTCAGCTATCCAACTTTCATGGCATTCTCGAACAACTTTCTGGATGTCATAGCTGAGTAAAGCAGCACATGCTACACTCTTCAGGCGAATTTCGGAGCTGAGAACGCACTTCCTCGCAATCTCAATGGCTTGGTAAAATCCTTCCAGAAGTTTAGGATTGCGATCAAAGTCGTAGTCGACACTACTGAGCATTTGGAGAGCAGTAACATCAGCGAGGTGCTCGGCGGAAACGACCTTTCGTACCATTCCTGCCCAGATGAAGACCGGGCACGGCGGAATCTGTGACAATCCTAAGCCGTTCCAACTCCGAAGAAGTTTCGCGTAAGACTTGTCGGTTCTCCATGCTAGGCCTCCAATACCCTTAGGGCCAACTTCATGGATGTTGCCGGATGATGTATTGTCCACCACAGTCATATTCCACGGTAACAACGCAGATGATGGATTTGACGTGGCTTTGACTGATTTATAAGATCTGACAACCTCCAAAACATCTTGAATCATCTGAGAATGCATGCCAAATTGTGGGATCTTCGTGAACATGAGTTCCCATGCGCTGATGATGCACCCTCCTTCGGCGAGATATTTTCGAATCGCAGACGTAGCTCCGGCGGTGTCCATACTTTCAATCACATTGATGAGAATCTCTAGACCCCAAGCGTTGAGCAACGGCGCCTTCGCGGAGGTGTTGCGATGATTACCCGACGCCGACATAGTTTCTGTAATATCAATAGACAGCAGATAATAAATCAGAAATCTGAATATTCTCGGATTCAATCAACAGTGATGTTTCGCTTTGCAGACTGACTTGGTCTTGCAGAGGGAATTTATACACCACCCCTCAGTCAAGCTGGTATACTGAATAACAGACTGAATATATCAGAGGTGCGTCCATGAAATACGTCATCCGTGTGTAAAGAAAATGTTAAACTAAAGAGCTTGGATACGAAGATCTGCTTTGCATTAGTCGTATCTGCTGTTGTACAACCCCAAATTTGTTATCCTCTGAATGTCACATCAGGAGGCATGAATCAGTTTACTATAATCTAGAGGAGTACAAGAAAATTAACATTAGCTTGATACTAATAATCCGAAAGAATCCTTAGATAATAGAGTAAATACCTATTATAACACCAACTTCTGTTCTTGGGTCTCGAATACCAGAAAAGGTGTTGCTTTTTGTCTATTTTACTATTTTGCTAGGGTTAGATCTAGTTTTGATCATTCTGGTCTTAAAAAATTACTAATTGTGACGGCAACTGGTTCACGGTATAGTAGTAAAATGGATTAATTATCGATACTAGAGAATAACAAACTACTATACAAAGAGTAAACCTATAAGAGGCTTTTATAATCAATATTATAGCATTACAATAATTATATGAGTATAGAGAAATAGTAAAAATAATATGAATTTATGAATTTATTAATCCTGCTAATACAACAATTAAAGGTAAGTTATACTAGGTGTTGAAAAATTTGATTAATTTTAATAAAATTAAAATCAAGGTAATGAAATGAATGGAGATAAAGTATGAAAAAGTAGGAAGTAATTTTTTATACTTTTTATTTTATTTTATATTTTGGGGAATACCTAAATCATTTGACTTGAAAATTATAACAGAAAGTTCCAAGTATATGAATATAGTTCAAGTCAAAGGTCATTATAATCTCATTCAAGTGAAAGCAAAAGTCAGTTCTTTTAATAGCTATTATATAAGGGCTATTCCATTTATAGTTGACTAACTTATTAGATTAAATATACATCGACAATTAGACCCCACAATTAGGTCCAACGTCTTCTGTTTTCTACTACAACTAAATCCTCTCATATTCATATAAATTATATATTAAATAATAATCTTTTCTTCTGACTTCAAAAAACTACTATTATTTAATGAAATTTAACATAAAAAATAAATCTATTTATACTATAATACAATATTATATAATTTGACAAATTATCGAATACTAAATTTCTTGTCTTTTTGAATAACCTTAATAATATAACCTATCTTATTTTATATACAAAATTCGTTTATATATAATCGTGTACTTTATTTATTTATTAATTAAATCATTTAAAAATTGAATATATAGAATTTAATTATAAAAATCTAATCTTTTTTGAAAAATTCGAATTAATATAAGAGTTATTATAGAAATAGTTTTTTTGTAACGAAAATTATAACAATTTTTACTTTTTCTAGAATATAATAAGAAAATTTATATAAAAACTATATATTCAAAAAATCAGACTTTTATTACTATTTAATATTCTTTTTCATTAAGAAAATAATAATTAGTTATTAAAATATAATTGCTAAAAAAGGCTCAATTTTGATGCATTTTTGAAGTGGGCCATATACTGATATGATCTATGTACTGTTAAACCACATTATTGAAATAAGATATAAATATTTTACATGAAAGTGATTCACTTAGTGATATAATCCATTCGGTGATAAATCACGGTGTATAAACATCCCCGTCATTTTTGTTTGTGAGCAAGTTTTGCCAATAATTCTCCGATCAAGATTGTCAGCCTCTCCCTAGTGTGGAGTGAATTGTACTCTTCTCAACGACGTAACGTGAAATATGATCTGGGTTCCTTCGCAGGTGACAAGACCGTCTCGACAACTCAAAATGTGCAACTGTTAACCCTGGTATGATACCAAGTTGGTACAAGCTTTTGATATTTCTGCTTGTAAAAGCCAAACAATGCCTACCGACTTTCAACAGCAAACAAACTAGTCTACGTTATTAATATCAGATTTTCCTTTCAGGGAAGCTGTGCTATTGGATATCACCCCTTTTACTTACTGAAAAACTTTCATACAGGACCTTGTGACTTTCTCTGTCGTAGAATGTCTAACTACTTGTCGCCGGACGCATAAAGTTAAGCTGAAGGAAAGCGAGAAGTTTGAATCAAGCACTAGAACTGGTCTTAGGAATGATTAAGTTACAAGAACGGATCTATTTCTTTTTTTTAGGGTGGCAATATTTCCATGAAGCGCTCCTAACGTCATCGTATTTTAATACGATCTGAGTAGTCAATGCACTAATAGTGGTGATGTCACGCGCACGCTACTCTGGCCATGAGCAACGAGCTATGCATAGGAGGAGGTGAAGAGTATCACAACAATCTATCATTACCAGAGCGCCATGATTCAAGACCTGACGCGCAGTGATATGTTTGGGCATTTAAATCGTGATACTTACTCTTCTATGATCGAGACGTTCCATGAGCAATACTTTTGATCAATGGGAATAATTCTATAAGAAGAGTGATATCCGTGAACATTCTTTTCTTATATGTCTTTATGCAAATTTCTAGTTTTAATTCTTGTAGTTACCCCCTATTACTATCTTACTATGTCTACTGAGATTGCCGTTATTAGACTTCGGTCAGCAATGGAATTAGATGATCCATTCTTCGATGGCGATGGAGAATTCAAGTCTATTTTGCGCGATATCAGCTCCGCAGCTGATTTTACTCGGGGGTTTTGGGGTATCGAAGATGAAGACAAAACGCTGTTAAGAGTGTTCTTGAATTGGGGACCAGCTCGCGAAGAGAAAGATAAGTATGTGTCTCTCAAGTTCCTCTCCCCACACTCGCTTATTGCATGCAGTGATTCAATTAGCAAGAGCTTCAACAATTTAAAAGATGTCGAGTCTGTTGACATTTATCATGTCAATTTCCTGCCGTCTCACCCTACAAAGCCTCTCGATCCAGAAATCTCTGGAAATACGATGGTTGAAACCATCTACTTCGACAAAGAATTCCCGCATGCGGATGGCTGGGTTAGCAACTTCAACCAAAAAGTCCATAACATTCTCAGTCTTAGGGGTAATCAATTCAAAGCAGCGAGTGGTGGATGGGCACGCCAAAAGGCTGTAGCTCCCGGCACTATGGACGAATGTTCAGTTTGGTTCGCGATTGTCGGATGGCCTTCAATGCAAGCTCATATAGAGTGGAGAGACTCACCTGAGCACCGCGAAAATACCAAGCTGTTGGAGCAGTATAAAGATTGGTGGAAAGGCCTTGTCAGAGTTCATTCGAGTATGCATGAGATCCACAGATGCATCAGCAAGGAAACACTATAGCAATATTGCATCCTGCAGTGGCATCTTCTTACATTACTATGTATCAACCTCTTAGATGAATTCTAAAACACAATTGAACAAGAATTCAATTAAACTTTACACTTTATCAATCAAATCAAACTAATCTTCGTTTTTACCAGACTCCATAAACTCTTGAGCAATAATTAATTCCTGAAACATTTTCTTGATTTTAGGTAACTTGATTTTGAAATCAAAGCTTGTAAGGGAAAAGACAAAATTATTAGTAATTATACTTCTTTTGAAAGTATAGATCCTGGAGGACTTGAATATTCTTATTCAAGTGGAATACTACGTAATTTAATAGTAAACGCGTTCTTTTTACTACGTAGTTGGCTTCCTTCATCTTTTATCTCATATCTTGCAACCATCCGCTCAATCCCTAAGCTTTCGTTCAAAGATTTTAAAAGCTCTGATCACCCTTGGGGCTTTAACTTCCAATTCACTATGGCCCATTCTAGTCATTACTGATAAAAATAGAATTTTGTTACTGGTAAAGTCTTATCTGATATAGCATGCTTGCTTCTCCTAATCATATGAGGTCTAGACTTAGAATACATGATAGCCAGTTCACAATGAGTAAGTTCCTAAGATTCAGTAAATTGTTGGTGATATTTAATATGATCAAGATATAAATTTCCCTTGGTGATGTATGATTCGATAACAATTGTCGGAATATCTTCACAAACTTAACACTTAACACTGGATTAGGATGCATCTAAAATACGGAAAATACCCACTGTAATATTATTAGACATCGTGAATCCAAAAGCTACTTCAACGTTATTAGCTGCATGTTATGTGTCGATCTTGCTCCTTCCCCACATCGAGAGTTCTTTTTGGCGTGAATGGCGGTCAAGTCATGCGCTTTACACTCCCGTTAAATGTTCACCGATGATCAGCGATAATGCTTATCAAGTCTCGTACTTTGCATTAGCGCCGGATACTCACTGATGACCAGTGCTAATGTTTGCTTTTGGAATCTGCAGCATACGCTAAGTGGTAGGTGTGTGTGGCTTGGGAAAGTGTTGCCACTTGCTGCCGCATCATTATATTTACTTTATGTAACCCTAAATTATTTACCACGGTGATGTTAATCTAAGAGCTTGGCGTTGATGTCAGTGGCGTGGTATCGAGTGGAATTTTTCGATTGGGAATCTGTAGGGCTTTCTCAATCATGGGAAAACAGACAGCGTACTGATTGGGAGAAGCAGAACGAACTCGTCGTCGATGGTATGATTGCAAACACTGGGATTTCTGTATATATTCTAAACGAAGTGAAGTAGTGCTTAAGGCTTGACATGACATACGCTATACGATTGCATCGACAGTATTAACCCTACCGATGTTCTGGAACCTCGGCAGATTCATGTGCTTACTTTGCAAAAAGCTTTGGGTGAGCACGAGCCATGTCGCACAGCATTTCCGGGCGCGATGAGAACGTCAACATGCCAAGTTTACGATTGAGCCTATTAAATTCTAGGTCCACGAAACCGTCGAGGTCTGAATTCTTCGGCTGTAGAATTATCGTTGCCGGTGGTTTCCATGTAAACCGTACGAACGACTTTAATTTCAAGCTTCATGGCTATTCACTATACACTATACAAGCTTTAGCTAAGCGGTGAGCTAGGTCTATCTTAGGTAGATTTTGCAGTCATGTGGTCTTTCAGGAGCTACTTCCATCGATCGGCTCGAGGAGAACTTATTTATGGTTCATACGAAAACATGTACATATCCTTGATAGCTACTTAAAAAAGTCGTTAGATCGAATCTATGATGTCACAGTCAGTCTTACTTTCTCCGACGCTCAGAGACCTTGGTTTTACAATTGAATCCCTCTTAACATGCTTGCTGCAGTGTACGTTTTCAATGTCTTAGGAGAAATCAACGTATGTAGATAGGTATTTGTGAGACAAAGCTACTAGATCAAGACCTTGAAAGAAAGCTGTTTTTGTCTCGTATCAAAGAGTTCACTTCTCCGGGGAGAGAAGCTTCGAATCGTATCAACGCATTGCTCGAGAAGTCGTATTGCTACCAAGAATTGCGTTGACATAGCGACCTGGCCGGCTCTAGTTTTGTCCACCTACCGACGATTATACCAGGCCAAAGCTTTATATGTGGAGAGGCTAATTCCCGAGGTTTGGGGTGATCTCGAATAGAGTTCAGCTTTACAGCGTGTGCTTCATCATACTATATGGAAGTAGCTATTTCAACTCGGATTGGGTACAACAGCTCTTGCTAGCGCCTCATATACGAGATTTTTACCTGATATTACAGCAAAACAGTTCTGCCTAGCAATCTTGGTGCTGCTCGTAAGACCAGAATGCACTTTCAATATTAGGTTAACAAGCTTTTAGTTTTCTAGCATAAAGTCCTTTGCCACCATATACAGTAGAGTTTTATGTGTGTTCAGATTCGCAGCAACGATACATTAAAGCAGAGATAATCATTCAACGCTTCCAGCAAGGTCTGGGAAATCAACCATGATCAAACTTTAAAAGGGGATGAGTTGAAGAAAGATCGGTGCTCGATTCGAGTGTTCCATCTACAATCATCTCCATACAATTCATATAAGTATGTGTGCTGTCTACTCTACTTTTTGAAGCATCGTAGCAAATTTTCTGCAGCCTACTGTAATCATGCAACCTTTTACTTATCTAGTACCTGCGCTATTCTTCAATGTAAGGTCGTAACAAATATTCCCCAAGAGTAATTTGCTAACAATGCGTATCAAAAGGCTACTGTCAATACAGTTGTACGTAGGCTTAATGATGCAGATGTACAAATCTAATTGATTACTACATAGAAACCTTTAGGTCACGATACTTTCGGTGCTGCTCTGGGCTTATTCGAATTCGAGAGCGCTACACTATACTCTGAGCCAGAGGTAAGGCTATTCAATCTATACAAGTCAGGAAGTTACTTCGGCTAATTTACTGCGAAGTTCGACTTTCAGTTCATCGCTTCAGTGACATCCGGAGTCAATTTCGCAACAACTAACGAGAATGCTGGTGTCAGTAATCCAGACTTTCGCGGAACCGTTGTACCAAACGATGGTGCTGCCCCTTTCCAAATGAAGATGAGCGGAGTCCAACTAGGCAATGACGTAGTATTGCCCATTATTTCTGGGAATACACCAACCGGAATTGAGGTCCCTTACGGAACTGTTTACAGAGGTTCGAACCAACGCCGGTGTCAATACTTCATACTGACGGGTCTCATAGTCCTCACCCCAACGTTTAGAGGAGGTGAATCAAAGTACAAGTCTTTGGAAAACACAGTCTTCGTAGCATCGGAGACAGTGTCCGACTCAGGAATCCCTGGAAAGTTTCTTTTAGGGGTCAAAATCTCAAAAGTATTTGCCAGTAAAACAAACATCACTATTGGTGAGGAATTCAGTGGGTGATTCAATGCGTTATCATCCAAAGGATTGATGTGTGGCAAGGCAATATAAATGATTTATGTTGATTGGTCGCATAATGGATAGTTAAGGAAATATTGGAGGAAGGCCAACAATGAAAAAGACATGAATAAAAACCTGAGTTTTATGGCATTCAACATGTCACTATCTCTGTAACTACCAAACTCATTTTCTTCACATGTGCTTATGTTTAGAACGTGCTTCATAGACAGTCTAGTCAGTCTACCAAGACACTCTAAGATTTATAATGACACAGTACTATGAAAAATTGTAAAGTTTGAAACTCTTTACTCTCATTTATTTCAGGTCTAACATTGAAGGGTTCTCCCTCATGATTCTTCAAGATACGTTCGTGCTTCTCCATTTTCCTGAATGCTTCTGTAACTAACAGATGAATTTACCAGGCTGCTTTAAGTTTCCGATGCTTAATTTTAGAATCAAGAAGAGCTTTGTGATATTCACAATACACAAAGTCATTACTTTTTGAAGTGACTGACAACTCCTAGATTTGGCTGTTCGTGAGCAATCATATAATTTTTGCTATTTGTACTGATAAAGATAGACAGCCAGGTATGTTTAAATTATCGCTATTAATGTCCGGTAACAATGACTTAGGCAGTTGCTCGTTGTCAACAATTCATCGTCCAAGGATTCAAGAAATCCAATTGTGCGGGGGGTGAGGCCATATCTGATGATTCTCCGATCAATTTGATAATCCGACTGTGCTGCCGTTAGGAAGAATCCTGTCCTACTCAATTCATCATGGAGCATGGAGGTTGTACCGATGTATTACCTTCATTCACCAACTTCGATTCAGGCTCATATACCGGTATATCCCAGCAATCTTATTATATCAAGTAGCTTCGGAGACAAAACAATCCCTGGCGTTACGTATCAGCTATCCAAGTACCAATTGATCTCTTTCCGCGACGGTGCCCGGTAGAGCGGTATGGATGCGTTAGGGATGGAAACTTGATGTGACAGTCAGTTCAAAACACATGGAAGAACCCACATCACCGACACGCTGAAAATGCTGTACAATTAATGCATATTTGTTATTAGAAAATCAACTTTATTAATTTTAAGTACCTCTACGAAAGTAATAGACTAAACAAGTTAATAAATCACCTTCCTAAGGATGTTATTATATATATTATTATGATTATTAACTCTTTAAATAATATTATAATCGACTATTGTACTTATTCAGATCTATACTTAAATGATCAATCATAAAGAATTTATTCAATTATATAAGCAATTAAAATAATTAGAAAATAATAGTATGTCAACATAGGTTCAAGTCAAAGGCCTTGCTAGTTCCACTTAAGTACAAGCGAAGGCTAGCCCTTTCAATAGCCCTTATATAAGGGCTATCCCATTCGCAGTTAGCTAGCTCATGAGGCAGCATAGACATTGACAGCCAGAGCCTACCCAGGTACATTTTGGGTTCTACGTCATCCATATCCTTCTCAAAGCAACATATAGAGATCATGTAATGTTCTATATAATAAATTAAAGAATCAATGAACGATAATTCCAGAGGATATTTGTATTATTCAGCAGTTCTAAATCCGGTCTACTTTGAATATAACAGGGGGAAATCGATTAACATTGATATTCACATCATCTTAAAGAATCGATGACTATATGTGCATATTCTCTCTATCATTGGATTGCTTAAGACGTAATGATTATTTCAATATGCTAACTTATACCTCTGGATTTTTTTCAAGCAGTCAGCTAATTTCATTTCTTTAGTCCTTATATTACGAAACTACACATTCTCCAAATAACCCACCCTCCCAACCTTCCACATCACTCTCTTTGATATCATCCTTCCGTAAAGCTCCCACCCCTACTCCATTGATGATACAGCCACTCAACCACTCTCCCCCACGACAAAGATCATCACAGTTTAATACCTCAACTCCACTCTCAACCAATATTCTCCACCATTCCTCGTTATCCGGAGTTCCCCAATATCTAGGTATTAACCCTCTTTCTCTCACTTCTCTACATTCATTCCTTATGATTTTCACTTGCTCCTTTGTAGGCCCTTTGGATTTTGAAAATCGACCAATTGATTTAGAAATATGACCAGACACATATAGTGAATTAGATGGATTTTGAGAAGACAGGAAATCGAAAAATCGAGCATCTTTAAAGATATATATGCTTTCATAATCGCATATTAATTCAAAGTCGGCATCGCCAGTTCCGACGATGGTTATGGGGCCAGGAATCAGCTTCTCGGTGGTCGAGTTATAATAGGTAAGGAAACCTGCAGTTCGAAGAGGTTCGAGAAGGGAATAGAGGATGGAGATTCCATCGCGCCCGGAGGAGACACTTTTATAATCAATTGTTAAATGTAACGATAGGTGTGGATTTTCATTCCAAACTCCCACTTTCTTTTCTGGATTTCCTGCAGCTTTGTTCTGTTGTATCAAGATGTCTAAGAGTGGATCTAAATAAAGATTTGAGAGTGTTTTTGCAGGATTAAGCTCTGAAGTGGCATGACCTACGAGGAGATCATTTTCAGAGATTGCAATTTTTGGCGAAGATGTGAAATACGAGAATAATGAGCCGAGAAAGCGAGAGGAACTGTAGTAGGAAGGAATGAAGCAATCCGCTTCGATTGCTATACAGCCAGCGGCAAGAGCGGTATATAGAGGGATTTGTTGATGTTCGTCATTATGAGACCAACAATTAATTGGGGTTATTGATGTGGTGAAATTTGGTTGCCAATAAGCATTTGGGGCGGGAATGGCTCCAGTGGCGACGATTTTTCGAATACCACAATCAGAATTTGGATGATTGTGTGGAAGAGGAGTCATATTTGATGCTTGATTTGATTGAATAGGAAACTATCGAATTACATTAGCATTAGAACGAAGATGTCTAGGACGAAATATGGAAATGGGTATTTAACCTTTGATAATTAAAGATTAAACCGGTCGAAACGAATTCCAAAATTACACAGTTGTTTTTCTCAAAGTGAAATATATTGGGTATTCTAAACGGAATGAGAAATCGAAATCAAGAACGCAATCTTCATCCACCAAAGTTGTTGAATGGAGAATGAATCGCGAGAACCTTCGATTGAGAAATCTTCTCAAAGTCGTAACTCGTACAAAGATTGCCTATCTTGATATTCAATGTCTTGGGACATGTGAGTAGAACCTAGAAATGATTTCAGATGTATGAAATGAGAGACTTCTCATCTAAACAAATCATTAACTCTTATAACGAATCAACCAGTTGGTTTATAAAGTCGGTCAGTATATGCATTGAAAATTACCTCAACCTAAGTTATTTATAAATGCAATTTCATTCCCTGTAGAAGAGAACACGAAATGAAAAGTCCAAACATAATAAGAATCTTACACTAGAAATATAGCGCAAAGCACACAATACTTATGGGTACCATGTGGCTTTAGTTACACTAGAAAATAATAATTCCATTAGTTAATTGGCTTCCGGGAATTCCGTTAGTGCTTCATGTCCATGGAAATCAGGGTCGCATACGTTAGAAAGAAATAGCGTTCTGGAAAATTTCTAGGTCAGGGGGAAATGTGATTTCAGTAATTCCATTACCGCGGTCATGGATTTGGATCCGAGACCAAATGGCAGCCGCCTTATACGCAGTCGATAGCGGCAAGAGAAGTAATAACTATCATGCAAGGTACGAAAAATTGTGTATGAAGGAATAGCTGAGCTCTCCAAGCGGACGACCATTGGTCTTTTTTCATCCTCTTTGGTTTCTTCGTTGGGTCCCACTATGTATAGCAGCGATCGACTTCACCGTCTTTTTGTGACCGAAGTTCCGTGCGAATAAAATTTCGTGAATATTAGAAAAAGTGGAGAATCAAAGTTGTCCAAGAAGGGTGTGTCGGTGGTGTCTTAGTTAGAATGGGAGGGGCAAACCTTAAAAGGAAATATGGGGTATGGGGAATAAGAGGCTCGGGAGGATATTTTGAGAAACTTGCGGTATGATAACCACACATCTCTTGCTGGAAAACTGTATTCTTGAGAATAAACACAAAGGAAAATCATCACAAAAAAAATCATCAGCTAGAAGCAGGAGAGACGTTTCTTGCGTGAAAAGAGTGACCTTTGTTTGAACATAATTGGATGCACAGAAGATCGTCACGGATATATATTATGCTATACCCAAACAAAAAAGGAAAACTCTAGTCTGAACGGCAACAACCACTTCGTTCAACATACCAAATTGTTTCAATGAATCCCATATATTCGAATGTAAATCGTAATCTCAAAATCATCAGTCCCAGAAAATCGTTATGAATAGTATGGCTCCATTGTCATCAAACCTCGGATATTCTTAATGCAATAGCCGCATTCAGCGTCTCCAATTTCACAGTACTCCCATCCTCGTCCCTCTCAACTCCCTTCCTAGCTTTGATATTCTTGTAGCCCCATCCATCATGCCTCTCGACAACGTCTATCCCCTTCCCTTCTAATTCTATTCTTCCGGAGACAGTTTTCGCTTCAATGTTGCCGATCCAAGCTAAGGGGTAGTATGCTTCGATACTTCCAGAGGAGGTTTTATGTGTCGAGTGAACAGTGCGAAGTTTACTCTTGTATGCCAGAAAATAGGAAGAGCTCGACGAGTCAATGAGGGTGGGAGTATATGGAGAGTCGTGGCTATTCGGTGTGGATCCAATCGCACTACTGCGAACGTTGCCGTTGGTGGAGGGTAAAGTAAATAAAGGATCAAGTAATGTGACATGCGTATTGCCACTCACTGAATGAGTAGAGAATTCATTTCGACTTTTATCATCGTCATCAGAAGTTGTTGATAAAACTGGTCTCACCATGAGTTGAATCCTACTAGAAGCGGTGTCGAAAGTCCCCGTAGATCCAACAAAAAATTCGCCTTGAATGGCCCCAGAAAGAGATTTTACACGTGTGATGTATTCTCGGGGATAAGTGGCTTTTGGGTATTGAACAGGTGACGATACTTCGATTTTACCCGAAGATGTATGAATATCCAAAGTAGCGGGAGCGGGTGCTGACTCAAGAGCCGGCTTAGGTTTCACCTCGATTCCTATGGCTCCAGATTGGGAAGATACTTTGAGAAGATCATAAAGGGGATATACACCTTCAATTCTGCCCGACACGGTTTCGACGACAATATGACGAGAATCGAAATCGAAGTTTGTTTTTGGTTCATCGTTAGTTGCGAGGGAAGCATGACTGATTGACGAAATTAAGTCGTTTGGAAACCTAACATGGCCTGATATTGTTTTTAACGTGGCGTCTTTGACAATTTTGACATTGACATCGTCAAAGATTCGAATTGATAGAGTTACCAGGTCAAAAAAAACTTTAAAGATCTCCGCATTTTCTGGTATCCAAGCCGTAATCTCAAGTGAGATGCAAGGGTTTTCATGTATATCTAGATTGGCAAATCTCGGCGTGCTGATTTTCAAGGACCCATCAAGCTCGTTCAAGGTCTTTAGCACAGACATTTCCGGATGGCTAAATTTAACTTCAACTGTAAAATGTGCTTTTCCTTCGTTTGAATTGCGTGGTAGATTTCGAATACGAACTTCTCCAGCTGTTTTGACCTCCGGCCCATAATGAGGAGAATCTTGTTGGTAGAACTCTTGTATCACCACAAGTCCAGCGGCATCCATGATTTCGAATGTGGTTTGCTCCGATTTGGAAACACGCTGACAGTATGAGCCACCATCGTGGATGGGGTTGGAAAATTTAGGCCCCCCTCCCATGTTTGAATCTGGATTCTTGTATACTTATTAGCTTTAGAACTAGTATTTAATCTAGATGAAATAGAACTACAATTATGAAGCTATAAATAATTGTACGTGGCGTGTAAGATAGTCTCGGTTTGCTGGAAGGGTAAACTTACTGATTTTCCTGTGAGGGTAGCACTTAATATAACGGCAGCAATGGTTAGAGCCAGTCCCAATCCAAGGGCTTTTGTTATAATCTCTCGACGAAAGGAAACCTTTTTGGGTGTTCGGGCAAGCCAAAGAGGTGTTCTTTCACCGATCTCCGGATTACCTGCTGGTCCTCCCATACTCTGAGATTCTCTTGATAGACCGTCTTCGAGGCGATGTTGTGAGAAAGTATTGTAGTGTATGGGAATATTCTGTCCTTGTGCCGAGACAGGAGAAGACGTTGCGGAAGCTATATAAGCTGGGGGCGGTTGTTCAAATAAGATTTGATGTTCAGGGAAAGTATTCTCTCCTCTGCGATATGACGAATCATGAAGTGAACCAGACAGAGGGTGAGAATGTCGGTGGTATTGAGTTGCATGAGATGACGCATTGGTGTACGACGACATCTGCAAAGTTGAAGGGACATCAGCGTCTCTCAGAAAATCTCCCATGGCGTATTGAGCATTAGATTTATCCTCTTCTTGTGAGAGTGTCGGATCCGGTATCATAGTTGAAGGAATTTGATTCGAATTGAAATATCCGTCGGTTGGACTGAGCTCATTACTATCATCTTCGTTCCAATTGTTTCTCGGATCATTTTCCGAATTGAATAGATCATCGGAGTAAGGCATGGCTGCCGCTAATGATCAACGCCAATATTGAAGTTGAGAACCAAAATTCGTAAGAGAAGACTCGACTGAACAGATCAATTCAATTGGATGTATGTGATGGCTGGCGTAAGCGCAAATAATAAGAGATGGAAAATCAGACAGATGCAATGTGCATCGTCGTTGTCAAGTGCGTAAGCAAGATAGAAAACATGACTCTCAATACCATCCCAAATGCATTTGATTGTAGAATGAGCCTTGACGCGTAAGAACCATAGGCAACAGTTGAAGGTCGACGAATATGTGCATGATCCCAAGCAAATATATACCCAATGATGGATGTAAATTTTCTGGTGATACGCGTCAAATTGAACAAATAATGTATTCTAAAGAGGATAGGAGATCAATTGGACAGCCATGAGTTGGATGATGCAACTTTGCAGAGTATTTCCGGATGGGTACATACGGTAGATGATGAAATATTGATATCAAGTTGATCTGATATGATAGACAAAAAACATGTCTCGAAAAGGAAGGTAGCCATCAAGTGGGGACATGACTCGGCAATCATTGTTGGCGTACAATTATCTACTTTATCCCACGAGAAATGCCAATGCCAAATTCACGACAAATCTTCTGACAGATCACAAAGATATTCCCTCCAAAGTTTAAGTAAGAGTTTGATATGTAATGTCTATCACGAAGTCGTGTCGGCGCATTTTCTTCGAGCCATGCAAAGTCTAAGAACATGTTCGAGGTTACTAGCTAAGGTACTGCACATTTCTCAGGCTTCTTCATATCAATTATGCCATCACGACCTACGCTAGGAACAGTAGGAAGATGAAATAGATCGAGTAGCGACCTGTCTATTCTTACAAATGTTCGATGGAGGTGTTATGGTTAGGAATAATTTCGTTCAAAGGATGTTGTTGGGTTGATGGCGATTATTTTAGGCTGTGATAGTGTCCACCTTTTACTTTGTGGGGGATTTCACACACCAGTAGCCAATTTGTGCAAGGCCACATTTGCTCTAGACTATGGCGCTTGGTGAAATGACAGCCGCTTCTGAGGCTAAATGGCTTAATGGCTTTGTACTCATTTCACTTCCGCTGTTCGCTTTCGCTATCATCAAACGGTCGCATGGATTCAGCAAGCGTTCTCCGGTCACTTGATTCTGAAGAGGTATGGAAAAATTTCACAAATTTCCTCAACATCCCTGTCGAACAACATCTAAGTTTTATATCACTCGGCTTCTTTTACGTCAGATTCGTACATCTTCCTATCACATACGTCCGTTCTGACAAACGAATAAAATGCAAGGTTCTCAAATTCCTTCTGCTACGCTTACATTAGTGCTGACAAGGCTGCTGTGTTCAATTAACTCATCGTAGCAATACCCGAGACCGGGTGTAACGATGGGTTATTGCTCTACACATATCAATTGTATCAGTTCTACCCCATCCTTTGGTATCGCACGCCGATATTGTACTTCACACAGGTCTTAGGCTGACATGAAAATTCCAAAATAGATTGCCACGACATCTACAGAGCCTTCAAGTGTGGATAAGCTCAATCATTGTATTCAAAGTGGGATACTTGCCCCCTTGTCGCTGGCCAACAACGGGGGAGCATAGACCATAGTGCCAATCACATAAAAGATTTTGTTCCTCACGCCGCACAGAATTAATTACGCTTAATTAAGCTATATGCAAGATTAATCCTCCTCAAAACACAGCCCTGCATTGTCAGCCGCAGAATATATCTCCACTCTTATTTTGTAACAATGAACTTTATATATCAATTCTACATACCAATTGACAAAGGTCGTGAGGTAGCGACTGTCTTTTCTCTTTGTTTTTTAGTTACCTTCGCTAAAGCATCATGCGGGCTTTTCAGTGTGTTAAAGTGTCACTTTTTCTTTATTTCAGTTTGGATGTGATTGCTAGTCCTACACTTGGAACGACACAGACCCTAAGCGCCAGAAACTCGGCTTCAACTGCGTGCGGCGATATCGTCAATAACGAAGGTGTGAATGAAAATTGCAAGATCCTTGATTTATGTACTGATGAAATAATAGATACCGTATTATTCAATGCAACTTTGGCGTTTGAATGCCTCACCAGTGTGCCATTCAATCCTGCTGTCGCTTCTCGTTTTATCACATACTATAATGATACCCTTCAGTTTCAGAGCACATTGAAATATCTCAAAAATCCACCTCCCAGCTATCAACAACCAGCTGTGGATCTCATAGCAGGCCTGAATCGAATTCAAAGCGCGATCGATGAAGGAATATTTTCAAATCAATACGAATTTGAGGCTGCTTTACAGACTCTTGTATACGCCGCACACGATGGGCATGTCGACATACTAGCGGGAGCTTTGTCTGCGTTTAGTTTTGCAAGTCCAAGGGATTTAGTATCACTGTCATTAGATGGCCAACAAATTCCAAAGGTCTATCTAGCCGACGATCTTTTTGACAGCGACTATTTTACAACTTTCCAGCCCTCAGCTATCAAATCAATCAATGGCAGAGATGCAACTACGTATCTTTTGGATTTTGCATCCGTAAATTCAGTTGGTACTCTTGAAGATCATTCAGATTGGAATCAATTGATGCTTAGTGCAGCTCAAGATATCCAAGGGTATTTCAATTCATTCAGTGGGGGGGCGACATTTTATCCCGGAGATAATATTACTTTCCTTTTGGAGAATGGGACGTCTTGGACTGAGAATTATCTTGCTATCTACGATACGCCTGGTCCCACCGGTCCTCTTCAAACTGGAGGAGACTTTTATAATTTTTTTGTTTTGGGGTTCTATCCTGCCTCATATGATCCCAATACCGATGATTCGGATGACGATTCAGAAGATAGTTCTAGTGATGATTCATATACTGCAGTCACTTCGACGACATCCGCTACTCCAACTCCAACTCCAACCGGGTGGGATAGTCCAGCTTACCCAGAGATTCCTGATGTTGCCCAAGAAGACCTTGGAACCTACGGGGATGGAGTTGTTTCCGGTATGTCATTTGAGAATTTTTTAACACATTATTTCTTTAAAAGACTTGACTATTCGGTTTCTAATAAAAAGCAGGATATTTTCTCAATAATACTTCTGTTTCTGTTTTAAGTATTCCAAGCTTTGATGTCGATGGGGATGCTGTCTTTAGTTTCCAGCAAACGATTTCTCAGTTCATCAATCAAACACAGGCAGCCGGCTTAGAGAAGGTTGTTATTGATCTGCAACAAAATTATGGTGGACAATCTTTACTTGCAATCGATACATTCAAACAATTCTTCCCGAATATCGATCCTTTTGCTGGTTCCCGTATGCGAGCCCATGCTTCTGCCGATGTACTTGGCAAGACTTTGACTCCATACTGGGATGATCTGGCCGAGAACGATGAGACAAAGTATGTCTTAGCGGCTGACGAATGGGTCATCACTAATCGGATCAATGCGGATACGAATCGGAATTTCACAAACTGGCAGGAGTTTTTTGGGCCTAATCAATACAACGATGATAATTTCACCAACATTGTAGGTTTTCTTCATTCTCGATTACTTTCACCTGACATCTTGGGTTCACATTTAATTAATATCAATAGGCACGATACAATCTGTCTAATCCTATTTTTGATGCATCTGGTGCTGGTCTAGATGTCAGCGACGACGCTTTTGCAGTGTACGGTTATAATGCAAATCCGGCACCATCAGGAGCTAAGCCACCATTTGCAGCAGAGGATATAATCATTGTAAGTCATCTTCCTGTATCATTTGGTTTTCATATTCTAACAGTTGTAGCTATCTGACGGTATATGTCACTCTTCTTGTGCTCTTTTGATCGAGATGTTTCGCCACGAAGCTGGAGTTCGCGTTGTTGTCGTAGGAGGTACACCAACAACAGGACCAATGCAGGCTCCTGCTGGATCTCGTGGCGCACGTGACTACGATACTTTTACTCTTGACGCCAATATCGATTTCACTCAAAAACTTTTGCAAAACCAAAGCTCAATCGATGCAACATTTCTTCCGAATAGAACTGAACAACTTAGCGTGTTTGTCTACTTTGCGGATATAAACCTCCGTGATCAAGTACGTAAAGATGAAGAGATTCCATTGCAATTCGCCTACGAAGCCGCAGATTGTCGGATTTACTATACACCACAAACCGTGTATAATTACACAAATCTCTGGCAATATGCAGCCGACGCCATTTGGAAGAACTCTAGCCTATGCGTTCAGGATTCAACTGGATATTCATCAATTTCACGAAATTCAACGAATTTTGTCGGCCCAGCAGGTGGTACTGAAAAGATCTCTACCAATATTACCGATTATCTTGCTTCATTAACGACCTCTCCCATTGCAAATCTTATTCTCCAGGGTCTCAACGACGGTCTACCAGCCGTCAACGAAGGTGCCTCTCGCAATGCTCCCGCATCTGCCAAAGTCATCAAATGTACCACAGATGACGACTGCTTGAATGGTAAGCTCTGCGTGAATATTCCATCTTGTTCTGGGGGTAAAGCTGTATCTCAGTGCCTGAGAAAATGTCCGGCAGCCGGTCGACTATGCCCAAGTACCAAGACCAAATGCACACCGCATAGCACAGATGGAAAACTGGGAAATCAAGATGTTCACAAGAACATTTGTCCTCCAGCAGGAAGTGCAGCAAAGTGTGAGAGTCAAAGCCAGCTGAAAACGGTCAATCTTAATCAATGTCCTGACTGTAGCAAATAATTAGACCAATGATGGATATAATGATGGCGCGGGATCGGTATTGGGGAGTTTATGGTGGAATAATTCAGGCTCTTTGGCCTCTGAACTTGGGTTTTGCATTTATTGTATCTCTATTGCTTATTTCACGCAACGTTGTTCAAAATTTCTTCTGAGTGGAGTATTACGGGAGATATTGATTGTATTTAACTAGAATAATTTCTAGATTTTTATGCTCCACCGTAATCTCAAAGGCAAGCAGATTTTGTCAGACATCATTAGTATGAAGTCAGTCATTTTTCGACCCAAAGGTTAATTATAGAATTTCATTTCTTGGCTGTGAGGCACAGGGCTGACAATATCCCATTTTTCTGCATGTCAGCAACCGCCCCCATTTTGGATGCATCCTTCAGCTTTTAGACCGCTTAGCGCATCATATCCTATATATCTTATGTCACCAATCTTTCTTAATATAAAGGATGTCCCAATTTATCCCTCTGACTACATCCTCTGTCCATTCCACATACCAACCTCTTTTTCTCACAATCACCTCAATAAGCAATGGCATCTACTGACGGCAAAATCTACCCTTCTGTTCTCCCTTCCCCTTTCATCCGTCTTTTAAGTCTGGATTCTGGTTCTGATGAACCAGTTAGAGTAACACTACATGAAGTAAATCTCGAGAACGCACCCGCATACGATTGTCTCTCATATACTTGGTCCGACCCACTATACCATGCTCTCAGTCTGGAAGAGGAAATTCATCGTAGCAATGATAAACGCGAACATTCTATCCTCTGCAATGGTCAGAACTTGTTAATTACGGAAAGCTTGTTATTAGCATTGAAGGAATTCAGTAAAGACAATAATGAAGATAGCAGCAGGAGTGGGAAAGTTGGAAATTTTAAGAGAGAGAGATTCATGTGGATAGATGGCATATGTATTAATCAAGACAGCATCGAGGAGCGAAATATACAAGTTGGAATGATGGGAGAAATCTACACAAAATGTTCGCAAGTAATCATCTGGCTTGGAGTTTCAGATTTTCATTCCCCGTATGCTATTGAAGTCATAAATCTTCTCTCGAAAATACCTCCGGAAAATTATATTGGCTTACGTATTAATGATCTTGAGGATTGGGACATATATCCAAAATTGGGTATCGAAGAAGTTGAAACTTGGAAATGGTTAGAATATGCAGCATTTTTACAACGTACTTGGTTTAGTCGCATATGGGTTGTTCAAGAAGCATTTCTGCCAAGAAGTGTTGTTGTGGTTTGTGGGAGTGATGTTATTGGATGGGAAAATATAACAGCTTGTGCGAAAGTATTAAGAGAAACAGGATTGGGAACATTACTGATGGAGCTATTGGTTGAAACTGTGGACAATATTGAAGGGACTGTTTACGTGAACAATACTTTGAACAACCAGTCAATCTTCCAAAGTATGAGGGATATGGCTACACTTGGATCGGAAGAAATGGGGAAAGTCTTGAATTTGGAAAAGTTGTTGTATTATTCAAGATTTTTTGATGCGACAAATCCAAAAGATAAGATCTATGCAATCAGAGGCATTTGGGAAAAAGGAGGGAAAACGATCCCACTGGACATGACGCCCGATTATCAACGAGATCCAACGGTAGCAAGTGTGTATACGAGAGCAGCACTTGAAGTGATTTTTGAAACCAAAGATTTGAATATTCTTTCTTTAGTGGAAGATTACAGCTTGGCGACTCAAAATCCCAACTCGGTGCGGGCGGTTGGAAATCTCCCTTCTTGGGTACCCGATTTTAACTCGTCATCTAATCCTCAACCTTTGGCTGGAAATCCTAGACCACAACCGGGAAGTGAGAGATGGAATGCAGCTCGAGGTATCCCATTTGAAGTGCCAATTCTATCACCGTTAGAATCACGACATCTTCTCCCGATTACAGGTTATAGAATTGATATCATCTCAGAGTCCGCAGCCAATCAAGCAGAAATCATGGGCAACAATTTCGGATTTGACACGGTGCTGGAACTCTTGGCAAATTATCCAAGTCAAAAATATCCTCATATTGACGATGACACGGAGACATATTTCGAAGGATTCTGGCGAACCCTCATCAAAGACACATTCCAAAAGTTACCGGCAAAAGAGAACGCACGAAACGCTTTCCGATATTTTATCACAGTGCGTGTCTCTGAGTTGAGCATTGCATACAACTACGCACTTTCAAAGCAGACCCCCGATCTACCCAAATTACAAAAAGCATACGAAAAAAACAGACAACTGATCAACGACTTGTCTAAACATAGACTAAACGGATCTCTGATTCCTACCTGGGAGGATCTTGAAGAACTCATTGAGATAGCAGCCAATGAAGATTTAACTGATCCAGAAAAGGCGAAGCTTGACAAAGATTATGGGGATTTTTACGAGTCTTTTAGGATTGCGTATGCGGGAAGAAGAATGTTTAGGACTGAAAAGGGATATTGGGGTATTGCTGCACAAACACTGAATATTGACAATGAAGACGAAATTTGGGTTATAGCTGGGTCAAAGGTACCGATGGCTTTAAGACCAGTGAAAGGAAGTAATGGTGAAAATCGAGAATTGATTGGAGAGGCTTACGTGCATGGTCTTATGAATGGTGAGGCTTTGAAATTTTCGGGAGAGAGATTGAAGAGTTTCTTTTTGGAATAAGGGAGAATCAAATGCGTTGAGTGCAGAGGGACAGCTCAAGGCAATACAGTTCCGTGCATAATCTCGTTAGATCAATGTCCAAGATTTCTGACTAGGATCATATGGAGATGAAACAGTCAGATATTTGTTAGGAGGGATTGATAAAGTCATTACATTCTACCCACATAAATTTTAATCGTTTCGTGCCTCTGATCAGCAATAACTTGGAACCGGTTTTGTCAGGTAGATATCTCAAAACCACTGTGGAGTGTGCGGATGAGCGGAAGCACATTCTGATTTACTAAACCTCAGTCGATGAAAGGAAATGAATCAACTTAAAAAGAATGCTCACTTTGCTCAAAACATCATGAACGATACTCGGTGAAATTGAATAAAATTGCAAGTGCCACTCCTCAGACTTCTAGTGCATTCAGCTATCGATCAAATACCACAATCGCAACCTGAGGTTCAAAACCATCCTCAATCTAACTTCACTTGATCTTACATGCTACTACATAAAACACATCATCAAACACCAATTGCATTGTATATAGCGCCCACATATGCTTTCGTACGATGCGACCCCAAGCCAACATCAGCTAATTTGTTCATAGTGTATGATATTGTCAAGCGTCGATCAAGATCCATGATAGCAATTGAGCCACCATATCCCCCCACGTACACACACGCCCTTCCGGTAACCACTTCAGGTCCGTGTCGTTCCCAGAGAGCCCAAATCCGATACCGAAGCGAATGTTTTGCCCAGTGACCAAGTCAATTCCTTTCGACTGTTCTTGGAATATGAGATTAATTGTCTCATTTGATAGAAGACTTACTCCGTTTGCTTTACCCCCAAGTGAGATACAACTCAGCATAGTGGCAATGGAGAGTGCATTGCCATAGCCATTAGACGAGCCAATTTCAGCTTCTCTCCACTCGGGACTGTCGACAACAGATGGATCCAAAGGTGGGTTACCGAATGACTTTGCTGATATTGAGGTTGTATCGGTCTTTTGAAAGATTGCCTTTGAAGCCGGAAATACTAGGGAAGATATCCGGTGCCAGTTTTTGTCCGACGCTCCAATCTCAAAATCTACACCTAATGGATCGGCTATTTCCTGAGCAACGAAGTCTTTCAAGGTTTTACCTGTAATTTTGCGAACCAATTGGCCGATGAGAAAGCCGTAGGTCCACGAATGATAGCCAGATGCTGATCCTGGTGTCCACCATGGTTCTTGTTCTGCGAGCTTTGTAGCACTCAGATCAAAATCGAACAGGTCACTCATATTCATCTGCGAGTCCCAGCCTGACAGTCCAGACGTATGTGACAAGATGTGTCTAATCTCGATGCATGACTTTCCATCGCTAGCAAATTCAGCCCAGTATTTCTGCACTTTATCGTTTATGTTGAGAAGTCCACGATCAACTAGGATGAGTAAAGCAAGGGCACAAATAGTCTTTGTTGTGGAGAAGACGTTAACAACGGTATCGTGCTCCCAATTCTCGGTCTTGTCCTGCGTTCGGAAGCCTCCCCAAACATCGACCACGTTTTTTCCGTCAATGTTGACAACAATAGAAGCCCCCAACTCTTCTCCTGTATTAAGATGGTTCTGAAATACTTCCAACAGCTCCGTGAACCTTGGGTCGGCATATCCGTGTATTCCCTTGTCCATGATCGATAAATAAATTACTAGTATGGTGAAAATTATGCTCAACTCAAATATTTTCCTGGCTCACACTCGACGGAATATAAGATCCGATTAAATTATTCGAGTATATCTAGACATTGGAATGAATTGAAACTGAATGAATAAATTTATAATGATACGCAGAATCCTTGCGCTCTTGGTACCAGTCTCATCCCACCGTTAAATGTAACGGATGCCGAGCGATCATTTCGATTATTTGAACGTGAGATGGTAATGGATGGATGCTCGGGGAGTTAAATTCTTGGCGCTTGGGCTTCGGAACGGGATTGCTTGGAAATCAGAAGTGAGTTATCAACTCCTCTACACTTCATTTTAAAATCTTGATTTCTAATAGACCTAGTCGTATCGGCTCCCTCGTTTTTCCATATATTAATCATAAGCTAGTTTTGGGGATCCACCTCATTGGTGTTCTTTCATATGTTTTATTGAATCTGGAAAAGTACTGTTTGATACCATAACATATTCTTGACCTAAGCCAGCGTTTCAGACTCCCATCCTCCTCTCCCATTCTATTTTAGACCTAGAATAGAGGCCCTATATCCTAACAATTTCTTAGAACCCCTCTCCCTTGCTATTCTTTCAAAAAATTCTGTCTAAGTTAATCCTGACAAAAGAATTTGAAATGATGTTATTTGAGATATAAATAATATTACTATATGTAAATATCAATCAATATTTTGAAAGAAAAGAACTTTTACTTCTTCATCCACATTATAAATAAAAACAACTATAACTTTATATTTCAATTAAACATTGTAGCTATCTTTCAATCATCGTTATCCATCCCATTCTATCCTAAGCTTCAAAACTCCTACTCTCTCAGTAAAAATATTATATCCTCATCCTACCTATCCTTCAAATCGAAACCATCCTAACTATTCTTAGTTCAAGGATAGAATAGGATGGAAGATTTGAAACGCTGTTGACCTTCACTTCCTTTTGAGGTCTGAAGTGCTTGAGGTACAGAAAAATACCTTTAAAAACTTATTTTATAGGACACCTACCAGTGTACGCATGATGAACTGCTACTCTGCTGTTCAGTTTCACTGCGCTCTGTTTAATCGCAAATAAGTATCATTCAGTCAATCCCGATGAGTATATATTTAAGATCAAATCATTAAGATACATCCAAGTTCATAATTTGCTACAAGACTTTAGTGCTTCAAGTAAACGCGAAGCATTATTCAAATTCTAAAGATCTTATATCGTTTGCTTTCCGAGCACGTTTCCCCCAGACAAACCATGCATTCATGATTAAATCATCAATCTCATATTTCGGAATCCTTATACTGTGAAGATCATCACAACCCTCATAATCCTTTTCGTCCATTAACCTTCGAGTTTGTTTGGTTGGAAGGAAGATTGTGGGTTCCTCGTATTGGAAAACCGCCAGGAATTGGCCATCTGACACGATTTGCTCGTCGGGCGATAAACCAAGTTTTTGCAGATCCAAGCCAGGCGGGCAGGCGGTCCAAGTGTGTGGCACGCCACTCCCAATACTAACTAGAGTCTTTGGCGGTATAACATAAATCTCGCCACCAAGCTCAACGATTGCGACTCCATTCAGCACGAGGATGTTCTCGACAACGTATCGTCGACTTTTTGCGTCTGTAGCCATCGTCATATGAACGTGTCTCGGCATCCGAGTGTTTATATCGAAAGGTAGACACCCAAAAGTTCCGTTCATTGTAGGCATATTGATATCTTTACTGTGGCCGAGATTGAAAATTTGAAGCTGTCCAGGAATATTCGTCTCGGCTGGAAAGGCAGTCTTGGTTATCGAACCTTCCCCATGGACGATTCGAGTGCCATTAGAAAGTTGAAAACCAAGGTTATGTTCTGCGGACATTTTTAATGCTTGATGCTTGAAATTTGCTTGAATGTTGGCTTTGCTAAGTTTTGTAATACAAATTTACGAGGTAGTTGGAACTTCGCAATATATAAAAGAGCAAAGAGTAAGTGAGATCCTGTTGGTTCGCCAAGAAGATAGCGGGGGGGGGCACACCTATCACAAGCAAAATCTGACTAAGAATATTCACATTACAGTCCCTCAAATTTATTGGGACTTGCCAAATCTTGATTAGAATCAGCGAAAGATATCATGCTACTCGAAAGTCGAAATACGACATCGGATTTAATGTGGAGCGCACCATCTAACTCCAACGTCCCTTTGTGTTGAAGATTACAGTGATGTTTGACGCCAAAACTTAGGAGATAGGTTGAAACCCACTTGATAACTGCAGCTTTTCACTAGACTCAGAGTTATCCCAGGAGCGTAAGGGTATACTAGAAAAGGAGCGCGCATCTCCTGGTGTTCCTAGGTCTCTTGCTGCAACAAATTACCGAATGGGATCTTTCGCTTATTCCGAGCACGGATGGAAGTACTGTGCGTAGTAATTTATTTTGCAGATTGACAAATAGCACAAATTCTACAGGTCGCATGACGATCAGTCCAGTACTCATTGTTTTGTGATTTCTAGAAGTGCATGGCTTGCGTGCTTCTTGTTATTCTATTCCTATACTTGAAAACAAATCTTTGAGCCCACGGGGCTCATCAATCTCGATTTGATCCAGAAGCTACAGGTGCAGAGTATCCCGAAAAAGGTTCTTCTTCCTGCAATATCATCATCAGCTCATCACGCAAAGATACGAGAGTTTTTTGCTCTCTTGGCTCCCATCCAAGCTTCCTCAATCGATTAGCTCGATTTAAGGAATTAGAGCCAACCACTACAGATGAATAGGGCCCAAATAGGTCGTTGTACGATTCCAAAGGTATAGTTTTGGTCTCAGGACTATTGATTCTCCCCTCTTCGTACAAGATCTTGCCAATCTCAGAAGCACATTCCCCCATGATAGGTCTTCTCCATTATTGCAAAAATAGTAAGGGTTCTTAGTACCCAAATCACTGGTCTCGAGCGAGTGTAATAGTGTAACATAACCTCTTGCTAAATCGCGAACATGTATTTGTGACCACTTTGATAAGCCTTTTCCAATATGTCCGGCATAGCCATGCTTTATCGCAAATCGAGCCAGAGTAGGTAACTGAATCGATAATCGCTTTTCCCGAGAGTTAATTCCGTAAATGAGGGGAGGGATCATGATTGCTAGTTTCGCTTTTGAGCCGAGACTCTTATTGGCGTTTACAATGGCCAGATCAATCTTTCGATGTGGTGCCTCGTCAGATATTGCATCAATATGTTCCGGTTTATCATCCTCGTAAAAAACTTCGGTTGGAAACGAGCCTTTCGAATCATCCCCAAGCAAACTCGCTCCGCTTGTGTGGATATAAATCGCGGCTTGGCCACTTTGCACACGTTGAGTAATGCCTTCGATGACGGCTCCTACTGAGACAATATCGTCCGCAGTCGCAGTATGAATAGTGATATCACTTAAGCAAGCTTGCCTTGCAATTATCTCCGAGTCGCTGAGAGACCCTCTGACCGTCTTGACGCCAAGTTTTTCGAGTTCCTCGGCAGCAGCTTGTCTGCGAACGAGTACCGTAATCTCATAACAGCTTTCCCCGAGTAAAAGATCCAGTATCTCGCCGCCAATATATCCAGGACCAATGAGGAAGACTTGCTTTTGGAGGGACATGATGATGTGTTAAAATGTAGGATGCAGCTGCCGTGTTATGTTGAGGATGGAACAATAAGTTATGGTGTATGGCGATGGATGAGACTGTCTTTAAACTTATAAAGTTGTTGGGAACGATTGTTACTCCGACATGCTACAATATTAGTAACATGACAAATCAAAGTTTGCATGAAAATTAGTTCTACACCATCGTTCTTGTACGATTGGATAAGAACCTTCGTTCGGTACGGAACAACAGATTTTTTCGGAGTTTCAATGGTGAAGGAACTTCGGGGAGGTAATTATCAATGTCGCACTTGCTTAGCGATCTAAAAGATGCTTTAACCGAAATCAAACTCGCGGCGTCGTAAGCTAGACATAGGAAAATCAAATAAGCAAATAATCCCCACGCCCATTTTTTCACTATTTCTGAGTATAGCAAAATCTCTCCATAGGCATTCTGTTCTAAATTACCTTTCAACGATAACGGGAGGTATCCTTGCATAGAGGTATCCGACTAATCCAGCCGCAAAATAATTTAGTTCCGATTAACGCCGATCGGATCACATTTCCGCAATCTTCTCCACTTCGCACTGAAATCCGATCATATTTTAAGTACGTACAAATGGCCCAAATGTTGATTATTCAATTGTTCTATCAGGATACATCTGGAGAGACTTTCCGATGTAAACTTGAAAGAAATTGAAAGATATTTATTTTTTGCAAAGCCACTGCCTCCAACTTTTTGGTCTCGGAGATTTTGAGAGCTCACAAAACTCCAGTCTGGAAAAAACATCCCCTATTTAGATTTACGTTCCTGATCTCTATTCCAACAACACATTCCTGATTTTAAGTCCCCATTCCAAAGCTTCTCCATGCATAACTCCATGTAGATATGCCTCTCCAACCAGTTCATAGAATCCATCTTCACCTCGTCGAACAATTAAAGGAACTGAAGCACCCGCTAAAACCCAAACTTCGTCAGACGGACATAAAGATTGTGCTCCGATGCCAAGATAACCTTTGAGAGTTCGAAATAAAGTCCGGGCATCATTTGCAGCTTCTATTTCTTCCTCGAGACATGAGATTTCCTCTTTGCCGTAATTGCGTGGTTGCTTCTCGGTAATACTGAGTCATTGCATGGAATATGTTGCCTGAGATTTGTTGCGTACACCGTTGCGGACCCATTCCTGATAGTTTGCTACGAGTTCCTCGCATTGTTGTGGTGCTGGATGTTCATTTTGATATGTATCTGCTAGAATAGTGCGCCATACGACTTCATGTGGAGATTGAAATCTGCTGATTCGGAAGTTAGAAGTCTCGTTGAAAAATTCAGAAAAATTCGAGAAACTTACTTGCCACCCATCGCAAGTGGGTATATAGGGTCGAGATGAGCTGTGACCTCATATATTCCATTTAAGAATTCCATCGAATGTAAAGACTTATTTTGTTCTTTGACCTTTTCACAGATTGTGTCAAGCAGCATACCTTGCAATATCAAGGAGTTAGGCTCAGTTTCCAAGAATTTTTGTTTCCACTTCAAATCACCACAGGCGCTCCAATTACAGTCGCCGCGCATTGATAAAGATAAGGGCCCTCGCGGGACACTATAATCTGGAACCCAAGTCGGTAGATTGGGAACAGATGCTATCGAATCCTGAGCATCAGACGATATTCCTAAGCCATGGCATTGGAGCAAGACTCTGGCCACATTTGTGTAAACATCTCGTGCCGCCATCTGGTAATTAATTGAAAGGGCATCTGGGAACTTTGTGAATGGTAGACTGTCCTCTCTCGATAAACCAAGTAGCGCATAAATAATGTCTCGTTTATCGGGAGCCTCACAATATTGATGCGCGCGAAAAAGATATCGAAATAAAGGGAGAAGCTGGGTAGATTCACTCCCTGCTCGAGTGGATTCAAGTTGTATGACTGCCATCTTGAAGCCTGTCTCTGAATTAAATAGCATTTGATGCTTTTTGTGTCGTCTACCCTTCAGAGAATTTCCGGGAAACTTGATCAAACGATTGGTGTGAAGTTCCTTATACCATTCAGTATGGGTTAAGAACGACAATGCCTTCGAAATTGTTTCCCAAGGAATGATTTCTTTGCCGCAAGCAACAACCACATCATTTCCTGTTGTAACTTCTTGTACAGCCCAGATACCCGAGAACCAAGGTCTATTAAAGAAAGCTATGAGACTGAGCCATGATTGTAATTGCAAAGGTACAATGTTGAGACTTTGAAAATATTGTTCTTGACAATCCCAATCTAAACTCACTAGATTTGACCACTCATCATGAGGCACCAAAGATAGTGTTTTTAGGGCTTTAAATGCATCAGAAGTAAAATGGATCTTCTTCCCAAGTCCAATAATGACGTTCCGAGCCTCTTTGAGGGTTTTCGGCACCATTAAAATTTGGGCAGTTCGGTCCATGGCATCCTCTGAGTTAATGCACACCGAATCGATCCAAATATATCGTGTCTTCATCTTCCCGGAAGATTTCGAAGCAACTTTCCTTCCGGTTTTGATGGAATTCTCTGCATCCCCACAGATTCTCAATATTTTGTTATCACATAGTACAATATGATTTCGTGGAACCAGATCTCGCCGCGAATGAGATACAACATCAAATGTTGGAGCTTCGATAAGTTCCACTACATGCAAAGAGTATTGAGTACGACACCATAGCTTTGATTTTATCTCAAGAAGTCGAATGGACGTGGGTGACGGGAGGACCGTGTAGATAAATGGTCTGTCAGTTACATAATTGCGTTTTGGAAATCCTATGAAGTCCATGTTTTTCAAGACCTCTCGGGGGGCTTGAGGCAAGGTCGATTTCTTTCTTTGGCGGATTGATGCACAAGCCGAAAAATCTTTGGAGTAACTTTTATGACACTGGGTTTATTCCGAGAGGAAAAGAAACCAAAAGCATCGAACATATCTGCAAAAAACTAGTCATTTAAAATCAGGCAATTGAGACTCATCATGATCTTTTGATCTGGACCATCTGTAAGTAGGTAAAAATACGCTTGCGAGGAGTCTTGACTTTCGATGAAAATTGCAATGCCAAACTAGATTTGCTCTTCAACGACTTGCATAATTTTCGACTCTGTTGTCTTGACGTGGCTTGATTAAATTAACCTTCTGTGACACTGATATGATCTATAACCTACGATTATAGCCCATTCATCAACAAAAATTGACTCTTCGATGAACTAGAAACGTGATCGTTGAGTTTGAACTGTCACTCTGTTAACCTGTCTTTCTCACAAGACTTGCCACCATGCACCTCTTGTAAAAGTGCAGAAGCCTGACAGAATGGTCATCGAGATGCAAGAAGCCGTTCATCATTCTCAGGCAATGATTTCAGTTCACTTCACTACTAGTATAATGTGTCTGTACTTTCTCATGGAAATTGAGATCGTCTGTTCTTCACCCTGCCACAGATATGTCCAATTCTTTGAGTATCATTCCTCCGAACACTAACCATTGTATTCAACCCCCCCCCCCCCCCCCCCCCCCCCCAATAATCTTCAGTACATCCATCTGAACCCACAGATACCATGCCATACCCCCCTCTTCCCTCTTCCTCTAGGTACTTGCTCAACATAAATATTCAAAAATACCATCAGATATTCCGAAAGATCATTAGAAAAAATGCACAACAATGTCACCTCAATGTGAACTTTCACTGGAAAAGAGCTATTCATATCCAATTCTGAGTCTCAGCGGCAGAATATGTACAGATGGAGCACTAGCCTTAGCGTTTCATCTCAGGTCCTGATCTTCTCATCCTCTCATCCCACATTCAAACGGCAAACCGCACAAAGTAAAATCTCTATCAAGATATTCTTGCCACACTCGTACAAGCAAGATCTGGAACTTCACCCAGACATACCTGATTATCAAGATGTAGATAACCTTTACAAACGCAAGTAGTAATGCATGTGTGGAAGAACCTCCTTCCATCTCAACTTTTCAAATTCCTGCAGCAAATTGAAATTACGTATTTATATCCTGTTTCAGGTGCTGTTGGCAGTATCAGATGAAAACCCTGAATATTGATGGATAGCAAAATATGAAGAAAACTGAAGAGAGAAGAGAGAGAATAAAATTGATTTTTGGGGGAGTTCTGTGCCACCAATGACACACCCATCGTCCCCAACTCTGAATTCTAAATTTGCCGATATCGCCGAGTCCTCAATCAACTTTTCACTTAGTCCCAACACCATAAATCTTGTTTCTCCAAAGATCTTTTCAATAATACCAAAAGAAAGAGTGCTCACCAAATGCCATTTGCTCTATATGTTATACTTCATACATTATCAGCTAACTACTACCTACTAAACTACCTACTAAACTACATAACTCAAGCTCTTCACAAACCCCATTTCCCCTCCATCATCTCTTCAGGTTCCTCAAATTCTATGCTCTCTGGACAAATCGCACTCGCTGGAAGTCAGACAACTTTCCATTACTTCAATAAATATACACCAATGCAAAAAAATTATACAGCTTCAACATTTTCTCAACCCACCACGACACATGGTATCAATATCTTTCGCTTGTCTGAAAGTGCGCCTCTGAAAATCAAAATCAACCTCGAATACATATAACGACAAAATTACCCTCTTACTCCTCATTTTTCATACACCGGTACATCCTAAAATATCCTCTTCCAGCCCCTAGCTCATCAGCTCCGCCTATGTCCATAGATCTTTTTCAAATTTTTGACATTCCTCAGCGATATCATGTGCAAAACCGCTGAAACGTTGCCAGATCTATCAACTCATATAATGCACATCCTCAACATACCGACTCATTATCCCACCACACGAGAATAAGGATTAAAACAACCCAAGAAAAGACAAAGGAAACTACTCAGGACTCCAAACAATCTTATGGCCCAATCTGCACTAGATGAACCTCACACAATAATATAGCAAAAATACGAACCAAGAATCACAAACGCCAATGACTATGCTTCGCCATACGTCATATAACCACAACTTTTCTCTTTGCGAGTGCCAAAGTTAGGAGGCAATAGTTGTCTTCCACTCATCTCGAAACTTTCGAATGTGGGACTTTAGATCGAACGTTCACGAGTCAGGTCGGCTTTTATCTCGGTCTTTCAATCTCCGCCAACAATCTCACAAATCTACTATGCAACTCGATGAAAAAATCAGGCAATCCCACCAACTCAGCCAAGCCTCTTCCTTTCAAACTCGCACCAGCCATTCTACTATCTGGTCCTCTATTACCACCTCTTAAGAAAGATGAAGTAGGTGTGGTTATCGTACCGCCACCTCCAAACGGACCACTGCCATTCCCATTGCCATTTTTCTCATCGCCAGGTCTAGGGGATTGGAGTGCTGATTCAGAACGTGCCAGTTCTTCATCAGCGAGGCGTGCAATCCAATCTGCGAGATCACGGAAGGCAGCGTCGAGGAAGGAAAAAGTGCGCATGGCCATGCGTTCTTTTTGAGTGGAGAGGGCGATTAAAGCATAGACTCGACGTCGGCCACGAGCAGAGGGATCAGGAATGCGAAATATATATGCGGTGGTGTAACCAGCCATTGGATCGCCAAAGAAGATTGGGCCGCCAGATGAGGTAGTTGTGGAAGATGTGAGGTGAGAGGAGAAACTGGAGATAAAGGGGGACGAGGTTGTGGAATTGGGTGTGGGATTTGAGGTTGGTGGAAGGGTTTCACATGAGAGAGTACGAAGACAAGATTGCCGGATAATGGAGAAAGAAGTGGGCTGTAGAGGTTCATGCGTTGATGTATAGTCAACGAAGTGGTTATGCGAAAGGAATTCTCTGGTGGTATAGGTAGGAGGAGATGTGTCGGATCTTTTGATCGAGAGTCTCCGCGCCTGGTGCTGCTCTTCCCGTTCTTCTTTTTGGATTGCGCATTCCGAATCGTCTGAATCTGAGGATGCAGACTTGGGAGGGGTGCTCTGACCTGCAATTCGCTCATAAGGCTTCCTTGTTCGCAGTATTGGACCATTATCGAGTTTGCCAGTCCCTGAAGGTTTAGGGCTTGCGGGCATATCATCCTTGGTCTTCTTAGGTAAAGTAAGAGCGCAATTCTCGCATGGACCTGGCTTTTCACTTGGATATGTTTTGCGAAAGCTCGAATCGCGTCGCAATTGGTTTGTCGTGTTTTGTGTATTTTGCAAAGTAGGTACTCTGGGACTTTGAGGAGGTGTTTCACCCGCGGAACCCGCTGTATTTGGCGCATTCGAAGGACTTGAGTTTACATGAAGAGCTGGCCGACTTGCCGTAACGTCTGGCTCGGAAACAATGGAATTCGTTCCATGTGAAGTATGCGCATTTGTATTTAGAGAAGGTTCCGAGGATCTGAACGATTTACTTGTACTAGGCCTCCGAGGGGTGGGTTCTTTTTTTTCTGGACAGGAAGTACAACCTACTGGAAGTGCTTCTGTTACCATAACCGGGGTTGGACCATGAGTGTCGCAATAATGCGCGAGACATAACTATGGTAGAGAACACAAGGTCAGTACAAGGTCCCATGATTGCCGTATCGAAATCCCCCAAACATCCTAATTATCATTGTGAACCAGTCGCATATCGTTCACGGAAACAATTGTATTGTGCGCCCATCCATCCACAAGGCAAACACGGGCGCAGCATTGGGAAAGAATAGAGGCGCAAAGGTGTGTGAACATGATGCGGATGCGACTGCGACTGCGACTGCGACCATAAAACAATTGTAGAAATTGAAAATGCGAGGGTGTGAGAGTATGAGGGTGTGAATGAATAATTTATCTTACAATTAAAGCCATAGTATTAGAAGAAAATCAATGGATTTGTGAATCAATAGGTCCTTGTCGATTCTGTATTTTTTTTGCCTCTCACACGTTTTCTCTCTCTTCCTGTTTGTTGCCAAATTCTCGGTATTTTGAAATGTCTTAAACTTTTTTCTGCTTTTAATCCTCTTAATCCCAGTGTTGCCGTCTCTTTCTGTGGGACCTTGGTGACAAAGTGGATTTCGATTTCTTTTTTAGGATCGTCTCACACTCTCACACTCTTTATTCTTCTGCGATTTGTCGATATGTGATATTTGATATGTACTCCTCCCAGTACTCGGATGCTTTGGTTCACACAAAACAGAAGGGTGGAAGGTGTACAATTGGAACCGAAATCGAAGGAGCAAACGCGAGAAAGCGAGGTTATTCGTAGTAGATTTTTGGTATGGGGTATTGGTATTGATTGATTGACGATTGGTAATTGATTTTCCAGTGATTGGTCATTAAGTGATTCTTGATTCTCGATCCTTTATTCTTCACTCTTGATGGTTGTATAATAAGAATCGGCGGAGTGAAAAGAATTCTGTGGTATTTCCTCTTTTATAAGAAAAAAATGGAACAGAATAGAATTGAGATTGAAATTGAAATTGAAATTGAATTAAATTTAGATTCTGGAACGAACAAACCCACAGATGCCCAAATGAACTTTGTTAGATCGAACGACAAGTTTTGGTGGGGGTTGGAGGGCGCTAAAAGTGTCAAGGCAATTCAAAGAAAGGTTAATTATGAGTTCACCAGATGGAACTTCATCATATAATCATCCCTAATAATAAAGTTTGAACTAGAATCAACTAAAGTAAGTGAAGTATGAAGTACGAAGTATAAAGTGTGTTCATATATCTGTATATTTCTATAAAACAATGGGTGATGAATGTTTCGAGTGATGAGGTGGCTGAGTGAGGGAGTGATCACTTAACAATATAGACAGCAAACTTCTCGAGAAATGCTTCGATGGATTTATATATATACACTTCTAATTCATCAGAAAGAAGGCATTCATATCAAAAAATGAAGGTTGGTCAGGAATCTCTCTTGTCTAGGTGTTTACTTGCTTGCTCACTTGCTTGATCATCATGTCACAAAAGAAAATACAAAATAAGCAATAGAATAACTTAATAGAAATAAAAGGAGGGGTAAAATAAATCATCATCGTCGACTGATTACCATTACCATTCCCTACCTATCAAGCCTACCAACTACTCATCAGTAGTCACGTCCATCATTTTTGGTAACTTCTCACCGCTTCGGAAACCCGAGTATCACATATAGTCCCTTCACATTCCCCAACCAATCCCTCGTCACGATCTCATATAGAATATAACATCGTTTAAAGCCACAATATCATTTCTCGGTCGTTATGTCGGAACGGTCCGGCTGACATATGAAGTTCTCTTTTCCTACTGGCTATTGTCCGCTCGGATGACTTTTGGCTCAAAATATCTAAGAAGAGTAGTTGTTCTGCGTGCATATAAGATTACGATGTCACGAAGTCTATTTATCATAAGCATGCGGGGATCTACAATCCAATCAAGTGGAAGGCGGAATGGAGAAAGTGTTCCATGTTGCCGTTTTGGGCATCCTTGGCCGCTCAAATCATGTTCAATATGCGAAGGTGCAACATTGAGGGGGAAACTCTTAAACCCCTATAGCTCGCTACGCTCAAAAATTGAAGATATAAATTGTATTTCGCATCTCGCGCAGTCAGTCTCTCCACGGCAGTGGCCGCTGGAAGACCAGCGGCACGTCATTTATTTAGTTATTATTCGTACAGAAGCATCCTCTTAATCTACATCCCATCAATAAACGAGTACACCAAGTACTTTTATACAAGAATAGACACATCCAAGACCACAAATTGATATCGATCATTCCCTGACTTCCTCGATAGATGGATTTGCATTTAGCTAACCACGTACGTTGTACCATCGAAAACAAGAATACACATCAGTATTAAGTATTGAAAAGGAAAAGAACATCAAGAAGAACTTTCTCGAAAAGTGAGACATCAGACGAAAAACAAATTCTCCTTATTCCCTTCTAGCCCTTCCATTCATTTTTTTCCCTTATCGCCATGCGTACTTCATGCCTGTAGTTTTTCTCAGTGCCTCGTGGTACCTTTTCGTTCTATTTATTCCCATGCGCTCATCCGTTCTATCAAATCCAAGGGAGTCATTTCGCACCACCTAACAGCTCAGCCACGAGTATTCGGCTAGAACCCCAAGGCAACATTATGCGACCCTCTGTCATGATGGCCCTCCAAAATTCCCGATCCATGGAGTGGGAAGGTCATGTATTGTAACATCGCTCAATCTGCGAATTGACCGACACGGAAGGTTAAGTACATGTACGTGTGCTCATTGCCTCACTGACGTGCTAGCTATGGTTACCTCAGCTCGGATCCACTTTGTACATCAGAGGTTGCAGCTTCCGTTGAACCCTGAGTACATCAGGTACTGAAACTAGATCTTGGAATTTCATACTCTCTGCCATTGTCCATGTACATAACCAACCGACCGACCGGCATGCGTATGTACATAACATCATGTAAGGGGCTCTGCTGCACATAGACTTTGATGTTTCAAACCTTCATATATGTTCAAGTTCAATGCGGTACTACAGTATCACATGTAAATCAATATCATCATTATCCTCATCGAGATGGAAGTAGAGAGAAAGAATAGTATTGCCTGAGAATGATGAAAGCTATCAAGTCCATGCTCGATCCAAACTCACATCAAAATCGTAGGTTCCTCCCTAAAGTTTTTTTATGTTATTTTTCTGTGAACACCCCTCACGCCAAGATGTCGTGCTCCTCACTTCAAGAGTGTGAGAAGTGACCATCATTGCCATTGTAAAACACTCTCAGCAGCGCAATCTCCTGCTCCCCTCTTCTCATCGATGCTAGCCATGAGTCATTGTTGATTGAATCATCTTTACTAACATTAACCCAACAAACAAATCATCCACCCGTTGGCCCACCCGTCACCACCTATTCATCAAATGCTCATTAACATGAGCCCAAAAGATGAAGAAACCAGATTTACCCGTCGCCCATTCCAGAAATGCCTTTACAGCAGAACCAGTGTAGACTAGAAAAGTTTCTCCTGCGAGTACCTTCATTGAACGCCCTCCCATTACGCCATGCCGTCATACCAGAGCGAATTCGCTGAAACTTTTGCTATCCGCTACTACTCATGCGACCCAAAGTATTTATCTGTCGAGAAAATAAAAGAGAGAAAATTGAAAAACGAGAGTCGTATGATGCAAACACGAAAATTCAGCGACAGCTGAAGAGATTCATGAGCCGAATCAAACGTCAAGTCGAGTAGCGGGATGCATCCAGAAACAGCTCAACGTCGAGAGCAAAAGAATCCCGCAGCCATGTCCGTCGTAAAATCGAGTCTATCGCAAAGGGAATAGAAGGTTATATGTACAAAACTCCAAACATCATCATCACGTGCAACAAGGTTGGTACACAAGCCTATTAAGCTGGTGGAGGACCCTGGCCTCGACCTCCTCTTGAGTTGTCGTAACCGTTCTGTCGTGGTCCTTGACCGCTTCCTCTACCACCAAATCCGCCTCGGCCTCTGGAATAGTTTTGACGCTGACCTTGGTTTTGTCTCGGTCCTTGTCCTTGTACCTGCCCTTGTCCTTGCCCTTGACTCTGATTTTGGCCTGGGCCACTCTGGCGTCCATTATTATAATTATTATATTGACCACCAGTTCTCTGGTTTCCAGAGTGCTGCGTGGGTTGTTGCTGATCACGTCCTGGTCCTGATGCCTGACGGGTGTTGGTTTGGAAATTGGATACGGGACGGGGGATGTTTTCGGGAGTCTCGTAGACATAAAGGTTCTTCGGGATAATTTGTGGAATTGGAGCAATCTCTGTCCCAAGTTCACGCTCGATATTATACAAGTTGAAGCGATCCTCCCAACTGATGAGGTTGATTGCGAGACCGAGATGTCCAAATCGGCCAGACCTACCAATACGATGAAGATAAGTTTCAGCGTTCTTAGGGAAATCGAAGTTGATAACAACATTCACAGCTTGAATGTCAATACCACGAGTAAGTAAATCGGAGCAAACAAGATTGCGGCAAACACCATTTCGAAAGTCATGGAAAACGCGGTTTCTGTTGGCTTGAATCATACGAGCGTGACTGTAGAAACATGAATAGCCTAATTCGGTAATCTTCTTGGCAAGAAGTTCGACTCGATTTGTAGAGTTGCAAAAGATGATCGACTGGTTGATTTGTAATTTTGAGAATAAAGTATTGAGACAATGTACTTTCTCTTTCTCTTCGACAAATGCATAAAACTGAGTGATACCGCGCAGAGTGAGCTCGTCCATAAGATTGATTTCGTAGGGGTCGACCATGTTCTTATCCGAAAAGTCTTTGACTGTCATTGGGAAGGTTGCGCTGAAGAGCATGATCTGTCGGTCTTTTGGATGGAATTGAAGTAATTGTTCGATGACGATAGTAAATTCAGGTGAGAGTAGTTTATCAGCTTCATCCATGACAAACATATTGCATTCACTGAGGTCGGCCACATTCTTTCCAGCTAAATCGAGAATTCTACCAGGTGTACCGACGATAATGTGAACGGGCTCCTGGAGACGCAGAATGTCATCTCGTAAGGTAGTACCACCAGTAGTAACCATAACGTTGATGCCGAGATGTTGACCAAGAGTTTTGCAGACTTGTGAAGTTTGAAGAGCTAGTTCTCGAGTAGGTACCAGGATGAGACATTGTACTTTGGTGTTTTTGGGGTTGATACGTTCGAGTGCAGGGATGACGAAGGCGGCAGTTTTACCAGTACCGTTCTTCGCTCTAGCCAGTATGTCTCGACCTGTGAGGGCTACGGGGATTGCCTCTTCTTGAATTGGGGATGGCTTCTCGTAACCCATCTCGAAAATGCCCATTAACAGCTCTCGCTTGATGGAGAAATCTTCGAATTCGAGACCTTTGGTAGCGGTAACATCCTACATAAATATGTTAGCGACTCTGACGAAACATCGAGTAGACAACGATATGTTTGAGTACCTCTGTCTGTTGCCTCGTATCTTTCACTGGGATGTTAAGACCAGCTTTCCAGTTGTCTGAGGAAGCATTATCACTATTCTCATATCAGTGATAATTAAAGATATCCAAGGAGTGACGATCATACTTGATGTTAGTAGCCGCTAGCTTGTTTGCCAGCTCATCAGCCATTGTATATGTAGTTTTTGTTGGAAGAGGGTATCTTTAGAATAAATGTATGAGATGTGGTGTTGGGGCGCGAAAATAAGGTCGCGTTCTATTGGAATTCGTCTTAGATCGTATGCAATTAATTCAGCATAAAATAGTATAACACTAGAGAAGGCCGGTAGAAAAGAAGGCCGCAATGATGTTGATCTTGAAGGGTGGGAATATACGAGTTATTATCGAGTTGAGGGGTGGTTGTTGATGTCGAGGAAATTGTTGATTGTTTGTGATGTATTTGTAGTGGGGTTATTGAGCGTAGGTATTTATGCTTTTTCTTGTCTGCCGGATTGTGCGCATGAATTGAATTGAGTATTGTAATCGAAGATCCGATTTATGTAGAGATCTGAAGTCCTGTGACGGTAGTTGTTATGGTATGGTAGTTGGTGGGTTGTGGGTTGTGGGTTGTGGGTGGTTGTGTGTTTATTTCGAATTCTTCAAGGGTTGATTTGGGTTGAGGTGAGGTGAGGTGAGGTGAGGTGAGGTGAGGTGGTTTGGATTGAAAGGAAGATCAGAGAAACTTTTAAGGTTTAGTGTGGCTCCTAAAAGCTTTCGGCAGGCGGGCAGGCGGGAGGGCTAGAATGGAAAGGCTACCAAGTAATTTTGGTACGGCCCACGTGATGTAATGTTTTTAAGATTAGGACTGATGAAGGGAGGAGGGCTCGAGGAGGGGATAATAATTAAGAAGTACGGTACACAGGCGTGTGTTATACATTCACCTTGTAATAATAACATCTAACATCTAGGTAGTATCTAGTAATGATCAAAGGTTGAGAACAGTCGAATTCGATACATTCATATAGAGCACTGAATTCACCCATCAAGAAGCACTCGTCAAGAGATGTATCATTTGACCCTCTTTCATACTTGATGTATATAGGTACCTACCTGGGTACGGATTTACTCAATACACGTACAGATCAAACACGAGTAGGTTTGTTTTATGAAGCAATCAATGACAAAGAAGTACCAAGTATGCTCCCGATCATCGAAGGGCAATTGATTTTCTGAAATGCTCAGACCAAGGCAAACGTTGCTCCTGACGCAGCAAACACATAAGCAGTCTGAGAATAATCTCATAGCTAATAAGTTTATCACAAGTAATATAAGGGCAAATCGCAATGTAACAGAGATCTTTCTACTTTAGCATCATAATTATTGGGATTAATATTCATATCTCATTTATTATCCATATACCAAGTACTTCCATGCCAAAAGCACCACCTACCTATGACGCCAAAGACTAGGATGACATTCCACCAAATTAGAATGCCATCGCATCTGTATCTCGCTCCCTTTTAATTTTGACATCGCTTTCGTCTTTCATCAGAGCAGCGACAAATGATCTGAAGTAGTCTACGTATGGCTTCAAACTTGTTTTCTCCCAATCTTGTATGCTTTTTCCATCCATATCTCCGTCTTCAGGTGGAGTCCACTGATCGATCTCGCCTAGAAGTTCGGTTACAGTTGGTACCGCGAGAGGATCAAAGTCCCCTACACGTCTAGTGTCTATAGGAACACACACTCTTCCTGTGCCTGGGTGTACAACGAAAGGACTCTTGAGTAAATGGTTGAGATGCTTACTGACTTCAATATCGAGTCGAGGGTACGTATATTCGAGAACTATATCTTGCTTCGCTTCCAGTAATGCTCTTGGATCCAAACCCTTGGTGGATTTTGCCAATGCATCAATATCAGCCCATTTCGACGTTGATGACCGTCCAGGAGCAGAGCTCCACTTTTTCCGTAAACTTTCATTCAGTATTCTGTCAGGTAGAAGCTGCAATAACTTGTCGATTTTGTCGTCTTCCTCCCACGGATCTTGATCATGAAGGATGTCGTTTTGGAAGTGGCCTTTGAGTATATCAAGACTTCGTCTGCTTCATATTAGTAAAAGGAAGAATTAAAGTGCAAATGTACATACAATACATGCGGATGCAATGGTCTTTTCACATTAACCTTTTTCGCAGTTTGCGATCCACCTCGAATGACCTCTAGATATCCCGCAATAGCCCTTCTCTTCTGGTCGTCCATTTGCCTAGCTTTCTTGTCGCATACCCAAGCGTGAGCTCCTCTCCTTCCAGAGTATACCCACATGATATGTTTGAAACCAAAATCATCTCGCAGCGCAATATCAACCACTTTGATAGCCATCGTAATGAATTGCCAGCACTTGTTGCAGATATTTGCTTTGTCACAGCACGTTCTGATCTCGTCGTAATCTGTCAAATCGATATCAAAGCATAACTCCTTGGCTATTGGTCGAAAGGCGGAAGACTTGCGAAGTGTTTTGCGATCCCTAGGATTTGTACTATACACTGGGCCAATTTCGAATCTGGACGGCATAAGACGAAGGACATCCTTACGTAGACTGAAGTTTGTTAGCGTGAGTGGGCCTGAATGATACACCATCACTTACAGATCGGAGGTCGGGAATGCTTGATATCGCAAGTATGCATCGTTTTGAAGGGTGAATGCAAATTCACGATGTCCAAAGTCGGTTGAGGGCGTCGGAGAATGATTGAGCCATTGAAATAAGTGGCGCCAAGGGAAAAGTCTCTGGTAAAAGGATCGCATAACTTCTGGATCTGATGCTCGCGATGTAGGACCTATATTTCTTAATATCTACTTAGCTTCTGAGCCTAGAACACGGCTTTCAATACTTACACTGGGGAAGCTGGCGCTTCAGGTGAGCTCGACAGCTTTTCCTCTTTCGCATTTGTACTTGGGAATTCATCGTCAGACTCTACATCTGCAAACAGTTCTGATAAATTGTTCTCGGTTTTCGCAGCCGCCTGAGGTATCGCCTCGCCTTGAACTCCAGCATCTGCCATTGTAATATCTTCGTCATCATTCAACTCAACAACCTGCGTGTTGGCAGACGCATCCTCTGCCTCTTGACTCATTTGTGCGTCATCCTGCTTCTCTTCGTTATCAGACATATTCTCTTGTGATTTTATCGAGGGTTCTTCGGGGGAAATAGAATGTGGCATAATGAGGTTCGTGTATGTATTCGTGTTTCCCAATATTTTAGTGGAAGTAACTTAAGCCTCGAACCGAAAATCAATTTAAACATCCTACGCGTTCGACGCGATCAGTCAGTCCCCTTTTCGCGATTATGCGCTAAGATAAGCTGATAAGGATTGACGAATTCATGAATTAATCCACCTCCCGAATTCATACCACAAAAAGATGTAATGATTGGGAAACATTGTCGAAATCTCGGAATTCTTCTTAATTATACTGGAAGATTTGAATTCATCTTACTTGTGTACTCAACGTGAGAATAACAACGAAATGTTATGCCGGCCTCCTTTCTCACTCGAATTCCGTAGCATCACTCAACTTACCTATGGAATTCGAAGGCAGTAACCACCTTGATATTGATTGCCCTATTCGAAGGTCCTTTCCTTTCAACAATATAATGAAAATAATCAAAAGAGGGTACCACGAGAGAATTGCAGTGCTTGTGTTTTCTGCTTTTCAAATACTTTCAGCATCTCTGCTAAGAATCCGTACTCGCATCAAATCACTTTTTGAACCCAAGAGATTATAAAATTCAAAAACATAGATATCTCCTTCACATTGCAGGATTCTGCAAGGCACGATGGAACCAAATAATGATTTCAATGATTCACCAACGTATATGAGATTTCTACCGCCCTGTCGCATTCATGCTTACACAATCTCATCTGCAGTTCCCCCTTCGCCAGGAATTGGTCTCCATTCTATGTCAAGTTTCGAAGCGAGCAATATCCAATGAAATATGAAGTCGAGAACAAACGTGTGAGTATTAAAAACACGTTTTTCAATGACTTGGGCTTGCACAGTACCCCTGGTGAAGCGTATATACTTGATGATTGTTTCCGACTCCCTTTACAGTTGTTCCTTCGATGGTTGCAAGAAGACCATATGGATGCAATATTGTGCAAGGTTATGACAGAGCACATACCCTTGTTCAACGATACTTGGGCAATTGCCGTCGTACACTTGTGTCTACTTTGCGAGAATTGGGGCTTTCCCCTTGCTTTCAATGCAGCAATGGATCATTTAATACATCTACGAGACTTTTCATTTATGGTCCCGAAGCAAATCGAGGCCATCTACAAGACTACCTACGCTGGATCGGGTTTGCGACGATTGATCGCGGATGTTCTCTCGATTGGACAGTATCAAGATCAAATGAAGCATTTAGGGTTACTCGAAGATTCGATTGCAGGGGAAGTGTTTGAGGAGCTTTTGGATGATATGAGGACACGTGAACTTCCCGAACCATCGTTGTTTGATTCTGATGGCACTGTTAGAAATGGTCAGTTGGCGGAATATCACATGAATTTATAGGAGAGGGCAAAGCGTTCATCATGGTTTCCAGTCCTTTTACTGTCTGTTTTGCGGATGCAGCGCGAGTTCTGAAATTGAAGAACGGTCTATGGTTCCAAGAGGTTTTGAAGCTTTGAACATGGTAAATAGTTATAGCTGGTACGCATAGCATTCCTGTAGCTAAACCAGCGTTTAAAAGCCGTGTGTCTCAACATCGAACCCGACTTTCAACATTTGTAATACGTTTGTACAACTCAATAAGCGGGGTAGCTTATGCATGTTCATTGTGATATGCTCCATAGCTGGATAGTTCATTCATGCACCCTTTAATCTACAGAAAGCCAAGTCACGTAGGTCATTTTTATATCTTACTGGATAAACCAACTCGCGAAGCAGAAAGCACCCCGAAAATCTGCTTTGGCAAGTGAACATGCCAGAGCTATGATGCCGCTTATCACTAGTTCCACAAAGTTTATAAAGAAGATAACTTTGTAATTCGGGCCTTTATCAATATGGATTCCCCATCCCAAAGCAATTGGTGCATCTCCATTATGAACTATACTTGTTTTGCATTTTTGTGGGATTCTTCTCATCCAGAAAATAATTCTTGTAGGACTGGTGTATTGCAGATAGTGCATGATAAAAAAAATTGAAACGGGAAGCTCTCCTTAGCCAATTATAAATGGATCGTATCTCCAGCGGTCGTTATCTACCTCTTTTCGAGTGGCAGAGGAAGTTAATTTTGCAAAATTCTGACGTCGTGACGTTTCTCCAGAGACTAGTCTTGGTAGTCAGCGCTACGATGAAGATGATCTCTGAATTCCCATACGAAAGACGCTGATGCTGGTTTGATGAGCCAAAATTTGGAGTGCATGCCACGCAGTTCAGAGTATTTTTTCGGACACATTTGAATATGAGTTCGTCAAGTTTTGCTCCAACAAGATCAATCTCGCCATATATAGAAAAGAAAACGCATGTAATATGTAGTTCCGTTGTCAATTTCAAAGAAATTTGGGCACACCTAGGTGCCCGCATGAACCTCAGACATGAGTTTCCATCATTTTATACATATGTGTACGCTACCTGAACATGGTAGCTCATCTAACGGAAAGCTATACAGCAGTTATATTACCGAAGTCACGTCAAAATACTGAGACATCATCTCGTAATTGTTTCAAAATAGCTCCAGTCATGAATTCATTCAAATTTTAATCAAGGGTCAAATCTTGAGGAATTCTAAACGATAGAAAGCAAATCAGATCAGCCAATCTTACAATCTCTAAAGTTGATAGAATTTGTATACCGTTTTGTATAGGACATACGAGATCATACATTATCCGATCTGAAATAGGAAATTGAGAGACATCTAGATCTATCTGGGCCTGGTGAACTAGCTCTACATTTTCAATCACTCAATTATCTGGTTCAATCAAAACCTATGGAGCTTATCGTCCAATATGATAAAACAGCTCTGTTACGTTGAATGAAGTCAAAACCTCGTATCTACTTTCAGCCTACCATATTTCAAATAGGATTCTGTGATGGTAAACCAACAGCATGGATGATAGAAGCGACTACAAAATATCTAAAAGATGATATTACCAATTTGCTCAAGTTAAGTACTGTGATTAACCACTACGCTGCGGAATCAGCCGAAGACATGTATTTGATGTCAAGGTTGCATGCATGTATATATTGAAGTGTCAGAAGATTCTATGTGTAAGATGACATTGAGATAAGTTTATAGTCAAACCCCAGTATCTTTATATGCTATATATCAAATGAGATCTCTAGGCGTATTGGTCAGATATATTGGTGGATGCATAATATTACAAATAGATATATTCTACCTACATACTCTATAAGCTATCCAACACTGGACCTTGTCATTTCACGCAAGACATATCGTAGATTTTCATTTTTTTATCGTTTGAGTCTATAATATAAAATTCGCTTGGGTATTCCTGACTACGCAGATGCAAAAACTCCTAGAACTATCAAAAGAAAATTTGAATTTCGCCAAGATTCACCAGAATTCCTCGAAAGATCCAGAATCCGAACTTCCAGGAGCAATCTTACGCCAAGTACCACTATAACTTTCGATAATAACTCCAGAATTCATATAACTCCCATTACTCCCGCTAAGAGATCACCTATTTGTTGTCTCTTATCTCCTCTAACCTTCCTACGCTTGCTTGGTCGAGATCCTGAGCCACTAGCATCGTTATCTATTGTCTCATTGGCCTGCTGTCGGGATCTGGTTCTAGCGGTAGGTATCGTGATACGGGTATAGACGTAACCCTTTGCGCCAACTCCGAGGTTTTTGCTAGTATATTTGAGCGATCTATCACTCGTTCCGCCATCGTAAAATGGCTGATGCAAATCTGCCCGCGATGGTGTATAAAATAGTTCAGGGCCAAGACGAAGAGAAGCAACTGGTATAGAAGATATAAATTCGCCGGAGACCATAGGAACAAATTCGCCGACCTTTAGGCCAGCGGCACGCAAGTCCTCATCGTTGCGAAGCTCGCTAATTCGATTGAGAGAGGTAAGGGTACGGAATTCCCAAGTTTCAAGCTCACGATATTCTTTGCGACTGATAAAATCTACAGCTTCAAAGTGGGAGAGGCCAGTTCTCTTGAGTTTGGCGCGGCCAGCAGGGGTTCTTTCCATCGCTCTTACTTGCTCCTCGGCGTGAAGATACGCGCTATTTCTTGCTGCGGACGAAGATTCTCCTGTAAGTAGGGTTGATATATCTGCTCGAGGTATCATTGTGATCTTGGCTTTATCCCACAGAGGTTTAGCAGTGGATCTACGGATTGGTCTGGCCTGTGATAATTATTGTTAGCAATTGTTTTGTTGAAACGGCATATGCAAAGCACGTGCTCGAGCAAGTTTAGAGGAATTCAGAACACAAAGATCCGTGCTCAGACTATTACCGAGATTCCTTCAAGAGAAAAAGGGGATCAAGGGTTGAAAGAAACGACTTACAGGAAGTCCAAGACTTGCGCGCATAGCCATAATATGCTTTACACAGTCTGACTGCAAGATTTCAAGTAACGCTCCATCAGGGTGTACTTCCCAGCCAAGTTTCTCAGCGCTGAGTTGAGCCAATCCATTGAAATCACAGTCCATAACGTCGAAAACAGCTAAAGCAGGAAAATCGTTTAGGTATTGCAAGCAGTTTTTGGTAATCTCCGGGAAATTTCGAAGCTTTAAGATTCTCAGGACTTTGAATCCCTTTCCCTTCGCTGCGACCTCGCTCCAGGTTTTGATTACTCTATCTCCGAAGCACGAATCAAACTGCTTACCGGCAGTTCTTACACGATTATCATGCTTTGGATTAGAAATCTCGAGAGCTACTAAATTAACAAGTGTAGACAGTTCGACCATATTCGAAGTGCTGAAAGCAGTGGTAATAGATAAGTGTACAAGAAAGTCGAAAGTGACTGATTTGAGTGGCTTCGTGTAGACAGATAAGGACGGAACTGGCTCTGTGACAGAACCACTGTATCGAAATTGGTTTAAAATGGCACATTCATCTCGATCGAGAGCTTTTGAAAAAGCCTTCCAAGTATTAAAACTGTTGACACATCTACACCCAAGAGATCAGCTAAACTCAGTGCTTGTATGCAAGGTAGTTGTCATGTCTCTGGAATTCTGTGCCCCACAATAAAAACTGCACAGGGTCCTTGCAGCACTCCTCGATTTAAGAGTAAAGTAAGGGGAAAGAATACTAAAACTAACCTCTTTGACAGTTCCCGCCAAAGAAACTCAAGCTGCGTTGAAGGCATGTTCTTGATGCTTTCATAGGTAATACTGCTAACGTTCTTTACAATTGAATCGACCGAAAGTTGCATTAAACGTGGTACACGAGGTTTTCTACGTTTAAATTGTGCAGTGATCGCTTCTCCAGCAGTGAACTCTTGATCGTCATCAGATTCTTCCCAATTTGCTTCTAGAAGTTCCCTAAAGGTCTGTCAGATCCCATTTTATGAGAAAGAATTGTGAGAAAGAGGGGGCCAGCTTACTCAAATTGAGAATCCCAATGATAATCCGAAACTTGGAGTTCCCGTGAAGTTGTTTCCTGGGATACTAGACCGGAATCTGGGTCAATTATCCGTCTGGGCCCATCTAAGACGCCACGCGGAAGAGTAACAGAGGGCTTAAGGAGATGAAGTCCCGAGCGCGCTGGCTCTGTTCACGGAAGTAGCCATTCATTCTCGTGGTTAGTGACATATTTGTGATGGTTCTTCTTATTATGAGGAGCCTAGGTATATGAAAGACTGATGACTGTAGTTATTGAAGGAGGCTTTTGAAAGATATAATTCCTCGTTCGCAGGACACATAGATCAAGGTCTTCTGCAATTTGCTAAATTAAGTTTGGCGCTTGTAGCTGCGGAAGAAGACTTTGGGCCCTTGAGTGGGTCGTCTAGTATGATGACTCTGGTTGTGAAGGATATTCGAATAGATCTGGATATAGTTTGCGACTGTGGCATAATAAGGTAAGTGATTAGTTGGTAAATAAGGTGATCAAACTATTTCTCGAGCCGATTAGATTGACGGGTGTGATACTGAGAGGATGATTTGGCCGATAAAAGTCTTCCTTTAAATAGAATGGCGACTGGGATCCTTATGGCAGGAGGAAACCTCCAGAAGATCGAGCTCGATCAATGATTCTGTAGTGCAGTGGAAAAGAAATTTAGTGAACTCAGACCGCCAATACAAAAAGTGGAAAGTAGACAAATCAGAATTCCAGAATTTTTGACTTCCGGGGGGTATACACTGCAAATGTTTGGAGTTCAAAAGTCTAGCGTGCAATATTTGAAAAGTGTCGAAACAGAAGAAAACGGGACGGGTTGAATTTTGATATTGAGAAAACGGAAGAGGCGGCAATGAGGTGTCGATTGTTGTGGCAATTCAATTGAAATTGATGCTTTATGAAATCAGACTTGCCTTGCCTCACCTTGCCTCGCCTCCAGCCGTATTCTGAAGGTTAGGATAATTCGTATCATCCCATCAAGGTTCTCTATCATTTCATTTCCCAACTCACTCGAAAAGACACTTTGAACACACGCGTGTTGAACGTGAAGTTTATGATGACTAACCATCGCGGCTACCTTTTTCCGTCCCCGCCCCACCAAACACCGACCAGCCAGCTCTGAACTACATTCGATAGATTCGAGCACCAGTGGGTGCATGGATTGACGGGACACTTCCCAACTTTCTAAGTTCTTGACAAAGTCATTCTTTATTTGTTTGATATGAAAACTAAAATTTTAATTGTTTTATATCTAATGAATAATTGTAACAATTTTCGAGATATATTATTCAATACATCGAGAGATATTCACAAGTCTATTTTTGTAGTGTCCCGTCAGTCCGTACACCCACTGGTGGAGCTTCCGAAGAGGCAAAATGACAGCGTGGAGGAGCTTCAGGTGTGGTAGGTAACTTTCTCTTTTGAGTCTAACCAAGTGGTTCATTGTGTCGTAAAAAATTTGGTCGTTGTTTGCCCAGCCGTGATCTACGAGTAAACGACAAGAGCGGACCATGCATGGATGAGAAAGGCGTGTGGAAAACAGTATTCCACTTTCTCTAAGCTATTTATCGATGATTTCAGAACCTTTCAAATCGAATGCATGTGTGTAGTAATATGCTGAGTACATATCTTGACTCTCTATGGAACAGCTAGAGAGTATTCTATCTCGCCTGGCAAGATCCTTCAAGCATGATTGTAGTGCAGATTCTGTCATCTGCAAGGAAAAGGTTGAGATGTGAAGGCAGGATATGAGGTCTATATAGAACCGGTTCTATTCCTGTATTTGATCATAGGTGAATGATATGGGCGAAGAGGTTGACAAGAGAGTAAGCGGTCCACCCCGGTTCCATATGGCCATCGGACCGTCGGATCATGGCGTCCAGATCGGTAATCATTCTCGACAATGAATTGCAAGATTGAACCGACGACAACAACGAGCATTGAAGAGGTGTATCTGAATGACGTGATCATTTTGACGAATTGCTTGAGCCGACATTCAGTTGAAGTCGATCCTTGGAGTTTGAAAGGGTGTTGTTGAATTCTGTAGTGTCGAGGACGAAATACTGTGAGTGAGAAAGGGATGACCGCTGGTTTATGTAACCTTACTTTTAACACTGAGACCAAGAGTGATACTGATACTAGTAGTGTACTTGCAGGCGGCCTAGGTGGAGACCCATCTATGTGGAGGTAGTATGTTGTCAGACGAAGAACCCCTTAAGGATCTTGTATCCTCTGAGTTCACATGTTGAGAAAGAATCATATGTACTGAACGAACGCATTACTCCTCATTTACTATAATTTTCTTTGGTGCCATAAAGGTTCAATGTTCAAACATGATTTCTATAGTAAACCAATGTTCTAAAAACAACCCATTTCCAACGTCCGATCTTTTGTTATTCACATCTCCATTTGATCATAATTCTTGAACTATTCCAGGCTATCCATGCTAAAACCCGTTCCTCAAATTCTCATACTTACTCCCCGGATACTGAATACAATTTTCGCTTTGCTCCAAAATACCCAAAACGTTGACCACGTTGTGAATTAGAGACTTTTCTGGCTCGGGATGATCGGCCGAAGATTCCCACCACTGTTTCATTTGGGTTAGTGACATGATGCAAGCGGATTTGGGAGAAAACATACCATAGCACCACCAAGACCTCTTTGCTTGATGTAGTGAGCCTTTCTGCGGGCGACATCGACTGTGTCGTACGATATGAGGGTTTTTGTATTCTCATTGTATGCTTTATAGTCCATTAGCGTCTCCTTCCTATCTCGTCGCATCGAAACATCCACCCGTACTGCTATCTTACATCCATTTTCTTCCAAATATCAAGAAATGGCATCAAACATTGAAAGACGCAGGGAAAAGAAAATGGCCAACTCACAATAACTAGCACAGGTTTCCTCATCCACGATTTCCCTCGCACCTTCCTGTGGTAACTTTTTGAAATCATGCACGCCATTTTCCCAAGTACCCTCTCCTACCCCGTTAAACGGTTGTCCCAATCCTTCAGTCCCCTGAAAGGCCCTCCCATAAATCGGCATCCCAAGTACAATTTTATGGCCATGTACTCCTCTTGCCTCATACGCCCTGACTGCATTTTCTGTATTATACGGCGTGGAGTTTGGGTTATATTGGCTAGCATGCACATTTGCTTGGTGTCCTGCAACACCATCCCACGATCCCGCGTAATCGTATGCCATTAGGTTCCAGAAGTCGAGGTATTCGTTCATGCCATAAATGTCCATGTTATTGTAATTTTGAGGACCGGCTGGACATGCCACCGTAAGTTCGAAATGATGGGGTGTAGGGAGAGTGTTAGAATAACGGTCCATGGCTTCCCTACATTCTCTCAACAAAAGAACGTAATCTCGTGCTTCTTCAGCGTTTTTGGGATATTCCCAATCGATATCAATTCCGTCAAATCCCAAATTCCTTATCAAATCCACTGCAGTCTCTGCAAACTTTCTCCTTCCACTCTCCGTTGACGCTGGTTGGGCGAAATTGGAGGAATAGGTCCAGCCCCCAATACTAAGCAATATCTTCAAAGATCGATTTCGTGATTTGAGGATATTGAGTTGCTTCAAGCAACCATATAAATTAGTACCAACGTCATTCCAGGAATCGCCCTCGAAATGAATATCAGTGTCGGCCCAGCCATCAGTCATATATACCTCGCCAGAATCTGGACGGACATTGGCGAAGGCATAGAGAATATGGGTTAACTTCTCGGCAGGGAGATCTTGGGGAAAATGTTTGCGGCCGTAGATTGCCCACTGGGTGATGTTAGTGTATGTATTGCAATATCATCGTTATAATATTGCCATCTCTCTTTCTCCGTCAAAAATCACGAGATCGTTGTGTACACTTGTACAGCATCGCATCGTCGTCTCACCACTTTTTAAGATGATAGAGAGAAACTGAAACGACATTCCCTTTTCCATTTTCATCCTCCGGATTGGCTCTCGGAGAGGACCTCCAACCTTCATTCCATGTCTTTAAACCGTTGATTCTCTCACCCACTCAGAGCCTCACTACAGTCCGCCCAAAACCTCATAAGAAAAAGAATGAAGCAAGCCACATACATTTACAAAATACGCCACGGCGCGATATCCATTACCACCACCCATATTGTCTCCCAACCCTAGTTCTATTTCCTCTTCGCCGATAATTTCTAGGTCTCCTTTACTCTCCTCGCCCGATCCTAGATCAAGTCCAGCGATTTCCCACGTTCCAGGTCCGTTTTGCAGCGTGATTAGTAGAGCGACAAAGAATGCAAATAAAGGGAGTGAGAATAGTATTATCTTTTTAACGTGCGCCACTTTGAATGTCTTTTTCTATTTCTTTTTAATGAGATGATAGATGCTTTATATATATATATATTTTTGGATGTGGAGTACGTTAAATGGTCTTGGAATCAGCAGCTGATAGAAAGTGGCTGTGATTTTGTCGAATGTATTTGGTTGGTGACAGATGTCCAGTACCGTGAGTGTCCATATCCAATCCCCGCAGGGCTGAGTGAAGCTATGACGAAAAGAATACAAGGGTTGTGAGGGGCAACTTTGTACACGTTGATGCGCATGTTTAGGATTTCTGGGCAATGATACTGTGTTTTACTTTATTCCAATGGTTCAGAGCAATTGTGAATGTGATGCGCTTGTGAGTGCATGGGCTCTCTTGGAATAATTTGTTTCGTTTCAGTCATTGATTGATGCTATGTATTTGTAGTTTCTGGCCCAACCATTTTAGTCTTGCTGCGAGTGATAATTAGGTCTACAAAGCTATATTCGTCCGGCATACCCGTAAGTAAATACCACCCCCCAATGCTCCTACTCCGCTCACATAAGAACTCAAAAGCTTAGCATGTATAGAAACATATGTCTCGCAGCCTCGTATAAGTCCACATTTCCTCCCCACTGTATCTTGGCCTTCGTGGCGCCACAGATGAGCATCGTGGCTGAAGCTGCTGTATCCATTTCTCCTTTCCTGTCGTGATCATAAATATTTATCTCATCGCTCCTTTGGTATATTCTTAGGCGGCTGATAAACCACCATCGATCTCCCTTTGATATCCTCGCTTGAGCAAACCTCTGGATTCGGCAACAATTTCCTATAAGTTTCTTCCTTCGGATCTTGTCTCTGTCTCAAGAAACTATGTATTCGTTCCTCTCTACTCCCAAAAGTATATCTCGTCTCTTTCCTTCTCTGCCTCAAATCCTTACTCATCTTATCATGTAAAGTATCTCTCTGTTCCAAGAATTTTGCCGAATAATTATCCAGCCTCGTCAATTGTCCTAATCCACCTACCGCCACAAAAATTGCAATTAACAAGACAAATGCACCATTTGATACGAATTGAGGTTTCTGTTCTCCTTTGACATCACGGCTGTACCATTTCTCCCAATCTTCCCATGTCGCGTTCTGACTTGGCCCACCGGGACCTGCCCATCCATGATTTTCTCCATGTTTATCGCGAGGATCGAGGGCTTCCGGCCGTCCATTCCAACCTGCTCCATATGTATCGTATGCACTTCGTTTTATGGGATCTGAAAGTATATCGTTGGCTGCAATAATTAATCTGTATCGCGATAGTTTCGTGTCGTAATCCAATCCATCATTCGTATCGATGCCATGTTTATCTGGATGATAAAGTTTAACCAATTCGTAAAAGCGTCGTTTAGAATATGGAGATCCTTTCTTTTGGTTGAAGATTTGGTAGGGTGTTGGAACCGCATATGCGGATGTCAATTCAGGCCATTGTAATCCTCCATGTTGATTTGCACTTCGTCCGTCGGAGACGATGGCATATTTTCGTCGTTGTGAGCGATATTGTGGTTGATGGTTTTGGGATGCGAAGAGGGAATGAGATAGTGACGTCGTTGATGTGCGGGGAAATGCATAATAGCATTGCAAATTACTGCATGATGAAATCAAAATTCCCGACTTCTTGAGCATACTGTAATTGATGCAAAGAGCCAGTATGAGTACTGGCACAATTTGACCATTTCGATTGGGAAGATGAAGGGACGTTGTTAATGTATGAGGTTTTGTTCGATTCTAGTATCGATATCGACGCTTTCTCGGAAGCTTGTCTAGATCATTAATCTAAAGTATGGTGACCCTTTCAGACATTTTGCGACGACTCTACAAACCACAATATTTGATATATTTCTCACATTGCAAATGTAGACTTGACATAAAAATTTAATACTAATATTGAGTATCATGTTTCTTTCATTTTCCAAACAGGAGAAATAAACATAGTCGAATTTTACGCCTATAGCAGAACATTAGAAGCTGTTTTCTTACTCGTTGCTGCTGTTGCTATGACTTAGTCTCATATATTCCACACGACGAAATCCATATGCCTTGTGAAGAAGGAGCATTGTGTATTCATATCACATCAGTGGGATTTCCGGAAGTCGGCGGTTTTTTTTATACATAAATTACAACTGTCAACTGAAGTGTATATCAAATTGCCCTCAAGAAGAGTGTTCTCTCTGATGCAATATACCAATATTATGTGACATATATAACTGTAGACCCCTTTAGATTTGTCGTAAGAGGCATAATTCCATCTCGCCATATCTTGTAGATTGACGGTCACTTCAAGTTTTTATCTCTATGTTGGCGTAACTCGATAATGATGGGCTCTGTGGGCATCTTCTACTTACTTTATATTTATCATTAGCCAGAATTTTGCAAGCGAGGGGGGAGAGATAGAAACTTGATGCGTAAGTTTCATATGGTAGACGATACAAGATACACATCATGTGTGGGGAAGAGGGCGAACATATGCATGCCTCTAGCTCTCAGACTATGAAGTAAAGCTGGTGGGTGAAAACGAAGCGAGGGGCTCTACGTAGGAAAGGAAGTAAGTAAGAAAGAGCATTATTGGAGTAGTGACGAAATCTAGATTGTGTATCTATATTCAATTGAGCGTTATGAGGAAATGTTTTGTGCTTGTCTTTCGTCAATCTTTTACCTGTTACTTTCGAAACTTTTGATTCTATGGTGCCTTGACCGAACGATTCAGAGTTCTTGGGAGAGGTTTGATTGAAGATTCTTGGCTGGAAGGTCTCAAGACTCAAACTATCTAACCCTTTCAAACATTCTGAACCTTTCGACTACTTATCTTTCGGCTTCAGCTTTCTAGCTTTTAGGCTACCCCATGTCATACCGGTGTTCTAACTCTTTTTGTTACTCACTATAAATTCCCTTTCCTGCCTTCTCTGTCTTCAGTGTATTCCCTCAGTCCGATCCAGTTCAACTGCTCAAGATCCATCCCGTTCCGTTTCAACTTATTGATACGCCACAAACCCTATCTCACCACCAAAGCAGTTGTACAAACCGCCAAACCCCCGCCAAGAGGTTGTACAATGACAATCCGGGGTACAGTGACCTTCCAGCCGGTATATATATGAAACACCATAGGGGCGCTGCATGACTTGTAGCACGGAAGGAGGATACAAAGACAAACTCAAGATGACAATCGGAACTTCCCAAAATGTTGTATACATAGGATTTGATATTACTTACTAGTCCTACATGTGTTGTGCAAATTTTCGGATCGGGAGAAAGGGGTGAGATGTTCTGGAAGTGGGGTCGGTATGTACAAGCGGACGGGCAGGTTGTGTGATGGAGGAAACTGTTGGAATTTGTGGGATGTTTATAGCTTGGCTTTGTTGGGAAGAGAAGAGCCACGATATATGCTGTGGATTCATCGTGAGACAGGCCGTAGTCCGAGTACTTATGGGGTGAATAAAACACCAGCAAAGTCCCATTATGTCAGAGCCGGTCAATTCATTTCAGCTTGACCTGAGATTTGGTAATCGTAGAGTCTAGATACTTCGATGGAGATCTTTGAGCACAACATTACTGTAACCCCTATGACTGAAGCCTAGAAGTGAGAACTAGCCGCCTTCGTGTTTCTGGCTATGATGACGCGACATATGGAAGATCGAAATTTTGATTGCAGAAATCTTAAATATCAGTGTGTCATCGCTTGCCTATCTGCCAGACACATACATTCTAGTTATATGCTGGAAGCTTGAATAGGAGAAGCTTTAACATTCAAATTTTGTATCGGTGATCCCCGTGTCTCGCAGTTAATGTGGACTATGTTCAACGGAAGTGGTCCGCGCCTTAAGGTTACACATATGCTGATAACTTGATATAAAAGGAGGAGATGTGAATGTAGATGCAGATGCAGATGCGGATGTAGATGTAAATGCAGATGCAAGTAAAAATGGAATCGACAAAACAGGGATTTATGAGAAGTGGACTCAGTGGAGGCACAACGATAACCACCATACGAACACCGAATCTCCCATAATGCCATTTTTCACTTTATCGCGCGTCTTGCGAGATTAGAAGCGGCTATTAGAAATTGTGGATATATGGAATCATACTGCCGTGAACATGCGAGATATATACTTCATATATGCCCTTGCCTGCCCACAGAGTGGTAATCACAATGTTGAACCGAACCTCGAGGGTTGAACCTCGGAACGAGATAGAAGTGGCCTGTCAATATCGAAAACGTTACCCTTTAAGCTTGTCGTCTTGTCAATGAAAAGTCAAACAACACCAAAACGTTCAATCGTCCGAGACATTTTAGACAAATCGTATATTAGTTGGCTCGCTGGTCAGTGACATCCATGATTTGATTAGAGATGATCTACAAAAGAGAAGTCAACGAAGGCTTTTCGAGGAAGGGAAGACGATGATATCATGAGTGCTGATCTATAGTCGTAATACTGGCAAGATTCGGTTATTCAGGATGAAGGGGAAGATAAGGAAATGTGTAAGACTACATACCTGCTGTTTGAAGTGGACTCATGAGGCAGGCAACTTACTGATTGATGCGAGTACCGAAGCACAGCAAAAGAATTATCTAAGATCGGAGATAGTGTACTTACATAGACCGGTGATAATCCTTTTGAGAGTCAAGATAGCAAATGTCGTAGGGCAGAACGATAAAACATCCTCGATCATATAACTCATCTGTGATCACCAACGAGGTACTTCTTGAATCCTGGGTGGTTTTCTGAACACATGATCAACAAAATGATGCGCACGGCCTATCTTTAATCTCAGTCAAGCAAGTAAAACTACCCAAATACCCTGAAATGTCCACAAAGGGAATCGAATGGGGATGGCGTTGATATCTTTTCCTCCGTAAATGCTTTAGAATGGTTTGACATATCAAAAAGAGTTTAGGGTACGGATTTTGTGAACCATTTGAGGTCGAGTCGTTCGGCCGACTGATAAAAAAGGTGTTGTTGCTCCTTTGGAGCATGAACGCATTGGGGGAGTAATTCCTGATGCACAAATGCCAGGTACTCGAAAAGGTCCAGATAGTGGAGAGCAAGCTGGATCTGGAAGTAAGTGGAGTTGATGGCGTTCCAAAGAATGAGAACACATTGATGATGTTGCAGAAGTCTGCCACGCCCTTCCACGGGTGAGAACTCAAAGATTGGGAACCGAGGGAAACAGAACAATATCGGTTTTGCCCCCTTTGGTTAGAATTTGGAAGCGGGTACTGCGGAGAACAACTGCGGTGCCACATTGGAAGATCGCCATTTGATCGGTTCATACTAGAGTTCCTATCGCTTCGCGGCCAGGGATTTTTAGTCAGGTACAAAGATTCACGAAGAAGCACGAGTTCCACAAAATGCTTTTAGGGTTAGCACCGATGAGGATTCAGGAACAGAACTTACAGCTATAGTTAGATATTAATTGAAGAGAAACTTGATATTGAATATCATCATGGGATGGATCAGTTGTTGGAATCAGATTCGTATGCAGTAAGAAAGAAGTGAGGGAAGAAGTTTGGAATTCTCACCGCTTAATTGGTTTTCCTCTAATTGATTCGACTAATAAGTTTATAGTAAGAACCATAGAAATAAAGTAAATAAATTTCCGATTCCATCTACTTATCCTATCGAGGCCATTGATCCTTCCCCATGATTTATTGCGACAGAGCATCGATTCCAAATCTCATGCCATAAGGAGAACACCACTTAGGTAAAGACTTTGTGTAAACACAGTCAGTATCACTCATTACAACCCGGCACAACCAATTCCAACACCAACACAACCCAACATGCCTAGGTACCACATCCCCATCACCAAAGAGACCCGACATAACAGATATGCTACAACCAATTCTTCCCAAAGACTATTTTGAGGTATCTGAGTCTCAGGAAACGTGGGTTGGCGGTAGGGAATCAAAGCCAAACTGGGCCATTTTTAGCTCCTACAATTATGCTCCACTGCTGCGCCATCGAAGAATGACCTAAATGGGTGATAAGGCGACAAAATCCCACGTGCGTGTGTCGTATCGTCCTGGATGCTAATCTTGAAAGAATCCTCAGGTTGGACAGATGGATCAAGGTTGGATTCATTTCCTTGAGGTTATGGAGTAAGATGGTCGGAGAATACAAGACCGGTATTGAATGGATGTAGCCATTGTAATTCATGCGGGCGAGAGACACTGCATGGGGGGACGAGGTAAGAGGGTGGTGGTAAAGGGAAAAGGAGGATTGTGGGAGGAATGATGAAGCGTTGATACCACATTATTGATGGAGTTAGAGATGGAGGACTGATTGATGTGCTTTGAAGACAAGGTGATTGATGACTCGTGATTAAATTGGTAGATAGGATTGGTTGATATTATGTGGAGGATATATTACAAGATTGGGGTGAAGGTCGCGGTAGTTACAATCAATTAGGCTGATCGTTCCAAGTAACATATCGTAGATTTAGATGAAGCATGATGGTGATGATGATGGTGATGATGATGGTGATGATGTTGGTGATGATGATACTTTTACAGTCTCCTAGAGAGGTAGTTTTCGACATTCTCCTCTCCTCTTGATAGATGCTAAATCACGGAATCACGGAGTTTTCCAATTCACAGTTTATGATCCGAGTTAATCAATGGGTTTTCTAGTAGATACTCTATTACTCTATCTACCTACTACCTACTTAAGTGTTATTAGTTTCTGGATTAGTCGTCTTGGGTAAATTCAGCAGCGTACCTGAATTGATTGATGTGCCTCCACTGAAAATGGACCCCTGACAAGTTTTAGATGTTTCATCTCTACGAATCCCTCTTACTCTCATTACCTCCAACCTAGAGACTCGTAGGTCCAAGGTCTCTCATTCTTTCCCTCTTCTCTACCCGGTGAAGGTGACATTTTGATTCATCAATATCAATATCAATCTCGATATCAACATCAATCTCAACCAAAGAAAAGAAGTGTTTCCAAGAATTACTTTCGTATGCAGAGTACTCACGCACTCCCGCACTCATCCTCCCACACCGGTACGACGGTTCGTTTGCCCAGCATCATACATTACCTACCAACCTAGTACTTTCTATTTGCTCTGCAGAAAAACCCCCTCATCCCCTCCCTCGTCTGTTCTCTACTCTCTCCCATCCATCCATTCCCCATCCCGCCAAAGCAAACGAACGTCGGTCCCACTTCATCATCTCACCCACATCCATCTATACATTCATCCATCTATACATCCATACATCCATCCATACATAACATAACTTTAACTTTACATCTTAAAACATCCCAATTGATCAACCATTCATCATTCATCATTCATCATTCATTTTTTCATCCTTCATCAAAGTAACACATACGCACTCACTCACCCACCTCACCCACCCTCATCCACCTCATTCACCTCACTTACTTTATTCTTCTCCGACGACATTTGCGCACATTTTGCAACATCACCTCTCCTTCGTATAGACATCCAAATCTTGAATCAATTCCCCGATATTGTTTCAATCAATATACTATACCAAATATAAACCTCGCCCCTTCATTTATTTGTCTGTACGCGACGCAACGAAACGCAACGAAACGCAACGCACCACAACCCATCCATCGTATCGCAATCAATCACTACACACACATTGTTACCATACATCATTTCATCCTCTTGCATGCGGAACTTTTCTTTTTTTTTGCGACAACGCAACCCATCAACAGATTATTCAGTCATCGGCGCCGCATGCGAATATTTCAACAAGATATCTCCATTTGAATCATTCATGTTATATCTCAATTGAAGGATTGTTTTTTCTATTTTAAAGAAAAAAAAAGATTTTCATCAAGTAATTTGGGGTGAAGACCCGAGCGGCTCGCTGGTCGATCTACAAGCCCTCCTTCGCAATTCCAAAAATTCAACAAAGCCTGTGTGCTCCCTCCAAACCATACCATCGCATCCAATTCACTCTCATTTTCGATTTTCATTCAACCTTACGATAATATCTTTCTTTCTTTCCAACCGAACTTTGCTCAATTATTCCAACTATTGTCTGATCTTTTCGAATCTTTTCAAAAAGTACATACATACATACAGCATACAGCATACATACTTACATATCACCACCTGCTCCAGGCATCTTACAATAATTTCGAATCCTCCACCAATCTCTCTATCTATCTACCTCTCTCGACCAACCAAAGAAAAGAGATCGACAATTCTCTTTGTTCTTTTTTGCGCAACACACCACGGTGTATCAAAGACCCCATTGAAAGTGTTACAAAAGATATTGGCACTTCAATTTAATTTATAGAAAATCCGACTTGTTCGGTCAACAAACGATATGAGTGTAATGCTTCAAACCCCTTCTCGGGCATCAACAGCCTCATCTTCGTCCTTCCAACCAGTTTCTCGACAAAACACCATGTCTTCACACGATGGGGCTCGCTCTGCCCGTCAATCAAAGAGATATTCTATGACTACTCTATATCTCTCCATGTCTGCGAATGAGAAGGATTTGGAAATTGAGGATGATCTTGCTAAGGGTAAGAATTCTAATGCAATTGAGATTGGCTTGAATGTTGTACTAATGCATTGATGTAGCACAAAAGGTTCTACGAGAGCTCAAGTCGAAGATTTCATCACAATCGAAGAAGAATTTCGTGTTAGAGAAAGATGTTAGGTATTTGGACTCGAGAATTGCATTATTAATTCAGAATCGCATGGCTTTGGAAGAGGTAGGAACCTGAACTTTCCAGGACAAGTTTCACTACTAATATCTCTTTCAGCAAAATGAGGTAGCCAGTCACTTGGAAGATGCGACCGACTTGCAAGAAGGTTTCTTCCCCAATGACGAGAAGACACAAAAATATGGCAACCTTTTGTTTTTACTTCAATCAGAGCCCAGGCACATTGCACATTTGTGCCGCCTTGTCACTATGGCAGAGATCGATTCTTTACTGCAGACAGTCATGTTCACAATTTATGGAAATCAATATGAGAGCCGTGAAGAACATTTGCTCTTGACTATGTTTCAGGTAAGTCGCACCCTTAGTGAACTGAGCTGCTTCCCATACTGACACTTGCTTTGTAGTCTGTCTTAACATACCAATTTGATAACACGCCAGAATATTCCTCCCTGCTCCGTGCAAACACACCAGTATCTCGCATGATGACAACGTATACCAGAAGAGGTCCCGGGCAGAGTTATTTGAAGACTGTATTGGCAGACAGAATCAATGGGCTTATCGAACTGAAGGATCTCGACTTGGAGATCAATCCCCTTAAGGTCTATGAAACAATGATTGCACAGATTGAACTGGAGACGGGAGGACTTCCGGCTTCCCTACCCAGAGGAGTAACAGCAGAGCAAGCGGCAGATAATACACAGGTCCAGGCTATTATCGAACCAAGATTAACAATGCTTATGGAGATTGCAAACGGATTCCTTACAACAATTATCGATGGGCTAGAGGAAACACCATATGGTATTCGATGGATCTGCAAACAGATTCGAAGCCTCACAAAGAGAAAGTACCCTGATGCCAACGATCAAGTGATTTGTACACTTATTGGAGGGTTCTTTTTCTTGCGGTTTATCAACCCTGCTATCGTCACCCCTAAATCATATATGCTCATTGATGGAACTCCAGCCGATCGACCTAGACGAACTTTGACCTTGATTGCTAAGATGCTTCAAAACCTTGCCAACAAACCCTCATATGCAAAGGAACCATATATGGCCAAACTTCAACCATTCATTCAGCATAACAAAGAACGAGTCAACAAGTTTATGCTTGATCTTTGTGAAGTTCAGGATTTTTATGAAAGTTTGGAAATGGACAACTATGTAGCATTATCTAAGAAGGATTTGGAGCTATCAATTACCCTCAATGAAGTTTATGCTACGCATGCCTTACTCGATAAACACACGGCCGAACTCAACAAGGATGAAAACTCACATTTGGCAGTAATCTTAGCCGATTTAGGACCAGCCCCTGCACAACTACCCAGGAAAGACAACAGGGCTATCAACTTGCCACTCTTTAGCAAATGGGAGACCGCGATTGATGATTTGACGGCTGCACTCGACATTACCCAAGAGGAGGTATTTTTCATGGAAGCCAAGTCAACATTCGTTCAAATTATGAGATCAATTCCGAGCAACAGCGCTGTGGCGCGTAGACCACTTCGTCTTGAAAGAGTTGCTGATGCGGCAGGTCAATACCGAAATGATGCTGTGATGGTGCGAAAAGGTATTCGCGCAATGGAATTATTGAGCCAGTTGCAGGAATTGGGGGTCATTGATAAGTCAGATCAATTCAGCCTTTTGCGGGATGAAGTTGAACAAGAACTGCAACATCTTGGATCGCTCAAAGACGGAGTTATTCTCGAAACTCAAAAACTCGATCAAGTTTTCAAGACTATTCGAGATCACAACACTTATCTAGTCGGTCAACTTGAAACTTACAAAAGTTATCTGCACAATGTTCGAAGTCAAAGTGAAGGTACCAAGCGAAAGCAACAAAAGCATCAAGTCTTGGGTCCGTATAAGTTCACTCATGGGGAATTAGAGAAACAAGGCGTTATTCAGAAGAGCAACGTACCCGACAACAGAAGAGCCAATATCTACTTCAACTTTACCAGTCCTTTGCCCGGAACCTTCGTCATTTCGTTACATTACAAAGGTATGGAATTTCGGGTTATCCTTCTATCTCTATGAATACATGCTAACTTTACTAGGACGAAATCGTGGCCTATTGGAGCTTGATCTGAAACTCGATGACTTACTCGAGATGCAAAAGGACAATCAAGAAGATCTTGACCTGGAGTATGTTCAGTTCAACGTACCAAAGGTTCTTGCTCTCTTGAATAAACGTTTCGCTAGAAAGAAAGGATGGTAACGCGCCACCACCCCGCATCCTCATAATCCAGGATACATTTCCTTCGATGGAAATACCTGCTTTTGGCTGCTAGGTCGGTCGCAGGCTGTATGAATATTCTTAAGTCGTTCAAGTCACCGATAGTGTTGGATGGTGAATCATCGGAGTTGTGTTTTTTGATCTCGATATACCTGGTGGCATGGTTTTGATGGCGTATATGACAATTTTCCGATATTGTGCAGGCGGAAGCTTTATACCTTTTCTCTTTGTTTAATCTCTTCCGATATATCTTGTTTTAATGGGTGGTAGTGTGATATTTCTTGCGTTCTTCGTCTTTGTTTCTTTGGTTCATTTGCGGGTGCCTTCTTCGGTGCGACGAGCAAATCATTTGGAGCGAGACGCTGAAGATGTTTGGTCTGGCTGGTCCGGAGAAGTGACATGATAGGATTTTGCATTATCCAAGGGGGATATGATTCAAGGGGGATCCTCTATCTTGATATGATATTTATTGAAGACATGAGGTTGGGAATGGGAATGGAAAGGAAGATCGGGAATTTACTGGATGAATGTCTATTATGTCTCCCGTCTTTTCTCTTGCCTACTAGGAATTTGGGATGGACGGCTGCACGGATGGATGGGATCTTTTTTGGGAACGGCAATGCAAGCAAATGCGAATGCGAATGCGAATGCACACAATAAGATATGGATATATGATTGTGTAATAGGCGTGTCAGGTCTCGTATATGAGGATAGCGCATACTAGTAGGACGAGACAAATATCAAATGTAATATCATGAATGAATAATAATATTTCCCGAAGATTTATTATCAACAATGCTATGGTGAATAGGGTGTGCTAGCTATTGCTGTAAGTTGCAGCTAATGAAAATGAGAGTTTGCGTTTTGCTTGTCCCCAAATAGCCGAACCTTAAGCACTTTGATGTCCATGATCATTGAATTATATTTTACATGACTTCTCTCCTCTGTTGCCCCTCCTATACAGCCCATATAATCTTGACACAGATGTTACATTCTCCCCCATCATTCACAGAAAACTCCACTTCCTTTGAATCCGAATCTTTGCCGGCGAGCACGAGTTCGCCATCAAGTTCAGAACCTCTGACATCTATAAGTCGGAGTTCTTCATGGTTTCCTTTAGCTAATCCTTTACATTGCAATCGCTCTCTTCCTTTCAGTACATCAATTTGCTTTGTTGGTTTGATATTGAGATATACAAATTCCATATCGCAAATATCAAATATGTATTCAACTTTACCGATGGAGAGGACAATTGTGTCTAGGGAGTTATCGGGTGAGATAACGATTGTAATATGGAGGTCTTGTGGGTGGCACTCGTATAAGGGACTTGGGTGCGGTGAATTTGAGTAAATGGAAGGTGCCGAGTTGGAACCTGGGATAACCCCTGACTCGAGAGTGGTACTAAGTCCGTTCAAAACTCCTGCTACGACAGTCGAACTGGTAGTCGTCTTTGGTGGAAGATCATAAGCTTGGCATGTGGTCTTCATTGTGGCTTTTGGGGCTTCGGAAAGCTCAGACTGAGACTTATAAACAACGGCAATTTTTAACGAAGTTTCTGACCTCAAAGAAGCTCTCATTTCCGTTATACGGCTTGAAATCGGATTGAAGTTCCACAAGAGTATCAACAGATGTAATCTGCTCTCTGCACCATTTCCTTCATACCCGGGTCGTCTGACGAAAGTCCTTTTGATCTGCAGCATTTCCTGACTCATGTCTTTCAAAATCTCACTAAACCTCAGGTTCATCTCTTCATTTACGTAATCTCCTTCTGGTACCGTCCATTTTGGATACAGTCTGCCGTGCGAATGCGAAATACGGTATAATTTATGTTTTCTAATGAATAAGTCGCATAGAAAGCAAGCCGACTTACTAGATCCTATGCACCTTGGATGCAAACGCGCAGGATATTGCTCATAGAAAGAGATGAGTTGTATTTTACTATGAACATGCAGAATTTGATCATTGTGATAATGAGCTTTGGGTGCAGTGCACACTTCCAAGCGGATGTTGCGAAATGAACCATTATACCTGATTTTCCAAGAAAAGTCTACCAGGTCGTTACTAATGTCTAGGTATCTGCTTATCTTGTCGATTTGGAAGACAGTGCGGCGATGACTGAGATCAAAGTCAATGCCTTTCATTTGGAGCTGACTTTCAAGTGATGGATTATTGGCAGTCGTCGACACTTTGTGCGCAGCTAGGATTACTGCGGTTAATTGATCCGTTTGTCTGTCTTCAGAAGAGAAAGTAAAGCTTTCAATCTTCTGGCACAATTCTGAAAGATTGACACAAAGAGAACTTCGCAGAGAGGGTTTGTCAACATTGGTCTCTAATACCAAAAGTCTACATCGCAATGATTCAACCCTGTCGAAAAGCGAAGGTCTGACTTTGCCACCTCGATTCTTTTGTAGGTCGATGCGACGTCGCAGACGACTTTTGCTCAGCTTGATAATTTGCATGAGGAGATTTGATTTGTGAGTATCTTTGTGCTCATCCGTTTCTGAACCATATATATGAACTAGTCTTTCGACGTTTTTGTTCCTGTTCTGTAAGTATTGATCACGACGCACCTGCACGAGCAGCTTCCTCCACTATATCTAAACATCTGCACAATTCATCCACGGTTTTTGGTAAAGGCGTTTCGTTTGATGCAATTCGAATGGTTAGCGATGACGAATCTCGGCTATCGCACTCTTCGATCATAGCTGCCGACACACCAGTTGCGCCCTCCTTGGCTTGGGCGAGGACTGCTATGTGATCTGCTAGATGTTGTTCTTCCTCGTGGAGAAGTGTATAACTGTTCGACTGCCGAGAGGTACCGCTCCTATAATTTTGCGGCTCTATAGGCTCTTGGGTCTTTGGAAAAAGCTGCTGCACGATTTCATGAAAATCACGTTTTGTTGTGGCTAATAATTGGCTGTTAGATACGGTGGACATATTGTGAGCAAGATTTTAGTGATAAATGAGTAAAGGGGGAATCGGTGTTCAACAAACGGGAAGCGAAAAGGGAAGAAGAATACTTGAGGGCTCGAGATCCCTGGCGATGAATAATTCATGCGGATGGCTGCATTGCCGCTCGTCGGAAATCTGCATAATTTCCTTTTTCCTATTGGACGGGCATATGTTTCGCGAGGCAGAGGCTGGGATCACCCATCTACTCGACCTAATTGGCTCAGCTATTCGTGCACATATAAGTGCATGTGTAGGAGTCTATATGACAATCGCATGGAGAGCTTTCAAAATCTCATTTTCTTGACTCTTAGATTAAATCTTCTATTTTCTCGTTAACTGTACATCAGTTACTCTTGTGTACTTCTTCATTCAATTGTTTCAAAGTTACTTCCTTGCACATTATCAAAGTCACATTAGTGTTATCTTGGCACTGAATGTTTTTCGGGTTATAAATCCTTATTTAATTTTTTTATTTAGTTTTATATGTTTTCTCGATTAATGAACGTCAGGTCTTTTCAGTCTGTCCTACAAAAGAAAACGTGTTGTGGGGAACGCTATCTCCTGCCTCCTCTGCCGCAGAACCTTATCCACCCTCTTCCCCTCCTATCTTTATCCTAGTTATCTCTCTGGATTGACTGAATTAGGATTCGAATTTTTACCATCCGGCTGGTGTTAGAGGTGGTGGTATGGTTTGAGTGGGTGTGGGTTTGGGAGAAAAATAGTCGAAGAGGAGGAACAAAACCACGGCGATCAAAGCAATCAACTCGATGATCTGGATCAATGTGATAATGTTTGAGTATCGGAATGATTGTGGTTGCGGTTGTGGTCGGAGTTGAAGAAGGGGTAGTTCGACTGGCGGGTCGTCGATGATGGGTTCTTCGAGGGCTGTGTCTGCGATGGGTGGGTCGTCGAAATCTTGGTCTCCTTGGAGGGCGATATGCGAATGCTCTTCTTCGACGCGGGTGCTTAAAAGTTCTTCGATGTCGTGAAAGATGACTGCGGAGCCGTTCCCGTTGTTCATCTTTGTGGTTTTGGTGGTGACTTCTTGCACTTGTGATCTGGGGAGGTGGATCGGGGTTCAAATCTGGATTCGATGAGAGCTTTGTGTTTGTCTTATCTTGTCAAGACTCGAATGGACGAGGAGAAAAAGAATTGAGAATGTTGGGACGAAGTAGATGGTATTTATAGGGCAAGGCATGACTTAGAATGTTGTTTTTTGAGATTTGTTCCTTGGGTATCTTGACAGTGTTCTGAATTTGAGAAAATGGGGCAGCGTAGCTAAACTAACACTCAGGAAGTCATGTGGGATTTATTCGGGGCCATATTGTATCAGCAAACACATCAGAAGTAGGTATGGGAACCCTTCTCAGTTGCAATATGCTGTATAATTAGTTCCTACAGATTCATTACACATCAAACCATCAAAGCAAAAGCCTCTATGTCAATCTGTTCGCTCGACAAAAGGAGCAATTTCATGCTACTACTCCGCCAAGATTTCACCACTCACTCCGAAGAATAACTTGTTCAGGATATGTTCACTTCTATTCTACAATCTTTTGGTCCAATGGAGGGAGTGCGATATCCGGCAACATGGTAGCAAAGTTTGGAACATCCTATGCAGGAGTGGCGTTAGTGTATCCTTTGTTTGGACATAATCAGGTGCTGATTATGGTACTTCTTTTGCGCACACCTGCTAATCAGAAAAGAAGCGGACAAGCCAGGACTGAAGCCTACTTTATTAAAGTTATGGGTGATCAATGATTGGAAAACCAAGGCGGAGCCGAATTGGCAGATAATATAATACTATGGGTTTGATGATTGACACTGACAGTTTCCATTCGCTTCCCGGATCAAAAGAAACAATAGCAGGACATTCAATAAAAATATGTCGCTCCACGTCTTTCAAGATTTTTTTTGTTTCTAGGATCTGAAATCCAGAGCTCCAGTCTCCAATTAAATATCCAAAGGTCAAGTTTCCTGGTCACTTGCACCTGTTGAGGTTGATATTGCACATATGAAATGCTCATTTTGAGAGATTCTCAAGCAGAAAATAATTGGCAACATTGCATTCTTGATAATTCTGCAACCTCGCATATTTCAAGTGTACATTCTGAAAAAGAATCTTCAAAAATGCAGGAGATATTATTTTGGAGAAGGATCACAGAAAATTTGAGTTGGTAAGATTGATTGATGATAACGATCCAATGTGCACTAAGTTGAAAGAGATAGAACTGCCTAAGTCGGGGGAACAAAGGTACTGGATAAAGGTATTTCTAGTTTGCCTCTGGGTACGGATCAGAACAGATGCTTCTAACTCGATCAGATTGAACAATGCCTATTATCCTCGCCAACCATCGCGCTGGGATAATATGGCAGTGAACTACGAGCAGTTCTGCATTAAATCAGTCGATGGAGGAGATGCAGCGGACTCATCGTCAAAGGTCCCCATTAGCAAAATCCTAGAGCCATCGCAGCTCTGCGATTATAGCTCCAAGAAAATCGAGGAGCGCTGGAAGATTCCCGAAGTTGACGGCTGCAAGTGCAATCGTCGCCGCTGCAACATCTATCAGTTCCAGTTGTTTTGGAAAGAGCATCAAGCGTTGGTCAAGGAACATTCAAAGCTCATGGTTGATTGGTGCTTCACTCAAAAACTTTCACAGCAATTAGAGGATCTTCAAGATCTCAAAGAGCGACATAATCAGTTCCGCAAGAGACTCAGTGACGCGGGAATCCGTCGCAGATATCAAAAATGCGGAAACGTCGATTATTTATCACTCCTATCAAGCGAAGGACGCTGCTTCACACCATACGAATGCCGGATCAAGCGACTGGAGAAAGACGGAAGATTGTTGTGGGCGAAGAATTTCTGAGAATGGGGTAATTCAGTCAGTCACTCACGAATTCTCAACATAGAGTCAATCAAAACCCACACCTGCCCTCTCACGACATAGATAGATAGATTGTATTTTTTGGAATTCTTGATTTTTTTGATTCGATACAAAAAGCCCAGAAAGACAGAGAAAAAAATAGAAAACCCTTTCCTTTTGTAAAAATAAAATAAACGTGCCGAATCCTCAAATGTGCAAGCTTGTGAATAAAAATGTAATTAATGAAATGAATTATTCGAGCCCATTTGTAGGAAGGATCTGAGGAGCGCTCCCCGTTGTCCCTCAGATTATAGTCTTCCTCACCTCTCATATCAAAATGCTACACACGAGATTGGTTTGTTATGTTAACCTTCCCTAAAGTGCGATGGCAACCACCGTCGGCCCGTACATATACCACATTTCATGCGAATTGTGTTATGGACGGTTTGACATGGAACAACAAACCGATATACTAGTGCGAAACATTAGCAGAGGAGTATACCGATTTCATTCATGATACTCACCATTCTTTAAAGGATTGAGTATGGCAATGATATTGTGGAAAGAAAGGGAGGTGGGAATTCGGTGGCTTGGTTCGTTCGCACTGCACTGCGTTGATTGATGGATTACGTCATGATTGACCTTAACCCCTTGACCAACGCGAACTTTCTTCATCAAAGCAAAAGCACCATTTTCATATTACATTGCACACGGATTATATGTAAACGATTCTATATATAAAACACAGTAACCTCTCACATTTTGTATTCAACCTCTTTTGTGTACATTTTGAGCCTATCGATGCTTTTTGTTATCCGTAGCTTGGCTCGAAGAAGTCCTCCATATCATACCGCTTCTACTAGGCCTTGGATCAATAGTTTGCCTACGAAATTATCAATACGCCCCAGCCCTTCAAATCTAATTCTTCGAGTTCCTACAATGGATCGTGGAATTAAAAGGAAAGCCGAAATCACACCAGAGTCGCCAAAGAAGACCATCAAAATCGATGATTACTGCAGTACTCCCGTCCGTCGTACTTCCACCGGCGAAGAGATTTGGCCCGCACCACGTGACCAACTAGAATCTGCCCACAAATTCATCCGAGAATGCGCGACGGCTCAGAAACCCACACTTATAGTGCCGGATAAGGATGCAGATGGATTGAGTGCTGGGGTGATCATGTATCGCACTTTGATAAAGCTTGGGCTTGAAGAAAAGAATTTGAGTGTCCATTTAGTGCGGAAAGGTTCGAATATCCATGAAGAATACGAAAGAAAGGCAATGGCAGAAATGAAACCTAGCTATGTGATTGTTTTAGACCAAGGAAGTCGAGGTGGTTTACCTGTTATTGATGATGAGAGTGCGAAATGTATGATCATTGATCATCATTTAAGTGATGACTTTCCCAAAAATGCGACTGTAAGGTGGAAAACATTCTTTTTGTGGCAACGATACTAACATTCGAGGGAAGGTTGTTTCAGGCTGCCACTGCCCTCCAGTTCCAACGACAGCTCTCATGACTTACGAAATTTGTAAGGAACTTCATTCTGATATTGCTCAAGAGTGTGGCTATCTTTGCGCAATAGGAACACATGGTGATCTAGGAAATACCATAAAATGGATACCCCCATTTCCAGATATGAAAGATGTTTTCAAGAAACATACAAAAAAGCTCATTAATGATTGTGTTTCTTTGATTAACGCTCGTATGTTCAATGAATTCCTAAACCTCAATCGCTGAACTTCATATAGCACGAAGAACTGGTACTTATGATGTTATTACTGCTTGGAAAGCACTACTCGGAGCCAAAGATCCAAAAGAAATCATGACAGATAAGAGGCTCGCCGAAGCAAGGCGCGAGATCAATGAAGAAGTTGAGAAACAGACTCATACACCACCCAAATTCAGTAAAGATGGAAAAATTGCGGTATTGAAAATCGAAAGCGAAGCTCAAGTCCACCCGGTTATTGCTACGCGATGGGTATGTATTGAGTCATTGAAATCATTTTATCTCACTAATCATTCTACAAAGGCCGGCTTCTTGAAATCTAAAGCCCTAGAAATAGTCATGGTGGCCAATTATGGCTACTTGCCCGGCAAGGTAAACTTCTCATGTCGGATTGCTAGATGTGCTCGAGGTCGTGATCCACCAGTCAATATTATCGAGTCATTAAAAGCGGTAGCCAATTTGGATACTACAGATTTAGTTGAGAGACTAGGAGATAACTTTGCTCGTGGCCACAAGGAGGCATCGGGTGGGATTGTCAATTCCGCTGAATTCGAAGAATTATGTGAGTTGATGAAGGTTGGTGAAAAAGCCGAAAAGTCGGAGCAAGAGGCATCGACAAAGAAATTCGGCAAGTCACCACAGAAAAACACGTTGAACAATTATTTCATGAAGTCTTGAGATATTGATTTGTAGGTTCAATGAGAAGATATGAGCAATGTATTTATTCAAAAGCAATTAAATAAGAATCAGTAACATCTGGGAGTACAAATTCAAAAAGACTGCTTGAGAATAAGTCAATAAGTCTTGTTAGGCATCTTCGCCTTCGTCCCTCAATATTTTGTCTCGGAGAAAACGCGTCCATCAAGCTTGAGCACTTTCACCCATGGAGACAACTCTTCATGGGTTCTACCTGCCATTACATTCTCCATCCAGCGCTTGAACATATATAATGGCATTTCCTCCCACAATTCCCATCCCTCCATTCTATGGAATATGGCTGCCCTCTTGCACTCAAATTTATCATTATACATTGAATCCGAGAAGCGCGGCTTTGTGATCGGGTATACAATCCCACATTTCCCTGTTCTAGTAGGATCCATTTGAGCAGGCCAAAGAGTTCGTATTGGTAAATCGTCGCCTGTAGATCCTGGTCCTGCCGGATGTGGCTTTCCAGGATCCCAATCCAAAGCGGGTTGGCCATGCCATTTGACCTTTTTGTACCTAGTGGATTTCTTAACTTTTGTTCGAGCTTCTTCTTGGGGTGCTTTCTCTTCCTCCTCCTCTGTTTCTGGATCCACTCTATCCTCAGTGTCTTCATCATCCCATTCGTCCATGATATTTCCTACGCCGTCATTCCTTAGCGGCAAGGTCGGAGGGGGTCGAAGATTTTGCTTATAAGTTTCATCAATAATGATCTCTTGTAACTCTGTTGGAATTTTGAACAATGGATAGTTGAATGGATAGTTGAATCCCCCATTCAAAAATTCCGCTGCGACTCTTATTCTCTTTCCTGTTAATCCAGGAATGGGGGAGAGATCCATTCCAGACACATAACAAGCCATATCATATCCGAATATTAAATTCACGGCACTGGTCATGGTATTCAGAGCGCAGTTGTAAGTATCATTCTGTCGAGTTGCGTTAGGACTATTGTCTGTCGTTCTGTTGTCTGGATCTCTATGGTCCGTGCGGTAAGACCATTGCCCGTACAATGGCCACTCGGCGGTATCAATCTCTCCTTTATCGAATCTTGTATATATGATAGCTTCAAGTAAAGACATTTGAAAAAACGAATGATAGTAAGCTCCGTACTTATCATCTAATGAACTTTCAAATCTGGCTTGCGAGAGACCGGAGTTGTCGATATGGAAGACAAACCTCTGCTTTGGTGCTATTCCCAAGCATTGCGTATGGAACGCGTTATACTCGTGTGGAATCACAATGTAGTCAAGATTCGCAAAAGTTTCATCATCATATTGTGCCAATGCCTCCATGGTCTTTTCCCAAGCTTTGGGAAAGTCTTGCACTACTATGCGACGAATATCCTCCCCATTTTCATCTTCTCCTTCCTTCACGATGCCACCTTTATTTTTATCCCAATACAACTTGTTAGAATCAATGATTATCGAGCTGACTTTTTGTTTGGTTGGTGTATCACCAGCTAGGTCGCCACTCTTGAGTGTTCTTGCTATTGCTCTGTTTCTGTAATCGCAAGCCATGTAAATATACTAATAATTGTTTGCCACATCAGTAATAGTCTTCAAATATTCAAATTCAGCTCAAGTAAAGTATGTAAATATGACTAGCTGGGAAAAACTGTTAAAAGCCAACTTACCAAATCAGCAATAGTGTTTGTTACATGGCCAAGCTCGTACTCTTCCATTGCACCGTTCTCGGACCATGTACGATAGTGAACCTTCAATAAATACCTCCAATCACCTTTCGCCAGTTTCATACCATCCAAATCGACTGCCCATTTTCCCCATTTTTTCTCATCCACTTTGTACATTTCTGTCAAGACCCTCCAAACCCAATTAGGGGACATTGGTGCGAACTGTCTTCTTTCCATCTCACTTCTTATTTTGCTATTCAACTTATCAGATTCTGGGCGAGGGATAGGTGGTTGAGGAAGAGTGAACTGGGGAGGATAGCGAGGAGGGTGCTCGAGGTCGATTTCATATTTCTTTCGCAGCTCGTTGATGATGCTGGATTCTTTGCATCCATCGCTGGTTGATACGCGGGTAGCATGCTTACGCTTGCTGATGCGTCGGAGTGGACCGGGAGGGATTTGTATTTGAGCGATGGAGGTGGTGGGCATTCGAGAGCGGAATTTCCAATCATTTGCCATGGCGAGTTGATTTTGATGAGACAGTGATGAGTGATGTGATACTTTACTTCGAAATTATAGATAGGATCAAATTCATATTCTAAAAGATTTGAAAAAACTGATTTTCAATGTTTCACCATAAAGAAATACCGGCCTTTGATAATCACCTACGACAAAGGAACTTGATTCATTCACAAATCAGGCCGCATCTGGTTCCTCGCTAGATTCTTTATATATGATAGCCAGTCAAAGAGAACCCAAATGATTGACAAGGGTAAGCAAATGACATCGTGATCCTTTACCACTTCACTACCCTTGCACTTTCCATGAAAGCCTCGCTTACCAAAAGAGGGGGGCTACTGTCGAGTGAGATCCAAATTTCAGAAAAGGATCACCAATTTTGAGGAAATGTTCCATTGAGTATTTCGGAATTGTCTTATGATCGCGGACGACGCCGTCTACTGCTTTATTCAATGCGACTATATTAATAAGTGGAAGTCATGATGATCTCGATTTTGAAGATGTTGAGTTACAACGGTCAGTAGTTATGCTTGGCTAGGTGTACAATGCATAATTTCACAAGTCGAAGGGGGTTATGAATGATAGTGGGTTCATTTAGCTTTGAGGTAGGATGCGTGAGGGCACAATATACAGGTGAGATTGGATGTAATTGGTGAACTCTTCGAACTTGTGAGCTCAATCATATGTTCAAGTTATAAGATATCCGTCTGTAGGAAAGAAATTCAATAATTTCTACAAGGGCAAAGTCCGGCGCGCGGACAATTTGTTTCATGAGAAAGAGAGCGATGGAGCTGTTGATACACAACAGTAACTAAACGACGTAACTGTCATTGTTCGCAGCTCATCTCATATTGACCAAAAAATAATGCTTAACACGTTATCCCCGCAAGTGAAAGTAGAAGAGTGCAGAGGCATTGCATTCACACAACTGGATGTCAGAGGTTTAGTATGTGGTATATATTCTCCACCTAAATGCAATTACCAAAAAAAGGGGTCAAAGCGTCTCTCGGTATTTCAACAAAAGTTCAACACCAAGATTTTCGCTCATCAAATCAGCTCTAAACAAACACACAGCAAGCACAACTTCAAAAATCGACAACAAATCAACGAATCGAGAAGGTCAATCTATTCCAAAGACAAAAAGTAATGCGTTCGCCGGGAATCGAACCCGGGGCCCATCGAAGTTGTTCAAATCCAGAGATTTATGGCAACGATGGATTTTACCACTAAACCACAAACGCTTGTAGCTTATTGCTTATTGATACATGAGAAGCACTAGATGATGTACTTGAAACAAGAGATGATGGGGTCAATCAATGAGTTGCATCGATTTATTCGGTGGGGGTTGTGGATATAATATGGATGTATGCAAGGGGATAGTGGGGGCTCATCTCAAATTCGCATGTGGAGTAGCACTCAGGTTTTTGTCTCATCTAAAACAAGTCGATAAACAGGCTGTAGAAGTGGATAGTTAGACTCGATATACTCAGTATGTTTAAGTAGAATGAGTATCATTATAACGGATCTAGAGACAATTCGCCTAGATCCGTCACTGTAAATTCCAACCTCTAATTTCCCTCTTCTCCTTGAACCATTCTTGCACATACTCTAGTCCCGTATGTGGTCCGTATGGATCATTTTCCCATTGTGGAACAGGAGCTTTCAATCCTGTCTCCTCCTCGCATCGTTCTCTCAATTCCTCCAAAGTACCTCCTCTATTGTAAACTACCCCTTCTCCCACATTCGATTTCTTCATCTTTTTTCTCAGAATTTCTGTTTCCTCCTTATCGACCGAGAAATCATCCTCATTAACTACCACTCCATAATTCCTTTTAGCTCCATCAATTGTAACCAACTTCCTCTCAACCTCCAACGCAACTTTCTCAGCCGGTCTCGTGAATGGATCACCCAGCCCTCCACCTCCCCAGGTAACCCATTCTAATAGATCTCCGGGAACCACCTTGACATGATCACATTTACTTTGCAACATTTTTTCCTCTCCATTCGCCGAATACAATTTCTTCCAGGATCTCATGCCTGGCTTCCCACCGTTAATTCCCCATGGTTTTGTGAACCATCTATCATCATGAAGACTAAATTCTCCTTTCGCCAAAAATCGGTACAAGGTTCTTTGTGCATTACCACCGCGATGGAATCCTGCGCCTCCAGTATCGGCAAGTGATTCATTTGCTTCGATTCGCAATGGGAAGTTAAGCTCAATAGCCTCAGCGGGCACAGACTTGATAGCTGGAAACAAGCAATGACAATCTGGACCATCGCCAATGGGACGGGCTGGAACACCTCCAAAGCCAATTTGGTAGAGTTGATACCATTCACCATTAGGTTTGAACCCGGAGTAGAAGAAATGTGGAGAATCTGAAAATCCAGCGGCAGCACTATATTGAGGCGACCGCTGACCCATGAGAGCTTGGATAATATCCATGGTGCGGCCCATAAGATGAGTTCGACAGCTGACAGGGGCTGGGCGTACAGGACGAAGTATAGTTCCTTCGGGTATAATAACTTCAAGCATATCATGAAATCCATCATTGACGACACAATAGGGATCGAATACTGCTAGTAAGTAGTATCCGACAAACATCTTAAACATAGTAACCGAGAGATAGAAATTGATAGCTGTTTCGGCTTGCGGAGAAGTACCATTGAAGTCGAATACCAGTTTTCCATTCGTCTTTTTCATGGAACAGGTGATTGCATAAGGTCCAACACCTTGACCATCATCGTCGATGAAATCAGTGAATCTGCTTTCCTCGTCACTGATCTGAGTCTCGATGAGTTTCATAATACCTGAGCGATTTCGTGCGAGAAGTTCGTCGCAAGAGGCACTATATACACTAGATATAGAAATCAGTTATACTGCTGTAAATTTGTGATCCAAATGACCTACTTAGGACCGAATCGTTCGTTCAGTTCGCAGACTCTAGTAGCTGCCGTTCTACAAGCAGCTACAAGGGCTGTCAAATCACTACGAAACCAATCCGGTTGACGAGAATTTCGACAGAATACTTCGACCATCGCTGCATTGTATACACCTCGAGAGTAAAGTTTTACGGTGGGTATCTGAATCCCATCTTCGAAGACAGAAGTAGAGTTAATGGACATACTTCCTGGTACCGTTCCTCCAACATCACTATTAATCATCAGTCAGTTCATGGTACCTGGGAGAACGGGAAATAACATACGTCATATGTCCAAAGTTTGCCGCCCAGCCCACGAGATCCCCCTTGTAATGTATTGGAAGAAGTACAATCACATCATTGAGATGACTTATAGCACCACTGGTTTCATAAACATCATTTGTGACGAAAACATCACCCTCCTCAATGGTCCCTTCCCATGATTGCAGGAACTGAGTAATAAAGCTACCAAATTGGCCCACTAACATCTGTCCCTTTTTATTCGTGATGACATTAAATTCATCCTGTTGATCTCGAATGGCAGGTGACATACTACATCTTAGCATAAGGGTATCCATTTCATTCCTAATTGACTGCAATGAAGAGGAGATCAAAGTCGGAATCAGTGGTGACTTTTGAACGAGGTCTAGAGCGCTTTTCCAATCATGATGGGCGATATCAGACGTTAACTTTGTATCCTCGTCTGGAAAGATAAGGATATTTCCAAAAGAATCAATTTTGCCATAGAAGCCTGGAAGTACGAGAGTATTAGAATCCATTTCGGATACCACACAAGGTCCTTGAACCTTATATCCAGCTTTCGTGATCTTGGATCTTTCCCAAAATATCGCTTCCATTGTTTTTCCATCAGTACTAATCGTTTTCCGACTAATGATAGCATCATGTGGAGGTGTATGATTGCTATCAAGAAGAGAAGTTTCGATAGAATTAAGTTCCACGTCTGCAGAATCATCTGTAACAACTGTACCAAGTCGCATCATTTCCAATTCGAAATCGGGAAGACAGAAGCTATATTGCTGTTCGTGAGCTACGTGGAATCGTTCTTTGATCGCTTTGATGAAGTTCAATGAATCAAGTCCAAAATCTTCTACGAGAAGTGGGATAGACATTGTCAAAGCCTGGCCTTTGTATCTGAGATCTGCTTCGTACCCGACTTTAAGACGAGTCGACTGGCTTAATGCTTTAAGAACTACATCTTGGCACCTTGTCCTTAGTTCAGATAGAGCATCGAATATATCACTCTGCGTAGCATCCGTAAGAAGTTTGATGTAAGAAATAGACTGTTCATGGCTCAACTTTGTCGTAGCATCGCCCTGTGCACACAAAACACCTGGAGAGGGTGGAACAATAACTGGCCAAGCTCCGAGTAATTTTCCTACTGCATTCGCATGCAGAGGACCGGCTCCTCCGAACGCAACGAGTGAAAAGTCTTCGGGATTATAACCTTGTTCAACGGAAACATTGTGTAAAGCGTTGTACATCTTTTCGTTAACCAAGTTATAGATACCTTGAGCGGTTTCATCTATCGATAATCCCATCTGCTTGGAAACGTTTTCGACCGCAATCCTCGCGGCTGCAATGTCTAGTGGAAAATCACCACCGAGAAGTTTATCTGGAAGATAGCCAAGTACAACATTTGCGTCAGTTACAGTCGCGTTATTTCCGCCCTTCCCATAACAAGCGGGCCCAGGATCTGCTCCAGACGATTCTGGACCTACGCGCATTGTAGATGTCAATTCAACGTATTGTGCTATTGATCCACCACCTGCACCAACGGTTCTGGTAATCGTCAACTCAAAGGCATGATGGTAAGATGGGTGAGGTGAGACTTACTTGACATCCACTGACGGAGCTCTTACTGTCAGATTGTCAATAGCCGTTTCTCTTCGAATCGCAGGAGTTCCATCAGAAATGAGTGCACAGTCGGTTGAAGTGCCACCCATATCTAATGTTATCAGGTTTCGATATTTGGTTTTCTTAGCCACAATATCTGCGACGCCTCGGACCCCCCCTGCTGGTCCAGACATTAGGATGTTGACAGGTAGATCGCCAGCCAAGTCTAATGTGGTAAGACCGCCATCACTTTTCAAGATTCGAATAGTCTCGCTATCATCAACAAGAAGGGTTTGGAGGTTAGCTAGGTACTTCTTGACTACTGGCTTAACGATAGCGTTAGCACTTGCTGTCACAGTACGCTCGTATTCTCCCATCTCTGATAATACATCACTTGAACAAACTATCTCAACATCAGGACCGAAAATCTCCGTTGAAATCTTTGCCACCTGCTTCTCATGTGTGTTGTTCTGGTAAGAATTTAGCAGACTAATTGTGATAGCTTCAAGGTTTCGTTTCTTGAGGCGTTTAAGATCTTTGCGAAGTGAATCTTCGTCGATTGGTGTAACAATTTGACCATCATAGCCTATAGCTCCTTTGCATTGCACGGTACTTTCAAGAGGAACTATAGGATCAGGTGGCATAAAATTAATCCAAGCTCCCAGACCACCTGGTATCTGAGATCTCCGTACAGCCAAAATATCTTTATGGCCTGCTGTGACAATCAAACCAGCCTTTGCTCCTTTGCCTTCGAGAACTGCATTTGTTCCTGGGACGAGAATTAGACACTCTCATTAAAATGCCATAGAAAGGTGATGGGTCCATACCAACAGTAGTACCGTGATGAATGCCATCGAATCGACCATCCCAATTGTACAAAGCCTTCAATTTCTCTCGCACTTGCGTGATACCATTTTTGACACCGATACTTTGATCTTGACCAGTTGATGGTACCTTCGTCCGTATAGTATCACCCTCTGGTGTAAAAACGCATACGTCGGTGAATGTTCCCTAAAACCAATTGTCAGCTGCCACATATTCCTGGAGTTACTGAGTATCCATTCACATACTCCAACATCAACACCCAAGCGATAGCCTCTGGTTTGGTCTGGAATCATGCCTGAGTCTCCCATACTGAGGTTTTGCTCTTCTCTCTTGTGGTGGAACGCCTGAGATGTTTGCCTGGAGAGAAACTCGGTAAAGAACTTCCTTATATAATTTTTTGGTAGACAACCTCAACTTCTCATATTTGCTTGAGCGTCATCATCTCGATAGACCTTGTATTGTTCCACGCTGCACTCCCTTATCACGTTGATGTGCGGGGTAGATAGGCCTGTTAAGATATTGGAGATGCATATCGCCGATAAGGGAAGTGACACTGCCATAAAGCCGATTTAATCGTGCTTGGAAAAAAACCCTGCCATGACTTGACCAGCCACTTGCTAATCAGGAGCTCATCCAGCGTGGAGCAAGCCGTGGAATGTATACATGGGAATGGTCTTTAGCTGAAGCAATCATGCATATGGGCCACAAAACATTTGAAGATCGATTAATTTGCTGCCTTGAACCTCGGCAAACATCTGGGCAAGATAAACGATCGTGAGATTGCATTGTGAATTACTGATCGGGTATTTCAAAGTTCCTAAACTGGAAAGTGCTTTCTGCAACCCTCAAAAGATCGGAAGTGGAGAATCAAACCAATCTTGAACCAAACATTGGACCTTGATGATTGAAACACGTCAATTTGGCAGAGAAAGGAGCAGTTGGAAAGTCTGCTTCCCCAACATGAAGATTGCAAATCGAAAGAGGGACAAATCGGTGTCAAAGAACATTCAGATGGGGGATAGCTTCAATACTACTCCCTCCCGTGTCATAGACTACTGACTGTCTCTTGATCGGCAATCAAGAACTTTCAATTCTGCCGAGACCTACCCCTGGAAATGTCGATAAGCTCGATAAGCCTTATCCGCAAGCTTACCAATAGCACTGCTCCACCATTTCGTCACACCACATCACATTTCTCTCTTTAACTTTTCTCCATTTTAGTCTTCCTTCTCTTTCCTCCTCCCACTATACGCACCTCTAACGAAATGGGACTTATCCGCAGTACCTTCACCACCGCCCTTCTCGGAGCCGCAGGTGCCACATCCGGCTGGGCTTTCTGGACGCGCAATTCCAGATTCATCCCCGTCTCCCCCTCGGATCCGATATTTTCAAGCGCAGCCTACATGCGACAAAACCCCAATCGCAATCCTGCCACGCAAGATTTATGTCAAAGAAAGGTACCGCTGAGTAAGATAAGACCGCATTTATTGGAGAAGGAGGGAAAATTGGTTGAGGCTTTTTGTGCGGGAGTTTGGGGGGTTTGGGTATGTACTTTTCGTTGTATTATTGAAGAGCTTGCCGGCGTTGCTTGGTGGTTAAGGAAGAGAGGAGATACGGAAACAGGAATAGTGTATGATGAAAGTTAATCTAATTGGGAAACTTAGGCTATTTATACCAACGTTCCTACCTTTCTAAAAAATACCAAAACACCACAACCACCTCCCACCAGCTCTGGGAACCTTCGCAACTCCTCTCCTCCACTTATGAAGTCGGAACTCAAATTACCGACCATTTTGAAGTCGTCTCCAAAACGCCCACTTCAATTATCGTCCGCTGCGGAGATTCGCCTTTAGTGACCGGTGTAAGGGATAGCGATGGGCTTTTTGAGATGAAGGCTAGTGTTGATAAAAATGAGGGAGTGGCGGTCTTCGAGCTGAAGAGTGTGTTCTTTAAAGGAACCGGAAAAAGTACCGAGAAACCTATGCCGGCACATGTGGAGTTTGCGCATAGATTGTATACGAAGTTATGGATGGAAACAGCCGTAGAAAATTGTGTTATGTAAGAATGGATGGGATGAGGTCAAGTGCAATATCTTTATACACATTGATGGGATACTTGAGCTCACATGATCAGCTTTGAAGAAAAAAAAAAGGATGTTTGGTTGGAGAAAGCAGGACTAACTAAACTTCATTGCGGATTGTGGTGATATTTTCTATCTAAATGTGTGTGTCCGTCTGTTGCATGCTGTTCATAATTCCGATTGCTTAGCTATTCAATACCCATGTTATACTCGTTTCATCAAAATCTTCCCCTTGCCATAATATCGAGATCCAAAATCCATCTTGCTCTAAACGCCAATTTTTAATCCGAACTTTAACAAACTCCGTATTTCCTTTGGTATCCGTTTACCCATCCGTCCTGAGCTCAGCACTTGAGCATATGTGTATCATATCATCAAACATAATTTAACATATTTCAATCAATCGTCATCATTCAGCCAGAGCTCAAAATGTTGAGCTCCTTCTGACATCGCCTGGTTGTCCTGGTGTGTATAATGTTGTTCTGCTTTATGTTAGTAAATCCGTAATCTCTCAATGATTCCAATCAAAGGAAAGGTATAGTACTTACGCTCTACTAGCAAACTCCATATCCGAACATTCAGCCGACCTCATGGTCCTCACTTTACTCAAATCCTCTTCTCTTCTATCTCTGATTTCTCGATCCTCAGGTGCCCAAGTAATCCACCTCTCAGCCCAACTGCCCCTCTTCTCCACTTCCCCATTCTCAACATCCCCTCCTCTACCCGCCTCCATATCCGTATCGTCTTCCTGATTTCTCCCTTTTCCCCACCTCCAGCTTTTTCCAATATGTCTAAAAATATACCCCAGCGCGGCGAAAACCAACACTGGAGTTCCTAGAGCCACTGCCCAACTGGGTGTTTGGACATTCCCAAGAACGATCCAGAATTGCAGCATGACTCCTAGAATAGCGATGAGAGAACCGACTTGAAGAATTGACCAAAACCCCCAGTACAGTTGAATTAGATCTTCGCCATCGCAGTATTCGATATTGAAAGCGGCGAACACCTCAAGCACGATACAAATAAGAGCGATCAGGAAACAAAGGGAGACTATCGAGAGGTAGTGGATCCGGCGACGACGAATGCGACGGATTTGGCGAGAAGTGGAATTACTTTTCAGGAGTTCGGTCAGGCTGTTTGACCTAGGGTTTGTTAGACTGACAGATCCAGGAATTTGTGAGGAATATGGAGAAGAGTGTGAGCATATGGTGACAGCTACTTACTTGTGATGTTGGATGGATGATATACACATCAAGACAAGAACGAATACAAACAAAGACCAGTATATGATGTTAGCTTCGGTCAATGTTAAATGTTGGAAGAATCGAGCATAGTGAGCACAACGAGCCGGATCTTTGAGTGTGAATTTTCCGGTCATCGTGATGGCGAAAGGATAAGGAGATGAGATGTCGAATATCACTGGACACTACTCAGGAATCGATTGAGCACAAACAAATGGTAATAATCTAGCTTTGAGGAAAGAACTGGCCTCAAGTATTTATCTCAACAATGAAACAGTCACTTGTTGGTGTCTATTCACGGAGAAGGTACAAGTATATTGACGAGAATGAAACAGAAACGCCTCATCCGACTTGGAGGGACGCTTTAACTTATCTTGCAGAACGACTGGGACATCAAGCTGAATGTAGTGATACAAAATAACTATATCTTTCGCCCAGACTTAGATGGGGATAGAATGCTTGGTGGTTTCGGTACTCATAATTGCAATTAACCTTATGCTTAGAAATGGAGCCCAAAATTCATGAAAGAAATGGTAAAATAAGGGGGCAGTGACTAGGTTTCGACACCTTGGCCTTTGCTATCAAGGTGAGAATTATGTCGGGGAAACCATCATCTGGGGAGCCGCAGATATGGGGTCTTGGCGAAGATCTTTCTTAAATATTGTATGGCATCTGAGAAATGTTCGCCGGGTGGACGCTGCTGCATGTGTGTATCATGATGTTTTTTACTGGCCAAGAGAGGCGAAGTCAAATGCCAAGTGAAAATAAGGTTTGGTCGAAAAATGGAATTGCAGGTCTATTAGTTTCTATCTCCCTTCGTGGCATTGCTTTTCCAAACGTCATATATGAGACTTTAGTGCTCAATCGTTTGATCCTCGGACGTCTTGAGAGAGTTCTTTTGGTATTGATCGTCGTGACTGAGGAAAACTTTGATAAGGATTGATTGCAAAGTATAACAGAAAGGTTGAACGCTTTGAATCGACTACTTCTGACGCGTAATCCACTAGGATTTCTACAGCAAGTGCTGCTTTGCTTACTGCAATGTAAAGTAAGACAATATGGTGTTGCAGGTATCACAACAGTATCTAGTCAAAGTCTGGACTTTTTCAATTACACACGGTGACATGAATATGTACCATCAAGAGAAGGCAAACATGACAAGTATGTCAACACTCTTCATCAATCCATCTGACTGCTGCCCAAAGTGGGTATATTTTTGGGACATCAGCGCCGCAGAATTCCAAGACTCCAAGATGCCAAGTTGGGATAATATGATTTATCTGGGGACAAATTGATCTTATTAGTCTTGGAATTTTGGGATGATGTATCTCCAGATAAGCACTGATTTGCTCACATTCCGTACACTCCATTCCACCTTTGCGTGGTGATGATAAGGTACAACGTTGAGATCAGAAAAGACGGTGAGATCTCGGACAACGAGGTATAATTTCCATGAATCGTAGCCTTCTTGGCAGAAACGGGAGGCATCTGGGCTTTAGACAAGACGGATGATATGATCACTGGTAATTTTTGAATTTCTTGATTAGGAAGTCATGACCCTGAGTCAATATTACCAAGATATGGGACAGTCTTCAAGGTAGATATCCTATTTATGGCTAAGACAGCGTCCGGGATATCGCAGGTCCGAGGAGACGGGTGAAGTTATTCGCGCCGGTGAGGACAGTCAGTTAGAAACTAAAAGATTATTGAAATTCGGGTTATTGGATTGAAAGAAAGAAATTCTTTGAAGCGTGTGGTTTTTTTGGGTGGGAATTTTCCGATGCGTACCCTGAAGGTGAACAATAGACGCACTTTCCCCATGCTCCGCTTCTTTGATGTTGTACTCCGTACAACATCTTGGTAGCTCTATCAAGGCAACTGCCAAAAGAACAATAATATTCATGGATTCGGAGAATTAACTCAGATTCTTGGATACAATAAGAACTTTCTACTGCCTCCAGGCCCCCATGCCCCAGAACCCCTTACTGTTATACGTGGGGGCGTGCCAAGGTCGAGCTGAAAACAACACACAAGAAAGCCATTCCAAATTTGTGAGCTCCGAATTCACGCAAGTGTCGATCGCTAGAAAATACAATGTCTTTAGCCTCGAGCTTCATGTATCATGGAATTCATTTCCCTTGAAGTTGTTGAGAATACTGAATACAGAGATAGACTCCAACTCTCTTCCGCTCAAATTGAATCTCCCAAGAAAAGGAAATTCCATCCGTGTGACATCGATATAAACTTTTCAGTCTTGATGAAAATCTCTCTGCAAGTCTGACATGGAGGTGTTTCAAACTGTATATCAGTTTAGGCCTGCGTCTACGATTGGTTCATCAAATTCATCAAATTCTCCAGATCTCTCCGATGTCAAATTCCTTATCTCGGTACAGAATGCAGTTCCTCCCATTTCTTCAACATATGGGTCCAAATTTGAGTTTGAATACAAGTATTTCATTTGTTTAATAAAATCGATTCTTGGTACCTCTTCGAGTCTCACAGAAAATCTCATCCAATCTTTAGGCTTCGACACATCACATGAAGTCAATACGAGCCACTTTGAAATTTGTCGCTAATCCTCAATACATATTCCACTATTCAAAACATGCAGAATGTTTTTGTACTTCACCATGATACCATAGCTGTGGTTTGAATTTTTCCGAGTTCTAATTGCATAGTATTCACGATATTTGATTGGGCGATGGCTGCTAAATGCATGCAAACTCTAAGGAGTTCTGCTTGTCAATCTTGCTTCAAAAACCTGCAGTGTATGGAAGTTCTTGGCCTCTGCACATTTTTACCCCGTAAACAGTTGAGGTTGCTCAATATTTGTTGCAAATCCAAATGCAATTGGATGCTTCGGGGCTTTTTGTATGCTGCCAATGCCCCTCTTCTGTTCCTCATTGGGCAGTTGTGAGTATCTTCATAACACATTACATGGCATCATAAATTAATTTTAAACTACAATTCACAAGAAGATCCAGCGGGAAATATCGGAAGAACCATAAGCAGCTATGGAATTTTTTTACAGAGGATGACCCTACCAATATCTACGGGAGAGCAATACCACATATCTAAGATCTTCCATTCCGGTCTATCATTCTTAGGCGCTTTCAACTTGCATATGCTCGTGAGCCAAGGAGCTCTCAAGTTCTTGTATCCTAGTTTTGACCAGCCTCTGGGTTTAATTGTGCTCATTTTGACAGCTCTTGCTCCCGAGTTTCTGTCATTCTTTGAAAGTTCAAATCGTTAAACAAGGTATTGCGATACTGGCAACATTTACTCTCGAGTTTCTGAGTTGTGTCAGAAAGACTCGAGCATTCATTTTTGCAATCTAGCACCTGTCAGTGTAAGTTATGAGTTGGTTCTCATTCATATGGACGGTATTGTATTCAAATCTCGATATGTAACTCATGACTTTCATACCAAGAAATATTGGCAGCTCCAACCGTACTCAGGTTATCATAACGTCTCGATCTTTGGCAAAAATTTACAGTTACTAGACTCATCTGTTTGTCTCCAGCTCCATGTTCCCCGAGGTTTGACGCAAGCTAATTTACTAAATGGACCAGAACTCTAGACGCAACCCTTGTCATTTTCTATCTGACTACTTATATCCTCCTGGTATTTGAGATTCCAACATGGGATATTGTTGACAACAAATGGGCAAGGAAGCTTAAAAAAAACTTTATTGTCGGCGGCTTGTGCATCAAAAGCCACCGTCGCACTTCAATCCATCCAATTCTTGACACTAGTCAGCTAGACGGGTTTCTTCACTATGTCCTCTAACCCTTCCAGTTCGTATGCCATCACTTACGGGCCTGTGCTAGCAAGCCCACGGCATCTAAAAATGCCACGCAACTAGCACCAGGACCTCGACAAACTCGCAATTCTCGACTCTCCCATCGCTACAGAAACTCTTGGTCAAATTATTTTCCCAATACCTCAACTCCTGTATCTCGCTCAGGACCACCATCGTCTCCACGACCTATCCTTCTCTTCAGGTAGATTATAATCTCATCTGTCCTCCGTCAGTAACCCGACATGGGCGGGACGCATAGAATGAGAGAAGAATATAAAAGAAGTGTTACAATGCAGATTCAATCTAGAAATAGAGACGGGGAAATGGGGATTCATAGACGTGGTGAGGAAATCAAGATGGAGAGGTTTGGTGAGGACAATGGAAGAACGGATTTCTCGCCAGCTTTTGTTTGATGTGATGGAATATGGTAAGATCCTGCAAGTTTATGGATCTTTGCGACGAGTTCAATTGTTCCAATGAGGAAGTTCGATACGTTACATGCTTTTGTAAGAACTACTTGATAATGGTAATTGTGGAGGAAATAAAGCACGATTTTGGCTGAGAGGCGGGGGAACGGCAGGGGAAAGGCGATATTGTTGAGTTTTGCACCTGTTCAAGTAGCTTCTCGTAATGTGTTAGACAGATGTCGAATGCTTACTGAATATTGACTGAACTAAATGTTCATGTGCAGCAAATATTTATGTCTATAGATAATGAATGAAGTACACCTACAGCTTCATAGTCTTATCTGTTTCTGTCAAAGTCTAAAACCCACCATCAAGCCATCCTGAACGCATCGGCCAAAATTAAAGCGAACTCCGACCATCGCCATAACCACACGTGAAAAAACATCATCGCCCCTGTAACCCACTAGCGTCATATTTCAGCAAGTAGACAATCGAATATAAGAAAACGACTTCCTCTCGTTAAATTTCCTCTTCTTTCTTCAATAATCGTTTATACGCTTCGCTAAACGTTGTCGAATTTGATCCGATGAGTTTGTGGTTTTTCTCTGGTTTTTGGATCACTTTTCTGGTGTGAGAGAAAGAAGAGAATGAAGATGAAAGAGCATGATCCACTACTTCTACATATGATTGGTCCAAGTGGTAACCAATCAGAAGATTCATGAAGTATCGGCCTTGAGTTCGAGGTTTGGAATAGAAAATTCCGAGGTTGGTGAAATGGTTGTGGGTAGACGTGGATGATGATCGAGGAAGGGGTATCAGCAGAACTGAAGGCATTCCGTAGTTCGGACTTCACTTTCTTTTCATTACTGGATCCTTGATCGACGAGGATGAGATGCATTTTCTATTACGAATTTGTATTGATCTGTAAATATACTCGATTGAATTTGTGATTTTTTTGAGTTGATCATATCATAGCGTTGGTTTGTTCATTCAGCTCTTTCGTCTTTGGCCATCACTACATCATTACGATGTATGTAGATGATCAGTTTCATTCACGATGTCGATATGTTTCTAACATACCAATTACTTTCATCCATTATTCATCCTTGTCTCGTCGTATCTTTATGGTATCAAGTTTGCATTGTGTAACTTTTGATGAGGGTGTTTATCTTTTCCAATTAATATGCGGCCAATAGATAAACAATCTAGTGGATCCACAACCCTCTTGGAAACCCCCGCTTAGACACAACTCTTCACCAATGAGGATCCAAATTGTCGAAAATCTAATCAAGCGGTGATAGCCAACGAACACGAGAATATCGAACTGCATGATTGCATACTCGGCTTAGGGAATGTTATGAGGGGGTTTTCGGGTACGAAAGTTTTATTATCTCAATTAGACGAATCAGGCGAACGATATCAGGCACACGATTCAGAGAATGCCCCATGGAGGATTGAGAAGGAGAAGGTAGCGGTCACGAACTTTATCACCATGTGTGGGGTCAAACGCGTGTGCGCCGCGCCAACGATTGAGGATGTTGGAGATGAAAGGTTTCATACCAACATGAAATAAAGGGGAATTGGAACAGAATTATTGGGAAAAGGAAGGAATCTACCGATTAGATGTTATTTTGGGAAAGATCTGACGACAATTCACCAATGCATATAATATTCAAGGAAGCTTAGATGATAAGACATATCATCTCACCAGCTTTCGAAACATTTTATATGGCCAAGTACGGTCAATCCCGATGCCGGCCTAGTTATCAGGGTTGTCATTTATGAAACGTATTTAACCTACGGTCCGCATGATCCTACTGGATTTCTCAATCTTCCACTCTTTCAATTTTAATCAACTCTGATTTATAAAATTTCTAAGCTTACAAACATCAATTTTTTCACATCTAAATATCTACAATACATCGTGAATCTGCAAAAATGGCATCAAATAGCATGAAAACGACAGCACTCCGTACTTTACGTACAAAATTGACATCAGCAAACAAACCTACATTCTCACCCATCCTCGCCAATAACCGTGGTATTACAGGCACGACCAGAAAATCAACCTCTCTTGACTCAACCACTTCCAGTCAACCCAGGACACCCTTCTTACCTCGAGGTATTTATTTTCCGAGTTCTTGCCGAATCTATCGTGATGATGGGATGTGAAAATGAAACTAACCGACCTCCTTTTCTGTAGATTTTAATGGCAGTTTTCCCGTCTCCTTCTCTAAACCCACACCCACAACTACACCATCTTTCAATACCCTTATCAACTCCCTCACCACATCTCTCACCACAACCTCCTCGCCTCATCTTCCGACTCTCACTCGCCTCCTTCAATCTTATGACTCCTCCACTTTATCTGACTGGCAAAAATATGCCCACGCAAACCCAAATAAACAATACACAAGAAACCTAGTAGCAGAAGTGCCAGGGATATTCAATTTGTTGATGTTGGTTTGGACACCGGGAAAGGAAAGTAAAGTGCACGATCATGCTGCCAGTCATTGTTTGATGAAGATCATGAAGGGGAGCTGAAAGAGACGAGGTGGGTTACTCCTGAGGGAGGTGCAAGAACGGCGGAGGAGATGGATATCGAGGGTGTGAGAGAGTATAGGAGAGGCAAAGTGGCGTATATGTGTGATGATGTAAGTCGTTCTATTTTCTTTTCCTTCATCTTCTTTCTCTTTTGCTTTTGTTTTATCGATCCATCGCTTGCTGGACGATGTGATAGTAATCAAGTGGCTAATGTATGATGCTAGCTTGGTCTTCATTCCATCGCCAACCCTAGCGCAACAGACTATGCAATTTCTCTACACTGTAAGTTCTTTTCTTCCGCTCTTATTGGCTCTCAAGTCACATCAACTCATTATTCTCCTTCCTTCCACCTCTCTTCCTCTACTCCATTTGCATTTCATGTCTAATAAGAAACACAGTATACACACCACCAAACGCCGCAATGCACGGTTGCCACATCTTCGATCCATTGACGGGTGTAAAGACTCATGTGGCCCCTGGTGCTTATGATTCCGTCGGTGGTATTATTGATCCAACTGCTTGAGCTAAGCTCGAGAGAAAGAATGAGAGACATGATCTGGTAGTACTGTGGAAATTGGGGAGATAATTGACATGAGAGATACCCTATTAACGAATTTTCTTGTATTTCTTAACTTTTCTATCTCGGGTCGGGAGTTTGGGGTTGTGGGGCTCTTATTCTTTGATTCCTTCTTTACCTACATAGTAGGTCGCGAACGAGTAGCGTAGCGTGAATTGGAAGTCTCGAACAGCGCCGGGGTTTAGTTTATTTTGATTTCACGGAATCAAGGCTTCAATTCATTTTTGTTAAGTCACAAATCCTTTAGGTTACAAACATTCTAACCTCAATCTTTATTCACAATTTATGAATATCATCGCCCATTCGTTTCCTAAACCCTGCCAGTTTTTGTATGATAACATTTAATTCTTGTTTGCTAGACTTTCACTAGAAGATATCTAAATGGGCAGTCCACTCACTCAAACCAATTCCAATTGAATCAGTATCGCAGCCAGTTTCGCCAATTTAAAGATGTAAAGTTTCATAGTGAAATCTTGGAACTGTGCCCGGAAGCTGTTCTTGGGCCGGGTGAGTCGTGTGATCTTTCGCATGTAAAAGATGGTGAAATGATGAAATGCTGGAAAGAAGACTCTTTAAAACTAAGTGATGCTAAACGTTCCTATGTATACACCAGGAGGCACTGACTAGTAGTGCCGGAGCTATCAATGGGTCCATAGAGTGCCAAGTGCATTCAGATCCGCAACATAACTAAAGCTGCACACCAGGTCTGGGGTGGTGTTAAAACGGCGGGCTATAGATGGTCAACTCAAGCTAGAAGAAGGATCGACATCTTTAAACATAAAATAGATAAGAGTGTACTAAAGCTAGTGCTTGAACTAGGAAGTACCAAGGAGCTTGAGATGTGCAACAATTGATTGATATACCGGAGCTAGCACTGGAACTATGAGAGCCAAGGACATCCAGGTACGCAACAAAGAACAAGTGATAAGACGCTAAAAGTGTCGATTACGGAGGCTAGGAGTGCCAAGTGTGTTGAGATGTGCAACAATTATGTGTATGTATACATGTATAGCAGTCACTGTGGCTCTGCGGGAGGGTTCTGTTGGTGGTGAGAGTGTGGAAATGGTAATAAATCTTCTGTCCATTCGTAACATCGTTTTAAAAACAGAAAAGTATTGTTGGCTTACTAATGTGTTGAATGCAAGCGGAATTGAGAGATCGAGGGATCGATGTGGTGTTCTACTAGATTATGGCACGTTGGTGGGAAATGCTTAGGATTTGACCAGTTGTTGTGTACCCTTTCAGTCCATTGGTTTTGTTTCTGCTTGCTCTGAGACAAAGCGAATTGAGAAAGATGAGGGGAATTCGGTAGCCCAGCAAGGGAAGTTGAAAGATGCAGATTACACACCAAAGTAGGATAATGCATTGACTCATAATGTATGAGACAGGTTCATGATTGCCTCCATAGAAGACGTGTAACGTCTTGATCGGCATTTTCTGTTTGGAGATTCTATCGAACGCTTGCTTATCCAAGATTATGAGATGGCGCTTTGATACTTGCGTAGAAAACTTCTTCTGCTTGAAAGATATTCTCTTCCCCATTACCATTGCATCTCAAGTGCTATAGTTATGGAATTATTCTCTTCAGTGATTTTGAATGCTTCTGGTTGTCTTCATGATGCATGTTGTATTTCTTGGTATCTCTCAGCGGAATGAGTACTCACTCCAAAGTTAAACGTCTCCTGGAGTTCTAATATTTAATGGATTTTAAAAGGGTTGAAGTTTTACGCCTTCATAATATCGCTGCGCCGTTGGAGTTCTCGAGATCACGACACCTCAAATGGATAGTATTCAAGGGTGGACTTTCTCAAAGATTCTTTATTTCTGTATGTGTGGAACCTAGTCTTATCTCAAACAATTTTTGGGAAATGCCGCCTTGACTTCTGCAAAAACTATACACAGGAGAAATACATAAAAGTACTGATACGGATTGATACTGGGTCTGATACGACCGTGAGATTAGAACAAGAGCAGAAATAAATGACAACGTAAATCACGAGTTCTCATTCGTCCATTTAAGCACAGCTTCCACAAAACCAGCCGGATTCTCTTCCGCACACCAATGGCCCGAGCCAGGGATATGAGCAGACGATGTGGTCTCATACATCTGCTCATTTTGTTGATTTGCAATAGTTGCTAAGAAACTCTTTTCTCCCATCAACGACATACTTGGAACCTTACACTTCCCACCCTTCAGCATACGAAGATTATCTTCAACATCCTGGTGAAACGCACGATATACATCAAATCCCGCACGCATTCCACCGGGTTGAGCAAATTTGCTTGCATAGTGCTCTACATCGGTTGGCGAGAAAGCCGAAGCATTGTAGCATAGGCGATCGTAGAACGATTTGATGTAAATGTGCTCTCGACCAGCAGTGAGGGCTTCAGGTAAATCTGTTTGCCAATGAAACACAAAATGCCATAGACCTCCCGTAATACCTTCTTTAACAGCGTTGTTATAAGCGTCTGTTCCCGGAAGAGGACATTCTCCCCACGCAACAGACGCTGTGTCTTTAGGAAACTGGGCTGCATATGCATGAGCAACCATCCCACCGATATCATGACCAACCACGTGGATTTTATCTTTAATACCAAGATCATTTTGGATAACTTCGTGGAGATCAGTTGCCATTCGAACCTTCTCGTATCCATTACGAGGATGAGATGATTCGCCTGCTCCACGGTAATCAGGGGCGACGACCGTGTATCCTGCGTCTGAGAGAGGCGTAATTACATGTCGGAATTGATATGATGTTTCTGGATAGCCATGTATAAGAAGGATAGTACCCTTCGAGGTAATGTTGGAAGGAGGATGACATAGGATGTAGTGAATGGTGACTTCTGATGGAGAAGACGGTGTTCCCGAAAGATTCGCACGGTGGGAAGTCCAGCGAGAACGATCAATTTCTTGGAAAGAAGTCATGTTGAGATGGTTTGAGTGAAACTTTCTGTGATTATTGGGGTTGAGAGTATCGAAAGTATTATTTGTGTACATCGATGAATGTATGGGTCCACCTATGTCATTACCCCGCAAATTATTTAACGTGTGGGGCCATCGGGGAACACCCGTGAATACTACTAAGTATCTGCTAGTTCGGGGCAGAGGAGCTCAGAAATTTTGTACTGTATTTCTTTTGTCGAGGGGTGGCGGCAGTTTTCACCAAAACGGTCGCTAGATCATCCCCGCATTACCTCTTCGTCCTCGTTACCAAACCGCATTGTAGGGGTTGATTTGATGACCTTAATCAGAACTTATCTCTCACATTTTGATTGACCGTTTCGCAATGAACATATGATATGGTTGTCTTGAAACGTATCAGAAATCAAGGACACTGCCTGCTCTTGTCTCCGGATAACTATGTTATGTCTAGTCTCGGTTGTACAAGTTCGCCGGAATTCATTCTCAGGGGACCAATACCCTCGAGGCACCTCAACATAATCAATCCATGGAAATGAAGTCCAGATATGATCGTTGTGTAATATGATGTATAATTATAATCGCCAAATCGAGATCTGAAATACAACCCTAACCATAGCCCACCAAGCACCAACGCTACCAAATTACCAAAACACAATAATCTCATCCTCGTGGTATCGTCATTATCGAATCATTATGGGTTTGGTCGTTGGTCAACAACTTGGAATTCTAGCCCTTCTGCCTCAAAGACATGACCTGGTCGCAATGCATCTGTGTAAATATTCCTTTCCTCGTGAGGATGGAAAAGCCCCGTTTGTTTACAATTTAGAACGGCGGGCATTCCTGGGGGTCAGTCAGACGGAAGACTCCCCATCTAATCACTAGTTAGTAGCAACTCCTTCCAATGCTGAACAGATAAACTATTACTTACGAAGGATTTCTACTGGGAGCGCAAACAATTGCGATACTCTCAGGCATCATGATTTGATATCCACAATGTGTATGCAGATCTCGACTACTCATGAAACAACTTTGAGTAGGATGAGTGTGTATCCATCCCAAGACCATTAGATCCTCAGATGCGCAGTAGTCGAAAAAGGCACCTTCATTAGTCGTTTCACACGTATCGCTAGTACTTGTCTGTTCCGGGATAACAAGTCGAGATATGAAAAGGGCATTTGATATCAATGTCCCGCATAACATCCCACAAGTTTCGAGATTCGCCCGTGTATTTGAGGCTGCACAGGCCAGAAATTGTTGTCGCAACGTAGGCGGTAGAAAGACTGTTCGAAGAGGTTTGCCATTTTCGAGATATGCCGAAGGCCGAAAGGTGAATTTTGGGTCTTGACCAACGACGTCTGATGGTGAACTCTCGTGAGTGTCTGATGATAGTTTTTCGGGTCGTGGTGGGGGTGTATCCAAATGCGGTGCCTCGAATTCTTCCTTGGGCGGCTTTGGAGGAAGATGACCGGGAGGTGGGAATGGCCCTGAGTCACTGACGAGTGGTTGAGACTTAGAGATAGACGGATAGCGGTATGCGCTACTACCATTCCTAGCCTTGGTTTGTACATATCGTGTAGGTCTCGCAGATTTCTTCTTCGTCCCGTCCGGCGAAATATCCTGGGAGCCATCTAGCCTCCTCCTTGAAGCTTCCATATTTCGGCGTATAACATCATCGTCATCATTACGACCAGATTTAGACAATGCTGACTCCCAGTCTTCCCATAGCCCTGCAGTCCGTCTTTCTTGCTCCTCTTCCTCACTAACACCCGCTTGTCTTGTACCACGTCGCGCAGCATCTCTTCTTCTAAACTCCTTATGCGCCAACTTCACGGCCAGGTCGCTATTCTCCGCGGCGCCTAATGTAGTTGTATTTCCAGCTATCGCAGGATCAGACGCCGCCAAGTCTGCCCGAGACGATGGTCGCGATGTATCATGTTCTCGCGCTGCATGAATTTCTTTCCTTCTTTCCAAAGCCTTCTGCCAGTTATCGTAGCGCGCATTTATCCTAGGCTTCAGTCTCTCTAATCCGTCCAAAACATCTGGGAGGGTTTTCTGAGCAGCTCTGAGAGCACTTCTATTTTCCGGAGCTTTTGCAAATGGATGACCGGGCAACTTTTCTGCAACTAGGGCAGCATATCGCATAAACAGAAGATATGCTTGTTGATCGTTGTCCTCTGCTTGATAAATATAAGCCTATTAAGTCAGCATTCCATACCACTCAAGTAATTGAGCATTCTATCTACCTCTCTTAGAAGTGTATCGGCTGTTCTCAACCAATATTTCAATGCGATAGTAGGATTAAATTCAAAATCTGAGGCCTTTGCGGAGATTTCTTTGATGCTCATGGGCTTCGAGAACTGTAAAGTTGACCCCGCCATGATTTGTGAATTGTGCCTATGGATGAAATGAATGAACGAACACCTTGGGTACAAGGGAGTTGAATAGAGATAACGTTAAGCAAAGGGGAATCTGTTCAGCTAAATCATGGGTATTTGTAAATAAGTAAATTGCATAGAGAAGTAGTACAACAGGTTCTCATTTATTTGGTTGCCTTGTCGGATGTGTTACGTCTGTCTTGTAAAATGATGAATTTCCGCGTCACTCTTTGTCAAAGTGTTGGTGGGTATGTTAGATCTCAAGGTGCCCAATGTAAAAAAATATGTACGGTAAATCTGATGGGTGAGAGGCTGTTTCAAAAGAGAGCTACAGCCTTGCAGATGACAGCCACCACCCAAGCCACACTAGCCACATCAATACCATGTCAACCAATGATATTGATCAATTAGCCCCGATAGCCTTATAAGTTTCTTCAGCCTCACCGAGTCGTTCCTGAAACTTTTTTGTTGCCGCATCTAAATTCGCGATATCGATAATCTTCATGTAAAGACTAATACTCCAGGATCGCATACAAATACTGTATGATTCAACGGCATCCTGAAATACAAGCTCTTCAACGCTCATCATCCTCAATTACCATCGAACTAACCATAGACATTGATGTTGCGGGTATTTCCACGTTTGGGTAGGACCAATCTACTTAAATATCCGACCATTCTACAACATTCGCGGCTTCGCGAATTTCATTGTTCACCATGTTATAATCTACCTGGAGTTTCTAAGTCCTCAGAACTCATAACGCCTACCGATGTGGATCCTCCAGTCAAGCGAACCCGCCGGAAGGCTGTGACCTCGGGGGATATCACAGCAGAAGATGCTTTGGCAGTGGAAGCAGTGAAGCGTAGACCTAGGAAATCCGCGGATGATGAAAAGGTTGATGGCAAAGACGATTCTATAGTTGAGCCAGTGAAGCGCAAAAGAGGCCGGCCCAAAAAAGTGAAAGAGGTGGAGGTGAAATCAGAATTGGAACCAGTTCCCGAAGCGAAACCTGTACCAGAATTGGAACCAGAGCAAGAACCAGAAGCGGTAAGGAACAGAATGAGCCGAGATAAAAATGAGAAATCTCTGACCGACGAACAGGAAGAAGAGGCTATAGTAAATAAAGTAGACGAAAGCGAGTTTATAAAGATTCCCTTGGACCTGAGGAAATACCTGAGAGACGCTCACATGAAAGGTTCAACCATGGGGGATAGAACACGCTCGAATATCGTGAACGGAGCACTGTGTGGTAAGAACTAGTCCTTTTTCGCTACGGAATTATCATTTAGTAACCTGGTCCAGATGATATCTTGGAACGTCTGAAACCATCGCTTTTAAAGCATGTTGGCTGCGACGTCATCGACATAAATCCAGGCATTGGCTTATGGTCGTCTAAGATCCATAAAATTCTTAAACCTCGAACACATCTCCTTATGGAACCTGATGCCAAGAAGTATTATCCTTTTATCCAACCTCTTCTTGATGCAAAAGATTCTACTTATCAACACATACCAAAATCTGGAACGGTCTGGGAACATCTTGGCCAAGTTACTACTCCGGAATTCCTACCCCAACAGGTAAAACTTTCGCGAGATGATCCAAAGATCAACGAACCAAACAACACCCTTCTTGTGATTGCGAATCTTGCCCACTACCCCAGAAAGAGGTACCGCGGTTTTGAGTCCATGTCACAACTAGTTCTGTATCAACTTCTTTCTGCAGCAAGATCGCATGCCTTATTCCATCAATATGGTCTCATACGAATGCTTGTATGGATACCGGATGTAGAAAAAACGTCATGGCTGGTACGTCATGTCGCCCAGATGCGCAAAAATGCTGTGGAGGCCCAAATAACTACAGAATATATTCAAGAGATAGCAAGTTCAACTGTAGACAACCACCGATTTGTAAGAGACGCCGAGGTTGCATTAGCGAATTCCATAGATGTTGTCAGTAAGATGGATAAAATGGGCATAACGACACCCAAACATAGGCAAGGCCCAATGGAGTTCAAAGCCAGGCAGTCACTTGCTACAGGTGGGCACAAAGTAGAAAGCGAAGATTTCAATCGCTTCAAGAGAGGCTGGTTCGATGAATTTGGGGATCTTCAGAAGCGATTGGATGAAGGGAAATTAATCAAATTCAAAGTGTCAGAAGGTGAGAAGATCGAAAACGTTCAAAAGGACAAACGAAAGAAGGAGAAAAGACACTATACCGAAGAATATGCACGTTATATCTTCCTTAAAGCAAAGAAAAAAGTGATCAACCAACATGGGGCACTGACACAGGATCTTATCAATGACTACAACAACATCAATCAGCTTCATAGTAAGATTTTAGACGCAGATTCGAAGTCCGAGGACACAGAGAGTTCAAGAAATGAATTGGACACAATGATCAAGACGTATGAAGACAAAATTTCCCAGCTGCCTCTTGCTGCCCAAAAGATCTATGGTATCAGACTCGACGGTGCGCGTATTGGTACAGAATTCGAGAAGAGACCGATGGAGCCTCTCAAAGTATATTCAAAAGAATTCAGACCTGCTTCTGAGTTGTGTCTCTTGGATATTCAGCCGCAAGCTCTTTGGCCTATACTTCGTCAAAATTATCCCGAGAACTACGATGTCTTCGAATACATAATTGGTAATATGTACGCAAATCCAATTGACACAGTCTATGAGTCTTTGGAAGGATTATGGCCCGGTGCCCTAGAGCACATAGCCGGCGAATGCCCCTCGTTAACAGATCCTTCGAAAGGAGGAGCATTTGACTTGAAGCATTTGTCTGTAAGATCCCTGACAACGGAAATGTTAAAGGAGATTATGGAGGCATGGATGAAGTGGCCATTCCGCCCTAGTAGATTCGAATTAATGACTAAAAGTGGCAGTATGGTACATGATCCAGACAGTCCAGATGAGGATGTTCTCGATGGCCCGTGAGTATAGTGCTATTCAGAATTAATAAAAAAAAAATCGATATATCCATAGGGATATTTCGTTATATCTTTTGCATTAAATTTAAGTGTTGCTATTGCCAAACACCTTGTCTAAAACGCAGACAATGTGATGGATATTATCCGGATGCACATGCAAAGAACTGATGAGCTTGAAATTGGGAACATCAGACATCCAGTTTGATAATTCGAAACCATACATCCCTCCCTACTGACAACAATACACGATTTTGTTACCAATGATTGAAGTGGATACCCACCAAAGAACCTATACCAGGCTTTCCAGTGATCACACGAATACCCTGGGTATGTAGAGGGTAGATGGTGCTGGCATAATCGAATGTTTTATTTGCATTCATGGAATCAAAGACCATGATCGAATCAAAGATCGTTTAATATCAACCAATTTCCAGATCACTTTATGAAACATAGCATGATTTCCCTCTTCCAATGCCTGCCTGCACGTTACCATGAAAAGCGTGAATAGCTCAAGAAACCGGAGATAATAGTCCAAAAACCACCACTCACCATAACATTCACAACAATTACCGAAATTTTAGCAACTAAAGGGCAGATAAACGAGGCACTTCTCTATGTAGAGGAGTAGGAGTTCATCTAAAGGTAACCAATAGAATTTGACAAAGCTGTCGCAACCATACGATTTTGTTCAGTTGCATCACGCCACAAATCAGCTGGTATGTGGAATACTGACAAGCCAACCGAAATCGACTGAGGGTATGACCACGCGGGGAACCGTTATATTTGTACAATTACAAGAACTCGGTTTATCTCGAAAAATATCATCTTCTTTATATTCGCAATGGAGTTTACGAAAAAATGGGCAGATAGCCCCTTCAAACTACTCTCAACTCCGAGAAGATCGTTAGATGTATGTGCACTCAACGGTTTGATAGCGATATCAAAAACTCACATAATGACAGGGCAAACCCGAATCTTTGGCATCTCGTAATGCGTCAGAAATGGCCTTACTTCATAACATTCTTCTCAGAGGTCTGAATTGCATTTATATCCAAGCGCCCAACGTAAAAGAGACCGTCGATATAGCAGATTTTATGAAATTCTGCGATGCATGGTCTTCTATTCTTCATTCCCACCATGCCGCTGAAGAAACTGTCTATTTCAAATTACTCGATGAGCAAAGTTCCAGAAATGACGTTTTCACTAACAACCATAATGAGCATGAGAAATTTCTTCCGGGCTTGTTTGCTTTCGATCTTTATGTTTCGGGAGTGAAAGACGATGCGAAACCCTTTGATGGATTCAGATTGAGGGAATTAATTGATGCTTTTGGACCTGATCTGGAGAGTCATTTACATCACGAAATTGGCGTCCTAGTGGATCTGGAAAAGGATGAATCGATCAATTGGGAAGAATGTGGGAAGGCGATGGCTCAACATTCGAAGAAAAGTGCTGACAAAGTATGATTCCTCAACTTTAGTCATCAAATTTAAACTTAGCTGATGTATCGATAGACGAGAGATGTCCCGTTCTTAATCACAAACTCGGATGTGACATATGAATCTGGTATTCATGGGCCGAGATTCCCTCCCTTTCCGTGGTTTGTGGGATTGATATTTAGGTGGATATACATTCCGAAGTTGAAAGGAGCCTGGAGGTTCTCAAGCTGTGACGATTATGGGGTACCGAAGGAACTTCCTTTTGCATGATTAATGAGCTTGCTTGACTGTGGTTTGAGAGTGGGTATTGGTTCAGATGAGGGAAACGTGAGGACTGGAACTCTGATCTTTAGGATCCGTACATTTCGAGATGGCCTTGGGACAAAATGTGTGTATGTTTCATGCGTTGGTTGGGTCTTGGGGAGTCATTGAATTTATATTTAAGTTTTTAGGTTAGCACGATGGCGTTGGTTAGTGTTAGCTAGGGATCTCCAGGGCCATGATGATGCTATTAATAATGAAACCCCTGGCTAAGGAACTTTGATTGCTTGTCCTACCGAGATCTTAGCGCTGCCTATCTTCAATATCATAAATCAACATTGCTTCCGTCCTCACCGAACTAGATGATGAACTCTGATATTGCTCCAGCAAGTATTTGTTCCCGATTAGTTTCTAGAAATTGGGTCTTATCAATGTCGCTATTTTGCATTGTAGACCTGGCGACTGAAGTTACCATAAACAATATCTAAGCAGTGATGCCTGCCGTCGCTCAGTTCCTGTTTGTCACAACCTGCATGACCTTCTCGATAAGAATACGATAACAATCTACCCCACCTTTGTCGTCATAGAAATACCACACGCAACCCGCCTTCAACCAAATTAACAATTGCGAAAATTGAAATTTCCAATACTATGGCTGCAACTGCTGTACAAAGGGCAGATATTGCCAATGATAACACACGTCGTGCTGCGCAGGAAATACAAGATTATCTCCAATCTCGTCTTGCGGATACCTCTGGTCCTTCTTCATTTCGATCACTTCCAATAATCGATCTGGCCCCTTCATTCTCATCATCCTTAGCCGACCGTCAAGAGGTCGCGAAGAAAATCAATGAAGCATGTGCGAATGTTGGCTTTTTCTACATCACAGGCCATGGAATACCACAGCATGTTTGCGATCAAGTATTCAAGCTTTGCGAACGCTTCTTTAGTGAACTGCCTCAGTCCTCGAAAGATGCAGTTCACATGAGGAATTCAGATCAATTTAGAGGATATGAACCGGCTAGTTACTCATCTGTGAATGATTTTCAAACTAAAGAAACAAAAGAGGCTTTCAATTGGGGTTATGAGTATGGTTTGGATCCTACAGGTGGGGATGGAAAATACGTCGAGCTTGACGGTACAACTGCTGGTGGTAAAAATCAATGGCCTAACGAAGCTGAAATTCCTGGTTTCTATCAAGGCATTGCAGACTATTACGGAAGGGTACGCTGACTTGTCGAAGATCTGTCTTTATATGTCTAATTTTGTCCCACAGGTCTTGGAATTGTGCAAACACCTGTTCCGCCTATTTGCCTTGTCTCTATCTCTTCCAGAAGATTACTTTGATCCACTAGTCACACATCCTGGAGGAATTGCGCGACTAATAAAGTACAAGCCAAATTCGAACCCCAAGCCTCTTTTAACCTCAAATGAAGAAGAGGAAGTTGGTCTTGGTGCTCACTCAGACTACGAATGTTTTACTCTCCTCCTCCAAGACTCAACTCCCGGTCTAGAGGTCCTTAGTCCAGACGGAAAATGGGTCGCTGCTGAGCCCGTTGAAGGAGGAATCGTAGTCAATGTTGGAGATTTCTTGATGCGATGGACAAATGGACTCTATCGAAGTACTATTCACAGGGTTGTTAACAGGACGAGCAACACTCGATACTCGGTACCCCTATTTTTCTCGATTAATTATGATGAGACTGTTGAGACATTACCGTCTTGTGTAAGTGAGGAAAATCCTTCCAAGTATCCTCCGATTACTGCCGGGAAATATGTATTAGATCGTTTGGCCATGACAGTTCCTGGAAAATACTGAAATCACGGTTGCCATGGACTTCTGTACCTTATTAGCGTCAATTATAACACAAATACCACTAATAGTCTTGCTCACTGACTCCAAGTTGATGGAAAACGTGCTTCTCACTATTTACTGTAACATCATGACACACTACTCTTTACGGTCTCAAATATCTGCACATTTTCGCACGATAGAGACACAGAATTATCTCTGTTGTTCCGCTGGCCTACAGCTTGGCTTTCTGACACACTGCTTTAAATTTGTAGTCCTTATATGAAAGTGCAGTCAGCTTATGTATCATCATGGCACAATTCTCCGGTAACGACATCACGTATCTTCTTGCTCGTGTATCGCATACCACTTCTAGAAGCACTCAAGCTATATGACTCTACCTCCCCACTGACTTCAACACCAACTCATGGTTAAACAATCCCCAAGACCAGCATATTGAAAGATTGGAATAGAATATCTTGATCGATGATCATATGAATTAGACTCGGCGTAGAGTGGATGAATAGCATACCTGTGTTAATGATGCAGTAGTCTCTTATGTAGACACAATTTAGCACTCGTAAACCTGTCCCAAAGCGGCATGATATTTCGATTTTCCATTAAATGATAGAAAACATTAATTGAAAAACAACACAATTAATATCACAAATGCATGGGACTAGAATTTCAATGCAAAGTGTAATTAGCTGAGGAGATCTGTGACAAAGCTGCCACTTCCCCCATTGAGATGATTTCGCTTCACCTATTTAGCCCACATACACAACATGTACATTACATATAAAAATGAAAAGTATGGGATTTGATAATGATATCCTTCCTCCCATTTTCCCAAACGCCTTGTCCATGCATCACTCGTGACTCATCCATCTAGCATGTAGCTGCTAGTACCCTTGGTCGTATGATAACCCCCATTCGTAGATCCGTCCTACACATTTGTTCCTAATACCCTATTTTCCCCCACCCATTCGCCATCCTAAATCCCACCTCATAATATCATCACAAATCATTCTTCGCATCCCGCACTCTTTCCTCGCTTCCCCTAATCATCCATCCTGTAAACCTGATAACTCATAATCATCATCCAGAACAAAAAGACAACCCCAATCAACATAAACGCCCACGCCGCAATCCAACTCTGGCAAATCGAATGTTGCATCAACCACGCCAAAGTCGACGAGTAAGGGCCACTCTGCGGATTCGCCGTAACATACAAATTGCAGTTTCCATTTACGTTTCCCGTAGGACCCCAAAGTTCGATACTCCACACAATCAATCCTACTAGCCATAATACGAACAGTATAAAAGTCCCTAATATAACGATACCCGGAAGCAATTGACGCTGCGAGATGAGCCAGAGCATAATAAGCAGGAATACGACACCGAGAGAAGCAGAGACGACCCAGTAGGGGAAATACCAAGGAACACGGAGATGTAGCTGATTTTGGACAGAGAGAAAGTAGGCGGAGATACCTAGGATGGTGCAGGAAGCGATTAACATCATGAGGATCCAGAAGTTCAATTGGAGAGGGGGCCAGCGGTATTTTGTGCGGGTGCGGGTCAGGAGGACGGTGGAGCGTTCGCGGATGCCGCCTGAGGAGGAGGAGAGTGTTGAGACCATTTTTGCGGTGTTTATGTGGTAGTATTGGTTGTATCGAAGACAGTTATGCCAAATCGAGTTCTTCTATTTCCCAGCTCTTTTTTTGAGGTTTTCTGTTCGTCCTTCGATTATCGTCTAGTTGATTCCCAAAGATTTATGCGAACCCAATCCACAAGTTTGAAGTCGCAGTTGTATCTTCACCAAAGAATTCCTTCTTTTCGTTCTCGACTGTTATCGAAAACTTGCGATTCCAGGACTCTTTCCTATTTATATCTCTTCCTTTCCCATTCACGAAAAACTCTCCACACCTAATCTCAGTCTCGAGAATAAATCTCGTACGATAACTCGTCCAAGCTCGTCCACGTCAATCTCCCTCGTATGTTATAATACCGGTGAATGAATGTTGTGTTGTCGTTCAATTTATGTTCCACTCAGACTCAAAAATCAGTGCACCTTGCAAGGTACTCGAACCAAGGGGACGTGCAGCTCAGAAATCTTCCGCTGGTACCTGTCTTACTTTATTTGCTGGTACCGATTATAGTTTGATTGATCGATTGATTGATTGATTGATTGATCGTGGGGAATGATGTCGTCGCGAAACTATAGATGATAACGTTCGAAGTATGTATGATAGAGAAATGCAAGAAAAAGCTCAGAGAAAAGAAGAAAAAACTAGAATACCGACGCGCATTAATACACCACCCATTTTCGCGGTGTGAATAATGTAATTGGGCGCTTAGTGTTGGCGGGGGGTTGGGAAGCTGGGATGAAGTGCAAGGCACAGCGCATCACTAAAGCCTAAAAAAATAATTATGAGGCTGGTAGTACTTGGGTACTCGGTATGGAAAATATTGGAGATTCGTGACTTGGGGATCGGAGAATTGATTATATTTTTAGTAACAGTTGTATCGGTGACGACAATGAGTTTTATCATCGGCGGTGAACTTATGAAGAGCGGGGAAATTTTGAAATGTTTTTGTATTGATTTCGTCGATGATTTGTACATCTATCTCGACTTCTTAAGCATGTGAAAGTAAAGTGATCCACCTGCCCCTCTATCCTTCTGAGTTGCGAAGTATAACCGTAAATGAAAGATCAAGTCCCATCATGTCAGGGCCACCCAAGGAATCCAATACCAAATGTATAAATAGTCAACCTCGATCTAAGGGTATATTCTTTCATATGTCTCTTCAAGTATCTATTCCCAGTATCCGAAACACCAACTTACAGCAAGCTCTCACCCAAAGCACATCTAACCAAAGAGCATCCAGCTCTAACAGTTTCGTGTGCTCCAATATCATTGACACCAGGTTCAAGTGTAGGGTTGACTTCTACCAAATCCATAGCGATCAGAGAACCAGTCTCGTGAACGCACTCAGCAATATAATCACCCTCTCGCAAGGTCAAACCTCCACGAACTGGTGTACCAGTTGAGGGAGCGTATGTAGGATCAAGAGCGTCGACATCGAAGGAGAGATGGATTGGGGTATCGTTGCCGATATGACCGAGTGCCATTTCCATAACTCTGCCAATACCATGTCTGCGATAGAATATTAGTGAACGCGTACAGAGTAAATTAGTGCGACGGGAACACAAACCTATCAATGTCATGCATACTAAATGCCTTAATCCCGTTATCACGGAGGATCTTCTTCTCTCCTCTATCAACATCTCTCAAACCTATGTAAACAATCTTCTTTACGCTGACCATATGCTCATCCTTCAACCATCCAAAGATCTCTGGCTTCTCTTCTTGTGCGAGACGTGTTAAGAATGCAACGGGCATACCGTGAACATTTCCAGAACCCGAAGTTTCTGGGGTATTGATATCGGCATGTGCATCAACCCAGATCAATGCCATTTCCCTTCCTAAACGTTCACGAATTGCTTTTGCAGTTCCGGATACAGAGCCAATGGCAATAGAGTGATCACCACCGAGAGTCAAGACACAACGACCCTCCTTGGCATGCTCGTAAACTTGTTCAGAAAGCTTTTGTGTGACTGCAGAGACTCCGCGAGGGTTCTTCATGTTTCGGTGATCTGGATCCTCGGAAGGAATCAACTCTTTGTAAGAATGAACAGTGTTATCATGGTGAAGTTTGTATCCCAATTCCTCTTCGAGTTGATCCAAAAGACCACTTTTGATAAGTGCGGAAGGTGCAGCATCAACTCCTGGTTTACACTGTGTTGATTAGATTAGTTGGGGACTCTGAGAGGGTGGAGAATAGAGAGGAAAGGGCAACTCACTTGTCCACCTGAGAATCCAACAGCGACGACACCAAGTTGATCGGCCTTTGATAAGAACTTGGGTTGAACCATTGATGTGGTAGTCATTTTGACGGAATTTGTTGTATTGTACAATAAGATGAGGTTATTGTTGGTTTAGGTTTGTACGAATTAGTTGATTTTAGTTGCTTGATAGTTATCGATAGCGGGGTTTTAGTGGTGGGGAGGTAGTGATAGGACCTTTTTGGGGTAGATGTGTATTAACCACTTTTTGGGAGTGAATCGAGAGATAGAATTTAAAATGAAATGGAAAGAGAACGGAAAGAGAAAAGGAAACGTTGAGGTATTTGTAGAAAAAGAAATTTCTCTCCAACCGCTTCTACCTTTTTTCATAAAGTAATCGGTGGGCTCTTCCAAGATTAGCTTACGGGACTCTCTAACACTTCTCTCACCTAATTTTTCCAAATTCGACCCCTAAGCGCAGGTATTCGCGAGTTCACAATCGCGTCTAACACTTAAAGGAAGTTCCTTTCCACAGTTTCCCCTAAGTGATAATATACACGAGATGAGACAGATCCCATGATAAATCGAAAAGATTAGGGGCACCAATGAGGAAAGGATTTGTAAAGATGTCAAGAAACGTTCGGAGTAACACGGAAACGAGTAACTTTGACGCTTTTGATGATTTGGATGCAATGGCATGGTGACACTGACATTGTGGTGATGTTGATCGGTATTGATTGAATTTGAATTCCATGGCGATGACTTGGTTTGACTCGAAAATGGGTCCGAGAGTTCCAAGAGAATCATGATTCAAATGATTGATTGTGGGAATGTTTGTTCACGACGAGAAACAGGAGTCCTCAACTCTTCTCATAAACCATTCCTCACTCAACGTGAAGAGGAGGTTTCAAAGTGGTTATTGTATTCCGTTTATCATTTTCACATGAATGAGGGGAATTTGGAGGGGAACATCTATTGAGGTTTAGCGCCAAGATCATGTGTTGGCCAAGGTTACTCTTCTTTTCGGCTTTAAGATAACAGCACTGTCATTGAATCAATCCAAAGCAAAGCACATCGAATATTCCCATCCAAAGAATAATTGAAGATGCTTTATTCTGACTACCATGTCTTTTCCTTTATACTGAAAGGACTGCAAGAAAAGATCAAAGGAGCCCGAGAATTATTTCATCGTTCAAAGCATATAACGGAAATGGAAGTCGAGCTTTATACCTTAAAGCCACCCACTCAAGGAAATGGAACTGCTGGTACTGGCATGGGGACCAGAAGAATCTCCAAACTCGGAGGGGAACCTTGAAAATAATCTCAAATGGCACAGTTCACTCTGTTTTAAAGGCCTCTCAACTTCAGTGTCTTGTCTGGTCTTTTAGTGGAAAGCACTGCATCGCCCTGATAAAACATGAATCCTGAAACTTTGCTGGGTCGTTCACTTCGTTGACGGTGAATTAGTGGTATTCACAAGATCTATCGAATTAGCACGGTAGCCAAACACATAAAATCTCTGAGAATTTGGGGAGGCCCGCGCTCTTGTACTCTTCGAGCATCTCGGGAAACCTTCTTTCGAGCACCACCAGCGTGCATTTTGATACTCACCCCCAAATTAACATGGAGGCAAGTCATGACCCAGAGGGTCGGAAGGTCCTTAGAACAACCATAAAGAACCTCGAATACCTCTACGACGGCGAGCACGTTACATGTTTTGGACGCAAGTTCATGGAGCTATATCTTGGCTATGACAATCGTAACAGACCTGTTGAGTTCTGGAAGGCTCAACTCGCTTTTCGAGGCTTTTCGCCCAGAGGAAACGATATCAAGGCTCTCAAGCAACGTCTGGTTAATTCTAATACCGTTCAACCGGATACCATGGTCAAGCAAGGTATTCAGAAAATGATGAGCGCCTATCACAAGAAGGATCGTGAAAATGAGGAGCCAATGCACCTAGCTCAGCTGGCTTGACACCTGAAAGAGGGTGATCAGGAAGAAGATGAAGATTGTGATGAAGCATTTGTGGAAGATAATGAGGAAAAAGACAATGACGAGGGAGAAGATGACTCTGAGGAAGATGGTGCCGATGATTCCGACGAGGAACTCGACGATGGTCCCTGGGATATCACCGGACACTGGAAATTGGAATGCAAAACCATGTCTTCAAACTACTGTCAATCGGAATCATACACCCTTGACACCTTCTCTGCACCACGCGGATAAGGCCAGCAAGTCTTCGGTCGTTTCAACCTCGGGTAATTAAAGGGTATAATCCGATTTGCTCGTGGAGGCAACTCTGCCCATTGAAACGAATATCTTCTTGATCAGCAATTCGATCCATGGACTGCGAATAATATGAGGCTCTATCGATGAAGAGGCAAAGATTGTCAGAACATCATTCAACTCGGCTCTAATTCACGTTCCTACACAATGACATTCTCGCGTGGCGGTACAAGAGTCAACGGTGTCTGGGGCACACACGATGGAGATCCAGGAACTGTGGAATCTACTGGGCGAAAGGTCTCGGAGGAAGACATATTTTCTGGGAGTGGGGTTTACAGGAGTGGATGAATCACAATCAGCATGCGTATGATGCGGCTAATAAGGCAAGATTGAGATCATGCCTTATCAAGATGTAATCCGAGACGTAAATTGCCTTGACGGACTTGTACTTATTACTGGGGATAAGGGCCAATATTGAGTTGATAGCAGGCAGGTTGGTGATGATGGATAGTAATCAAGAGATGGGTCAATGATGGGTCGCGGTAGTTCTATAGTGGAATATTGTGGCATGTAGATGGGTCAATAATAGTGATAACAGATTCATTAGCTTTGGGAGGTACCTGAAGAATAGCTGAGTTGACAATTACGATGAGAAACTTCGCATTCTCATAATTTTGTTCCACCCTTTTTCTGTGAGTCGAACTTAATCATTGCCACTCATTGAATCTCATGCCATGACGAAAGCTTTTCGAGAGCAAAATTCGCAACGTCTAAAACCCACAGAAGTCACAAAACACGTTTGTGAAAATCTCTCCGATGTCATTGAGAATCTTAAACTTTTCACGGTATAGCAAATGTATAATCGAGCATTATGCGAATATATAGTTGCCTAAGGATCTTTCTCGAAACGATTTAGGGAAATTAAGGAATTGGTTTAAGTGTTATGTTGTATCTGCTGAGCCAAATATGATTGAGAATGAGTTGATAGTGTTTGAAGTAGTAAGTTCGAAGTCTTTGAAGTAGAAAATTCGTAAGCTTAGAAGGCGGCTAAACATCAGATAAGCCACAAGGACTTCTTTCTCATGATCCTGCCATAGGAATAGTTATACCATTAATGTTCTGTCAAAAACTACGAATTATTTTTCAACTCTCGGCCTTGAAAGGGAACTGGCTTATTAATCAAGGACGTGCCGAAAGCTGGTCCTCTGGATGGACATAACGTCTTGGCGTGCGTCATTCCTTTCACCCCACATCCAAAATTAACCTTCATGGAAATTACCCAACCAGAACGTTCCATCCAGCTCCATTTTACCCCTCTAAGCCGGATTCGTAAATATGCTCAGCAACGACAAAACGGCGAAACCAAGCTTCAGTTCAAAGAACGGAAAGAATCAAGGCACATGAGCCGTTAATGCACTAGTAAATGATGGCGTCTGTAGTATACGGAAGGGTATATAAATCCCCTCATTTACGACTTGGCTCGACTTCTGCTCATCAACACTATCTACAACTTCACACTCAATCAATACTCAAGCAACTACACAACTTTTCAAACAATCAAACACTCCAATCAACTTCATCATAATGGATTTCGTCAAAGGCGCCCTCAAGAGCGGTTCAGGAAGCTCAGGAAGCACCGGTAACACCAACCAAGCTGCTGGCGGTGCCGGAAAGGAGGATTATGGTGATAAGGGTTTGTTTACCCCTCTTTCCCCCTCTTTCTTCAGACTTTCGACGACCTTTGCAGTTTGCAGTTTACAATTGATAATCTGCGAATATTATGCTAACAATATACTCAGCACTTGACTTCATCGAGAAGAAGACCGGCCACACTATGACCCGCGATCAGAATGAGAAGATCACCGACGGTGCCAGAGGATTGTATGAGAAGCAGACTGGGTTCGTTTTTTCATCTCCCCTATTCTTGCACCCCCTTCCATATGCTTTGAATTTCACTAACATTACCCTGCATGTAGATCCCAAGTCAACTCCAAGTTCTCCAACTAGATTACGATGTCTATTATGCACGATGGGAGGCTAGGGCTGATTGATGTTATACCACGGTTATGATTGGATGGGGTTAGGGAAGGAATGGAATGGACTGGGTTATGGGCCATTACGAGATTTAATGAATTGATATCACACAACAATGTTCCCACGCCCTTGCGACGACTAGAGTGACCCATGGAATGTTTGATTGATGCATAGTGATGAGATAGGCTCCAAAGTCAACTCGATACAAACCAGTAGCAGACCACCATTGTTCAAAGATCACCATTAATTTCAGCATCCTCTGAACATGATACAATTCTTATGGTCATCATGCACAAGTAGTCTGTTCTTGTAGAATTGTTTCACCAGTTCCACTCATTAATCAGCCCCCCGAGACCCTCTTTTCAATGATAGTCCATGCAGCTATTGTTTTTTCACGCGGTCGGTAGATCATATAATTATGATAAATACTAGCTTCTTGTTTCGGCTCGTCAAGTATATTATCGAGAAGGTTAGGGGAACTTGAAGGGGTAAGTTCTGCGTGACTGGCATTATCCTCATGGACCAATTACACTTATGTGAGGCTGTCGCACTCTTCGTTGCTTACAATGACAATCCCAGTGCCTAACAGCCCATGCTACATATATTTTCAGGCTACCTTCATCACTCGAAAACATAGTAAGACTATTCTTCGCCTTACTTAGTCGATAGGCTACGGGCCTTTCAACTGGTCACGCGCCGTTGTCACGATATGTAAATCACATCACCCTACTTTGATTACGAATACTTCTGCTCGAATTTAGTACTTGTTATAAAGTGTTTGCAATATAAGGGTTTTGACTAGTATTGAGTAAGTCAGAATCAAAAGGAACGCTCCAAAATGGGTAACCTAGAAGAACATATCGCCACAGCATCAACATTCGGTTCTCTACCCCTCTTGATCTCTCCATCAGGTGACACTATCCCCCTCTCAACTGGATATATTCCCCTCCTTACAAACCATACATTGGAAGACGACTCTAGAAAAGAGCTTCGAAAAGAAGATAAAAATGTCGAAAAAGATTCACCAATCTACTTCTCAGCACTCGAACTCGTACGCGATAATCAATTTTTGCTACTCGCCGGGCTCAGTGGAAGTGGAAAAACGACTTTCGCAAAACATCTTGCTTTTCGCCTAGCGACTGCCACTACAAAATCAATCGGGGGTGGTTTCATTGTGAGAAATGGACCGGCTGATGTCCGGAACGAGTCTTGGGAGTTTGAAGGTATCGATATGATACCTTGCTATTTCCTCATCTCTAGCATCTCTCAGTTCTCGATATTGCTTCTGGAAACATTGCCTCAGGTTATTGAGAGCTGCAAGGATAGTAGCAGACCATTGTGTCTATTGATAATTCTTGATTCTATCGAGTCTCTTGGAGATGAGGGGCCATCACTTTTGAGATCTATGGTCCATCTAATTCAGTATCACGCGCAATTATCCATAAAACTACTCATCCTCGGAGAAAGCAGCGTCGTGAAGAATTGGATTTTGTGCTCCGAAATAACAAGACATGAGATATTACCACTTTCTCAAGTCAAGAGACGCATGTTCTTGCGCAATATTACCGGCACCAATATCGAATACAAAGATATCGATATCGGAATTGGTGACGCAGCAAGTCTTCCAGCCTATTTTTCTCTCGCATTAGAGACCGCTCACCGTGGAGAAAAAGCAGAGGAGTTGTTAGATGAGTGGCTTCATGTTGTTCTTTCTGAAAACTATAATGATAGAAGAATCACACGAGAGGCGTTGGAACATTCAACCCGGGAAGCGGAGCAAGGGATTAAAACTCCATTTTCGTGTATATTGACGATTAGGAATCCAGCGGCCTTTTCGAAAGTACTACAACACTTGCTGGCTGCGCGCCAGCTCGTTGAAGAGGACACACAAGTGGCTATTGATCTTTTTAATCAAAATCCCTTCTTGGCAGAACCAATTATTCGCAGTTGGTTAGTTCGCCTCAGAGATATAGGAAGTCCAGAGGTACTCGAATTTCTTGAAGGTCTAATGACCGGCTCTGGGGTAAATGCACAACTAGGAGCGCTACTAGTTTCAGATTTCATCTCTTCGTCCAGTCCACTGCAAAAGCAAGTTTCCAATCACATACTAGCGATCATCAAAGAAGGCACGTTACCCATCACCCTAAGATTAAAAGCCGGACGTATGCTTTCCCTGCTGGGAGATCCTCGAGATCTAACATCCCTCACTACCGTTCCTTCCAGCACATTCACTATTGGTTCTTCTAACCACCCAAATTCATCGCCTCCTCATTCCGTCACCGTTTCCTCGTACCGCATCGGCGTTTTCCCAGTCGTGAATCGAGAATATGCAATTTTCATCCAAGAAACGGGACGGAAATGGAACAGTGCAGATGGTTTATCCCCTTTCACAGGAAACTTCCCAGCTACAGATCTCACCTGGTACGATGCGCGCACGTATTGTTCCTGGTTGACAACACGCTGGCGAGCATCTGGGAAGATTGCTCTCCATGAGGAAGTCCGTTTACCCACTGAACTGGAATGGGAAATTGCTGCTCGGGGTTCTCAGATATCTGGCAGTGAAACAGAATCATTGTATCCATGGGGCACAGAATGGAACGCAAGTTATGTTAATTACAAAGATTCACCATTAAACGAGCGGTGTACTGTGGGTTTATTTCCTAAGAATGTTTCTCCATCCGGATGTTTCGATATGGTGGGGAATGTATGGGAATGGTGCAGTACATTGTGGGGTGAAAATGTGAGTACATCGTCTTTTTCATATCCTTGTCGAGGAGAAGATGGGCGGGAAAATGTGGATGCGGGTGCGCAAAGCAGAAGGTTGATAAGAGGAGGGTGTTTCAGTAGTTCGAGGAAAGAGGTTTCTTGTACGTATCGTGGGAGTCTTGAGCCGATGGAATGGAGACGCGAGAATGGTTTTAGAATTGTGGTTGCGAATCTACAAAAGTAAACTGGAACTGTTGGGAAGGTTGGAAACATACGTGGATTTCTCTTGCTATGCACGTTATTCGTGGACTATATTGGGCGTTCCGATGATCATGTGGTAGATCCCTTTGCTGATTATCATCTCTCCATATTGTCTTGTGACTGCTGAATTCTTATCCCTCAATCTTCCCAATCTCAAGAAGCGCTTTACCCTTCAGGAAGAATGAATTGAGTAGCAACCAGTGAAAAAAAGCTTTCAATTGCCTTGGTTTCTGTGATGGTAACCGCATGATTAACGAACCCTAACGACTTCCCTACATCTTCTAAGTAAGAGCCACTCTCCTTCCAAGTAGACTTTACGAAGACACCGATTTAGCATTGTACATTGAAGCCAGCCTCTCCGGATCCCATCTTGATTGAATAAAACCGTCCAACTTGGGAAGATTTTCTGGCTGCTTGCAAAGCGTCTCAACTAATAAAAGGAATGAAGATGTTGTGAAGAAGAAAAGGAGCCAAGGGCAACTAAACCCCATCAAACTATCAAGAATAATCAGTCGAGATTAAGTTTCGAATTAAGTGCTGATGCCACAGGAGGATGATCTCGAGTGAAGATTCCTTACTCTTCGCGTTCACTGGTCATTTAATCGCGGTTTCTGATACATAAATCACTTGCATGAGTACCTAGAGAGTATAGATTAGGTCGATTTCTTTGGCTGCACTATAGTGTCAACTCATTCATTCTAAGACGTTAAGAATCATAGATCGACTCTTGAAACCCTCGAAATTTGTCTAAATACCGAAGCAGCCAAGCTTGGTGATCCTTTGTCCCACCCCAGTGCCGAAAATTTGGGGTTTTATAAGCCCCTGCTAGGAAACAGGATGGTGCTGACAATTCAAAACCCTCCGAAGATGCTATTATAAGTTTGAAAGCCATCGTGTTCTAAGTCTTTGCGATGCTCGAAAAGTACATACGCACATGAATATTTGTCAATATGTGAGAACGATGTTACCCAGTGCAAGCGATCGGAGACGAAGTAAAATGACTAGGCATCGTTTATTCTGCTTCTTTCTGTGGCAAAACAGCCCTCCTCTGCCCTTCGAATTCACTAAAGAATTCAAAACACCAAAGCCATAAGCCATCGTGATGGAAAGTTTTGTTGTTGATCCACTTGACAATCCAAATGAGTGGGTAGATGCAAACCATACCCAGTATTCGGACCCTTGGAGATTTCCGGAAAGACCAAAGGAAAACGAGGATTCCAAAACTACACAAAGTGGAAGAAACTATACGAAAGGTTCTCCACGGAACTCCATTGCCATTCATCTCTCTGATATTCATACCAAAAAATGATGTTACAAGAGAGAGAGGCAGGAAGATGAAAGCGAGAATCGATAATCTCCCAAGCGAATTCGCTTTATCCAGTGACTTTCTAGATTCCTTCAAGGAAAGGCTCCCAACATTCATCTGCAGAGCGTCCCGAACGTATTGTTCTGATAGACGCCCTTCCCGTAAAGCATTTTTATGTCGTCGCACCATGCTCTTAGTTTTTTGGTTTTTATTGTGCCCATGTCCGATCACACCTTGAGCTATCATTCTCTCCTGATATTCTCTAATGCCCAAAGAAATTTTCTCAAAGCTTTCTATCGATCCTCGAGCCGAATACCACGCACTTAGAAGATTGTCATCTCCATCAGCTCGGGATACGGCTGGAGACTTGGCGGCGAAATTCTGCCCCATGATTGGAGATTCTGACTCATGCATTCAATACTCTCAGAAAAGTACTTCTCTAAGTCTTGAATTATTGGCTCTAAGAGTTCTAGAGGGTTTTGAGCGGCAGACTCGACTTCAGAGCTACTCAGCCTATCCCAAGCGCGGGAGATCTTGGATACGATATCTTTTGTATCATCCTGGGCAATTAAAGATTGGTATTCCTCGTAATAGACGACCACTATTCCCCATTAGTTCAGTGGAAAAAGTCAGCAGTGACAAGTCACAACAAACCCGTCTTACAATCACCATTCTTCAAGCAGTAGACGGTACAGCATGGTTTAAGGCGTGATGTGGTATACTCAAATCCAAATTTTATATGTTGCTCAATCCCATCAAGCTTTCCAGCTGTGAACCAACGAAAAGTGTGCCTTTCTGAATTCAGTAGATAATAGAAAAAGGAGGGCACGACCTTGTAGACACTTCCGAGAACGTCAATCACAACGGGATTGAGTATTGGTGATCGGTGAGATGGACTATGCCAAGGAAAATTACACGTCAAGAAGAGAATCACTCTTGTGCGTGTCCCAGGTGTAATGGTCTTCAGTTTGCTACAGAACAATGAGACGGAATTTTTGGTATTGAAGACGTAGTTGCTAGATTGAGGAGGGACTCCTGCATCAGAAGTAATGTCACTAATGATACCCCAACCATCATCGAATGAAATCTGGTCACTGTTTATAACTTGTTGCAATTCGACATATCTAAACAAATGTTAAGTCAGCTGGCACAGTAACCCGGCTCTCTTGTTGATGAATACCTAGGATCCCAATTTGCAAGTCTCGATAGTTCCTCCAAATACGACGCTTCTGCTTGAAGATCTGGGGCTTGGGGATCCATGTGTGCAAACCCAATTTTTCATGTGCAATAAGAGCATAAAATGTTCTAGATGAATTGAGAGAGCTGTTAGGTTTTTTCCTGATGTGAAAGCTGCGAGATATTCATCTTTCCAGCTTAGTTTTAGCTTTGAGATATGTTGCAAAGAATGAATCTCACGTCATACGTGTCATTTGTGATGCCTAGATATGGTGTATAGACTGATTGGTGATGCTATAATTAGAAACGTCAGTGACACTTTTATCGCGATCTCACATGACAAAATCACCCTCACCCAAGATCTAAATGATCAGTCGCATCAATAGACCTTGAGGCCAATTTCCAGGCCGTGGGAAAATTCTCAAAAAAGTCTTCGCAACATGGTCAAGGTGGTCGTCAACTTCCACGAAGTTCTTTTGTCAAACTGAGGTGGAAGTCTTTGAAGAAATAGGCTCGAAACAATATATTCGACTCGGCCACATTGTCACGTAGCAGCTCTAAAATAGACAACTTTGCAAGCGAAATGTCTCGAAAATTGTATGAGAGGGAAACAAGATGGAACTCTTCATGGTTTTCAATAGCGGATGGTGGCATTTTGTTCAAACTGTGGGCAAGCAAATCGTGATATAATCAACTAACTTAGACTGAAATGCATTATCAACCGAAATAAGATACAAGCGCAATGGATAATTGTGATAGCTACTTGCCTGTCTCTCTTATTCGTTGAGATACTACTTATTAGGCATGTACTCGACGTGGGGCGACAATTCGGAACCACCGTCGTCGTTGCGAACTAGAAAATAATCAAGAAACAAAAGCTCAGCTGTGCCGTATACACAAGCAGGACTTAGTAAGTTCGGGAGCCTTATAATATCTTGAGAAATATGGACAACGTATGACACGTAAAATAAGACCTGACAAGATGGTAGCGAAAGTCTTACATGCAAAGGAGACGGGCACTTGATATGATTTGAAAGAAATGATAAAATTGGGATCATTCTCATGGGTTCATGAACTCGTGCTTGAATACAGTGCAAGAATAGAAGGAAAGACTTCTCGTTGACAATACTGAGATTCAGGGTGAAATAACGACCTGTTCGTTTGGTGTTATTGTGAGTCGATGACAACAGATCTCAACTACAAGATCTTTAATATACAAACAAACGAAACAGACGAAACAGTATAAACATCTACACGACTGTAAGTGCAAAAACCTTTGGATTATCTGTCAAATACTACGTTGATTGTATTGATACCCGATACCTGCTCAGTCCTTGAAGTGTGTCGAGAGAGAATGTTGGGGTTATGGCGGGGTGAAATGTTTTGGACTCTAGCCCTGACAAGCTTGAGTAGTGTTTGGGTAGATGTTTGACAGTCCGTGCAGCTTAGACGGCATTGAAACATTGTTGGTCGCCCTGACAAAAACTGACCCCGGTAACGTTGAACCGAATGTTTTCTAGACTTACCGATACTAGGCATAGATAGACTTTCTTGTTGACAACGAATAACGAATTTATATGCACGTCAATTATCTAAAAAATCTCAGCGGAGCAAAAAGTGAACATCGAAAACCTCTTGTGATTGATATTCTATGAATATTGCGGCAACGATAACATGCTATACAAATCATACGATCAATTTCTCATTACCTCACCAACTCCCTAGACTTGTTCGTCGCTGCTATCATCATTTCAGCCAGTTCAATTTATCCACTACGGTCGAGCGCATTACTCCTGACGAATAAAACACAGCATACAGCATAGCATACGAAACCTGCGACCAAATACAAATAGATACACAGCGAATGCGACGCGTTGAACTATCTGCAAGGCAAGATGGCGGAGGGAGATGATTACACAATGTCGAGTTTGTCAACAATGTCGGAAACCGATTCACGGCCACGAACTGCACGACAGGACTCGGAGAACGAAGCCTTCACATTTCATAATATTGGCGACTTAATGGCAGATAGAAGTGATAACGACGATTCGATATCTATAAACTCACAAGCTTTCGAGCAGAATAATCGAACGGAATCTTACGACCACAGGAATTTACCTACTCTGTCCCCTCCCATTGATAGCAGTGTACTTTATGCACATAGCGACAACGGAGATAATCGAAGTGAAGGTCTGCTGAGTGCCGTGGATGCAAAGGCAATGGAACAACACTTGGATAATGTCGAATCAAGTTTCCTCCCGAGTGTTTCACCGATTGGTAAACATGGTAAGGCTGGTGCCGATGATACATATCTATTTGATGCGGGTCGGAATGGTGAAAATTCCCCCGCAATGGAAACACAAACTCCTAAGAGGAAGACATTTGGAATTAATGAAAATGGGGGCCGTGGTTCTCCGACACCCTCTTCACCTCCCACACCAGATGGTGCATACAAAACTCCAGGCCCTGCCCCTCGATATTCTGTGCAAGGAGAACACGATGATTCGGAACAAATTGGAAACACGACTTCCAACCTCGAAACTCTTTCGTCATCCCCAACAGCCGCAGCCGCTGCAAGAACCATATCTCGAGCCATGTCAATGGCAAGCATGGGAGAGAATTTCGAAACAGCAGCACAATCCACATCACAATCACAGCAACAATCAGATGAGGAAGAGGATATGGAAGCCACACCCACAAGATCGCGCCAAAATTTACGTGCGTTTGTCCAATCGGTGAATGATAACTCAAGCCTACCCCAAGACTCACCGGCTAGGAGTACAAACAAACATTTAACAGTCGATGCCGGTACGACCCCAGGGGCCGCACTTTCAACACGCAATACAACTAGACCCAAATTTCTCACCAGTCGACATTCAAGTCAGCGATCTTCTGTGTCCTCTTTTATTACAAATTCTGAGAACCAAGACGATCGAAGCGATGTGACAGTTGGTGCAGATTATGCTTTGCAATCCGGAGGCGCACTTCCTTCCGGGGGGCTATCTAGAAGTGGAAGCATGACTTTATCTAGGACTATAAGCTTGGGAAGTATGGCATCTGGTATTGACGAGGGCGGTGATTCATTTGGAAGAGTGGAGGGACCATTGGCGACACTGGCTGAAGAAGATTCAATTCGTGGGAGGAGTGAAAATCAGACGAATTCTGCTCCAGAAACACCACGTGCATCTAGTCGACCCATGGATCCACCTACTGATACAATCATTGCACGCCACGTTCGCAATGTCCAAGTGCCCGAATCAATGGCTAAAGACTTTCGTACGAAGCATGGCGTACATACACCTAGCAAGTCGGCAAGCTTTGCGGCATCCGCTCTGGGCCAAAGAACTGGTAAGAATCTGACTTTGAAGGAACAAAGCAGCACGATCGAGAGACTATCTAAGGAGAATTTTGACTTGAAATTGAAAGTCATGTTTCTCAGTGATCGATTAGACAAGCTTTCTGAAGAAGGTGTTAAGGAAATGATATCCGAGAATGTTGAGCTCAAGACAGGCCTAGCCGTCATGCAAAGAGATAACAAAGCTCTTCGTAAAAAGGTAAAAGACCTTGAGAAGCAACTCAAAGATGACGAAGACCGACCATCCACAGCTCGATCAGGTACATCTACCGAAGGAAGTCAGAAGTGGTATCAAGAAGGCGCTTTTGAACGGGAGGAGGAGCTTCTTTACTTACGAGAGAAGGTTGAAGAATATGTCACGGAAATTGAGAGGTTAAGGAATGAAAGTCTTGCTCGGGAAAACGAGAAGAGAAATCTTACAGATTTGGTTCGTACAATGGGTGAGAGGCGAGGTCAAGACATCGAAACGCGTGAAGAAATGGATGTCTGGAAAGATCTCCTTGAGCAAGAAACTGCCCGCAGAGAGCAAAGCGATGATGAGATCAAAGCTCTTCGGGAAGAGATTTTCCGACTGAAATCAGAGACGGCCACCGGAGGACAAGGATTGAATCACACGACCAATATTTACAACATCACAAAGAGACGTGTCGGATCACCTTCGAGATCGAATTCCAATATGTCTGATCGCATGACAGATGATAGGAATGGTACATATAGCTCAGCAAGCACGTTAGCCGAGGAGATTAAACGGGATAATGAACAACTTCGACATGAAAATGCAGAGCTAAGACGAGAAGTCGGAGCACAGACATCAATGCTGACTTCAAGAAACCGCGAGAAAGAACGCCTTTATCAAGAAATCGAGGAGTTAAAGCTTGGCCAAAGGAGAGGTGGTACATCGGTAGCCGGAGAGAGCATATTTGAACGATCAGCATCACGAGCACACGAACGATCATCATCCAGGACTAGTGCGGGTACAAGACAGACGAGTATGAATGAGGCTGAACGGGAAGATTTCGAAAATAAGCAAGCCGAACTTCGAGACAGAATCAACAGCCTCAAAATACACAATCAGGACTTACAACGTGAACTTGAATCTTGTATGGAAGATTTTGAGACTGCTGTCGAGCATAAGAAGGAAGCCGAAGGTCTAGCTCAAGAATTGCAAGAAGCTTTGGATGTCGCCGAAAATGATCTACTCACCATGCAAGCAGACCGAGATGAAGCACTTCAAGGTCAAGAGGAAGCTGAATTGATGTTCGAATCATTACGTAAAGAAGCTCAAGAAGAACTGGATGGTTTTGCTGCAGAACAAGAAGAAGCTAACGCTGAGATTGAACGTCTTTCGGCTGAGGTCGCTGATGAGAAAGAAAACTTCAATGCGTTGCAGAATGAGATGAGAGAGATGAGTGATATAGTTGTTAGGTTGGAGGATGATCACGAGAGGAAATCTAAAAAGATTCAAGATCTTGAAAGAGAATTGGATGAAGCCAATAGAGAACTTGAGGAAATCGAGAAGAATTACGTCGAATCTAACGAAAAGGTCAATCGATTGAATGTTCAGCAAGAGTCGAGTCAAAATGAAATTGCATTCCTTCGAGAAGAACAGGATGGGGATAAGATCAAGATTGGGGATCTCGAGGCCGCTATTCGGAACTTGGAGAATGCTCTTCATGAAGAGCAAGAACGTTCTAGAGAACTTGATGAACGTCTTCATGAGGAAAGACATCAAAGAGAAATTGTTGCTAGTCAAGAAAAGCAAGAAGTTCAACAATTCGTCAATGATCTTAATCGTGAGGCCACGACCGCCAAGGATGAAGCTAGAAGATTACGTAAGAATCTTACTTCAAGAGAAGTGGAGGCTGCAGAGTGGAAACAGAGGCTTATGGAACTTGAGAGTAATCTCAGGGAAGCTCTTGGTGATCTAAATGGTACCAGGTCAAGTCTATTGAATGTATGTTTGCCTTATCTCATTCTTTCATGGGTTCTAAACTAATTTCTACAGTCCATTGCAAAACTTCAACGCGAGCTCGAAAATACCATTCGCGATCTGGACTCCACGAAAGCTTCTCTAGCCGAAAAGGAACGTATGATCAAGCAACGTGATGATCTCTTGGAGTCCCACGCTCTTGAATCTCGCAAATTGGCAGATATGCTAGACAAAGAACGACAAACTCATCGTCTCACCAAAAATCAATACGAAACATCTCAAAAAACATCCTCTCACACAACTCGCACTCTCTCACAACAAGAATCTCGTGTTCTCGAACTCGAAACTTCACGTCAACAAGATAGGAGAAAGATAGCACAGTTAGAAAACAATTTCAAAGAACAACTTACAGAGAGAAATAACTTACTCTTAGGTTTATGGGGTAGACTTTCTAGTCTTTGTGGTACAGATTGGTCTCATAACAATTCCCTCATTAATGGTCGTGCACTTCCATCTCTCGAGGCTGTTTCTACCATGTTCCCAGGTTTCTCAAAGAACCTGTTAGCGGCAGTCAAAACAATCGAGACATTGGTTGGTGATTTTAGAGGAAGAGTCAAGGATCTAGATAGGAGATTATGGAAAGAATACTCGACCCTTGAAAATCGATTTGAGATGCAGACTAAGAAATTGGATAGATTGGAAACGATGGCAAGGAGTGCAGTGCCATTTAGTAGTATGGATAGTCGGGCAGAAGTGGTCAAATTGAAGGATTTGAATAGGTCTTTGAAAACGGAAATCTCGAGTCTAAAGGCTGCCAATGAAGTTAGGTCTGGCGCTTACGAAACTTCTACTTCACCATCACCATCTATTCCCACTGGACCTCGTCGTCGCATTGATAACTCTCTATCCCGATCCTCGACCATGACACGTCACTCATCTGCAGCTTCAAATTCTCGATCTCAATCTCAAGCAAATGGAGAGATGAACACGCCAACGCGGTCAAACACATTAACGCGAGTTGAGAGTAGCACGGGCGAACCAAGAGATGAGGAATATAAACCCGATTTGCGTTGGCAAGTTCGATTACAGGAATTGGAGTACAAGTTGAAGGCGGAAAGAGAAGCGAGGAAATTGGATCGTACGAGTGCGGCGCAGAGATTGAGGGAGAAAGATAGAGAGAATAAGGAATTGCAGGAGGAGATGGAGAGGGGGAGGGTTAGAGGTGATAGGGGAAAGTGAAGGGGATAAGAGGCTTGATAAAGTAGAGAAAAAAACGTAGTAGATTAAGGGAAGGGAGTTCAATGAAGATAGGAAGGGGTATAGGCGTAGGTGAATGGAAAAGGCGAATAGGAAATGGGAATGGGAATATAGAATCACGATGGATATATCAAAGAGATGGTATAAATGGGCAGGCAAGCAGACAGAATGGCGTTTTCGGCTTTCGTGGTATCTTTCTGAGGGGTATGTAGATACGTACGCTGTATGTATGTATGTAGCACAGCAAGCACAGCGCGGCGCATGGCGTTTGGCGTTTGATGAATGTTAGGTGTGGATGTAGATGTGGATGTAGATGTGGATGTGGATGTGAGGGTGAGGGTGGGGGTGAAATGTGAATGCGAGAGGCAGACAGTACTCATACTCGTGCTCATACTCGAATGAGAGAGGAAAGGAAAGGAATGAAATGAAATTTAATGAAATTCAATGAAATGCAGATGATTATCTATCCATCTATCTATGTATCTATAAGATGTGGAGTATAATACTCAAGTCGGTATAGGCAGTATTGTTGATATGATTCGAGCCGAGTCGAATACAGTTGAATACAGTAGAGTAGAGTAGAGTAGAGTAGACTCGTGTGTTCCTATCCTATCCTATCCTATCCTATTCTGTAATAGTAATAGTAACAGTAAAAATGAAAATACAAATAAGAATAAGAATCATAGTAATCCATTCACTCATCTATCCACTCATTAACTCATCCACTCATCCAACCATCCATCCAACCATCCATCCATCTATCCATCCATCTATTAATAACACTCACCAACGTAGATACAAACAAAGGAAAGAGGATCATTTATTTATTCATTACTTACATGAGTAGTTGAGATTATTTAGTTTTCGTTGGACCGCTTAGATAAGCTTAGATTAGATTAGATTAGCTTGGTTAGTTAATTGGAAGGGAGGAAGGGAGGGAGGGAGGAAGGTTCTAGGAATTTGTGATTCTTTTTATGAAGAAGATAAGGGGTGTGTTGGTGGGTGGGTAGATAGATAGGTAGATAGGTTGTTGAATATATAGGTAGATAGATAAATAGATAGATAAATAGATAGATAAATAAATAGATAAATAAATACTAAATATATATATCAAGATTGTAAATCTTCATTTCTCAACCAACTACCAACTCTCCCTCGCTTATTATCCATTCTCCCAATCATACAAGGCACAAGACAAGAGCTACGCAATACTTGTTAGTTGATTCACTCGTCAACTTCAAAACCATAAAAAATTCGCATACATCTAAACTTTCAAGCTAATCCATTTCATCTCATCTCATCTCATCATTGAGATTCTTTCTATCTAATCTATGGGTATAATCACAGCAAGTACCGTACTCATCTCCTTAATTTTCGCTATCTTCGCTCGTCACAAAGATAATCATCGCTCGAAAATCAAGACAAAAACATCCCCCTTTATCTCTTTTTCGCTCTTTTATCTTCTTCTCTATCAACCGTCTCCATCTGTCCCGGTCTAAAAACTCGTTCTCTTCAAGATTCCCAAAATTTCAATACCAAAAAAACGCCCCGACTCTTTGTTCGAGTCATTTCCATTACACCATTCGCCACCCGCTTGAGATTCCTCAAAAACGCTATTTCACATGCCATGCGCATGCAATTCCCTATGCCAGTCATGTTCCCAGCCGAAAAGAATAAAAGCCCTATTCCATAAAACGAAACGAACATCAAAGAAACCTCCTCACTTCACTCCACAACCATCTCTCCCTCGCTCCTTTTCTCAAAAATCCCCTCACAAGAGATCCTTCACAAATCCCAGATGCGCTCTGTTATCATTGGAGACTCGTGCGTACTCCAACAATAACCTCAACACATAAATTTGCATATCCTCTCTCCTCAATACTTTATTCGCCCACTCTTGTCCGGCCATTGCAATCTTCTCCGCTTCCTCATCGTGTCCTTCCGTTCGAAAGTTCTCTCCTTCGTAACCTAGGAAATATTGCATGATACCGTAGAAGTCCATAAATCTATTATCCATTGGTACGAAATGCTTCCAAGCAATAAGTCGTGAATCATGCCATTCGCGGAAAATAGTGGCTTTGATTGGTAAACTCGAAGAAAGTAAAAAACCTCGATATCTTCCCGAGAAAGAATTGCCATCAATGTCAGGAATGTACTTATTCTTGAATTGTCGACTCATTTTTTGTCCTTCCTTGATCGAGAAATATGGATCTGTATAAGGACAAGTCCCATCGTTTCGATCTTCATTACACATCAATTCGATAAATGCTGTATCAGACCATTCATTTACCCAATCTCCCAATCGATTTTCTTGTTGCGCACCAATATTATATATCGAAGTTGGAAGGGCGAAATTGGGAGGAATAGTTTCCCAAGATTCGGCTCGCGATACTGATGTGTGATTCGTCATGGAGACGAAGCGATGTCGTTGAAATCCTTTCCAATTATCTTCTTTGTTTCGACCTCCGGTAGCGACACCTCTCCAAATGGCTTTATTTAATTTTTGATGCCAAGGAACTCCATGATCATCACCACCTGTAAATCTCTCCTCTTTCACCCAATACATTGGTGCCGGCAATAGAATTTCGTTATTTGTTGGAAGTTTGGAACCACCGAAAAGAGGATATAATTCTTGAGTGGAAGAAATTGAGAGGGGATTGATCATCATTCCATGAAGAGATTGTAAATCTGGTTGATGACAAAAATCGGCCGAGAGACTATAATTCGAAACATAACCTTTAAAAGTATGCAAAGAAGAATGAGCCATAGAAATAGCAGGTGTTTTCGAAAAGTCAGTCATCACTTCGGCTCGACGTGCAAGACTATCTGGATGGCAACCTCTGGTAGCAATTTTCCAATATGGACCTATTGAAGTCAATTAACCAGACACGAATCGATCATCGGCTCCACATACCTGAAGTTTCCCATTCTCTTGTCGGTGCGTCTGGTTCCCCACTTCCGGAACGTCTTGGAGCAGGCAAACTTCCATAATCCTGCGATACTACACTGACATCTGCAAGTTGCCTAGTCGCTCTTTCAACTTCCATGTTCTCATTAATCAATTCCCATTGAGCCACCATTCTTGGCTCATCCATAGCATTGAGTGGAATATCCATATCCGGTAAATCTTTTTGTATGGTTCCAATCAATTGCAACCAGATTTGTGTCCAGAACCAATCACTGTCTGTCGTTGCGTTACCATTTCGAATACTTATAACCATGCCAGCGTCTCTAGCTTGCGTTCTCATTCTTGCTGGAGTCACTCCCCAATATGGACCCAAATCATGATATATTTGATCAAAGAAATCCTCTACCATGACGGCATCATTGTCTTGGGCAAATTTAAACCATGCATCAAATCCTGGGGGTGGATGTCTCCCTCTTCGTTTGCGATACTCTGCCGCGGCAGCATTAACATCATGACTTTCTTTTTGCAATAATTCATCAAAAGTCTTTTCTGCATTGGCGATTAAAGTATCGATAGGATGTTCCTGCTTTGGCTTGGAAATGGGTAATTCGTTATTGGAAAGAGATTCTGAGTATGGCGTGGAAGATACTTTTGATGTTGGAAGATCGGAGGAAGATACTTTTGATGTCGGAGTATCAGGTACTGTGGGGGTTATATATGTGAAAGAAGACGATTCTGATGAACTTCGAAAGTAAAAGACCAGTAGAAGAATTCCTATTGCGCCAATGATATATCGTAGGAAGCCTCCAGCTCTTCTAGGAGGGCCAGGGTAAGTCATTAGAATGGGTGAAGACAATGGCATTCTTCACTGATGATGTGTGATATTGTGAGAGAAATGATTGGGAAAGGGAACAGGAACGAGGATAGAAATTGGATAATGGTCGACCAATTGTCGAATCGAAAGCGAAATGGCAATGGCAATGGCAATCGTAATTGGAATGTTCGATCTTGAATCTGGACCCTGAATGTGAGTGGATAGCTTGGAAATTCGCGATGGCCCGAAGCTATCAGATGGCGTTTGCGGGAGGATCGGGGGTAGCTTAGATTTTGTATGGAAATCTAACTCGAGTCGGAAAGGACGGCGTGAAAAATAAAGACAATTTTGAAAAGGACGTTTGAGAAAGTGTTTACAGTTAGACGATGGAAAAAAGAAAAGAATGTAAAGGATGATGATATCCAGTGTAGAGTGAGTACTGGAAGTGCGTAAGACGAGTGAGGAAAAGAGTGAGAGAGATAATCTTGATTTGGTGGATATTGATCAATTGACTTTCTGGTTCATTCGCTCATTCTTTCCTGGTACTTTCTAGTGTGAAGGTGCCGCGTTGACAGCTGCAATTAAGTGGAGATGGGATGGATAGAAAGGAGAAGAGAGAGAGAGGGGGGGGGGAGAGACGATCGATACGATACTCAAGGAATGAATGAATGAATGATGAGTAAATGATGAAAAAATGATGAAAAAATGATGAAAAAATGAATGAATAAATGAATGAATTGAGTATAGTTTTTTCCCTCTCAAATCCCTTGAAAGTTTTATATCATGATCGTTTCGTGATTTTGGATCGACGTGAAATTTTGATATCGCGAGTCGAAAGAAGTATGTGTCAGGCGTAAGTTGGAAGAGCACGGGCGATATGACGACTATCCATTCATTTGGGGATGAGTGTGATTTTGTATTATTTTTGAAAGAGTTTGAAGATGGAGAAGTGTAATGTTTCTTCTCCACAAAGAAATTGATCCAGTTTTCCAATCATGTAGGGTGGATAAATGGAAGGAGGAAAATGGAAGGAGGAAAATGGAGAGAGGGGACTGAAGAGAAGAGAAGAGAGGAGAGAAATGAGTGTCTGTGTGTATGTATGTGGTAGAGGAGAGAAGCAGAGAGGAGGACTAGAGAGGAAAGAAGGGAAGAAGGGAAGAAGGGAATCGTAAATTGATCAAGATTAAGAGCCAGGGAAGAGGGGAAAGCTTCCAAACAAGTGGATACAAAAGAAGGGAACAGGATGAGATGGATGATGAGATGGATGATGAGATGGATGATGAGATGTGAATGAAGGTTTCCTTAGATGCCCATTTTCAACCGTTACCGTTACTCTCTCCTCTCTCCCTCTCTCTACTCTCTACTCTCTACACAAATTAAATAATAAACAAGAAAAGGTAAAAGGTAAAAGGTAAAAAAGATGAAAAGAGGGGTTATCCTGGATGATTCTTGGGGTGATTACGATTAACCGTTTGATTGATTGTTTTTTCTTAGGGTGTGCTTCAGATAGATGAAGCAATGCTGGTTCCCTTCCCATTGATCTTCATGATCTTCTATTTCAAAAGGCTTATTAGTTGCAGAGCCTAGTACCGGTCGGTATTTGATGGATGGATGGTGTGGTGTGATGTGATGTGACCTGGATGAATTAACTAACACAGAGTCAATGTGCGCTGTGTTTGTTTGTATTCCAATGTGAGATCTTCCTTTGACGGCCATATTAAGGGAAGTATCAGCCAATGTAGGATCCGTATATTAAAATGATATAAATGATATAAATGACACTCGTTATACACGAACACAAACACAAACACACATCCATGTATTTCCCTCTTATTCCTAATTGATTCATTTTATTTTCATATCCATCTTCTTAATTCCCCTACCAATCATGGCATGTTGATCTCCTGGATTCACATCATCTCTCGATTCGCTACTCTTCCTCAAACACACCTATCTAGACATGAATATCCATTTCATCCCATGTGCATAACCTGGTCACCACCCGACGTTGAACAAATACCATTGAGGCTTAGAATCTTTCCCATGAAAAGCCTTGAACCGGCGTTGTTTGGTGTCAGGGGAAAAAGAAAAGTCGTGCAGGTGCAGGTGTAGGGCCAAGGAGATGGACGTTGTGGGGGGAATTGCTAAGGATAATCATTGGGTTATGCATTTAATTATTTAATTATATGCGAGTGGCCAGGTTAATGTGTATGGTATATAGTGTATAATATCGTGTGTAATATCGTGTATAATATCGTATACAGAGTAGAGTATCAAGATATTTTCATCAATTCATGACTCCTTTTGAAAATCCATCTACATTGTACAATCTACATACCAGGAACGATACCATACTTTGGGTAATTGCCTGATAACCTTCTGCGGATATTCTTTTATGGGGGCAAGCCCCCAAACCCCCGTCCTCGCTGCGCTCGATCAGAATGGCCTGGGTTATACACAACCGGATACACAACCGGTAGGTACAGTAGGTAGTTGTCGATACCATTTGGATGATTACAATAGAAAATCTTACAATCTTACAATCTTACAATATACATAAAGCATACACATCCATCGAGAATCCCCTCAATACCCAATATCTACCTACTAATCCCCAATGATATTCCCTCCTTTCTACACATTAGTCCCCCGTCAATCCCCCATCACTGATCAACATCAAAACGTTACAAACTTACCATTGATACCTCTTCTCTTCCTTCTCAATGGTCCTCTCTCTCCCCTCTTGAAACTCAATATGAATCAACCAATCATTTTTTCCTTTTCTCTTTTCATCTCAACCACTCAATTCGTGGGAAGTCATAATGGATGACGAATCTTTAGTCTGTAGTCTGAGTCCTATTTTATTAGCTACATAACGTTATTGTATCTACTTGACGATTGGGAAGATTTTCATTCATTCCATACAATTGTAACCTCTCAATTCCATAATTCCAATTCATCCCATCATTTACATTTCTCTTCTCTTCTCTTCTCCTCTCCTCTCTTCCTCTCTTAATCCTACATATCTAGAACATATACCCCCAAACCACATCAAACCTTCATCTCCCAACGCATCAACCCGTATATTAATCCCGAGGTAAAGTATAGCATAACATAGCATTACTGAAACCAAACAATCCATCTAAAAATAATCTCATCCAAACTTCCATCACTCCCGACATCTCTCGCAACCCAAAATAAATCAAGCTTTCCCTTTCTTCCCTTCCTCGTTTCACCATCCCATCCCGTCAAATCAAGCATTAATCATGGCATCAACACCACAGCCATCCCATCCTATCCCATCCCATCCGAATTCTTTCCGAGCAATGTTTGTTTCGTAAGGTTACCTCTATCTCAATCTACACTTCACCTTGCTTGCTTGTAATTGAATGCATCTCTTCGTGTGACAATCGATGACGGGATGCGATCTAGACCTTTGGATTACTTGTGGTAGGTACTGCGGAGGGTGTATACATACAATATAGATATGTATGGATGGCTAAGTACATGAAATGTAACGTGATACAATGCCACACAATACACACAAAAATCTTAAATTTCGATGTTTGTTTGATATTTGATATTTGCTATGTCTCTAGATAGTAGATAGGGATGGTTTATCAAACAGGTGAGTTAGAATTTCATGGATAGATGAAAGAAAGAAGGCAGGGAGACTTTTATAAGTGTGAACGAGAAAAACATTCTGTTCAATGATTATTAGTCGGTAGTAACCTACCTAAATGATAGTGATGGTGATATCTTTTCAATGTCACAAACTATCGGCCTTGAATTCTAGGCTGAAACGTATCACATACTCATGTATTCACGTATTTGCTCATATACGGTATATATAAAGTATTTATCATATCATATCATTTCCTATCCTATCCTATCCTATGAATTACAATCATATTATTCTCAATACTGATTTCTATTTATTGATATTTATATGTATTTCATATTAGGGATTGTAATCATAATCGTGATTCTCTTCTTATTTACACTAACTCTACTCTACCGACTCTACTCAGATAGTACTACATAATAATATAAATATATACCTCCCTCTTAAGTTTCATTCATTCATTATTTATTATCGATATCCTACATATTCAATGTACAATGTACGATATTTGATATTTGATGTATGATGTATGACATCTGATGTTTAAAGTATATATGGTAAACTTCCCAAGATATTCTACATGCTAGGCACCATATCCTACATACCTTATCATTTCATGTCCTCGCGCGAGAAATATGTAAGCCGTGGATATTTTTTGTTTGAAGTTGGAGGGTTTGAAGTTGGAGGTTGGAGGTTGAGGTTGAGGTTGGAGATGTGTGTTTATTTTCATATTCATGGGGAGGTAGGAGAAAGTAGGTAGTAAGTAGTAAGTAGTAGGTAGAGAGTAGTAGGTAACAGGCTGTGTGTTTTAGATCTTAGATCTCGATTCTAGACTCTCACTCGAGATTCTTGGTACTGCTATATATATTATCTAAAGTCGAATTTGCATGCTTTTCTTTCGACTCTTCTTTCGACTCTTTAGTTGGGGTTTTTCGGGGGGTTCTCATCGCGTTTTGCATAATAAATGCTGGGACAAGGAGTGGTTTTTTCACGTGGTTTGATGGGGATGTGATGATGAGGATAGGGCGATGAAGTGGGAGAAGGGGATGAGGATGAGGAGGGAGATGAGGATGACGATGAAGATGGGGAGATATATAAAAAATAGGTAGTAGCTATATATACCTACTACACATGAAGATAGTCTCTCGTGTACTAGTTTCTTTCTATAGGTTCTAGAAACAAGCGCGAGGGCAACGAATTATCACCTAGATATATTACTATACACTCTCTTTACTATCTATCATATTCCCTTCTCATTTTCCAGTGTGTCTAATTTAACCGTTCTTCTCATTCTCATATTGCGTTTTATTTTCCTTTACGTTATCTGACTACCACTGTGTAAGAAATATCCATGCTTTATATAAAGAAAGAGAGTTAGAGAGATGACAGATATTGAATTCAATTCGAAATCTAAAAATCTACGGATTGAGTTGGAATTTTATTTCTACATCTACCACACATATACTCACAAGACTTGACTGATTAAGCGGCCCAAAAAACAAAGCGCTGACATCAGTCTCATTCGAAGAGTATTTCAAATCGGTACGCACACGAGGTTCATTCCAGGGCATCGTGAGGCCCTGGTGAACTTTTGATCATGACTAAAATCTACATATCCTTCCTGAAATCACCAGAAGCTGGAGTTACTCTAAAGTTACTAGTGAGGTAAGACAGATGCGGAAATACTAAAGTTCAACATGCGATGTGAGGATGATTTCGTAATTACTATACGGTAGTCTTGCTGTAGCTAATAAGGAGTACAATACGTACAGTAATAAATAAAATAACTAATAATATTTACATCCATATATATTACATCAAAATGGCTATACTGAAGATATGAATTCCCGTATTTCAGTATATTACTAGTGATATTCGATATTGCTAAAATATGGAATACTCTCAGTGATATATAATTCAATGATAATTAACGAAATATCTTTATAAATATTGATACGTACCACTAGAGTGGGGCGTAATTGAAGTACGGAAAATACTAATTACAACACTGGTCCCGGGTTCAGTGATCGGATCCTCATTTTTTTCTAGCTAGATGGAAAATCAAAGACTTATCTATTTGAGGCTATGTATTGCCATAGGCACCTACTCTCCATCGCGTAGTTTTGAATTACCCAAGGGCTCAAGGAGAGTAGTAGTATCTTGATTCCCTAGCTTTGAATGTTCTCACGCTTTCTTATCTTCCTCTCCTCTTATGTAGGGCTTTCCCCTCTATCAATGCTATTCACTCGGCTAGACGCATATCACGTAGATTGACATTCCGTGAATTAATGGCTCAACTTCTAGCTTTTACTCCAATTCTTCTAGGAAAGAGTGTCTGATACTTGATTATTATGATCGGCTTCTTCCTCTAGAATATAAATATTAACAATAATTAGATGAGAGACCGTATACAAAACATGAGATGATAATCCAAATAAGCGACAGTGAAAAGGGGATTCGTGAATCATTTTAGCGAAACCCATAATCAAAAAACGAGATTTCCATTGCCGTCTCGGAATCGAAGAAGGATAAATCAAGAATTGGAAAAATTCACTGCTAACATCAGTGTGGTGTTACGGATCACGCTTGCTTGTACTTTTCGATGAAAGGGATATTGACAGTAGGTAAACATGTTCATATACAAGTCGTCTCAAATTAGCTTGCCATATAGCAATAAAACATTAACCCTAGGTGTCATAGGGTCTGTCACAAACCGAGTTTTCTTTTTGAATAGACAGTTACCTGATGTTACGGTGTGAACATAGGTTCAAGTCAAAGGCCTTTGTGGTCCCATTTAAGCGAAAGCGAAGGCTGGCTCTTTCAATAGCCCTTATATAAGGGCTATTCCATTCGTAGTTAGCTAGCTTATGAGATTGAATACACATTGACAATGAGACCCTACATTTAGGTTCTACGTCTTCTGTGTTCCACTCAAACCAACATTTACGACCTTGTTCCAACAGAGTGTCCCTAGGTGTACACAGATGTAGGAAATAAAACTAGGGCTTCCTGTACGCTTATACACTTTACTATTTCCATCTTCTCGTCCTCTTTTGGAAGATTTTTGGTTCTAAATGGGATTTGATATTACCAAACCCCTCCTTGCTATCTCCATACGGAGCCATCTAATCGCAGATCAGGTTAGATATATCGAGACCTCATATTTCCTCTTTCAACTCCTATCTATTATTCACCACAATCTTTAACCTCTTCCCTTTTTGCTGATCTATAAAAAGATGAATAGAGCTCAGAATTTAGGATCGATAAAGGCTATTGATTAGGTGTGTTCACAACGACCAAGAAGACCGATACAATCTTCATCTACTCGCCACTTCGGCTCGATTTGTGGGGAATGTTTTGGATTGTCTAGAGTTGTCATTTGTTTCACGGATGTGTGCATTTTTGCCAGGGAACGCAAGTGTGAGCTTGGATATGGGATGTCAATAGTTATTGGGACTCATGACAGCAACAATTTGCATTGAGCCGTAAGTGACGATGTGAAAATTTATTTGCTATATGTGTAAGAGTGATATAAATCAGTAGCCACAGGAATCATAATCTTGCTCTCCTTCCGCTCAAGCCAAGCACTTCAACGTACGATGATGTTACTTTGAGAAACCATAAGATATTGACCCAACTCTCCATATCAGCTCACACTCAATATTCACGTAAACCTCGCAAAGTGCCTTATACTAGAGCGTCGAGACCAGGCACTTATTAATCGCTACGTACTTTGCTTCCACTTTCGATTCCTCAAGATATCGAATCATTTCAGTCTAATTCGATATTATTAATTCACTTGTGGAATAGAAAAAAGTATCTGAATAAGCGCTCTGAATATAAAAGAGACTAAATGTGTTATTCATCCTCCCTCGATTTTGCGGATTAATCGAACATAGGATCACAAGCAGAGTATCATTCTTCACGTTTTTCATGGTTGAACCTGGTAAAAAGGGATTTGATTTGGGGAAGTGGAGGTTGTGCATTTATGTCATGTAGTCTTGCGAAGTGTAACAGAAACAACAGTGAATGTTTTTCGATGATGAAAATAGCTCGAAGACAGCGGGAATAGCTCTTATCTTCAATTTGAGACAGCATGATATGATAATGATAAAGACACAGACTCACAGCAAGAATGTCATACTAAATATTAAATCAAGACCATGGCGAGAGACAAAGACTTAAACCTCTCCTGACATCTAAGCTTTAATTGAGTATGAGAAAAAGATTGTATTTCCATACACTCAAACTTATTGCTTGGTATTGTTCGAGACAATTCTTATTTCTTGAGTCTCAATTCTCGGGCTAATCTATTTTATACTTAGAGAAATATGGAAACTCTATTATGCGAATAATGAAAAGTGGTGAATCTTGATTTTTCTACTAAAGTGTTGCCAGTTTGAACCCTATTTATTCTCCATCGGAAGAGACTTATGAAAAGACTGGGAAAAAGAAGTCTGAGAAATTCCAACCTGGAAGAGGATACCAAGATGGCCATATCAATTACTCGGGAGAGACCATGCGATGAAAGCAAAGGGTCTGGGTAGCTTTGTAGTCTGCCGTTGATTTCTTTTCCCCCTTCAAATTCGATACGATCTGAAAGCATAAGTGAAAGGAGGTGTTTACCATCAAATCCGTTACAATTTTGAAAATTTGACTACTATTGACGGCGACTACCTAGAATACAACAAGTGATACATTGACAATACTAAAAACGATTGATGACAAGAAATTGACAATAGAAAGATCATATATATCAGGAGAAGTCCTGTGTCGGATCGATTTCATCTAGCTGTCTCTGGTGTGAAGGCTTCTCTCTGGCCCGGTTGATTGATAGTCTCCTGGAAGGAAATGCGTCGTTCTGAGGTGTCTATTGTTGAGTGAGGGAAAATGAACCACTTGATCTTCTTATAGACGAGAATTGATAATCAGCTGTAGGATAGGAGTAGAAAATAATTTTAGTGAATGTAAAATTTCAATAGTCTAATCTCTAAACATAAATCATTGTCCTTTTTCCCGCTCACAATGCTTCTCATCGGGTGCTGAACACCACAATAACCGACTTCTCCATCCGACTCTTACAATATCTTGTAAATTCCCTTATGATCGTGAGCCTTCAAATTTGCATGCATTTGTTTCGCCTCAGCTGCCTGCATCATCAATGGAAAGACATCACTCCCACTAACCACCAAGCTTTTCCCTCTTGCCATCGCTATCTTATCATCCATACTAAAGCCCATAGCCATGCCACTGGAAGGTTTATCATGCTTTGCCAATGTACTTTCATAAATTGCAACTGCATCAGTCCATTCCTTCTCAGCACCCCACATACCAGGCAGTCCCATACTAATTCTCGCATCCAATGAGCCTAGCCAGACAGAGTCAATATTCTCGCCGCATTCGGTAAGAATAGCATCGAGATTGTGAATTGCTTGGAGAGTTTCGATTTGGATTATTATGGCGGCTTGGTTATTTACGTTTTCCCAAATGGATTTGGAGGAATCGATAGTGGTGTCTGAGATACCCATTAGATATCGAGCTGGAGGTGCTGAGCGAGTACCGTTTCGAACGGCGCCAAATTTGGCAGATGAGATGATATGTTTGGCTTGCTCTACTGTATCGACTTGGGGGACGAGGATGGAGGCACCAGCATCTAGGGCATAGCCTATTGATGCGTGATCATGGCCTGACACACTATACATCATCAGTATAGCTTTCTGAATGTGATTATATGGGAGCATACCGAACGATTGCAAAACTCTTTCCCTCACTCATAAATTGAACATCGTGAACCATTTGTGTCATAGTTTCCACACTCATGGAAGTATGTTCCCAATCAATCCAGACACAATCATAGCCCAATTGAGCTGCTACTTTTGCGATAGGTGGAGAAGGTAAACCGACGAAAAACCCAACTAGTGGTGCGATCTTCCCATCGTGAGCATCGCGGATAGCATCACGGGCTCTGTGAGGTTGGAGAAGGGAGGGAGCTCTGTAGGCTAAGACTCCTTGATGAGAACCGGAGTCATTACCGTTTGTTAACGAGTCAATAAGAGCGTTCATGGTGAAATGTGTTATGAGGTTTGTTTACCTTGAATAAAGAAGAGGTAAATGGATGAATTAGACTTTACTTCTCTTGACATCCTCCCCCTTTTATATTATTCGGATACGGCATAATCGTACGTTCATTGAACCGTTGGTGATCATTTCCTGTATCACTATTATCAGAATGTCGCTGCATCTATCCCCTTCAGTAACACAACTGATGACATCCAACAATATTGACGTAGAGTGGGCCCATGTTCATGTTCAAGTGCTTACAATAGCGTCGTTACGAGTACTCAGTGAGACTGCCGTTAGTGTGTGGGGCGTTGGATTATGAATTTAGGGTATGGTTCACCATGTGGTGGAGTTCCGAGTGGCTAGAGACGCTAGAGATCCCCGTTTGACGCACTGCTACTCACAGTTATTGATAGCCTGAAAGACAAGTGCTTACGATAGATATTTTATATTGGAACCGATTCTCAGTTGGACAAAAGGTATGCAGGCTTAGTGATTATGGGTAATAAGACGATGATTAAATGATTGGTCACTTCGTTGCACAGCATATGAACTGGGGATAGACAATTAGTCCGTCACTTGGCTCACTTGGTTCACAGGCTGTAAACGTTATTTTCTGTCCCGTGCATCAGCCCTACCTAGTAATGGTCCAGAACGTTACACGACCTGAGCCACTTCTATCACTTTGTAAGCCTTTCATTAACCACGCAATTAACCTTATCATATCTCACCGCCCAGATACTTCGTAAATTGTCTGACATTTCCCAAAGAATTGGTATTTCAGGGTTTGACATGTATCAATCGTGTCCTAAGCAAATCATAAGGATAATCTTATGCGTGGGGCAATAACTGCCACGGAGCACTGCTTGTCGATTCGCTTACCAACCCCATTTTGAGCATCCTATTCACATGCTAATAGGCCTTCTATAATGTTTACCTTGTCATACACACAGTCATCGTGGAGCCCTAACTCCACAACCACCCTCATTCCATATAAAAGTTCAGAAACATGGAGAAACGAAGAGAGCCCGGAGTCCGCGGTGCAGTACAGTCACTCCCCCATGCATGTACAGGCTTAAGACAAGGCCATTGTTACTTTACAGTGGGGAAGCATTGCTTTATTGGGGCATCGTGGGAATGTATAAGTATCTAAATACCTCCTCTTCCGCCGAGGAAGGGAATGATACCAGATTCTTAGGTCGGATTTCCCATGGTGTCAGCGGGGTTAATGGGCCGAATGGTGGGTTATCTCCATTTTTATAGTAGGGTTTCGGATTTTCTGGTTATTGTTGTTTTTATTTCCGATACTATCTCAATTCCAAGCTTCCCACATTTCATAGATCAACGCTTTCGAACTTGCTCTTGGATGAGAATATTGGAGACTGGCACGCGGTTCAACAAGATCTAGGCTTTACCAGCAGGAGTGATTGTATCTCCACGATTACCTTGTTCCCGACGCTCCTTGTCATCAAGATACCGGAAAACTCCACGCAGAGAAACATGATCCAAAATATAATCCCCAGGCCTCGAAGCTAACAGCGTTGAGTAGAATGGTGGAAGTATATCGTCGAGCACACTGTTGAATATCGACAATGACTTTGAGAGCGACTGTGCAAGTGGAGCAGTAAAAATTAGCTCCGGGTGTATCATAAAGATATCTCTAGCAGAATGCAGGTGAAAGATTCTATCTTCTTGAAGGTCAAATCGGGGCCTTGTTTTTACCGAAGAGTACGGCTCTTTTCACGCTTATGCTCTCCTTCATTCTTGCTTAAGACTACTCAACAGTTTAGCAACCGAATGTCACTGGAGCACGCTTCGTTATATGAACAAAATTTAGAACCGAAAGATGGACTATAAAATTGTGTTTAGCCTGATATGCGGTCAATATGAGACCGAATTTAGCTGACATCAATCATCTCTAGGAGGCTGCTTGAAATAGGTAAGTCCTGGTGTACGTAAAGATTTTTTGCTCATCTTTGGGTTGTGTATACGGTATTGTGGTCGACAATTACTTTCGAAAGATAGACGTATCGAACCAAATAATGGCAACGATGATGCTCTGTCAAAGTTGGCGATGCTACACTCCCGCTATCGAAAAAGGTGTATCCTTTCGTCTAGAAGTGTACCATTTGGACCAGTTTTCCGAAGCATATCACAAACTTCTAGCAATTGAGCCCAATAAAGTACACACAGCTAAATCACCAGGCCCAGTAGTTGCCACCTGTTTGTTGTGAGTAAAGTACCATAAAATTTACCTAGAGAGGTCAAAGTTGAAGAGTACATGTTATTTGTACTTTTCAACCATCCTTTTCGGTCCCGAGTGGGAACAATTTATCGAACCTCAAAGTGCCGCATCACATGTTCAATTGAGATTGAAGAGATACAAAACTTGGCTTGAGTCCCCCTTGATCCGCTCCTTAAAACTGCATGTACCGGCGCGGAAAAAGAGAGAAGAATCTGTCTTTGGGACAAGAAAGATTAAAAATCGCAATGTGGCACAATGTTTAGCAAAGAAGTAGGTCAAGCTCCAATCTCCATATTATCTGCAGAATTGTCAAATGTATAGTTGGAGTGACAATGTGACTAAGAACTATAAACAATACAAGAGGTTATAAAGCAACAGCGACAATTAGAAGAAATGATAGAAGGGACGGGAGGAAGTGCGCAGGTTTTCACCTAGATGTTATGTGACTTACAGCTTCGCTGGAAAGTAAAGCTTGTCATAATTAACTCCAAATATTTCTTTACTTCATGATAGCTGAAGCAGACAGAATAATCTACAATAGACTTGAAAAGACAAGTTTCAGATATCCATGATACACTCACTTGCACAAAGACTTGGAAGAGATTCAACCTGACAGTCAACTACATTGTACGTAAGCGAAAAAGCATATTTTTATGGGGCCCAAATTTCTGAGTACAAGAGTCGTAGTTTCAATGATGAAGACTACGTATGCATCTTCCAGCATCGTACACTTAACATACCAAGGTAGTTGTATTTCCTGTGAGTGATAAGACAACCTATTGATTTTCTTGGAGACCTCTTAAAGTGCCCTCGACAGCTAGAATAAGGGTTTCTGACTTTTGCTTCTACGTTCACTTCCAAAGCACGATGAGGACGGAAAATGAATGACATAACACAATGTCATGTCGTGTCTTCGACAACGTTAGTAGATATCTAACAATACCTACTGATGTTTGTGTCACATACATCCTAAATAGACGATGACAGCTAGAATATGACAGCACCTCCACTCAACTACATACCCAAGAAATATGGATTTCTTGAGCCTAGGCAATCTAGTACGTCGTTGGATCCCTGGATCATCGGCGTCCCTTCGGAACTGCACGCATAGGAAGCTAAATCTCAAGAATCGAGAGATATTTATACACTAACCTAGGGCTAGCTAGGGTAGATATGAGTGAATCTAAGAGCTCAGTTACCGGGAACTAAATGCATGAGTTATGAATTATGAGGCATGAGGCATGATAGTCTGAAAGAAGAACATCAAATTTTGACATCTTCTGTGGCCTTCATATCCAAAAGAAGTGGCAAACCAAGAAGTCCAAAATTCATTAACATCACCCTGTACAGACGGTCACCAAGCAATAGTCAACATGCACTGGTCATCCACATCAAGAACTTCAATTTTGTAGTGAAGTTTGCGTATAATACGGATGGAGTGTGCCTCTTGCATAGCTCTCACCATGTTGATCGTAGGAACGTTACAATATGGGGGCAGGGAATTCAACTAGTGCAAGCAGAAAGAATGACAATCTATTCTACAACAACTACCAAAGATAACAACAAAGCTGCTAACACCAGCAACAATTATCAGAATTCAGTGTGGATCTTAGTGAATTTCGGAGAAGGATGTGGGGATAAATGAAGCTACGTATGAATGACAAGGTGGTATTAGCCAGGGAAACAGCAAGAAAATATGAGAGGTAGATATGTAGACCAGGTAGAAATTGTTTCCGGTTTGCGTGTGAGGTATGCAAATACATTCAAATCTCTTAGAGTTCTGCTGAGCAGAGTAGACGGAGACATGGAGCTGATTCGCTTGCGGGTAAGTGTGTTCTGCATTAGAGATCATGAATGTAACATAGTAGGAGTGTCCTGACTTGACTACCTAATCACAGCAGGAGGCTGTAACTTCAAACATCACCGGTCTTGAAATGGAGAAAGAGAGATGGGCAAGGACCGGCAATTGACATGCAACGATCAAAGTTAAGAACGTGGTTGACTGCATATTGAAAAACTCCATTTCAACGTTTTGAACCCTGAATTCACTTCATGCGGCGGAAGGCATAGTCTAAAGCAGACGACCACATCACAGGAGCTCAATCTTAGTCAAGCCAGATTAGAAATCTCGACAGGAATTGATGGCCGGATTTTTGTTCCAGGGATCTCTCTCCAAGGAATAGAACTCTTCCGTAACGAGCGATCCATACCAGTGTCCGACATGGAAGCAAAATTCTAATAAGGCCCACGAACATTCGGAGGTATCACGAATGGAAACAAAATATGACAACAACTCCATAATCCGGGTATCAAAAAATATACAGCCTCATAAATCGTCAAGTCAAATGGAGATACTCATCCCACCATGCTCAGAACCAGTACCTGGGAGCTCATCTCAGTAATCCTCCTAGATCTCTTTCCATCCCAGTTACCCTCTCTTCTAATGCCTTCTTCTTCATTTCCAGCTCCCTGATCTCCCTCTCCTCTCTCCTTAAATCTTCATCCGTGATCTCTATCTCCGACGGTTCCTCGTTCACCTGCTGATTGTCCTCCTCACCACTCTCAGTGTCATTCCCTCTATTCATCCTCTCCAATTCTCTCGTCTGTTTCTGCACCTTCTGTTCGTGTCGCTTCACGCTCTCCCTTAATTGCGCATATCTACTGCGTAATCCTCTTATCCTCTCTGGAACCCCTTGTACAGGATATACCCCATTCAATTTCTCCGCCCCCTTCAACAAAACTTCGATATCAATTTCCCCCTTCCCAGTCTCAGTTTTGCGAACCTGAGAATGTAATTCTGCGCCAAGTACAGCGGCAACAGCAGTATTTCGCCGAGGTGCTCGACCGTTAGGACCAGATGCAGGAGCTACTTCGCCGGATGTTACATTGAAGACTGTTTGGCGGCGAGACTTGGATGGTTTGGGCTCGGGAGCTATTTGGGTAGGAGGTGGTGGGGGTGGAGGAACAGAAAAGAGGGCGCGTTCATGAGGTTCGGTGTCGCGAATTAGGGCGGTAATGTCTTGATTGGAGAGGAGAGCATTGGTAAAGATCTGAGGAGGGGGAAAACTGTGGTAGTGGGGTTAGTAGCTTGAATTGGTTTGAACGAGAGGAGCAGTTGCTTACGGTAATGAAGCTATTGAATCCGCCGAGAGAGCAATTTGCTCCAGATGTCTTTCTAGTAATGACATTGTAGAAGTCTAAGGTTGTGTATTTTCGCGTGGCTGTACGATTGATGGGTTTAAAAGTTATCAATATTTAAAGTCATTATTTACAATCACTAGGTACTTCATAAATATCGGCAAGGGTATCAAGACGCGGGACGACAACAAATCCCGATGCTGGATTAGATAATCATCTGAAGCGGAGGAGGCGGAGACTACGATGTACCTAGCTTGCTCAGTTTAATCACGTGACATGCACTTCTCCTCTACAATCACGAATCACATCTTGACTTTTCTTCCCTTTCCCAAGACAAATCAAATCTTCTGCATCTTCCACGGCAACATGATGCATCCCAATTGTGGTTGTATCTTTCTTGTCTCCCATACCGGTATACATATACGTTCTCTGTCTCCTACCTTTCTCTTCTCTGAGAAAGTCTCGATTGATCCGAACAACGCATTCTCTACTTTAATTTGAATCAACAATTGCAATTGGTAGATATATAATCGTTCAAGCATGAAAGATGCATTGTTTGCATATTATCTACCCTTGATAATTTTCGTCTTCCATAAACCCTATCGTCAATCTTTCTCTTCCAGATTTCTTTTTCTTGTTCTCCAAATTTGTTTATTGCTCAATTTTGGTTGCTCTTTCCCCCGTTCATCTCTTGATGCTGCTTGTTGCTTATTTATCAATTTGGAGTTACTGACAACACATACATCGCAACACCATTATTTCTTTCTTGCCTTGGAGGATACTCGGAAAAGCTATTCCCTTTTCTTGAGGATTCTATGTGAGTTTTCGTCTCGAATATTTCACACGAGAGGGAAATTGACTTTTTCATGCTTGGAAATCATCGAAAATTGCCATCCAATATAAACTTCCACAAGGAGCCACCATACATATACATATTCCACATATTCAAGCAATCCAACCAACTGACCGCATAGTGCATCAATGATCGATTGGCGGCATTGTCGATTGACGACTCGCCGCCCACTACTCATTTATCTACCGATATAACCATAAACTAAAGCACGCAAGAAAAAGCAACTCGTCATTAGTCTCTTCTCTTCCTTCGTTCATTGGCAAACAAGCTTATTCCTTGGTTATTTCTGCCCAATACCTATAGGCTGATTTATGCCACCAACGGGTCCATTGTCCATATATCTCTTATCTTGCTTTGATTGAAAGTTGTTGGCTGGTTCTACTTTCTTCCTCTTTCATCCAACTTCTTTCAATTCGAGGTTTACCCGAATATTCGGGTCGAACTTTTCTCTCCCACCCCTCCAACGCTCCCAACTGGTTACCAGAACACCTCTTCTTCAGGGTATTGATCTACGGCATCACTGAAGTGTGGAGACAAAAAACGCATAAGAACATTCTTTCGGCTTCCCGCAACACGCACTTTTTTCTTTCGGAAAAACTTATATTATTTTTTGGCCTTTTCTGATATATCCATTCTTCGAACGCCTCATTCTCAACATCTCGAAACAAATTGATCCTCTTTTCATCTATCTAACAAATACCTGACGGTCTCAGTTCAATTGGCCCACATCCAATTTATTTTTAAAATTGAATTCGATGTTTATCATTGGTCGCCTTGTTTACTTAGATCTACAAGTTACGCTGACCCTTGTATCTTCAACCAGGACCTTGTCCCTCAGATCCCTCGTTAACCAGCTCTGAGACCGGACTTGTCCCCTTTTGACGGTTGACGATAGCCTCGAATCCGTAATTGCGAGGTTTCTTGGCATCCCAAGCTCATCTCGAGATTATCATGAACTGTGACCCTCCAGATCTTCCTTCTCCTGCCAGGAGAGATTCACCACCAGTTCTTACACCTTGACCTCAATCGCAACATATACATCTTTCACGCGCAGAACACAAAAAATTGGTCACTTCAGTCTACTTGAGCAATCACAAAATCGCAGCTGTCAAACATGCGACCTACGACTCCCAATTTCAATTTCGCTCAAAGTGCCGGCCCTTCGTCACCACCTGAGACCCCGACTAATTCTACCTTTACCTTCGCACCTCAACGACCATCAATGAACTTTCCTCGTCCCTCACCCAAAACAAATGGGATCATACCCAATGGTCCAGGGCCTCACTTCAGCTACAATCGAGTCGAAGACTTATCTCCACGATCTACTTCTCCCTCGTCCGAATCCTCGGGCAGCGCAAGTCCACCGCGATCAGAGAGTTCCCAACGCGCGCAATCACCACTTTCGTCGCCTATCCACAGGCATTCACGGGTAGTGGACAAGGGCAATTTTACATTGGAAGAAATAACAGACAGCGACCTCGAGGGCTACGATTACGACGAAGAACTTATAATACGACCCCACCAGTATGAAGATGCTGAGTCCGATGGAGGACATATTGCGCCTATATCTACACCAGCCGAGCTCGATCCACATTTCATCAGTGATCTACGCGATCTTACTGCACACGACTGCACAGACGCTTCTAACAATGAAGAACAAGATGGGTCGCCATTGGATGAGCATGAAGCTTGGGTACAGCGCAATCGGGAAGAACGTCGTCGTCGGCGCCGTAGTTCAGCTACTGTACAAAAACGATCACTTGCGCAAAGTATCGGGAGTGATACTGACGATGAGGATTTAAAGCCAGATCATATAAGCGCAAACGAGGCGGGATCTAGTGCTCGGAGACTACGAAGAAAAACATTCAATCATGGTGGAGATAAACGGTCGAGTCTTATATTTGATGATCCACCGCCCCGGATTCCAGAATTGGAAGAACCAGATAGTTGCGAGGAAGTCCTTGAAGATGATACAGAATTGGATGATCTAAAAGAGTTGCCATATTACGTCTTGGATGAATCTATGGATATCGACTCTTCTTCCTGAGAGCAATACGACTTCAGGGACATAAACATTCTTTGGTGAAAGATGATGAAGGTGTGCAGATCGGCGAGTTTGGATATAAAAAGGGGTTGACGAATTAATGAATTATGATCAAGGCGGCATTTCATTCCATGAAGGCATAATACATATGACGGTGGCATATTATTTTTTACATTTTTGAGCGAGAGACTTATAACTAGGTGGACTTATTCTTACGTTTGATCCATTATTCATTCACATCAAACATAGCATTGCATAGCGGATGTAAGGATAGCAGTACCAGCCAATAGAGCCCGGGAATCTGGACTGAAACTCATGGTTTCGGGGTTTGCTTTATAGACTGGATGGGGAGAGGATGAAACGATCATGGGAAAAGATATAGGAGAATACAAATAGATATAACTTTTATTGATATAAGAACCTGAGGCTATTGTACATGTTTGTATTGAGGTATAGATGTTTTGATGACCTGGGATCTGATATTGAAGTAGAAGTTGTTTAGACCTTGAACTCTGTTTTGTCTACATGTTTTTGGACATTGACGATCGATATTGATGTACATCATCAGAAGAAATCGTTACCACAAAACTGCCATGTTTTTCCTGACAGTGATCAGGTGAACAGTACTCAATATCTGGCTTCCCGTGCAGAATAGTGTGATGGAAGTAGCCAAAGACTTTGTCGGAGATTTTAGATATTTAAATTTGCCTATGGAATAAGTTACAGAATAGAAAGAGGTTAATAAGGAAGTCTTCATAGTAAGTACCTATACCTATCTAGGTATTCGACAATGAGTTGATACAGTGGATCTCTTTGGATTAATAGGTGCAGTTTGTAAAATGTCTAATTATGATAGACTGGTTGAAGAAGTGATCTCATGGTGATATATATCTATCTCGTCAAAGTATGAACAATTTCAAGAACGGAAATTAGGTGAGTGGAATACTGTAGTTAACAACGACGAATAAAGAAATGTATGAGGCGGCAAGAGTTGTTTGATTCAATTGGAAGTTCTTATAGATTCATAGCAACAAATTTGGATCCCCAATGAGTTGATCCGTGAACCAATGAAAAGTGTCTCCAAAAAGGTTTAATATGTACCTACATTGTAGATGTCCATCTGATGTTCCCCACGAGAAAACGTATAGGCTGGCTCTGGTTGGTGCGAGGCTCAATAAATGTGTACTGGCAAAAGACTGGCGCTTGGACGATATTTATTAGCGCTTCCAGTGGGATCTATAAATCCATCTACAATATCTACCTTACCTCATCACATAACCACCAAAATCTGAACATATCAGACATTTGACGACTTTTTACAGAAGAACACATATGGTATTAATCAATATAGACGGCCCTTAGTGTTATCATTCAAATCATTTGTCAACACCCAGCAACATGAATAATATCCTTCCAAATCAGGGTCAGCCTGGGGGTTCGCAACCTGCTCGACCACAGACATTATTCAAGCCCGAAATGATGCGCCAGCTACCTGCGAATGTTTTTACAGAGGAGGAGAAAGTTAAATGGGAACATGGATTGAAAGGACTTTGGTCTCATATTGAAAATAATCCTCTTGAATCATCGGCACATCAAGAGGCCAAGCGGAAATTGGTCGAGTTTTCGAAGTCAGTATCATCCAGGATAATGCAATATCGCACACAGCAGCAACAGCGCCAGGTACAGGCCCAACAGAATCAGCAAAACCAGGCTCAAGCTCAGCAGGTTCAACAGAATCAGCAACAGACTCAGCAACAGAACCAGCGAAGCCCACAGGCGCAACAAGCACCACAACCCACAACAGCTCCATCGAATGAGGCACCTCAACAAGAACCAGCTCCACAACCACAGGAACAAACCACACAATCACAGGATAATCAAGCTACTGGGTTCAATGCTGGAACTTCTTCTCAACAGCAAGCAAGGCCTCAAGTTGCTGCTCAAATACCAGAGAAGATTCTACAGCACGTCAGAACATTTCCGTGGCATGCCCCACAACACCTAATCCCGCAGTCACCAGAATGGACTAAATGGATGGCAGACATGAAGAACAAGTATGCAAAGGGCTTGATGCAGATGGAAAAGACAAATTTGCAGGCGAAGAGTATGGAAGACTACATTAGAAAGAAGAGGGAAGAAGGAACTGCAACAGAACAAGATGAAGCAGACCATCAGACGAGATTAGCAGAAGTTAAAAAACAACATCATATGGCCAAGAAGTTCGTGGATGACATAAGAGAAGGCCAGAAACGTCTCGCACCAGGAAACGCTCATCAAGGTCAAACTCAGCATCCTCAACAATCACAAGCTCCTGCACCTGGGCCATCCAATACAAATGCGAATGGAAATGCAGATGTTACTGCAAGCCAGGGCAACCAAGGAGCTCAAGGTACCACTCAAATGAATCAAACACAAGGAGCACCCAGGCCACCTATGAATTTGCAGCAACCACCAAACCCAGCGTTGCAGAATACTCAGACTGTCAATGCTGCTATTGAACAAGCTCGTAACCAACAAATGGGTGGTGGTAATCGACCTCCTGGGCCACAAGGACAGCCATCACAAGGTCCACAAGTTCCTACGCCAAACGCACCTCCCCATCCAACTATGCCTCAATCTCAACCCGGGCAGGCGCAAAGTATCAAAACCGAGCCAGTAATGCCAGGTCCAATCAACACCGCCATTACTCAAATGCAAAATAACCAGCAACGTCCGGGTCAAACAAATTCTCCTCAATCGGCCATTCCCCAATCAGCCAATTCTATCAATGCACCACACCCACCTGGACCCCCAAGAGCTTTAACCCATCAAGCGGCATTACAAACTGCGGCTCAAAGTTATTCCAGCGCGGGTGGTCAAACGACCACGCCTAATACGGTCATGGGTCACTCGCATACTCACCCTAATACTATGCCCAGGGAACAACAAAATCCAAGCTCAACAAAACTTCCAATTCCAAAACATTTGCCAGAAAGAGCAATCGCACCCCCACAACCTGTCCAAATGGGTCAATCACGCCCTTCTTTCACTGGCGGTCCATCGGGCGCTGGTAATGGAGTCATGGGTCAACCAGTTATTGCCAAGACTCCAGGTTACGTCCTAGATGGCGAAGGTGATCGCGTGTTGAGTAAGAAGAAATTAGATGAGCTTGTTAGACAAGTTACCGGTGGCGGAGAGAACATCGCAGGGGGCGGTCTGACTGCTGAAGTTGAAGAGGTATGAAATTTTCCCTGCATTCCCATTACATTGATTTTCAAGCTCGTCCTTATTACCCCTGTCGCGGATTTATAATACTTCGTACCCGCGAAACGGCTGGAATTAATGTAAACTAACACGTTCTATTAGTCTATTCTTACAGTCGCCGACAACTTCGTCGATCAAGTCCTTCAAGCCGCGTGTAAAAATGCCAAGGAACGGGGTTCGAAAATTTTGGAAATCCGTGATATTCAACTCACTCTCGAGCGCGGTTACAATATTCGTATCCCAGGTTACGCCAGTGATGAGATTCGAACCGTCCGTAAGATTGCACCAAGCTCTGGATGGATCAACAAGATGAGCGCCGTTCAGGCTGCAAAGGTCACGGGTGGAAAGGGTAGTGATTAAAAGTATTGTCAATAATTTCAGAAGGCGTTGTTTTCAATCTATCCAGGATGCCCGATGTGTCTACATCACTTCGAAATGGCCATTCGACTTGACGAAAATGAAAATGATAATTATGGATATGAATCGGGATAAATTTCTTAGGGGTCACTATACTATCAGGGCATGGGATGGATGATAATTGGTGTTGGGCTATTTCATCTTGAATTGATGTGCATATGGCATGGACTATCGTCGGCGTTGGAGGAGTGTCATTGGGATGTTATGAAAGCATCATCTGTATCTTCTCTGGGTATGTGTCGGTCTTATAATTAGGTACTACCTAAATACCATAACACTTCATTAATCTTAATACAAGCTCACTATGATGTCGTGTCTATGATGGTGGTTTGACGTTCGATAAATTCATCCACGCCCTCTACCGCTGTTTTACATTGCAGAATTTTTGTTTAAATCTTCTTGCAATGGCTTCCACTTAGGAATTGATGTCGCGTTCTCCGTCTCTGTCTACCGAGTACTAATCTATTCTGGCGAGAGCATTTTCTGAAATCACTACACCAATCTACTGTCCTTAATTATTGACGCGTAAAAATTGCTCCTCATACGTTCCTAAGTCTCGTCTCGCCAAGGACCCGAGTGATTTCCCGTATGGGCACGTGATTCAGATATGATCTCGTGCTTTAGGTCGGCGGCTGATACGTGATTAGGATCATGGTTTGATATCAGGACGGGGGGTGATAGGTTAGTCGTTGAGACCATTGTGTTGTGAAGTTTTCATTGAGAAAAAATAGCAATTGGTATGTACGGTTGTAATTGTAAATAATCACTCAGTATTATTTATGTACGTCAAAGTTCTTCAATCATGCATCCTGCTTAAAAAGCCATTTTTTCGGTGTTCCACACTAGCTGGCTTGCAGTCGCCCAGCTCCCCAGGCACCCGATGACTCGCGTTAAAACAGCATCAAAGGTCGCTAAATGTAGCCGTAATAATCTTGAGCTTTGATGTTGTAAAGGTAATCCAAGATGTGGACTACAGCTACAACAACTATTGACAACTCAACTACATAACACCCTTTTTAATCAATAACCCTTTCAAACTCCTGTGATACCTTATACCCACAGAGAGATATTCTGTGAACAAGAGACTGATTGTATCACTTTTAAAATCATCCAACGCGACTTGAAGAAAAGTACTTTAGCTCTACCACCCACCAGTCTAGGTTCACAAAAGGGCGACGTCAACCTTCAAATATACTCTTTATTTCGCAGTTATGCCTGGCAAAACACCATACAAGAAGGGTACAGATCCAGTCGAAAATGGTATCAACGGTACAAAGAAGGACGATGCAAAGAGCTCATTGAAAGGTGGAAAGGGAAAGAAGACCAAGGAAGGCGAGGAGGAGATGACAGTCGTCGTACCACCATCAAAGAGTTCTAAATTGTCAGCTCATTCTCCGAAAGACGGTGATGGAGATGTAGCTATGGATGGCTCTGCGGAGGGCGAAGAAGGTGCAGGTGTTGAGAAGGTTGATCCGGTGGCCAAGGCTGTGGCAGGTAAGTCAAGCAATCACCCAACATGTATAAATTTCTATCCACGAACAAAAGCTAACATTTCACTCCTTTTCGCAGATATCAAGAGCAATTTCCCATTATTAGAGAAAGCTGTTGCTTTGTTTGATGCTAGATACACTCTCCGAGCCCTAAGATCTATTTCCTCCATTCGAAAACATCTTACGGCTGATATTTTGGCGCAAGTTATTACGGAAACTTACCCTACAGCAACTCAACAAGCAAAGGCTTTACTCATAGGTATTGACAGAGAGAATGCCACATTTAACAAGGCATCATCAAGTGAGATGGAAATCGATTCTGATTTAAAATCTGCCAAAAACGGGAAGAAAGAACCAAAAGAAATCATTCCGGAGATTGATATTTTCCTCAGCATCCTCGTACAAATCTTCTTCCTCGATAATAAGATGAATGAGAAGGGCTTTACACTTTCCAAGCATGTTACAACAGTCATCCATGGACTCAACCGCCGAACACTGGATTCTCTCTCCGCTCGCGTGTACTTTTACTGGTCTTTGTTCGCTGAACAATTGGCACCACTTCCACCTTCTCCAGCTTCTCCGATTGTTGCTATTCGACCAGCTCTTCTTTCTGGCTTACGGACTGCTGTTCTACGCAAAGACATCGATACCCAATCAACTGTTATCGTACTTCTTTTACGAAATTATCTATCCACCTCCCATATCACTCAAGCTGATCTTCTCATCTCGCATACCAAATTCCCCGAAAGCGCCTCGAACAATCAAGTTGCAAGATATTTATACTACTTGGGACGAATTAGGGCCATTCAATTGAGATATACTGAGGCTCATGAACATTTGACAGCCGCAACTCGCAAAGCTCCTTCGAGTCCGAGTGCTGCAGGATTCTCACAAACTGCGACAAAGTTACTTCTTGTAGTTGAGTTGTTGATGGGAGATATTCCTGACCGTGCAACATTCAGAATCGCTAGTCTCGAGCGTGCTTTACAACCATATCTTAACCTCGTTCAAGCAGTTCGAGTAGGGTTGATTGCAGAATTCGAGGCTGTGATCACTCAACATGCGGAGACTTTTAGACGTGATGGCACTTATACATTGATCCTTCGTCTACGACAAAACGTCATTAAAACCGGTATTCGAATGATGTCCTTGTCTTACTCAAGGATCTCTCTCCGAGATATCTGCATACGCCTGAAGCTCAACAGTGAGGAATCTGCGGAATATATCGTTGCAAAGGCAATTCGTGATGGTGTCATTGAGGCAACTTTGGATCGTGAGAAGGGATTCATGAAGAGTAAGGAAGTTGGAGATGTCTATGCTACTAGGGAGCCTGGAGAAGCATTCCATGATCGTATTCGTGCTTGTCTTGCTCTTCATGATGAGAGTGTCAAGGTATGTTTTCTTCTCTTATCTTATTGTGACATATATTACATGCTAATTCGTAAAACCACAGGCTATGAGATTCCCAATGAACCAACATCGATTGGAACTCAAGAATGCTCAAGAAGCAAGAGAACGTGAACGCGAAATGGCAAAGGAAATTCAAGATGGTGATTTGGATGAAGATGACCTTGGCGGAGACTTTGACGGCATGTAAGATGAGACTTAAGGAGTGGATGAAAGGCTTTCGAAGATGTACACAAATCCAAATGCGAATGCAACTTGTAGCATGAAATGGTGAAGGGAGGAGAGAGAATTGGTTTGGTGGCACTTCATACACTTCTGCCAGAAATTGTTTTGCTACTATTACCTCGTTCCCAATCTGGTATTTCTTTCTAGGGATTGAGAAGATCACAACCTACGACATACAGATGGCTGGAGGTTGGAAATCAGACCATGAATTGAAGGAAATTCCACTGCTACATTAGTTTTTTTTTTTACCTTTTACACCTTGACTGAACTTTATTTGCATGCGAGGCGACGCATTTGGACGTACAATATCTCTGCAGATGCTGGCCGGGGGTTAATGGTTAGAAGTGTTATTTTTGTACAATGACAATCTTTTTGATGCAATACATATTTTGGGGGAGAGCTACTGCTTCTAATTTGTGATTACTGTGATGATGATGTGTGATGTGTTTAACAACTATTGCACGGTGATATGCCGAGCTTTGGACTGGACAAGGTATGTGGATGATGTGGGTGTGGATGTGGGTGGATAAAATATATATATGGTAGCCTTGCAGCATCTGGCGGAGAGCCTTGTGGAGACAGAAGCCTTGTCGCGGTGCGGTGATGTAAACATTCTTAAAACAACTTCGACGCGATCAATGAATTTGGGAAAATCCAAAGAGTGAATAAAATTCACTTACAGTAAGGGGAATTTCGAACGAAGGAAGATGAAGAGGGAATTTAATTTGTATCGCTAGAGAAAGATACGGTAGCGGAAAAAAGGTCGCAAGTCTAGTTTTCCCGTAATAACTATAAAAGTGGCAGCTGTAATCGAGAGCTTGAACATTGCATTACAAGCTTCGCAGGCTACGAATATAAATCTACCTCGTCACAAACAAAACGAACAAATATTGACTCGGCGCGTACTAATTGACGGTGCTGATTAGAACTGCAGATAGGTTTAATATCTCAGACTTGCGGCAATAAATCAATCTGCTGGAGAGAACAAGCAGGAGTTTCTACCAAATTACACCACGACAATAATTGCGATTCAATCCATTTCAAGAACGGCAACAACGACAAGATTTCCACGCAATCACAGCGGGAGTTTTTTTACAATTACGGCCTACTATTAAGATTGTAATTCAATTATATCTTAATCTCCAAATTTCGAAATCAATTCACAATTTCAAGTGTGGGGGTTCACAATTTGACCTTACCACCAGGGGCCTCTAAGCTCTTAACCCCCCCCTTTCAACCATATATCGAAGAAAGTACGATACGATGCCTCCACGAACCCTCCGAAAGCGCTCGCATAGAGCAAGCTCACGCGATACACATTCCAATTCAAATCCTGACCCAAACGCAAATACAAATACAAATGGTTCACCAAATACAATCACGGTGCGAACTACGACGACGACAACTACTACAATGATGGTTGATAAGGATGGTGTTGAGGTTGAGGGTAGTAGGAGAGTTAGTGGAGGAAGAACAAGTACTGGTGGGAGAACAAGCACTGGTTCTGGAGAGAAAAGACAGAGAGGATTGGCGGAATTTGGTATTACAAGAAGTCCGCATCCGCAAGGGAAGAAACGCGCACGCGAGGTTGAGGGGAGGGAGAGGGAGAGGGGGACGAGGATTGGAATACCGTGAATGGTGTAAACATGGCGAATGAAACAAACGGAACAAGTGCAATAACGACTGGTCCGATGAGCTCCACCCAGGATCAAGAGGATACAAATACACCCAAACGCAGAAGAATCAGCACAACAAATCGTGTAAATGGCTCGATTACTGTTACCGGAACTGGAGGGAGGGAAACACCGAGGGAAAGAACCAGGGAAAGAGATGTTACAGTCAGCATGGAGAACTCATTGCCTTCGCCCCCTGCTGAAGCAGGCGATAATGGGCATCATGGAAATCCGGCTGAGGCTGTTGTTGGAGAAAGAAGTTCACCTTCTGGGAATAGAAGTGGTGGAAGTACTGGGACAGAGATGGAGACAGCGAAGGATGTTGACGAGAAAGAGAACGATGAAGAAAAGGATGAACAAAGGGAAAGAAACATCGATGAAGTTGTTTTTGGAGATTTATGCTTCAAGAGTTGGTATTCGAGTTTCTATACCCGCGATGTCATCGGAAATGGAATGATAGAAAATCATTCTCAGAGTGTAAGTCAAGGAAGCGGAAAAAGTAGTAAGAGTGGAAAAAGTGGAAAGAGCGGCAAAAGTGGTAAGAGTGGGAAAGGGGGAGACAGAGATTCGAGAGGACCAAAGGGTTTGCAGGTTGATAGATTGTTTGTCTGCAATTGGTGCTTTGGATACACAGTCCATGGGGGAGAAATGGCGAAACATAGAGAATGTTGTGAGCGTAAAGAAAGAGTGCCCGGAAATTGTGTTTATGAACATGATGAAAACGGGGAATGGAGTGTTTGGGAAGTGGATGGAGAGGTTGAGGGTGTAAGTTTTCTTCTTTTCCTCCTGGTTGTCTTGATTGCACTTCTATACCGACATCATTCGAAAAATTCCTACTAATACCGCCGCAAAGACATTCTCGCAATCCCTGTCTCTCTTCGCCAAACTCTTCCTGGATAATAAATCGGTCCTCTACGATGTGCAGTCATTTAATTATTTCCTTCTCGTTCACACCAATCCCGGTACTAAAGAACAACAAATCGTAGGGTTCTTCTCAAAGGAAAAGATGTCATGGGATAATAATAATCTAGCTTGTATCCTTGTTTTTCCTCCATGGCAAAAGAAGGGACTGGGAAGTATTTTAATAGGCACGAGTTATGAAATTAGTAGGAGAGAAGGACTACTTGGAGGACCGGAAAAACCAATTAGCGAGTTGGGGAAGAAGGGATATGGGAGGTTTTGGGGGGCAGAGGTAGCGAGGTGGTTGTTGGAATGTGAGGTTGGTGTGGATACTTTAATGGGAGAGGACGAGATAGTGGATGAGAAAGAGGAGCTTGATGTTGAGGTGATTAAAGTGGAAAAGAAACCACCGGCGAAGAAACCATCTGGGAAGGGAATGGGGAAGGGTTGGAGAAAGGGTATGAAGGGTGTGGGCATGCAACCTCAATCTCTTTCTCAATCGTCCTCTCAGTCAAAGGAAAATCCAGGACCAGCACCCAAATTAACACCAAAGGCAACAAAATCGGCGCCAAAATTGCCCGTAACACCGCCCATGGAAGATACCTGCGGCGCAACTACCGTGGAAGCTATTAGTAAAGGCACATGGATAGCAGTAGACGATGTTCTTGGCGTCCTCAGATCAATGGGCGTACTTGAAACAGTCGGTAGCTCAAACAGAGAGAAATCGGGAAAGGCAGGTGCAAGTATGCTAGGAGGGAGAATTGAGAAAGCTGGGAAAAAATATAAAGTCAAAGTAGATAAAGAAAAGATCCGCAGGTGGGTAGAGAAAGAAGGATTGAGTTTGGAGAAGTGTGTAAGGGAAGATGGGTTTGCAGAGGGATATGGATATGCGGTTAGTGATGTGAGTGGAGTTAGTGGCGAAGAGAGCTTGATGGAAAGTATCGAGGGGAGTGGGGAGGAAGTCGATGAGGCGGGAGAGGAGGATGAGTTGGCGTGAGAGATGCTAAATACAATGGGAGGAGTTTTGGGCGATGGGTGGGGTAGGGTTAACTGGACCTTTTTTTTCATGGTACTTCGGTTTGGAGGTTAATTTGGTCTTGCATATTAAACGGTAGATACCATAGCGAAAGGAGTTTGCAGATGGGATTAGAGTCGGATTATATACTCATCGATTACATTGTACATAAAGTATCACGGATTCTATGTACTATATTTTTTTAGGAGAAGTGTCAATATCTATGCTCTTGTTTTGTGAAAAGAAATTGTTGTCTTTGATTTTAGTCGTGTAGATGTTTATGTCCTGGGTAAAACTGCTGCTGTATGATAGTAATTTGGTCCGTCGATGTCATGCATTTGGTGTTTCTGTCTTCAAATTTTCAAAAGTAATTCACGAGTCAACCTGTCCATTACAGCTAAGTTGTGAGGAGGAAGACTGAGGAAGTGTAAGAAATATCAGCTGATCACGTGTCAGTCACGCGCAAGCGATGATGTAATTCTTTGGGCGTTTGCAGGGGGACTTAGAAGAATGCAAGAAACCTTCATCAATGATAACTCTCAAGGACTGCATATTCTATTTTATCTCAATTGAGAAGCTCAAGTTAATATCTTCTCGTCTAATTCTCGAGAATCATCATATCATCATGTCCGCTAGAAAATTCATCAGTGGTGCGACACCAATTTCACGTTCAGTAATTCTCCTGCCCAGAGATTCAATGCACGTGAGGTTACCAGCCCGTGGCACTATGGCTTCGACTTCGATGTCCAGAGAATATCAGAACGATGTAATCTCGGAGTCCAGCCCGAAAATAGCTACTGAAGAGAAGATAGCAGTGAAGGATGCAGAGGGGCAAAAGATTGAGAGGCCAACTGAAGTGGCGGGAAAGAAGGTAGATGGAAACAATGGAGAGAAGTCGGAGAAGAAGAGGAAGACAATTGCCGAAATGGATGAAGATTTGAGGGCAAAGATGGAAGGAAGAGAGGGTGCAGCTGGGGTGTCATATGAAGGAGGAAAGCCGGTGACCGATGGATTCGGGAGGGGGGTGAAGAGTAATATGTTCAGGGTTATTTGAGGAGATCAAGGTTGAGTTTGCATATATATGGTGGAGGAGAGAAGTCTTAGTAGAAAGGAACGATAAGACGTGAGAACTTGAGGTTCCACAAGATACGGATGCCAAAATACGTATTGCATTACTGCAATATCAAACTACTTACAATGCGAACGAAAGTCGTCAAATCACCATTTTGAGTGTCTCAATGTATTTCCGTCTATGGAAGTCGTTTTTAAACAGCAAAAAGGCTGCATACTTCCAAGTTAAGAAGCCACGACTTCACACGTCCTTTTAATCGCAGGAATTCCCCCTTTATCAAACGTGGCCATTAGAAGCCACAGCCAAATCTCAACTACCTTTACAAATCCCTAAGAAATTCATGTCTCCAATCCTATTAATTACGCCTACAAGTTCTTACCTATTAAACAATGTGTCTTTGTTTATTCTGGCTTAAATGCAAGTGTAAGGTTTTTCGACGAGACCAGAATGGCAGTTGCAATCAACATATCACTCATGATCGAATATCTCAATCCGAGAGTGAATCACAACCAACACGTCTAGGAAGGAAGGAAAAGAAGAGGCACAATACAGCGGGACAATCTCATTCTCGTAATTCAAGTAAACAAAAACATCCCAATAGCTTTACGCAAGGAGCAAATTTCGGTATCGAAAATAATAGTGGTCTGAGAACATATCACATGCCAAGACTGAGAAGAACGAAGACTTTCAGAATTACGAGAGACTCAAGAAGGAATACAGGCTTTTGAGCAAGAAAAAAGATGGACGATCGCAAGGATCCGGAAGCGGGGAGCGGTAAATAATCACAGACCGATACCCTTGAGTATGACTTCAATTTTTCAAGAGCGAAAAGGGAGCTCCTAAGGGAGACCCCAACGAACGCTTCAGAGATGGAAAACCACTCTCGGAAAAAGAAGAAGTTCAACCTGGGGACTCCGAACGTGGTATGCAAGACGGCGTTGCAGCGTGCGGCAATGTGTTCAATCCTTCAACGACCGACAATGATAATGATATATCGCATTCAAATACCGATCGGAGTCATAGTTTCAGTTCAAACGGAATGAATACTTGTCTAGATCTATATGAGAAACCTCGTTGGTAAGTTTCATTCACTCCTATCGAACTCCCACACTTCTAGACAGCAGCATCGAGTTAGAAGAGAGCAACGGAGACACTGCAACATTGGCTCTTCTGCTGGCAATTTTTAAACCGGGAGCAGTTTGATTGAACTCATATGATCCCAACAATCAAACTAACTCAGAATGGCAATAGCGGTTTAGTCCGCCTAGAGCAAGATGGAACCGACGACCAAGAAATAGAAAAATACGAGGATAGTTTCTGTCGTATAACTGGCCCTACTACCTATCTTCTGTAGTCAGAAGAAGAACAGATCAGGGATACAATGATTGGAAGTGACCTTATTCTCGATAGGGGAAAAATACATTCTTGGAGAGTTGAAGGAAATAAGGACCTAGCACATTTTGTGTTGCGACCACTTCCTCGTCTTGATTGGAGGATCGGCGAGGATAACAGTCTGTTTCTTACGAAGGCCTTTGCTGGCTTTAGTGGAGAAACGGTGGCCAAAGAATAAGTGTGATAAAACTATGTGAATTGTGAGAGGGCGACTCTTATAATGGACGAGCTGGAAGAATACATGTCTACATATGTCTTTTAGTTTCTCTTCTTCCTTCACCTCTATGCATCTCTCCAAGTTTGCCGCGAGGCGCAACTTGCACAAGTTCTCAATCAGTTTCTGCTCTCCAACCCTTGTTCTCGCAATCTGCCTGATATCAAATTTTGATTTTTGAAATGGAAAGAGCACAACTGACAAGCAGATCAATTAGCGTGGCCGAAAACCCAGACCGAGTAGTTACTGTAGATGAATTCTACGAAATTGTCTCAAACGGCGAGGGGTCTCATCTCGCATACCACATTGCATGCGCAGGTACTTGGGGGTAGGCTTAGTTTCGAATTCATGAAGGCGTTAGGTTTAAGAATAGTGCATGATATGGCTTACTTTACGCCAATACAACCCTGTGTGGCATTGGACAGAGTGAGGCTAATAACAAGAGGATGGCATACATTACAAAGCAAACATAGCATAGAAACAGTATAGACAACCCAAAACCAATGCCATTACTTTTCAATATTGATTCAAAGCATGATCAGTACTTGGGACAGTGTTGTGTGCTCAGTTGATCGTGGAGCTCGTCGAACTCAGTCCGGAAACGAAGGTAAAATTGAGGATGCAAAGTCTGTGAAGTAAGGAATGTGTTTCGACAGGTCGAATAACTTCTTTTGAATCAATTTATGATGTGCACTAATTAATATCTGTTGGGGAAACTTCCATATTGATTGGAACGCAGTGGAAAATCCCAGGGTGTCCGAAGAGCTAGCAATAGACTTTCCTCTATTGTAGCTTGTCAGGTTCTCCCTTGTAATTTGAGATGTCAGATGTGCAACGTTAGATTCTCGAGTGCTATGAGTGGTGGGCTGTTTACAATTGGCCAGGCCTTGATTACCGATATGATGGAGCCAAGAAAGCTAAGAGATGTTTTCTGGTCTGGGGGTGTGATCGGGACTTGTGGATTTTATGTTATGGATTGTGGATCTGTCAGGATAAGGTATACCTTTTAGATCTTTATCCAAAGAATTGCATGACACTTCATGTGTGTCTGTGACGCTAAATCGTAAGCAATAAAGCTTCATCGTGCCGTTTTCAGATTGAAGTAGAGGTCCTTCGGTATGGTGTAATATCCACGGTACTGACCAAGAAGAGTGGAGATATTTGTCGCATATACAACCTGGCCATGATTCATTTGAGGGAAGTGGAAACAAAACTTTGCGCCTCTCATTACGTATCTCTCAATTTCGATACTTATTTCGTCCAATGATATGAAGTACCAGGTTCACTTGTCGTCATCGGAGATACCGCGTAGATCAACGCATAATAGTATTCTGGCTAGCCGTAGCCGTGTAGCTATATATCTGTTTAATGAGATAGGTAAGCAAAAATCTTATACGGAAGCCTTTTATGTGCTACTCATAATTTCATTGCATTGATACATGAAGGACGAGCTTCTTTCTATGATTTGCAGTACTCAGTCGGAGTTTCGCTGAGGAATCTTACCAACAAAGTGAGAATTCCTTATCACAAGAGAGTGATCATTTACCTCAATGACCTTTAGGGGATTAACCTCTAGGGTATATATCATATCTCACCTTACAACCGTCCTCTGCAGTACGTCATGCAGACCAGGTAGTGGAAATATGGTAAGTATTGTTGCATATCTGTAGCCAGGGCAGGGGGTGTTGGCTTCGGCTATCATTACCTATTGTTATTTTCTAAACTGTAGTACATTGTTAGTATCCCACCCAATTGACCCCAGTCCCTGCTCGAATGAAGTTGTTTGTTGCATGTCTAAGCCAGGGTCGGACACCTTCTCCTCGGCTAAATTTTCCTAAATTTTATGGTCTATGTTTATTTAATAACCGAGAGGGAACATCACTTCTATATTTCATCTTTGCAATGAGTTTGTAGGAGAGATATAGATCATGAAATAACCTGTATCTGTTGGAACTTGCTTTGATAGAATTGTTATGGGGTTTGAGTGCTCATTGTGAATGGGGGTCCTGCTATAATAGCAGCTGAAGGGGGTTTTATCATTATACAACCACCACGACTGTATGTATCATTGGAGATTGAGGAATGGGATGGGGAAACTATTTGTCAACTTTTCAGTTGTCAACATGGAATCTTGAACTTTTAAGTGTCCTAGGAATATGAAAGGAATTGTAATTGCGGCTAGAATGAGATCAGGAACCACGGCAAGCTATATTCGATATATACTCCGATGATGCACCCACCACGTTCTCTTTCTAATCCTAATTACACACTAATTTATAGACAGGAACAATTGGATATAAACTTCTTCCAATCAAAGAGACCAGAGTAGTATTGTTGCACATCTCAAGCCTATGCAGGGGTTTCTAAGTTAGTGTTTCTAGGATTGAAAGATAAAGTCAAGATGTCTATGAGGTTCATTCACAGGGGGTAAGGGCTGGAGAGATTTCTCCGAATCCAGTAGTTTAACAAAAAACTCTTTTGTTGCATATCAGATCCTGGGTAGGGATCTGAAATATTTCTACTAGCTCCAAACCAATAACCTAAACCCCCTTCTTATACCGATTAGGATCACTGGACTTATTCATCCTCCTATCCTCCAATCAAACCACAAGACATCAGCTATGTTGTATGCCGCAAGCTCAGGCAGAGATCGAGATAAAGTTCCACTAGCTTAAAGTATAATAAAACTTTCTTTGCCTTCAGCATCATAGAACTAAGGAATCTGCTTTGTTGCGTGTCGCAAGTCAAGACAAGGGTCATTAAGGTTTTCTCTTTCCCAGATCAAGATTGAATGTACAGTTTTGTTGCACGTCTGCACAGGGGGCAGGGATTCATCTATAAACCATCATCCACTAGTTGCTGCTTGTCAGTTGAAAATTCAATATAGCACTTGAGTAGCTAATCACCTAGGCAACCTCTAACTTTAAACACATCCTGAGATCATTGCACCATCCACATGTGTGCTAGGGATACGAAGTAAATATCAACACCTGCTAATTAATTCCCAGTTCATTATCATACATATATGTAGAGTACTACAAGATTGATATTTACAAGTTTCGATCGTAGAGATTTGTGATATTATGAGCTGGTAAATACCTACCTGAGTGCTCAGACTGCTGTCTTAGATCTTAACTTCTCAAAGCTCGAGGTTGAAGCTAATTTCGGGACTGTGTCTGCAATTCACCTTGACAATGGCGATGAAGTGATCTTCTTCAATCTGAAAGATATGGTCATCTTATTCACTTTCTCGAAATGCTTGCTTGCTCGCTGCTTTTGATGGTTTCCTCACCGCCCGGGCCTCTCTTCAACCATTATGACAAAAAATAACTACGAAAGTCTTCCATATTAGCACACAAAGAAGAGCTGTTGGTGAATCAAAGCATCTGTTGATTCAAGTCCACTTTCCTATGAATTGTGGGTTTGTGTACACTGATCATGTGATTTCGTTTACGTTTAGGGGAGGTTCTATGTTTTGCTTTAGGCCACTTTCGTCCAAAAATGTGCTCTACGTGGGGATAGAGAAAAATATGCTGATTCAATCATTTAAGAGGACAGCAAAAATGATGTGAGTCACCAAGTATATGCTGGAAGTTTGGCAGAATGTCATGGGATCCACCACCTCTTGAAGAGCGGGAGCGGCAACAACCCTAACTCTGTTTCCCGAGACAACCTCAAAATTGCAAAGTATTTCTAAAATTTCTAGCGTGTTTTTGAAGCAGGGATTAAAATTAAGGCCCCAAAGAGAGGAAAGATAATGCGTAAGTCTTCAGTCTTGTGTGCTGCTCAAAATCAACTTATAATCCTCCGCATTTGAAAAGCAAGTTCTTCCCAATCTTCATGTAATACTTCAAAACAATGGAGAGTGAGCGCTGGAACACTTGCTCAGTCCTCTAAGCAAACAAAGTATGTGGAAAGTTTTCCTTCTTCCCATTCATCCTTTCATACTCTCAGACTCTATCTATGCCACTTGGGCTGTGAAAAATATATTGTAGCCTTGTTTGTCAATAGTGACAACAATCGTTACTTGTTTGCGAAAGAGTTACAGGCAGCTAACAGCTCATAGAATTGATGAGAAAGAAAGAAAGATACAAGTCCTTAGGGCCGCTGAACAAACACCCAAGAGTGAGTCACAATCCACTGAGTACAATCAATCACCAGATGTTCCTGAATATTCATGTATCAGCTTGATATATTATCATCTATGAAATAATCAAGATACGAATGGTGCTTTGCGCCATCTGCCGGTTTTTTGAACCGCCTTGCGAACCTCATTTACCTTCCAAATGCAACGAGCGCGTACTGACTTTACACTTGCAATTCATCAAACACTCTGCGCAATAAATCGCTGGATACTAGTATCTCGCCTATACTTAATATCGAGGGTATATCGTGATCTCTGGTGGGTGCTTGACTGGGCGTAGGCCATCAGCAGAACTCACTGGATGTTCCTCTGCTACTTGTTAGTTAGTTGTAGTATCAACCTGGTTGTTTTTATACATACGACAGAGGCGGATAAAGTTGAGATCGGATTCTCTACTGTAAGAGTATATCTCTTCAGCAAAGCTGTGATTCAAGCAACATGGTTCTTAGTAAAGATGGCCTAGAAAATTAACGACTTCAATATACCTAGATGGTATAGAGAAAATATCAGACTTCTGGGTTGTCATGACAAACAACCATATTGTCTCTAATTTCAAACCGGCTTCACACATGTGAGTTACTTACTCTCTTGCACCCCAGTGGCGGTATTGTACTCTATTTCGCGGAATATTCATCTCAAAGCAAGATGGCTCAACTCGCACAAATCACTCTTTCTCAATAGATAGCCATTGAGTCTAAAACTTTCTTTTGAATAATGAGGTCGTCAGTTTTTACCGACTGCTGGTACAAACTGATGACCTTATCAAGACATCGACAGATGTCATGAAAAAGTAAGGTAAGACAACACACCATCACAAACCCATGTATGGGAAGCTCCGCGAAAAAGTAAAAACATGAGATTCTTTGTACTTCCCACGCAATTTTGAAGACACTTTTCTGATAAATGGATGACTCTGTAGGGAAGAAGCAATCTACTTGCTTCAATTACAAATGCGATGAGAGAGTGGCTCTCTTAACAGTCTAAAAAATGCGTGGAACATGGGCTGTGGCTGGTCCCGCTTTGTTCGCAGCATGGAAAACTTTGGTCTTTCGAAGGACATTCTCCATGAGGCTAGTATCAAAAACAGCATTCGAAAATCCAGGGGGAGCTGGTTTGTATGACTCACTCTGGATTCTTGAATGGCGTTTTGAGTCGTGCAAACTAATTACACACATAATTTTGATGAATACTACGCAGTTGGAGGGGAGGGGCATGGCAATGGCTACGAACAGGCAAGGAGGGCGACCCCACAATACAGTATTCACCCCGCTCATCAACCTATCTCTGATCATGATCAGCTCGATCCTGCGTATACCCATGTCTCTCATTATTCGCCATATTCTCAACAGCAACAAGCATCGGGTCCAAAAGGAACGAAATTTCAACAACCTGATGCCGAGATGATAACTTTGACATGAAAACCATTAGTCTCGAAAACCCCGTCAACTGTCTAGGTCACGACGTAGGACTTTCTAAAGCTCTTCCGGATTCCTGGACCAGAGGGACAAAAGGAGCTGACAGATAGGTGATAGACCCCACACTCTGTAGTACTTCTGATGTATTACTAACTAGACATTTGCAGCCTCCAGCGGCTTACTTCCGCACAAACCAAAGATTATTCAAACTGCTCCAGCACAAGAGCTGATAAGCAAGCTGAGGGTTAGCGGGTGTAGAGGAGGAGCACTTGACTTCCCTGAGCATCGGGTTGACAGACACGAGGAGGAAGCGGGGGTTCGGGGGTTGTGAAGGAGGAACGGTTGGCTTTCTTGATCCTGTATTCACCTTGTGTGAAGAGATTGGCTCACTAGATAGTATATAGAACTAGTCTGTGGATGATGCCATCCCTGTCGAGGACCTTGTTCCTCAGGGAATCTCAGGACGATATCATCCACAATTGGTGGACCAGGAAGGCAACAGGAAGCTCACCGAGAAGAAATTAGAGATCGCTACATTGATGGTAAATAGCCTTGACAGCAATGAGTTCTATTTTCTTCTCGGTGAGCTTCTTGTCCCCTTTAGGTGAACGATAAACCATCTCCATCCAAAACTGACATTGGCACCTTTGATCTTCTTTCCAAGTAAATTCGCAAAAATCCATGTCCGAGTTCAAGACAAGTGTATTTTTACGTAGAGTTAATATCTTCGAAGTCTTTCTTTACCTGTCCTTCTATTCAGTGCAGTCTTGGTAAATACTTATAATAGTTGTCCTCAACGTGATAACATGCATGGCGCTGTCCTACTTTTGCGAGTCTAATCTCCATGATGGCACAAAAATTTCGAGATTGTAGAATATGATATGGATTGACACCATCGATGTTGCAATAAGACCTGGATGGCTGACAAGCATCGCCATTTGATACTAAGTACAGACCGCTTCTGATTTAGTATTAGCGAAATTCTGCCCTTCAATCTGCGAACAGGCTTCCCCACAAATAATCGGCCGCATCTCCAAGTCCAAAGAGCCGATCGGGACACATTTACGAAGCTCTCAGCCCAAGCTTTCTTCTCCCCAAAGTAATTTTATATTGAATAAGATTGATATATCACCCTTTATTATAAATCCTACCGAATGACTTGTTGACAGATAATTTACATCTTTGATCCTCTAACATTTTCAACCTTTACAATTCAAAAACATATAAAACAAAACTCGAGTCTACTCCTTTACATCAGTTACGAGACATATCTCATTATTCGCAATCGCAAACGTCAAAATGGTATGTACTTTTACTTTTCCCCTCGTTTTAAACTTTTGCGGCACTTTGTTTTCCTAGATGACCGTTTGGTTATATACTCTTCTCTACCTCTTCCTCTAATTCGCATTGAACATCTCTCCAAAAACTCCAATTCTTATTCCAGGTTATTAAATTCGCAAACCCTCAAACTAATCCTCTTCCCCAGGTTCAAACACCCGCCCAACGCAAAGCAAATCTCAAGTTCGCTGCCGTCAATGAGAACAAACAAGGAAAATCAGAAGCTCAATTGCACAAGAAGGAGTTGAAGAAACAGAAGAGCCCTATTAGCAAGGGTTGGTTATGTAGGTTTTGATTTCTCATTGTGTCTTTTCTTCATGGAAGGGAAGAGGGATTAGGAATTGAGGGCCGCGGAGGAAAAGCAGGGAGGTCGGGGGACTGAGAAGAGGGGAGGTTTAAAAAGGAGTTTGATTGGTGTGGGAAAGGGGCGTTTCTCAATCGCTCAACGAATGCCTATTGAAAAAGTTGGGTGGAAGCAGAAGTCCTATGGACAGACAGGAACAAGTCACCGCCCAGCGGAATCTGCTTCGTAGAGGAATTTTGAGATATCTCACTATGCGCAAGACTCAAGCTAACAACCCAATCAATAGACCTGTTCGCATTTATCCTTATTGGCGGATTATTTGTCGACCTCCTTTTCCGTGTAGTTTCCTATTTCAGCGGCGGTAAATAAGCGCATCGCATTCTATCTTATTTCGATTCATCTATTCGATTCTCGCGATCATATATGTCAACTAAAAACGGAGGAAATGATGATTTGCATTGTATACAACCTAGATCATGTCGCGTAGACGGAGGCTTACGAGCTATCGATATTCTAGGGGTTGGACTTAAGTCTGCAATTGAGAGAAGCAATTGCGAGATTTGTGGATGGGAGTTTTATTTGGGGCTCGTTTTGTTATTCCATTTTTTGTATCCGTTAAAAGTAACTGGATTTGATGGTCAAGGGGGTTTTTCACATGGGATCAATATCAATGAATGATTGATTTAGCGCTCCATATACTTTGTCATGTCGATTGAACAAATTTTAAGCTCGAAAAGATATCTCTGGCACGAAAGTGCGATATGTCTCAAATACCTTGATGTCTTCCATTTCCGTGCACATATTCATTGGTGGATCGAAAGCCAATAATTACGGCACAGCTACAACAAATATGCACACCTGCTTGATTTCCATGAACGATTGTTGCGTTACAAATTCTAACTATACCTTGCATTAAGATATGTTTATCTTTCATTTGGTTCTATCTATCTCTCTACTCATTACTTCGCTAAATCTAGGAGTCGAGGAAATACAAGATGGGGAGAGATGAAGACAACTTTTAGAACTCCCATAACCCCAAGATGATAGCTGACATAAACAGTTGATCCATGGATACTAAAATTTCACTCAATCAACCCAGCAAAACAGATTACCCGCTCCTATCTCATTCAATTACCCACTTGAATGTAACCCTATGCGCCCAAACCTCTCCTCTTTCCACCGCCATCATGCTTCATCTTCATCCCATAATCATACTGTCTCTCCAACTCACTCTGCACTTTTTGAATATCTCCCTTTCCCTTCGCCTCCACCCCCTTTCCACTGACAGCGCCGCCCTTTCCAGCCCCGAGTAACCTCAAAAACTTGCTTTTCCTTTGCGCATCGCCATCCAGCGCATCTGCATTCCACTGAGCCGCTACTTCTTTCTCAACTTTTGGTTCCTCAGGCTCTTCAGTGGGTTTGGACTTCTTCTTCTTCGAAGATTCCTTTTCCTCCTTGGAGCGCTTGCGTTTTTTGCTTTCCTCTGCTACTGGTTCTGGTTGAGGAGTTTCCTCTTTGACAACGATAGGGGTGGATTTAGCTGCCTTTTCAGCCTTCTTGCGGGCTTTCTTCTCTTCTTTAGTTTCCTCTGTTGGTTCTGGGACCGCGGCCGGTGTTGGTTCATCGACGACAACTTTTGCGGCCTTTTCGGCCTTCTTGCGAGCTTTCCTCTCTTCTTTACTTTCCTCCACTGCTTCGAAAGTTTCCTTTTCGGCCTTTTCAGCCCTTTCAGCCTTCTTGCGGGCCTTCTTCTGTTCCTTCGTTTCCTCGGGTTGATTTAATGCCATTTCCAGACTATCCAATAAATCGACGCCTCCCTCATCATCGTCCTCTTTGACGTTCTCTGTCGTAGGCGCATCTCCATTCTCTTCGACCTTCTTGGCCCTCTCAGCTCTCCTTAATTCCTTCCTCGCTTTTCTTTTTTGCTTTCCCTTCAAATTCACTACTCCCAGCTTCGCCTCTTCTTCCTTCTTTGCCCTTTTCTCGGCTTTCTTTTCGGCTTTGCGCTTTATACGGGCTTCCTTCAATGCAGCCTTCTGTTCTTCGGTCATTACTTTTGGCTCTTTCTCATATACACCCATTATTTTCTCTTGTTTTCGTGTATCCTTCCTGACGCGCTGTATTTCTTTTTTCACGATTGCATTTAATTGGCTCTCATCTAGGTTGAATCTGGGTTTCTGTTTCTTCTCTTCTCGTTTCTTGGCCTTGGTCTCTTCAGAATCTTCTTCGTTATCGCCCTCGGAGTCGGAATCGGAATCAGAGTCGGAGTCAGAATCACTGTTCGATTCATTTTCAGAATCAGAAGCTTCCTCGTCATCCTCGTCATCATCGTTGTCGCCCAAAATCTCGTTTTTTGCTGCAATGGGATCAAAAACAACACCCATTTTCTGTGCGTTTCTTCTCTTCGCCTTCATTAACCTCCTAAATCTAGCTTCTTCCCTTTGTCTTCTTCTAAGATCCCTCTTTGCATTTCCAGCTTCTCTCTTAGCCATCGCGATCCTCTGCTCGATTTGTCCATCCGAAATATCCCATAATGCTAACCAATTCTCCTCTCCTTCTGGCAGAGCGACTCCCTCTGGAATAATTGGTTTAGGTGGAACAGGTTTTGGCTCGTACATCTTCTTCTTCTTGAGTGCCGTCTTCGAAATGTGTGATTTTTTCTCTCCGTCAAGAAGATGAAGTCTTTCCGGATTGATACCTTCTGGCACAGTAGTAGTATCTTCATTTTGAACTGACTGCTTCCCTTCGACTAGTTCTTGTTTCCTCTCCAAACTCTTCTTGCTCTTCACGGTTCCATCCTCCAATGCAACTACCTCTCCCACGTTAAAGGAAACTCCACTAGGATCATGGACCGCGGCCAGTTTCTGGGCTTGGTTGATGGCATTCAAGCGAATCTTATAACGTTCGACATCGATTGCGTGAAGACGATTCCTCTCCTTATTTTTGTTGTATTTTTCTGGGTTACGAGTCTAGAAACACAGAATTGATCAGTTCCTTCCACCCTACTAGCCAACACTAGAAACCCAAAGACTTACAGCTCGTCTAGTCATGATACCGTTTAATTTTCTAGCCTTCTTTGCATCGGACTTGGCCTTCTTCTTCTCTTTCTTCGCCGTATTTCGTACTTCGCGCGCAATTCGCGATCGCTCCTCTATATTCCCAGTTAATTAAAATTCTCCATCCCACTTCAAACAAGGCAAAAGCTCCCTGATTCTATAACCGGGCCATTCCTAATGAATATGCAAAAAGCAAACGAACCTACCTTTAGTAGCTCCAATAACCTTCGGCTTTCCAGCGGACAGAGACTTAGCTCTATAACCCGCATCGCGCTTTTTCATAGGTTGATCGAACTCATGGGTCTTATCCACTCCCCCGAGAGGAATGAAATTTGCTGAGGTTGCCATATTGACTATGTGTAAAAGAATTACACTCGGAGAAAATCTGAACGAGAGTTTGAGTCTTGAAATGCGATTAGGAATCTTTTTTTTGCTCGATGTTGGTCCGAGCTCTGGCTCCGATAAGGATAAGGATTGAAGTCACGTGTATGAGCCCCCCTTAACTACAAGGAATTCTGCATACTTCAAGTCAATTGAGAGAGAAACAATCGAACACTTTGTACAAATGCATTCACACGGATAATCTACAGAACTACATTGTGATAAAAACTCAAAAGCTTTTAGCCCATGATTACCTTTATGGTATCTGTTGCACGCTCCATACGCCATTGAATGCTTCCTAAACGCTATGCATATTACGCCTGTTCCATGACCTCTTCTTCGACCTTTGGCTTCTTCTTTTTCTTCTTTGGCTTTACGACATCTGTAATCGTTGGAGCCATGGAAATTTCGCCTTCGCCTTCTCCTTCGTCAACTACAGTTTTCTTGGCCTTTTTCTTTTTCTTAACCACTGTCGCTACTTCGCCTTCTACTGGTTTGGTCTTCTTCTTCGTCTTCTTCTTCACCACCGTTCCTTCTGGTGGAACGTCTTGTGCAGCGTGGATTCTCTCATTCGCTCGCTGCATCTCCAATCGAAGCCTTTCTACCTCTTTCATAGCCTTTACCATCTCAGCATCCTCTTTCTGCTGCCGCTCAAAGTCAATTCCGCTAGTATTGTCACCCTCAAGGGAAAATTGGCCGATATGACTCGAGTCTACTTGTAAAAGGGATTGTTTCCCTTTTGCCATTCGCGCCTTGACGGGTCCATCAGTGCTGTTCTCAGAATCGTTTGCAGGCGTAGAAGTTCCACTCAGGTTCAAAGTTTCATCGGCAGCCACTTGTATTCGTTGACGAGGCTTTCTCGAGGGCTTTTTAGTATTCGATGTGTTTAGACTTGTCTTGCCCAAGTCTAGCTGCATGATTGGTATGGCATCGATGTCTAAATCTGGTCCATTGTTGTTTTGAATAATGTTATGAAGAGGCGTTGAAGTGCCAGAGATACTACCGTCAGTCGGTGCAATATAAAAGGGATCATCTCTATTTCTTTCAAGTCTTTCCGCTTTCCGTCGCGCAACGATATCTGGATCTAGATATGACTCTTCGCTGCCTTGTTGATAAGACTGAGCAGGTTGGTCGGGACTTCCGCCAAGACGATTGATAGCAGGCTCATTTGATGAAATTGAAGTAGGCTCTGGTTTCTGATGATAATAGACTTCGAATTCGTCGTTTTCGGGCTCATCGAAGGATATCGTGTCTACGTTGCGCAGTAGGTTGTGCAAATTTGGATTGATTGGCTGATCAAGATCCAAATTAGATGGCAACGGAACATTTTTCTGCGCACTAGCTGCAACAGAATTTAATTCCTGCCCCTGAATAGAGAAGGGAGTGCTTGTGTAAGTAAAAGTGGTGCATCTTGCTGAACAGATTCCGAGGACGGCTCTTGACCATTTGTCGCTTCCGCTGCCAACTTTAACAGCTCTGAAAATTCAACTGCCCTCTCCTGGACCTCTAAATCGGGGTGCATTGCAAGGGGTTCAATGGCATTTATAATGCGTGCCATTAACAGTGACATCATTGTCTTCCTTTCAACCGTCCACAATGAATGCTCGTCATCGGCTATGATCGCAAAAACCTTTGGCAATGCTTGGAGGTACACAATGAGACTCTCAGCAGACGTCGAAACCTTGGCAATATGCAGTAAGGCTGCCATTGTATTTTCTGGGGACTCCAGATAAGAAGCGTACTCTCCAATCATCCATGATATCGGACGGAGTGCTCCGTTCCCGGAGCTAACTTGACTCGACGTATCGTTAAAAGCTAGTATCAGTATTGAATCAGCAGCCCTGGCCGCTTGGGATCGAACTGCTTTTACCTTGACGGCAACATTTCGCAATTCATCTCCAATTCTTTCAGAAATATCGTCATCTGAGGATTCGTCCATTTCTTGGTTTGAGGTCGCATTTGTGATAGGAGCATTCCTGACGAGTTGAATTAAAATATCGATATACCAGTCGAAATCGACGAGATTAGCATAATTGTTTATCGAGCACATTTGGAGTATTCTGGTGATGACATCCACCTTATAGTCATCAGGCAATAACAAATCTTGTGATGACCCTCTATCAGACCTGATCGCAACTTCCGGAGCCTCGTCGTCTGAATCTGCTTCGGGTTCAATGTGTCCAGCTGGACGAGGATTTGAACTACTTGCAGGCATTGAGGGAGAACTTCGGAGTTGTCTCATTAATCTCCCAACAATCGACATCAGATTGTCGCTGCTGACCATACCTACAACTAAGTCTAATGCGCGTAAGCGAATTGAGATATCAGGACTATCAATACAGTCCATTATTACATCTTCTTGTTGAGCGACAAGAAATGGGTGAGTAACAACAATCTTGTTGAAAGCGAGTAGAGCGACATATTTTACTGTAAATCTTTAGCATCGGTACCTTGCTGAGGAACTCAAGACTTACGATTAGGGTCTCCCTCAACCATAATCATACCCCGCAGCTTGCTCACACAAAGAGTGGCTATCTCTTCCCCGCCTGCCGATTCCTCACTGCTTCCTAGAATTCCGCCTAATATAATGCCATTTATACATTCATATAGCAATGACATTGCTGGAGTGGTTCGAATGATAGATGTAAGTGGTGGTAAAAGTTTCTTGACCAATCTTGGCTCAAGCGGAGTCAAGGTAGCGAACTAGACGTATGTCAATATGTAGTTTCTAGTACAGGATTTGAAACTGACCAATTTAATGAGTTTGATGGCCATCCAATTATTTCCACTATCAACAAGGAGCTCGAATAACCTTGGGGCGAGTGGTAAAAAGTCTTGAGGTCTCCGCCATCCCAATTCACAAACTACATTGACAATTGCAGCGGTAACACTTGGATCTTCGCCCTCATCCATCAATCGCTCTTTGATTTTGGGCCATGCCGGACGTAATGTTTCTGGGTAGACTAGGGCCAATCTATAAAGTGTGACAATAGTTTTCTTGCGAATCGTTGGATGGGAATGTGTCATTCGAGGTAGTAAGTCTGAGACAACCGATAGTGCCAGTGAAGGAGTAATGACATGCGGTAATGTTATGATTGGTAGAGACATTGTTGTCGGTGTCGCGGAACTCAAATCCTGTATATGCCTAAGTATAATACTTAAGAATCACTTCGAATATCGTACCTTCTTCAAGAGATTTGTAGCCAACATCAGAACTTCAGTATCCGGTCGGAAACTTTGCACAGCGCCCAAATATCCGACTCGTTTCTGCAGGTATTTTGGCGAGGACATAACTTCGAGAACATGAAAGGAAGCCCATGACATATCATGTCCAAACATTTCCAGGTAAACCAGTTTCAGCAAGGCCGTAGCCTTGAGGTCTGCGTTTTATCCGTCAGTTAAAATGCACCCCCTTCTTCTGCCATAGACTCTAACCCATGTCGGATCCTTTGATTTCCGCACGACATTCTTTCAAACTATTTTGAATATACTCCTTCTCGTTGCCTTTGTGGTTTCGCAGACCTCGAATGAGGTCATACAACGACTTTTCAAACCTGCTAAAGCTTTAGTACATCATCCTGAATGAAAGTATGGTTGTTTTGAGCAAGGGCGTACATCTTTAAGGACCTATATTTGTATTGAGTGGTCCTCCATTAAGAAATTAGATTAGGGGAGGGTTGGGTGTCTAACAGATACGACGCGCATGACTTGAGGCTTCCTGGAATTTGGTGGAGATTAGAAAATAGATGTGATTGTTCCAGTGCTATAATGAGTTTCTATGTTGACCTAAGATGCAAGTGTCCATCCGATACCCATACCCCCACTAGCTTTACACCGCCCGCGTCGATAAAGATATTAAGGCATCAACATTACAGATAAGGCATAAACTTTAAGAAACGTCAAAACAGTCGTGAGAGCTAAACTTTATGTGGAGAGCTTTACAATCACAAGCTGTCCCTACTTTAATCGAGCTTACAACCCCGGATTTTCATACTGTACTCTTCTTCTTCCACAAAAGACACATCTAGAACATCCAGAATACCACAATCATGTCCTCTGCACTCCTACACCCACCTGCACATCTTCCGCCAGCACTGGCCTTACAAAACTCTCAACAAGCTCCATCTATATTGCGAAACACACCTTCATCGATATCATCATGGTCCTTAAGCTCGATTTGGACAGCTGCGGAATCGCCAGAATTGTGGACTACTTACGAAAACCTATTAATGTCATGCTTGCGAACTGGTGATGAAAAATCTGCGCAGTTATGCATCAAGCGACTCCAGGAAAGGTTCGGGGTTGAAAATGAGCGGGTTATGGCAATGAGAGGATTGCTCTGTGAAGTCAATGCAGAAGACAATGCAGCATTACAAAAAGTACTAGACGGATACGAACAAAACTTGTCGGACAATCCAAATAACATGGTAAGCTTACTCGAACGTGTTTCCATACAAACACTTACTGAGCTGTGTAGCCTATCTTGAAACGTCGTATTTCGGTTCTCAGGTCACTTGGAAAAACCTCAGAGGCAATTACCGCACTCAATGAGCTGTTGGACTTATCCCCCACGGATGCAGAATCCTGGGCAGAGTTGGCGGATCTTTATGTTTCGCAGGGCATGTATCCACAAGGAATTTTTGCATTGGAAGAGGTCCTACTCATCACACCTAATGCATGGAATGTAGGCGACCTAGTATCTTTCATGGAAGCTTTAATATGCTAACAACTGAACTCAGATGCATGCCCGACTCGGAGAAATTCTATACATTGCCGCAGGTGTGAATGATTCGAATTCGGACCGGTACCTTGCAGACTCTTTGCGAAGATTTTGTAGAAGCATCGAATTATGTGATGACTATCTTCGTGGATACTATGGCTTGAAACTGGTTGGTTTACCCCTATTTTGACAAATCAATTTTAACACACCACAGGCTAGTAGTCAACTTCTCCGCAAGCCCCCAACAAGTCGAAACAGCAAACCAGATAATAGTCTGCCCTTCCCAGATACAAACACAATTGAGAAGCTGAATGAGACTGCTACATCTAAATTATCGGAAATCGTCCGACGAAGTGCTGCTAAAGAACCTGGCTGGGAGGGTTATGACGAAGCCTCCCTCATCGCCGCTCGTGAATTATTGAATAGAGATTCGGGTTCTATCACTCGTTGATATTCATAGAAATTGATCAGTTCTCAGAATGTGGAACATGCAAGGCACATCATCTTGATCCTGGAGACACAAGATCCACATTTTTGAACATGAATTCCTATCATTATTTCAACGTCGGATGTATGCACTCGCACATTCAAAAGTGCAAGGTTCGATATGGTTTTTCACTTCGAAAATTTCTTCCATCTATAAATTACGGTTACGACTTGCATGAGAATGTTACCGTTCAAATCCGGCATTTCAAATGTCATGGGCTAGAATTGGACAATCGAAAGGTAGGTTACAAGCCCCTTCCGAGGTCGTGGCACCAGTAGGAACGCATTCATGAATTTCGGTGCCCAATCATTGAATTGGCGATTAGCTTTGCCACATTGGGCAAGAGGCTCGGAATTCTTGGGCATCTTTAGGCTGTTAAAAAAGGCGGTGACGAGGTATTTCTTAGGCGGCTCTAATTATTTGAACCTATCCGAACCTGAAAGAAACAATTCAGAGATGAGTCTTTTAGAATCGTGACAACGCACGGGTTTAGAAGGCCTGGTATATGTAGATAGAGTCAGCCTTGAGGGTGGTCGATTACAGCTGACACCGCAATAATTCCTTGATTTTTATCCCGAATACTACACAAGTTGTATCTATACATGAGAGTTTTCCATTGTCCAATCTGCTGTGCAACATCGTGGAGCCCTAGTTGTATATCTCAACACTCAAATATGCGGAAACATCATCAATCTAATCACAAGACCAACTACACCAAGAGGAAAGGCTGAAGGAACCAACCACACAAGCCCGAAGTTCCAGAATCATAGAATCAAAAACCGCGAAGTGAGAATTTTCCCTTCCGGTCCACAATTCACGCAGTTCTGCATGTTAAATTAAAAAAGCCAAATACATGAATTTTCTGACACTTTTATTCTTCCCATAAGAGCCCAAGGGCTTTGAATTCGTACCCGGTTCTCAAGTCTTTTTACCCCTTCATCAGCAGACGAAGCGAATTCATACCGGAATCTTCCATCTTTACCCCCAGAACTTGAATTCATCACTCCGTCCCCCCTAGCAACAGAGTGCCATCCACCCAATATTTATTTGTCCTTCACATCCATCCTCTCGTTGAAACAAAGTCTTCTAGCGGATTGAGAACAATTACATCAACAGCCAGTCCCTCCCCACTACGGAAGACTCTATCGTGAATAAGAAAGCAAAAATACACAAACTATCTCACAACATAAAGTCTACATAAACTACACAACGTCATATCACATCCTCAAATTCTTTTTCCTCCTCTTTCATTTGATTTGAAATTCCCAGAAACCGAAAACCAAGTCAGTGGTACCGGAGTAATCATATCAACATACCACAAAGTACTCACACATAAAATCAGTGTTTGATTATCACCATTGCCATACAAATATTACCCCTCAGGACGAATGATTGGAAGGCCCGTTCTTTTTTCTCCAGGTGGTCCATCTATTCTATACTCTCCTCCCTACACGGACCATTTATCATTTCCTCTCCGGCTTCCCCTCCCTTCTGGTATTCTTCTGGTTTCATAATCGTCTAGACTTCTGACATCGACCGCGAATGCAACCCCATTTGGAGATTTTCTGGATCATTCTCTTCCTTGGAGTACCTAGGATCTCAATATCATACCTCGGATCATCTTACCTTTTGGACAACTTCACAAGGAAAGAAAGGTATGTTACAGTAGTTCGATCTTCACATAACTCAAGATATCAGATAGGCGATCAATCTTTTCTGTTACTTGAGAACTTTTATCGTTTCTTCCAGACCATCATCTTCTTTATGAACTGGTCCCTTGATCCTTGTACTACAGTGTATGTGCAACAGCTCTTTAACCTTGTGTACCGATAATGCTCGCTCTTTTCTCCATTTGCCGCGAGTGTGTGCCAATTTTGAAATATGGCTAGGTGTATTAGACGTAAGCGTACCCAAAAGGATCCATATGGACTTCATTGATGAGAAAGAGAACATCGAAATAGGAAGAACCTGGCAGCCTAGGAAACGATGGAAGGAATTAGAAAATACTACCTTACCTACTAGAACTAGTAGACGAATAGCAGTCCAGCTCAGTTTGGATTGGTTGACAACGAATAATAAGAAGTATACGCTAAAATATTCGACCCCTCGTAGCAGAAAAGGATCCGGGAAAGCTACTCGTGGCTACAGACAGTACTTCTAGCCACTGCTGCCCACAGACCAAACCCAAAAAATTATAATCCACCACCACACCACACCACACCACAACCACTTACCATCCCATCCATCATCCACCCGTCAACCCATCCACTCATTCACCCACCCACTTATTACATCCATTCAAGATCCACACACCACATTTTTATTTCTTGATTTCCCTTTCCCCTCCAAACCCTCTCTCGAACTCAATCCTCACTTATCGATAAAAATCCCTCTGCCACATTCTTCGAACATAGACCATACCGTTCGAATAAGAACATCAACAGTCGACAGTCGACGATTTCATCGGTAGTGTTACTTGTTATATTAATATTTTAAAGTATCACTACACATCGCCGCTTACATCTCCGATCAACACAACCTTGGATTTTCATAAACTATCTTAGCATACCCGTCGATTGATCAACACCGAACCACTAGCTAGTCAAGCTCGCGACGGCCCGCACAACCACTACAATTTATTATTACTATTACTTCTTCACTCAAACTACCAAAAGTTTGACACGACGCCGTCCAACCTTAAAAATCAATTGAATTTTGTGCTTTGACGTTGACTCGCTTCTTCGTCTGCATCTTCTGCATAGAATTCATATAAACTTCACAGGTTTTTCTGCAATACATTATCGGTAGTCCAATCCAGAACATTCTTCAAGAAGTTGTGAGGTGGGACATAGCCTGGGCGAAGACTCCCCCCCCCTTCACCAACCCATTTTCAAGGATATCTTCACTCCGACATTCTCGAATCGAGAGTTGTGGGTGGGAGATAATTCCTTGAAAGAGACATCCCGATGCCGTAAGTACTTGAATTCACAACATAACTGTCACACTGATAGTTGCGACATAATTAGCGGTCTAGCTTCACCTATGCTGACTCTTTTATTTCCCATAGTCTTCGTACAAGGGGTCCAACAACTCGAATACCAATCGATACCCAAAGTCCATATACTACTCCATCACACTCTACTTCAAATTCTAGATCCAATTCATTCTCCGAAGGATCGTCGGGTCACATTCGCTCAGACGATAGTCACGAATTTTCAGACAATTCCCAAGACTCTTGGAACGGACAAGATTACTCAGACGATATCGAACCCTCTGAATCTGCTTCACGGCCACGCGCACAGGCAAGATACATAGACAGAGGGCAAATTAGTTCCCGAGAACATAGTACAGGTCGACCAGCTCCCAGTGAACGTGCACACTCAAATTACGATCGCCCCGCACGCCGTCATACTCCGGCCGCTGAACGAAATCACCGCCCGTCTGCTTCAAGAGTGCACCGGCACACAGCACCGGGACCAGTAACAACCGTGGAGCAACTAGATGATTACCCAGGCTATGGCCGAGGCTATCCTGCTCAGCAAACCGCTCCGTATGGTGGTAGAGTAGCGCCTCCGCCTGGATATGCCCCAAATGGATACCCCGCTAGTGCAAGTACCCAATATGCACCACCTTTTGGCAATCCCGCTGTTGCTCCCCCACCAGGGCCTGGTCCAGGAGCTTTGACACATTATGGTGGCGGATATCCTCAACAACAATATAACCAAACTTCAAATCCATTTGCACCACAAAACCAGTCTTCATTTGCACCACAACCATCCCCAAGTCCAGGCGGAGCCAGCTATTTTAACAGCCATAACAGACACGATTCAATGACATCTAGACACGATCCAATGGCATCTAGACATGATCCAATGGCATCTAGACATGATCCAATGGCATCCAGGCATGATCCAATGGCCGGGCACAGTGGGCACAACACTCCTGCTGGATATCCTGGCCATCCCAATCAAGAGCTTATGCATTATGCACCACAGCAAGGCTACCCTGGTAATCAGCCTTATGGTGGAGGTCAAGGTTATCCAGGGTACCCAGGATACATGCCTCCTGCTATGTCTCCGGGAATGTCTCCAGGTATGCAGGCATTGCAACATGGACATCACGGACAACAGCACGGACAGCAAAACATGGCAATGGCTCCAGCAGGAATGCAATACTTCCCTCCTCAATTTTCCCCGCCTGCTCCTGAGCCAGCTCCAGCTGCCTCACCAGTACCAGTAATTGATATTGAGATGGAGAAGAAAATGGTGTTAATGGAGGAACAAATGAAAAACGCTAAGATAGAGTCTGATAGGGCTAGAGAGCAAGCAGAGGCCGCCCAAAAAGCATCTGAAGCTGCACAGAAGGCCTTGGCCGACAAGGAGGCACGAGAACTCAAAGAGAAATTGGACGCCGAAGAAGCTGCTGCAGCTGCACAAAAGCTAGCAGACGAGAGGGCCGAATGGGCAAGGAAAGCTAACGAAGTCCAAGCTGCGATTGAGAAGAGAGCTGCCGAGAAACAAGCTGAACTAGAAAAGAGGGCTGCAGATATGGAGGCTGATCTAAAAAAGAAGGCCGCTGAAGCTGAAGCTGATTTGAAAAAGCGAATGGAAGAAGCTCAAACCTTACTAGCGGCTAAACTCGCACAGGAAGCAAAAGCGGAAAAAGAGGCCGCCGATGCGGCTGCTCAAGCTGCCTTGAAGGCCGAATGGGAGAAGAAGGCATCTGAAGCACAAGCGGATCTAATGAAGAAAGCCGCGACAATGGAAGCAGATCTCAAAAAGATGGCTGCCGATAATGAAGCTGATTTGAAGAAGAAAATGGAAGAGGCACAATCAGCTTTGGCGGCCAAATTAGCGAAAGAAGCCAAGGATGCCGCAGACGCTGCAGAGGCCGCACAAGCCGCGGCTATCAAAGCTGAATGGGAAGCTAAAATTGAGGCTGAGAAACAATTGGCATTGGCAAAGGGCGCCGCGGATGCATTGAAAGCTAAGGAAGATGAAGCAAAAGCTAGAGCGGCCGAAGAGGAAGAAGCAAAGAAGAAAGCAGATGAGTTAGCCGCTGCCATCGCTGCCGCGACCGCGGCTGCGACTGCGGCTGCAAATGCTGCTAATCCACCACCACCGCCTGCTCCACCAGCGGATGAGAAAAAGAAACCTATCAAATTCAAGGATGCCGTAGGCAGAAAATTCAGCTTCCCATTTCAGTTGTGTGCAACATGGGCTGTAAGTCATTCTTTCATTGTTCTTTCCCTTTGAAAGCACAATGCAATTAGTTGTTAACAATTTTGTACAGGGCATGGAAGAATTGATCAAACAAGCTTTCCTTCACGTCGATATTATTGGTCCCCACGTTCAAGAAGGTCATTATGATTTGATCGGGCCCAATGGTGAGATCATTCTACCACAAATATGGGAAACAGTGATCGAACCCGATTGGGCGATCACTATGCATATGTGGCCAATCCCAGAACCGCCAAGGCCAGCACCTCCACCTGGACCTCCTGGACCACCCCCAATGAATCCAAATGGTAGGCCCCGAAGTTCTCATGGATATCCTCATCATCAATTTCCTAACCGTCCCCCAACAGCACCTCCCAGTGGCGTCAGACCTCCTGGGCCTCCCCCTGGTGTAGCTATGCCACCTGGAGCTGGACCTAGACCACCACCGCCGCCACCTGGATTTGGAGGTCCTCCTCCTCCTCCTCTTCCTCCCTTTATGTCTCACCCAACCGGCCCACCCGGACCAAGAATCGTAACGGTCAAACCAAAAAAGAAGTCAGAGTCCGGAATGTTGGAATGGATGGCAGGCAGGAAACCTACACCTTCATCTAAGAGTATAAAATCTACCTTACATATCTTTCGATCACATTACTTACTGAACAAATAGGTCGATCCAAAAAATAAATATTGCGAAAATTAGTGTCACGTGAATCACTCACTCAAATCCTTATTACCCCTTTGAACGCTAGGAGTGCCATAATCATAGCGACGACTTCCTGATCAAAAAATTTCTGACCTCAAGATTCCTTACCTGGAACTGGATCCAGGTCACATAGATTCCATATGTCAACTTTGGCTGGGAGGCAGTATCTCAAAAGCTAGAGCTATTTCCTTTTGTGAGTTTTGGTGTGGGCGACGGGTTGCGTATTCTCAAATCCTTAATTTTTGTTCAAAGGCATATATCTTTCTACCTCAGAAAGGCGAGTCGCTTCGCCTACATCAAAGATGAAGCTAATATGTTTACATTTCTTCGACATTTTCATTGTTTTTTCTCTTTCATCTAGCTAATGTCTTTCAGCGTGCTTTGGTTTTTCAATTTTCTTAATATTTCGGGGGTTTCTCTTTTGATACCATCTTGGGATATACAAATTTTCTATTGCGTTTTTAACTTCTATTTTACTTTTGGATGGAAGACAAGTTTTGGACGGGGAGTGGAGATATGACACCAAATGATTACGAACAGATGAGATAAGAACTTGAATGAGAGACGAAAGGGATGGACGGTATTGGATAGGCAGGGAAATGGATGGCGCATCATTTCTTGTTTTACATCTTTATGGCATGAAACGGTGTTGAGATTTTTTATGATGAGGCATTACTTACATCCTTTTATTCTTAGCTGTGGTTCTTTTTTTGTCCGTCAATGTTATAGAATGTTTATAGGACTGCGACTATTCTGTATTTGTTTCTAGCTCGTCTCCTTTGTTGCAGATGCGCGGTATAGCAATACACGTGAAAGTTTGAGGGATCAGGTTGAGTGGAAGATTGGATAGGGAGGAAATGAGAGGAAAGCAAGCAGTTGGCAACGGAAGAGTTTTGTATTCTTTTTGGAGGATGAGGGGCGAATATTATCAGGTACTTGGTAGTATTATGAGAGAGTGAGAAGATCAAGATGCGGGAAGTGGGAAGTGGAGTGCAACGAAACGGAGTACAGTAGTAGCTTTCACACGAATAAAATATCTTTACATCTTAGAAAATACGTTATTGTTCAACCTCTCTGCAACGCATTTTTGAAGGCCGTGTGTTACATGTACACCAGGCGAAGTGGTACGCGCTCCATGCAATTAAAATTCAGACTCGATCTTCATGCCAAGTGAAAACGGATATGCATATACATACGCATGACTCGGTCACCTTCGGAATATATCGATGTGTTCTCGACTCGCTCTAAAAATGTGAATACCCGCAATAGCGCAGTAGTACAGAATTTTCACAAACGTGTAGATCATGTATGTATGTGTGCATGCATGTATATGTGCATGGGTGAAGGCAACTGGAGGGGAAGGGGGTTGGGGGTTGGGGGGGAGAAAGATGTGGATTTGTATGGATGGATGAGTGAGTTGTGTTGTGTTGTTGTGTTGTGAATGTCTTTTTTTTTGTACTCGGTGAGGTGGGTGGGCTAGGCGCCTACTGGGTGCGGGTGAGGGTTGCTGGGCGGGCTGTGTAATCGTTTACATGTTGATGATCATGTGGGTAGTCATGTGAGGGGTGGGTGAGGGGTTGGATGGGTGGATGAGGATGAGGAAGAGGATGGTTTGTGATTTGTGATTTGTAATGATGATGATGATATGAGGGGTTTTGAAGTTGCTGTTAGTGGTGGGTTGGTTGATTAGTGCGCTGGAATGAGTTTCTGGTTGGATTTTAGGGTTAGATTGGGTTGGGTTGAGAGTGGTGATCTTCAGTATTTGAGGTTGGGCTTGGGTTTGTTTATCTTTGGGGGCTGGGTGGCGGGACGGGGGTTGAATTTGGGATGTTGAGATTTTGAGATTTTGGGACGGGAGAAGAAATGGAAGTAGTTTGAGTGTAGCGGATTAGCTGCTTACTTGAATGCAATTGTATTAATCTTGAGCATTTCAAGGAGTAAGGAGGGAGTACTTGGCTATTAAAATTTGGTGGCGGGGTAAACTCACCGGGAAGTTTGAGAATAGGATAGGTACAGACGAGGGAGGGGTTGTGTACTATCTCGACCACCAAAAGTAGTAAATCGATTGATTTTTAGGGGTATACTTACTAATTGGGCTTTGATCAAACATCTATTTTTATAGTATTATATGTATTGTGTACGAATTTCATATATTTTCAAACTTTTCAACGGTTGAGAATATATCTGCTTTTCTTGATGTGTCTCGATGTGAACTTTTACACTTGTGAGATTACAGCCGGGGAAAAATGCAAATCGAATAAGTTTTTCTGATCATGAATCTGATTTTTGCAAATGGAATACATTTCTTAGGGACTGGAATTTTAGTGGATGCGGAAATATTTTACAACTCAGAGTGTTGTTTTTCAGAGTATAACTGGGAAATTGGAGAATTGGGCACTCACCGGGAGCGGTTGAATTTCTTGACTTGTTTATATGAGTTTTCTGGACTATATGCGAGCTGATGTGATGAGTACATGGTTTCATTGTGTCAATTTGTATGCAATGGATATTTTCAAAGTTTTGAGGGACCTAATCAGTGACTATGATGTGAGTTTGAGCGATACTCTGACAAGTATTAAAGTATTCAAGGGGAATGAACGATAATCAGGATGCATTTCGCGATTTGGAAAATGAAATCGACATAGGTGAGTAGGTTCTTGTTTCGGTTTGCTATTTGAAGACATTTATTACACAGTACAGGAGGTATTCGGTAGAGTTGATCTCCTCGCTTTTGCGTAACTTTATCCTAGGAGTCTACAATAATATCTAATTGCGAAACTCAATTTGTCACATGTGATGGTGTAAATCTTCCATCTTTTGTTTCAAGAAGAGGCCTATCATCACATCATCGGGCTCATGCATTATGTCTTCAAAGTCTCAATTTATCTAGGGCTAGAAATCTCAACATTCAGTTCGCAAGCTCTATAGTACTAGTTGTTGTGACAAGCAGCGTATCGTATCTTGATCTACTTATGTATCGGACAATAAGAGGACGGTGATAGTATTTCGATTTCATAATCAAATATATATTTATGAGGAATTATGTAGTATGAATTATCTACTTCACGAAAAGAAGTAGCACTCAACCCAAAACCTCCCTAAAGCTCATGGGGCATACTTATATTCCCGCGCAAGCATATAAACCTATTCTTAGTGTTCTTGGTTAATTAATAATTCTAGGCGCGGCATCACGTTTCCCTCGACACACGTTGAAGCGAGTATAGACTCGATATCAATATCACTGTACACATCGCGGAGGTAGGATCTGATCCAGACACATTAGCGAGCAGTGAATCCGTTGATTATAGCTCAAGAGGTTATTATCTAGTATGATAGACAGCTAACCCAGCTTCCGACGACCTTTATAAGTCAAGAATCAAAGCATATTCACTGGCTATCCGAGGAGCACACATAGCTTGAAGATTTTGGGATGGTAGTCAATTTTTCGAAGATTTGAAGAATGAAGTGATATTTGGCACCTGGTTTTAGCAATCAAAATTCAACTATCGGATCAAAGGTGGTATAGGTAGATTGGACATAGTAAAAATGTCAATCTCGAGGACGGCTAAAATCTTGTCTGGAGCCAACAACCATAGATTTTTTTCTGAGATATGCAACAAAACTTTTCCGACCTCGTCTTCTTGACTGTGAGTCTTTCTGTAACAATATTTAACCCTCATAACTCACTGCTTGTACGAAGAAAACCATTACCCGAATTTTTATTCGAGGCATGCAACGAAATTCTTGTTAATGGTATTACTGGATGCTCTTTTCCAAAGGGTTGATTTGTAGCAGCCCAAGAGTGGAGGAATATCGCACAGCAGGATAAAGATGACGGGAAGTTTGCCAGAAGCAAGAGTAGATATAATTCCTGCTAAAAATCACTACACTTGTAGTAGCTGTTGGGAATGTAGATGCCGTATTTTAGGAAGATTGAGGATGCATGATGCTAGTCAAAACACCGATGGCCTTCTTTTCGAATTCGAATAAATTTAAGAGTAATCAGGTAGGATCAAACCAATCATCAAACTTATTGAGAATCTGCAATTTTAAGAGAGACGGAATCGGCGATATACTTGTGACCGGGATTTAGATGTAGCATATAAATATCTCGACTATTTCATCGTAAGAGACACGTAGAGCACCCCGTTTGCCCATGAGTCGTCAAGATTTGACTTGAAGATTCAGAGAGCTAGAGAGGAGAGCCGGAGGAGATCAATCGCTAAACCTGTTGACTCAACTTACATTTTTGTGGACGCTATGTTCAGGCGCAGTCAGGTGATGAAGCGAGGGGGTAGTGAGCGGGTAAGGTACGAGAAGCAGCCAGAAGGAATAAAGAGGGAAAATGGAAGGTAGTAAGCATCATTTATGTGCTATATTTGGCTTGATGGTGGGGGACGGGGGTGGGCTGAAGGCTAAGGCTCTTTATGAGATTTATTTTGCATTGCAATATAATAGCTTGATCGTTGCTGCTTACCATACTGACCACCCAGGATGTGAGTAAGTGTACCTAGGTAACGTAAAAGTGCCATAACAAGTAAATTGACATGGGGTACTTAGACGAAGTTCGTTGCAAGATAATAGCAAGGGATCTGAGCCCTGGTTATAACGATTCACTACTTTGGATTGAAGCAAGACATTCACCGAACTGTACTAGAGACGGATATCCAGAAATACGTTTCTCAATGCGTGGTTGCATTTGATAATTGGAACTGTTTTAGAGTAAATTATGGGGAAGATTCTAAGTCGTTGCGGCAAAACCTTTCGAATGAGTGTTGTGGGGTAGGAGGGGTAGGAAAGTAAGAGATACCAAAGAAAGGAAACTTTTGGGTAATGCCTGGACGTCATGGGAACTGGGACAAATAAATGAGTGGGGAAAAGACGGCACAATCAGTTTCAACTGCGCACTTGCAAATTAATGCTCAAGAAATATCTGGACTGAATTCTCGAGAAATTTGGATTGTGATTGTAGGTTGCGAACTGCTGAAATCGAATTGTGAGATCCGAAAGAGGGCCATTGAAACTTATCAGGTTCTGGAATAGTGACGAAAAGCAAAACTCCTCCACCCATGTCCATATCCACCATATCGAATGCCAGAGATCGTATAATATCCTCGATGTCGCTTGTATTAATTTGTCGGTATGAAGGCACCTCCATATTCACATCACAATTGACCCAACATTCTCCAAGTATTCTCATGATCGGCAACTGAGATTTTGTCAAAATGTACATTTTATTCACGTTTGCAACGTGGAAAGCAAGCTTCATAAACATTTTTTAATGGAGATGCTGCATTCCTAGCTCATGATGCGACTAGACCATGTAAATAAACCCCATTCCGACCCGATGACGCTGAAGAATTGTTCAAAATCCTGTGATAAATGTTAGCTCGCCCACTTCTTCGCACAAAACTTTCCGAGAAAAAAACATACTGAGAGGAGTGAAGAACCATCTGTTCTTTCCTGATGTGTATCTCTCCTCCAAAGCCTTCTTGACGGTCTTCTTGGCCTCCTCACGTTGAGAAACCTCCTTGAAGGTATCTGCGGAAACGACACCCTTCAATCCCTCCAACTCAAGAGTGTAACGTGTTGGCATCAAGTGGTTGTAGTTGATGACCTTGATGAAAGGCTTGACCTTGCTGCGCTTGGTTTGCTTGGCCTTGGACATACGGCGAGTGATTTGGGATGGGTAACGCTCGATACCGGCGACCAATGCGTGAGGGTATGGGTGGGACTTGTTGCCGGCATCCTGGGGTTGGATGATCACGACCTGTAATTTTTCCTCCATCAGCAGATATTCCTTACAACTCCAATTCGGGTAGTCCATTTGTCGTCGCTCTGTGATTCATAAAATTGCTCGATTGAATTCGTAGTTTCGTAGTAAATGGTAAATAAATGGTGAAGAGTGAAAATTTACCTTCTTTCCGGCATATCTGCCTCTGGTGATGATGGCAACACGGCCGGTCTTGAGGACTATAAGTTCAAATTAGAATCTTCGTAATCTCGCGATCTATCATTCCGGAGTAAACGTACACTTCATGTCGACTGTGGTTAGTTGTCGAAGGGTTTGTCGTAGTCGTAGTTAATTCGAGGTTATTCAGAATTCTTTTCCTAAAATCTAGCTCGGTGCGAAAGAGCCCTCGCTTATCATACACGTGATGGTGGCGCTAAAAAGATGTGGCTGGTCAGAAAAAAAAGATGTGGCTATCGAGTAAGAGCGCAAGGAGGATTTGATTGGCTATCAATTGTCCGTTCAAATTTCATCTTATGGATTGATTCGCGCTAATCAATTTATCCTAAAACTGTCTGTGCTTAATGGTTGCCCCGCTGCGTCCCCAGCCAGCTCACGAAAAGTAAATAAACAGTTCTTGACCGCTGTGTTTTACTTTATGGATTCCTTTCAAACTTCTTAATGAAAAAAGCAGAGACACTCTATGCTCAGTCGATACCCAATGCCACTTGGCGATTACAATTAATACAATCATAACCCCCTTGCCTTTTTGCATAATTTGGGGTTTATTCCCACATCTTCTTCACATCAACAAGTCACTCCATCGTATTTGGATTTTGTATCGCGAAGTTCCTCGAGTACATACATACTACTGGATCTTCTCCACAATATCAACATTCCACATAAACACATTCCGGGGATTTATCCTCCGCAATGCCTTCTTCAGAGAGAGAATCTTCTCGCGATGGCGATAGACTTGCTCTTGTACATAGAAATTCCGCGCATTCCATATCCTCATCAATAGATTCTGGACGAGCAATTGTTCCAATGTAAGCTTTTATTCATCTCGTCTGTAGGTCAACATAATTCTGACTGTGATTTTACAGGTGGGATAGTTCTGATCCAGAACGCGCACCTCCTCCACTTCCCATGAACCCCTCATCCCCGAGTGTCTCATCACGAGGAACTTCGGCTGCTATCAAGTCTGCACATGCGGCGCTTACTGAAAGAGCTCGCGACAATACTTATTTCATCAACATACCACCCCCAAAACGCCTCACAGAACCATCTCCTGAACGTTTACTGATCAAGGGTACTGCTCCCGGTCACAAACGAATGCAATCTCTGCAAAATGGTAGCGTTAGAGATTTGAGTAGTTTTATTGAAAGTGGAACTTTCGGTCCATTGAAACCTCCAGAGAAAATAACAGCAAGACCTCCTACACCACACGCCAGCAAGGATTTCTCATTCGACCAGTCACCAGAGAAGTTTTCCGACAAGATGTCGGATAGAGATTCGGTTCGAGCCACTACACCTACGAAAAGAGCCGAGTCGCCTCGGGAAAGACGCGACTCTATGCATGTACGACCTTCACTGCGCCGGCCACCCCATGGTGGGTTTGGCGAAAACACGCCTCCTCAATCAGCCACGATGCAGGCTCTTCACAACATGACGACCAAGGAGACGGATCCACCTCTTGCCAATGTCACCAATGGCTCTACTGCTTTAGTGCGACAACCTCAAACGTTCGATGCCATATCAAATCAAATTCTCAGTCTCACCAGTATATGTACCAGCCTTCAGAGAGAAATGGCGCAATTGAGTAGAAGAAGTAAAGATAACGCCACGGATCTAGTCAGTCTAAAGGAAGCGACAAATGCCAGGGATGAGGACATACGTAAGAGTCTCCGAGAATTGGTGACTGGCTTGTCTGATGCTGGCTCCGAGCGTACATTATATGGAGGCAACAATCTTTACGCAGATAGCAAAGGACACGCTTCACCATCCTCATCACGAAATTCGAAAGGGTTTTCGCTTCCTCGAATCCCTAGCCCAAACAGCTTCGCTGCTTCATTGGATCGAGAAACCTTATTATCCACCCCACTTACGAGAGATCACGGCCGAGAACATATTAGCGACGCTGCTGCGCATGCTGCTAGTGTGGCTCTGCTCGAAAAGGTACTGCGAGAGATGGGCACTAAGGAAGGACAGGAGCTGTTAATATCTCGACTTACGGAAATCGCCGAGCAGCTTGGCCGAGAAGGCATGTCGACAGCCAAAAAACTAGAGGACTTGGTGGAATTCATCAAGAAAAACACTGAAATTTCTCAAGCTCTAATTGCCCGTCACAACAACAACCGCGAACAAGAGACAAGGGGACGTAAATATAGCTTTGAAGAAGATTCGCCGAGATTGGAACTGGATTTCGATAGGCCGGCTTCTGTCGCACAGAAACTAGAGGCTCTTGTCGCTACTGGAGCAAATAGAGACAGGCGCAAGTCGCAAGGACCTAATCGATCAGGTGAAGTATTAGGTGATGATGTCATCCAAGTTATACGAAGTGTCAAGGATAGCGTCGCTCAAGGAGGTGGCCTTACTGCGGAAGTCAAGGCGCTAGTTCGAGAACTTCGTGGTGAGGTTTTGGGTATGGGGCGAGAGATCGGAAGAAAATTAGATCAAGCCAGCAAGGATGGAGCTTCCAATGGCGCTGATGTCAGTATTGTCGTTCAAAATGGTCTGGAGGAATTGAAAGAGCATATGAATCAACTCATCCGTGAAAGTCGTCGACAAAACTCCGCTTCCGCTTCTACACAAAAGATCGACTACAAAGAAGTCTATAACGTGGTACGCTCAGCGGTAACTGAAAAATCCGAATCAAAAGAAGATATTATCGATGCAGTTCGAGAAGCTTGGGAAAATTACAAACCGGATATCGAATTGCAGCATTTTGGTCTCGAGCGAGAGGAACTATTAGCATGCTTGAAGGAGGGAATTCAAGAGTTCGCGCCTCAGAATGAACCGGGAGCAACGCGAGAGGAAGTCTTTGCCGCAGTTATTGAAGGATTGAAGCATTTCACTCCACCGCCAGTTGATAACGAATCTCTCTCCCGAGACGAAATTCTCGATGCCGTTCGTGAGTGCCTCGAGGAGTTTGAGTTTCCAGCTGCACCAATGCCAGAGCCTCGCGAACCTGAAATCACCAGAGACGATATGCTTGATGCCGTGGCAGAAGGTCTTAGAACTTTCGACTTTTCTGCAAACCCTACGGCACTCAGTGCAGAGGTTCTTCAAGGTTTCACTCAAACTGAAATGATTCAAGCCGTTAGAGAGGGTCTTAAAGAATTCGACTTTGCTGCTCTCAATCGTGGTCATGATGACATCACAAGAGACGATATGGTGATTGCTATTCGAGAAGGGCTCCAAACATTTGGACTTGCGAACCAAAGTCGTGAAGTGGATGGAGGTGTTACTCGAGATGATGTGGTAGGCGCAGTTACCGAAAGCCTACACACGTTTGATTTTCCCGGTAGTATTCATCCACCACATCATGACGAGGAGGCCATCACTCGCGACGACATGTTTGAAGCTGTAAGAGCAGGTCTTGAAAGCTTCGAATTTCCCACTTTGAGCAGAGAGGTCGGAGATAGTATTAGCCGAGAAGACGTTTTCGATGCCGTGAAAGAGAGTCTCCACAATTTCAACTTTGGCGCATTAATACCAGCCTCTGATCCCGAGGAAAAAGAAACAGGAATTTCTCGGGAGGATGTTTTCGAGGCTGTTAAAGATGGCCTGCAAACATTTGATTCCGCTCTCACACGCGAGGTTGGTGGAAATACTGGCATTAATCGCGGCGACATCCTTGACGCTGTGAAAGAGGGACTTCATACTTTTGATTCAGCTCTTACTAGGGACATTAATGGAAGCGGCAATCTTACACGCAACGATGTAATGGATGCTGTCAAGGATGTTTTGACCACTTTCGATTCTGCTCTTATTCGAGGAAACGCCGAAACTGGAGCAACCCGCGAAGAAATTGTCGATGCAATGCAGGAAGTCATGACCAAATTCCATGGTTCATCCATAGCTCAAGGTCCAAGCCAAGGAATTACTCGCGATGATGTTGTAGATGCTGTGCAAGAGGTCCTAGAAGGGTTCAACTCTGCTCTAACCAAAAATGTCGGAGGTTCTGCAACTCGTGCTGAAGTTTTCGAGGCTATCAAAGTTGGTCTTGAATCACATGAATCTAGTGGTAGCATAACTCGGAATGACGTCCATGAAGTTATCAAAGAGAATCTTCAGAGTTACCACATCGAAAGTGCCCTTACCCGGGACGAAGTTGTGGAGGCCGTCCAAGAAGTATTGACGGCGTTCGATTCTGCATTAACCAAAGACGCTTCTTCAACAGTTACACGAGACGATGTCCTTGGGGCTGTGAAAGAAGGACTTCAAGCGCAGACATCTAGTATCACACGCGATGAAGTTCTCCAAGCCATAAAGGACGGCCTTCAATCGAAAGAAATTGCATCAACCCGCGAGGATGTCGATTCGATTACTCGGGATGATGTATTTGATGCTGTGAAGAACGGATTTGAGATCCATGACATTGGAGGAAGCGTCACCCGGGATGACATTCTCGAAGCTGTCAAAGGTGCTAGTTTCACTCGTGAAGACATACTTGATGCTGTGAAAGATGGACTCCAGACCTTCGATTCTGCTTTGACAAGAGGTGTCACACCTACATGTACTAAAGCTGATGTTTTTGAAGCTGTACGAGTTGGTCTACAATCTCAGAGGTTCCCACCAACAGTCACGCGTGAAGATGTATTCGAAGCCGTGTCAGATGGCCTTCAGACATTCAACTCCGCCATCGTTAGCGTTAGAGAGGCAAATGCTAGCAAAGGCGACGTCTTTGACGCTGTCAAGGAAGGTTTCGAAACATTCAACAACGCTCTTACTCTTGATATCCCAGTAGGTGTTAGTCGTGAGGATGTTCTAGATGCAGTGAAGGAGGGGCTACAAACGTTTGACTCAGCGCTCACTAAAGAAAGTGATGTCAAGGTCAATCGAGAAGATATTCTTGAAGCAGTCAAAGAAGGCCTCGAAAACTTTGATTTCGCTGCTGCTAAGGCGTCCACCGAATTGAGCCGAGAAGTTGTGGAAAACATCACCCGTGACGATGTTATTGCAGCCGTGAAAGCAGGATTAGAAAGCTCACCTCAATCTGTTGACAACTTTACAGCTCAAGTCTCCGAACGCATACGTGAAATCATGGACTCTATACGAACCGAATTCAAGGCAGTTTCGGATGAAGCAAAACAACAAGTTGTTGCAAAGGGACGGGATTCCGAGCAATTACTCGATGCAACTAAAGATGGATTTGAGAAGCTCCGCTCTGACATCGAAGCTTACGTTGATCGAGCCTCTGATGTCACAGGTAAAGATGAGATTCTGGAAAACATGCGGGATAACTTCGCCACGCTGCGTTCCGAAGTGGAAGAACTTATCTCCAAAAGTTCAACTACTGGCTTTGAAAATGTTAACAGTGAACTTGAGCATCTTCGAGGTTCGATAGCGTCAGCATTGGTTCGATCAGGAGCAAATGATGACAAGGATGAGATTCTTGATGCCTTGAAGGAAGGTTTTGATGGCCTTAAAGCTGGTATGGAAGTCTCTCGATCACGAGATGTTGACGAAGAAAGTATGCCAGGAACCGGGGAAATCATCGACGCTCTGCAAGACGGGTTCTCTGTTCTTAAAGCTGAGGTTGAAAAGGTTTCCAACAAGCCTATCGATATGACCGTTAATCATGAAATTCTCGACACACTCAAGAAAGGTCTAGAGAATGTTAAAGCCGACCTTGAAATTCTCAAAGAGAATCATAAGAATGAGCAAGCGCTGGCAGAAATCTCTGATCGTGCATTGGTTCCAGCTACCGACAACCTCTCTCATAATGATATTGGGAATCTAGAGATGCTCATTACCCAGCTTGGCATCAAAGTAGCAGCACTCGAGTCGAAGGAGCAACCTGCACCACAACTTGCTCCTGGTTCTGTGACCAAAGAAGATTTAGCCAAACTCGAGGAGCTACTTCGAAATGTTCAAGATAAAGTGGAGGGGGTTGTTACGCGCGAGGTCATTCCTGATGAAGCTAGAGTCAAGAAGGAGGACCTTGACGCTATTGAGATTTTGCTTCACAATACGAAAGCTAAGCTTGATGAGATCGATCCTGAACAATCCGCTAGGAAGGAGGACATTGAGACTATGGGTGTCTTTGTCCTTGAAACCCGAGACGGCGTGACTGCATTGATTGAACATCTCGAGGAAGTCTCGAAGAAAGATGACATCACTTCCATCGAAACTGTCGTCGGTGAAGTCATGACTGCCCTTGCAGAACTAAAGGAGCAGGTCGGTAACGAATTCAAGAGTCTAGACAAGGTCACTAAAACGGACGTTGAAGCTGTCGAATCTGTATGCCTTGATATCAAATCTGCTATCGAGCAAACTGTCCTTCCAGAATTTGCAGCTTTAGCCACAAAAGATGAAGTTACCACACTGGGTACTTTGGTCAAGGAAACCGCCGGTCGAATTGAATTGCATGCAACAACTAATGCCAAAGCTTTCGAGGACCGACAGGCCGAAACTGTTGGTGTTAGTGAACGCGTTACAGAAGTCAAATCTTTCCTCATGGAATTCAGAGATGCAGTTAAAGAGAAGCTTGACGAAGGTACAGCCAATGTCGAGACAGTCCGCACATTCCTTGAAGGTCTTGGAGAAACTATCAACAAGAATGACACTATATCCGAAGATCTACAAGCAATGTTCCATGCTATGACAGAAGAGTTTGAAAAGACTAATGCTGGTATGGTTGGATCTAAGCTCGAGACTGATGAAAAGTTTCAACAAACATGGGATAAACTCGATTCACATTTTGAGGAAAAGTTCACTGAAATCATTACCAAGTATGACGAGCTCCAGAACTTCTTGGAAGAAAGAGCCACAGCTGGTGTTGAAAAAACGACAGAAGTTGAGGCTAATATCCTGAGCACAAAGCAAGTGGCCGAGGATGTCAAGGGCCTACTTGATACATTAATAAGTGCTGTGACAGATTCTTCCGAAAAGATGGAAGAAGCTTCAAAGACAGTTTTTAACCGAGTTGATGAAACTTTTATCAGAGTAGAGGAAACTCACGCCGATGCTAAGGCCGAGCACCAGCTCACACGTGAGCAAATCTTGAAGACTTTAGGTGTTGTAGAAGGAGTTCATGGAACTGTGACGGAGTATAATCCCCAAATTCTCGACATGATCAAGGATGTTCTTAATATGGTTGGTCAGCATTATGAACATTCAAAGAATTCAGCAGAGACAATTCAGGAGAAGATCGCCGAAATTCCTCCTCCACCAGAAATCCCACCTCCTATCGAATACGATGATACGCCTGTTCACGAGAAGCTTGATAAGCTTGTGGATCATGTTCAAGAAGCTGGAAAGTCTGTGGCACAATTGGAGATGCTTGACAAGATACATCGACAAATGCTGTCAACTGCTGCAGAAGTTTCTCAATTTGTCTCCACCCAAACCCAAAAAATTGCAGACGAACATGAAAGTAAGGAACAAGCTGCCGCAGAAGCTGCCATTGCCCTCGAAAGACGTCTAGTCCAAAAGGAACAGGTTGAGGCATCAATTGCTTCACTCAAAGGGGAAGAGAGAGCTATGAAGGAATATATTACCAAGCTTAAGACTGATAAGGAAGATTTGCTTCATCAAAAGATGAGACTTTCTTCTGATGTTTCTAGCTTGGAGACAGCTTTAAGAATCCGTCGTGAAGAATTACAGGAGATGGAAGAAAGAGCCGAAGGTCTTGAGAGACGCATCCTTGAGGGAGTCATTGATCATTCCCGAGCTCTTTTATTGGCGAATGGTAATCGAAAGAAAGCACGAGATCCCATGAGCCGTAAACGAAACCCTGCTCAACGCAATTCAACGGCTCATTCTATCGCCTCGAGTGTCGCTTCAAAAACTCCATCGATTACACAAGGTGCTGTTAATATGGCAATGAAGAATCGCTCTCCCACCAAAGGACCTCAAGCCAATCAGGCCCAAAGACGCATTCTATCCCTGAGTCAAATCAACAATAATCTTTCAACTGGTAATTTCAAACGCACTCACAGTGTCAAACAACCCAGTGCTTTTACTCCACGTAAAAGTAGCTGGGGAGGAGACTCAAACAAAACCAGCAATTATGGGGAACTGAACAAGGAGAATCTGGCATTGAAAGAATATGAAGATGAAGATGAAGAAAACAAAGAGCTAGGCCATCTTTCTGACCACGAGGGTGGAAATCAAAGCGACTCAAACACGATGAGGAGAAGCAGTCATGGTACTACTGTTATCACTGGAAATGAAGGAACAGAGTATTCGGAGAGTATTGATGGTGGGGGAAGAGATCGAGATGAGGATAGAGATAGGGATGAGGGATCAGAATCGGATTATGAAACGGAAACAGATTTGGGAACTAACAGTCATTTGGGTACCGAAAGTGAATTGTCGAGTAGTAGTTTGGGACAGGGAAAGGGAAAGGACTATAATGCGGTGGTTTTGTATGAAGAGGAAGTTGCTTAGTTCGTCGGTGGTTGGAGATGGAAATGAGGGGATTGATATGAAGAGTGGAAGAGCTTTTCGTAAGCTACAAATTTATGCGGTAATGGTCTAATTCTTGTATCTTCCTTGACCCGCTTACTCGCTTTGGGAAACAGAGGAAGGGGTGGCTTTTTTTTGCTATGAAGCAAGGGATTACGACAGAACCTACAATATACCCTAGTATGTCGGTTTCTTGATGAAGTCCTGATTGAAGTTTATGGTTGTTACATTTTTTTTCTTTTCTATGAACAGCGTTTTAGCGATTAGTATATTTTATATCCTTTTTGGTTGTGGTATTTTCAATTTCAAAGATTCCCTTGCGAAGGCGGTATGCTAGGTAGTTAGTAGTAGTATTACAAGTACAAACTTTCTCTTCTCACGACTGCTTTTATTGGTGTCATTCATTGCATGCATTGTGAGCAGAGAAATGAATTCGTCCCCATCAGCATTTTAAATACCAACACAATTACTCGCATCGACATAAAACCACCCATACTACCATTCTGAGACTACTCCCTCTTCAAAACTTTCCTCCCCGCCATCCACGGCCACAAAACCTCGGGCACCCTAACTTCCCTCCTCTCCTCGTCCCATCCATTCTCTAAGATGGCAGCCACAATTCTCGGCACCGCGAGCGCCGTCCCATTCACTGTCCACGGGAATGCAATCTTCCCACCATTCTTATCAATATCCACTCTCGTCGCCAATCTCCTACTTTGATAATCCCCGCAGATACTTAACGATGTCACTTCACCCCATCCATTATCTCTTTCTCTGCGCGAGGGAAAGAAGGCTTCAATATCTATTTTGCGCATAGCTGAGGCGCCTAGATCGGTAGAGGGCATTTCAAGGATTCGACAGTGGAGATTGAGGGAGGTGAGGATGGTGGTTTGGAGGGAAAGCATTTCATTGAAAATTTCTGTGGTTTCTGGGAGGGAAGGAGAGGTCCAGGCGAACATTTCGACTTTTGTGAATTCATGGACTCGATAGAGACCTTTGGTGTCAATGCCACGGGCGCCTGCTTCGGCGCGGTAACAGCGGGATGTGGCGATTGTTTTTAAAGGGAGGAGAGATTCGTGGATAGTGGTGTTGGCTTTCATTCCCGCGAGAGGGATTTCGGCGGTTCCGGCGAGGGAATATGTTGGTTTTGCGCTTTCGGCATCGGAGGGGGATTGGGCGATGGAGTAGATTTGTTGTTCGTCTGATTGATCGCGGGGTTGGAAACCACATGCTGATGCGATGTGGGAATAGACCATTGAGGGAGGAGAAACGATGGACCAGCCTTTTGAGAGAGCGAGAGAGAGGGAATATTGGATTAAGGCTTGTTCGAGGAGTGCGGCGCCGTTAAGTAGATAGTACCATCCCCAACCGGAAGTATTGGCTGCAGAGGAAAAATCAAGGAGGTTTAATTCGCTACCTATGTGGACGTGAGACCGCCATACTCGGTCTGAGGAGGCGGCTTTAGGTTCGGGATGTTCGTTGATGGTTCCTATTACTTTTGGTTCTGAGCCGCGGGGAGTGGAATCGGATGTAAGATTTGGAATTGCGGATGCGAGTGTGTTGATTTCTGTCATGAGCATCGATTCTGAAGATTCTATCTCAGAGATTTTATCCTTCAAACTTCTAGCTTCTGCGATAATCTCTTCTTTGGAAAGGGCGCGTAACTTTTGAATTTCTTCTGACCCGTCATCTCGTATCGATTTTGGATTTGCAAGTTGAAGTTTTAATTTATTATTTCTTTCTCGTAATGCTCTTCCATCGCGTTGATGTTCGTGCCATTGTTCAAACAAACTTATGATTTTAGCTGGGTATGTTGATTGCAATTTGTAATTCCTTTCCAGACAACTTTTTTCGTATATTTCGGGATTGGTACGTATGTGTTTTATATCGATGGATTGTTTGGGTGCTATGGAGGGTTTAGGTAATTCGGAACGTAAACTTGGAGAGACGTGGTATGGACGACGAGAAGATGGTCGTAAGAGGGATTGGAATTGACATCGTAAACACGTAAAACGTTTGATCGTTGACATTTTGGGTATTGAGGGGGAAAGGATGGTGGGATGATATTAATTTTTGGAAGCTCAGAGCTAGCTGTTGAAACTAAGAACATGAGTTGAGCTTATTATTGGGTGAATTTAAAATGCGGGGCTTTGTCGGTCAAACGATTTTCCGACCCCTCCTTCAAAAAAGTTGCAATCAACACCAAAAAACCGTTCAGATGGGCCTTTGGATTCAAAAAAGGATGACAAAACAACAAAACGTGCAAAAGGTGATTTCAAGATCGGGTTCAAACCGACGGAACTCAGGGTTACTCCCTACGTAGGGCTCGAACCTACAGCCTCAAGATGCCATCTTATAGACTTAAAGTCTATTAGAAGTCTTGCGCGCTACCATTGCGCCAGCAGGGAAATCATACGATTTCTTTGTAGATTGTTGGGTGATGGTCCCTAATTTAAATTTATATTCCACAATGTATCAACTCGCGTATCATAAGCCGGGTTTCCAATGCCCCTCACTAAATTACAGTGTCAAAACTTGCTCCAGACTACAATCTTTCAACAATCACACCCAAAAATACGAGTCTCAACAGCCATTACATCTTCATGTCGCAACTATTACTTGTACATCAATAGATCTCACATGAATCCAGCGCTGAAGCATTATTTGACTACTAATCTTGAGTCGAATCATCAAGGAATAACATAAGGCCTACTAAGTGAGTATATTCGATTTTAGTATTCCGACTGTTCCTTCATTCATGAACTAGATACTCACAAGTAGATTACAGAGTAAAAGCTCATATAGTCTAGAATGTTATACACACCTAAAACGGAATATCATATAATCATTCAGATAAGTCTTTGAATGTCATTTTTGAAATGGTTAGCTTTCTGCTATTGCTTTTCTTTTCATATCAAATATCACATTGAATATTACACCTAAAAGTAAATATCATATTATTATTTTGATGTAGTTTTTGAAAACTGAAGTTTTTCGATTTCAACTCTTTTAAGAAATTAATTATTTTTGAATTACTTTTTAATATTGAAATACCATATGGATTTTTACACCTAAAATTAAATATCATATTATTATTCAAATAATACTTGAGGTTTCCTTCGACTATTTCTTTATACTCAAGGTGATCCAGACTGCGGAGGAAAGCGACGCTCGAACTGAGTATGCTTTTGATCAACCTCACTCTGATCGACGTGTCGGCACGCGTCTTATGCTGAAGCTCTAGCTATATCCCGCGGTTCCACATCTAGTTACCATGGTACTCATTGTCCACCAAGTATCACTCCAAGATCAAGTCAAGGAACATGTAATTAAATGCTTCATACGAGTGGACTATGAAACTGCAAGACCGAAGCATATCGAACCATTATTTCGCATACTTCAATGCTCTTATAATAGCTATTCGAGGGAGTAAGGGAGTACCATTACTGTGTTGCATTTATGACGAAGATAAAAAATCTGCAAATAAGGGATAAATCAGCGCCTCCAAAAGGCTACAACGACCTGGATATGCGTCAAGTTGATGTAAACTAAATTCGACCAAGTCAGTCCTTACAGTTAATGATTCGGAGAAGGGAAACGGAAAGGTAGATTCTACAAAAACGGTCAGAGGTGCAGATGGGATTAGTGGAGGTGTCGGGATGTGTGTTGGTCTCCTTCTCTGGCAATTCGCTATGCCTTTGTCAAGAGCGAGGGATACAATTTTGCGGCATTGACATGGCCTTTGCATTATATTCAAGTACCATAAGCTTATTTCTTTTCAACTTCGATGTTCTTTTGGTCCCTCTATCTTGCCTCCATCGATTCCAACTTTCACAATAAACTTTTGTCATGTGCAACTATATTTTTCTAAGTGCAGAAGACCGAGGTTAGAAGAGTTGATCAATTTGTTAATAATAAGGTCTGTAATACGTCTAAAATTTTGATTTGCCATCTTTTGAAAATGCATGTTCTATTTCATGAATATTTGGAGTCATTCTTTGGATGAAATGGGGTTGAAGTCGAGCTTAGACCAATACCCAATTACCTACCTGACAGTAGTACGGATTCTGACACACTTCACCTTTCATCTTCAACTTCACCATCACATCATAAAGCTTTCCAACTTCTGAGTTTTTACACAAGGAACAGGGAGATTTTCATCAATATCACGAATACAGTAAAAAGAAGCAGAAGTAGAAGTATTTACCGACGATGACCACATACCAAGTAACTTCATTGATCAGCGAAAGCCACAGATTCAGTAATCACGCTTTAATCTACAACGAAGAGCCTTCAGTACACTGTCTATCACCTGAGTCTCTCTAAACGAAGAATCAAAATCTTTTAATATACTACCCAGAGTGTACTTTGAATTTTACCAAGCTCCCTGACCAAGCCATGGATCTATCAAAAGCTCCAAAGACGAAGCCCATCTCCGCAAAGAAAGCTGCTCGGTATAAGGAGATATTCGATGATCCCCAAGAGATGAAGGAGATCTTCGAACAATGTGACGCATCCAACCGTTGGGCTCAAGGGCTCAAGGTGGATGATCTGGCATCCCAATGCACTAAGCCAGAGGGAAATGTTGATGATGATGATGATGATGATGATGATGATGATGATGATGATGATGATGATGACGATGATGAATTGATGGCTTCGAAGTATTTCAAGAAGGACTTTGTCATGAAGACCACGGATCAAGAGAAGAAGACAGATGAGCTTGAGGTTGGAGACGGTCTTTCAAATTCGCTTACGTTGAGAAAGCAAGAGGAGGGGTTGGTGCTCCCGACCAGGAATGCCACAGCCAAAAGCATTCTGCCCACCGAGTCCGGAACCAGCCATGTGGCAGCATAATGAAGGCACTGAGCACTATCACTTTGCAATTCCAGTCATGTTTCTCGAACACATTATCAAGGTTGATGAGGCTTACAATCGCAAGTGAACCGCTGTTCCCTGGGAGATGTGAAAGGTTGCCACAAGGCATTGCTAGACATGAGACTTAGGGGGGCCAAGAGTAGAAAGAGCGCAATTGCCGAACACACAATTCGTCAATCAAGGCATCGACCATGTAGTTCAATCCTCAAGTAAGAATGACCAAGCTATCCAAATATGCAAATAAATAGTCAACCATGCATTTTCACTGCCCAGTGAAAATTAGACTGAATAGTAAAGTGTTCATATACTGATATTGTAATGACGAATTCCATTGCAAGTAATCACTCCTTGTTGTCTAACTGAATCTCCAACGTTGTTCGCCCTATGCATACCTCCAGTTGCTTGCATGTTTTGTTCCCTCTGTATATAGGTAAAGAAGTGAAATTACACGATATCAGTAGCAAAGTAAACATCCCCCCACTAAAATCCTCAAAGACTGCTTTCATACAGCCTCCGAATCCCTATGAACAACTTCATTCCTCAACAACTGATATGAGATTTGACATTTGGGTGATTAGATAGCCATAAACGCAAAAAGGAGCTGTGCCGCATATTATATTAGCCTGATTCACTCCACTCCAATCGTGCATGAATCTAACTGTTGGTATGCCGAAAATGGCACCTCTACCGCAGATGGACATCCACCAATCAAACAGACCAAATGTTGGCTATAAAAACCGTTTGTTGTTGGCACTTCATCATGAAATTACAGACCATAGCTCTAGTAGCCCCTAAAAGACATAGCAAGTTGATTGTACGTGTTACTTTCCGACTCAAATTTGTAACAAAGTATATACAAAGCCTAACAGTATGGACGAACCATTAATGACTCAGCTGCTTAGAGTGGCTGGTGCTATATTGGGCTATACTTATGACTATATTTGTAATGAAACTATATCAAGTGCGGAGTTTCATTCGAGGACTTCAAAAGCAAGGTCTTGCACGTTCTCACAGCCCATCTGATGGTCAACGACCAATCATGTCCATCAAAACATCGACTAACCAATCTCCAAGCCTATGCCCCCTCATCATTGGTTACTCGGACACATACCTCCCAGTGCAAGTATCATTGGCAGTCTCCCTCCATACGCCCATGGCGTCTATGTTGGAGACCAAATCCGACAAAGATATCCCCATCGCTGCTCCAATTCTTGTCGTGCTTAAGCCGGATATGATGTACCAACTGACTCAAGCAAACCAAATACCAAAAGATAAAGGCATTCGCGCTTTCCTGAAGCCCTTGACTGGCGAATCTGATTTAGTTACTTTGGAAGGCAATACTTGGAAACACTGGAGAGCTATATTCAATCCTGGATTTAGCGCGGGTCATGGGTCAAGTCTGGTTCCGAGTATGATTGAAGAGATCAAGATATTCAAGGATCTGTTAAGGAAACATGCCGAAAGTGGTAAAATGATGTTTCTTGAAGATGCTAGTTTGAGCCTCACAATCGATATTATTGGCAAAGTTGCAATGTGAGTAGATATCTCTTTTGTTTCTGTCAGAGCTGTTGTATATCACCGACTAGCAGACTTGATGTGTAAACTTAATCACTGAAAGTAATATAATGGTCAAAACGAATTCAAGATCTTCAATTTATTGAATGTCCTAGTTGATTCGGAAATCAAAAGCTTCTGCTTATCAGACCACAATCCAAACTACCAGGAAGACTGCTTTCTGATCATTAACTGATGCAAATAATCTTTACCAGGGACCACAGATTCTGCAGCCAGACTAGCTACAACGACATGACAGCAGCATTACGAAGGCAACTATTATGGTGCACGACAGGCATGAACATTAATCTTTTGGAATACATAAATATCTTTCGCCCCTTTGTGCATACATAGAACAGCTACCGAATGAACCGCTACCTTTCTCAAGAACTCGACAAATGCTATCGAAGCATCAAAGGCACTGAGATACGGAAAAAAGACAAATTGATTGTGGATCTAGCGTTGAGAGCGTATCTTGCGGAGAATCCTTCTGCAACAGGCATCGATAAAAGTTTTCAGAATTTCGCCATGGCGCAAATAAAGTTATTCATCTTCGCGGGCCACGCTACCACTTCTGCTGGCGCAATTTTTACTTATCATCTGTTCTCCCAACATCCAAATGTACTGGCAAAAGTTCGGGATGAGCACACTGAGGTACTAGGGGCCAACATTGCGGACGCTGAGTCTGTGATTACTTCCAAGCCACAAATCTTGAACCAGCTTACTTATACCATTGCGGCCATGAAAGAGAGTCTTCGCATCTACCCCACTGTCGCCGCGCTTCGCGATGGACAATCTTATTTCTCTTTGATAGGGGACAATGGTCTTCGTTTCCCCACCGAGCGAACAATAGTCTGGGGTGATCATTATACCACACATCATAATCCTGCCCATTGGGCGCGAGCCTAAGAGTTTCTACCAGAGCGATGGATGGTAGCCGAAGGCGACGAGCTCTGACCGCCCAAAAATGGATAGCGACCATTTGAGCGCGGTCCTCGGAACTGTATTGGTCAGGAAGTAGCCACGACAGAAATAAAACTCATGCTTGCGTTGACGATTCGAGATTTTGATTTCAAGGATGCTTACGAGGAGTATGATGTTATGAAGGGTAACCCAAAGAGTTCAAATATAAATAGCCAAAGAGCATACATGATGCTTCGGGGAGGCGGCCACCCGGCAGATCATTATCCATGTAAGGTAGCTTTCGCAGTGCAAAAGTAATCTGGCTGGAAGGAACAAATTGCATTATTATGAGTGGGAAGATCCGCTCGAGATATCCTGCGACTTAACAATTTTGCAAGTAATAGTGGCATAAAACGAGGTTATGACCCTCTCAACTTATGGGTATCTATATGAAGATGAAAACCAAGATTTAAAAGCAACAACTCATAATCCCAAACTTTGGGTGGCATCCAATTTCATGAAAGATGATTGATGGTCAGGCTAGACCCAACGTGCTATGTACTATGTGCTATGGTATCATGTCCTACTCCGATTCGCCAACTTCTTGTCTCCCATCTCCTCTATCTCTTTCTTTTTATGATAATGTGGTGCAAGCTCATACAACCAATTCGCTTTGATGGGAATGCAACTGCGCATGTACTCCTTTGTAGTTTGTACAAGTTCATGATAAACAACCAACTTGATAGGAGGATCATTTGCCATCAATACTGATGAAGGATGTATATACACTGTAGTATTTCTCTTGACTGTCCGATAACTGTCTCCATCTCGTTGTAATCGTGCTGCATTAGCGAAAAATCCGGCCGTGATCGCTTTCTGAATAGGCTCCAGATTTGACGCCCCGCAACTAGCGATTGTAACTTCCACGCGTTCACAAAGCTTTGCAAGTTGGTCCCGAACATCCCTAGCTCGAGTGAGGGAACGTTGCTGAAGAAAGTTCTCTTTTGCCCAGATAGTACTGAAATCATTGTCCACCCATTGATTCCAAATGTTCAAATAGGTGAGGTGGTCTCCTCCTTCTTTGATTGTGAAGCGCGCTCTGGCACTATCTGCGTGCACTCTCTGTTCTCCTTTGGGACGGAAAAATAGCGCCGAACTTTCACCTAACATTGCCATGATGCTTAATACTTCGTCAGAGCATGCCAGTTGGTCTGAAGCAATGATGGACTTCGCAACTTGAGGGTCTGTTGGAAATTCGGCCATTTGTCTCCCAATTTTGGTTAGTTCTCCACGGTTGTTTAATGCAGACAATGCGTACAATTGGTTGAGGGCACCAATTAGGGTTTCTGTTGGTGGAGGGTCCATAAAGTCAAAGGTCAAGAGATCGTTAATTCCAAGTGACTTAAGCAGTAGAACTGTACCATTCAGATTTGTTCGCTGAATTTCAGGAGTGGTACTTTCTTCCATTTCGTTCATAAACGCCCATTTTGTGTACAAACGAAAGCACTTTCCGGGCCCCACACGACCAGCACGACCACTTCTTTGATTTGCAGACGCTCGTGAACATGCTACTGTAACCAACTTCGACATTCCAGTCGCTGGATTATAGATATTCTCCTTTACAAATCCGGGATCGATAACATATACAATGCCGTCAATGGTCAAACTCGTCTCTGCAATATTGGTTGCCAACACAACTTTTCGTGCTCCTTTGGGTGTTGGTTCGAAAATTTTGGTTTGTAGATCGGTTGGAAGATTTGCGTAAATAGGACAAATAACAAGCTCAGGCACTCTCGAACCCAATTTCTTTGATATATCACTTATTCGTTCTTCCGCTGCCTCAATCTCATCTTGACCTGTTAAAAATATCAGCACATCACCACTTGGTTGAGAGGTATGTATCTGAAAAAGTGTAGTAATAGCAGCAGCAAGATAATTAGCTTCTGGCTGTGGGGTATTATAAATTTCGACTGGGTAACTACGCCCTTTAACATTGAAGATAGGAGCGCCATCGAAGAAGTCTGAGAAAGCCTGTGCATTAATTGTCGCTGAAGCAATAAGAAGTTTGATTGTTGGCCTTTCTTTGGCAAGATCTTTGAGCAAAGCTAGAAGTATATCGGTATGCACAGTCCGTTCATGAGCTTCGTCAATCATAATCACCTGATACTCGTCCAGAGAAGGTGTAATCATGACCTCTTTCAAAAGATGACCATCCGTCATATACTTGATGAGAGTTTTATCACTCGTACAGTCTTCAAAACGGATAGCGTAACCAACTTCATTTCCGATCTTGCATCCCATTTCCTCTGACACACGTTGAGCAACGGACATGGCAGCCACTCTCCTAGGTTGGGTTACTCCAATCTTCATACCATCTTTAGTATACCCTGCTTCATGGAGATACTGTGGTAATTGTGTAGTTTTACCAGATCCTGTCTCACCAACAAGGATAATAGTTTGGAACTGATCAAGAGCTGCCAGAAATTCGTCCTTATAAGCATAGATTGGAAGGTTTTTCCTCGTCTCCTCAATTGTCTTCGCTTTCTGCTCAGCAGCCTTCAATTGTTCACCCAAAAATCTTGCTTCTTTATCCAAGCCTTGTCCCGGTAATTTCGAATCCATGATCCACTTGATCCCTTGCTCCTCGTCCAAAATATAATCATATTCGCCTTGGTCGACTCGTTCGGTGCTTTGGATCTGGTTTCTGGCGAGCTTTTCTTGTTGCCTATCCCACTCCTCATGCTCGGAAACGAATTTCTCCTGGCCATATTCATCTCTTTCGACGTAGCGTTTGTATAGTGCATCTTGTTTCTTCTTTTGATCGAGCTTTCCTTTCTCTGTAATATAATCGTCTGGCATAGCATAGCCATCTCGATGATCATCAATTCGTGATCTTTCGTCGGCAAGTCGAAGAAGCTCTCTATTCTTGGCAAACTCTGCTTTCTCCTTCTTTGATAAATTGGAATATGGATCATTCAGCTCCCTCGTTTCATCCTCGACCTGTCTTCTCAGCAAAGCGAGACGCTCCGCTTCACGCTTTTTCAGGTATTCTTGTCTCGACCTTTCCCTTAGATCTGGCATTGCAGCACGTCTTGCAGCAGCGTCGTCTGCCAATGCTCTCCTCTGTGCCATGATAGGATCGGATCTATCCTCGAGTATTGTCTTCGATTTGTCGGAATTCTTTGACAACAGTCTCTGCGCGAAAGCATCTTTCTCTGCTTGGTCTCTCCTTCGTTCCTTTTCCGAATCCGAGATATCTTCATCTGAGTGTACTGTTTTGACCCGTTTTGAGGCAGGCTCCTGAAATTCTGGCTCCTCCTCCGAGATATATTCTTCGTCGCCCCATCGTTCCTCATAATCGTCATTCGCCTTATTCCGGATAGTTTTTGAGCGCTGCTCTGTATCTTTACGTGGAGACCTCTCTCGACGAGGTGACTTTTCTCGGTGTCTGTCGCGCCGCGACGAGCTTTCACGGTGTGACTTTTTCTCCTTCCTCTTTGCTACCACTTTTGCTGGACCTATTTCCTCTTCCTCCATAGGAAGAAGCGCGTACTTTTTAGAAGCCATGCTGTTTGAACGGGATGGAGGTCCGTGGATAACCAGAGGTAGTATAAGTCAAGTGAGACGGGCGACTTTCGATAATTTCGTCGACTATTGAAATAACATTACCTATGGAAGTCGCAGCCTCGCGACATGCACGATGTGATTGCTTGTAGCCCAAATAAGTGGACCAAAAAGTTAGCCGACAATTACCCGATCGTTGAATACGGCATTTTTGAACCTCACTTCAATGATCGAATTTAATGCCATGTGACGGAATGGGATGAACGACAATTGAAAATAAAACAAGTGAAGCGGAAAAGAAGGAAAAATACTGGGCAAAATGAACCGCACTTCGATGAGTCTCTTGAGGAGCTCAAAATACCTGGCAAGGAACGGCGCATCCATATCGCAACGACGATTTGCATCCTCAGAAACTCCTTCACCTACTGTAAGCCGTCCGATTTTTCTCAGTAGATGCATATTTTCAGTTCACGTACTTTTGTCAATTTGATTCTACATTATAGCTAATACCTACCAAGCGCACCTTCTACAAAACTTTCACTCGCCCTATCGCAAAAACTCTCCTGATGGCAACTTTCATATATCAATTGACCTATTGGGGCTGGGTGAAATTGGAGAAGGATGAATTGAAAGCAGGCAAACGTAGGGAAATAAAGGAACTCGAGGAGGAATTGGAGAAAATCAGTGGAGGCGCTATCAAGGGCGAAGATGTGAAAGTCAAAGGTATCTAAGGAGAGTTGGTGATACCTATGCGCGGGAATCAAGCACATAAGCACATAGTCACTTGCAGAACTATGCAGGGTGGAAATGAGGATTGAGAACTTTTGCGACCAAATAAAGTCGCTCTCATTATCTGGTGATGGTAGCTGCTAGTCTCAAATATTCAGTCGCAGTCGCTGTACCGCGACGACTTACAGATGAGATATCGTTTGCGACATACCCACCAGGTTCATGCTCGATTTTGCGCAAATCGAAACTGGAACATAGACAGACATTTTGTTTGTGCGGGGCCTTCCCGGGAACCGGTTGATTATCATTACGAAGACATGAGCTCCAAAATATGAACACCACAAAGATACCGAATTATGATAAACATCGACGTGCCTGCTTGCTTAGATTGCATCTTGATGTTTTGCCGGGGCGTGTTGCGCTTCGCAACATGATGTTGAATTTCCATCGAAGTCGATCAAATATCCTTAAATACTATATTAAAATTCACCAAATTTTTCATGCGACGATTCTTCCATCACCTCCCTGCTGTTATCATCTACACCTCCTACTTACTCAAAAGTTTAACAAAAAAAATTGTATCAAGTGTAGCAAACACACTTTCTCTTCTCTGTAATGAAATTCCTACTTACTTTGTCTAACCCCAATGGCTCAGGACTGCCTCCTCTTTTTAAATAATTGTATTGAGTCAATGATGCAATGCGAAGGAAGGAGTGGGCACTGGTATGAGTAAGGAAATGGAGTAGGGAAGGAAAGCAATCGAGTTACGTCTCACGAGTCATATAATATAAATCACATTGATGACAGCACGTGGTCACCGCATCTTGCCCGAATAATCTTTTTTTTGTCTACATAACTGTCAGCAGAAACTCAGAATGGGGTCTTGCCAAGAGAGCCAGATAGGAGAGAGTGTGTTTGCTTGTTTTGATGCGGGTCAGGGCTTGTGCGGCTATTTGTTTGAGAAATTGGGTACGATGGTGAATCAATGGTGAATTGGCGGATGGGTGAGAAGTGTGTGGTTGGGAAGCGAAGAATTTTTAGGCGGAGGTGGTGATGTCGGGGTGATGTGATTTGAATGATGTATGAATGAGCGGTGGACACAAAGTTTGGCTCTTTAGAGTACGAGGTGATGATCCTTCGAATGATCAACAAGTGTTATTTACATGACATTCATGACATCCCGAGCATCGTATGAAACTGATTAGCTTATATAAAAAATAGCATTGCATACCTAGTAGTACATCCATCGATATTCATATGTGCAATGATACCATAGAGCTATACCATTGAAAGTTGTGTAGAAGCAAGGGTAGGATATAACGTAGCCAAAGGTAAACTGTGAAGAATCAAGTGGAAATAGTTTGGAACAATCATATTAAACTTTTCCAAATATGGTATCTATCTAGCCGTCCATCACTTCGGCATATGTGAAATATCACTATATCAACTAAATCCCACTCATTCTTCATGTAAACCTTAACCGGGCTCGACTTAAGCACCCTTCCATTTTCCGAATCGAGCCCAATCTTTATACAAAGTTCCCCAAACTGCTCTAGCACTGGAATCCAGCCCATCAACCACAGCCTTGCGACCTTCCATATCCGTACATCCAAATATCGCATACAACCCAGGTGTCATAGCAGTTCTAACTTCTGACTTCATTGTCATTTCGAGGTTGAATTTTATGTATGTCTGTAGTATGATGTGCATATGTTGACCGGCAATCTTTTTGGCTTTGGCGACAGCAGATGTCAGATTATTCACGGATGAATGAGAAATGGAATTAGGTGTAGGGTCGCAGATCAGGGTGAGAAGACGGGTAAAAGATTCGGCAGCTATTGGAGAGAGAGTATTCGAGGAAGATGAAGTGATGCTTGGTTGAAAATGTGAGAGCCAGGGAGGCGGGGTAAAGGCCTGAAGAAGCCGCTTAGAGGTGTGAGAATGGGCTGTAAAGAGGCAGCGGAGAAGAGGTTGTAGAACTTGGATGACAGAATGAAGATGGCCCTCAAGACGGAAGCGGTGGTTGGTAAGAACGACCTTCATTAATGTACACAGACGAATGAAGATATTGCTCGCTTGTGAAGTAGGAAGAAGAGGTCCTTTGCTAGAGCATATTATCGCAACTATTGCAAGAGTGCGATCAATGGACCATTGGGAGAGGGCACGACGCTACATATTTGTTAGCTATATCGATGGAAGGTTGCGGAATTAAGACTCTTACTTTTGTCTTCAGCATCATCTCCATAATTTCCCCTAGCAAAGCAAATACTCGGTATGAATTGGTCTTGATAATCTGCGTGCAAAACAGATCGTATGCTAGACAAAGATCCATTGACCCTTGGTAATTCTTTGCATTAGCAGGCTCGTGTCCGACATCTATGAAGTGTTAGCTATAATCGGCAGGAGGTCAAAGCACAGTAGACATACTATCGCAGGCGCCAATAACATATTTGACGGCTACCAACTTATCCAGTTGAGTCAAACCAATCAGTTCTTCGCCCATTAAACGCTGAAGCAGTTGTAATTTTTCCGCGTTGCCCATTTCTGAGGTAATTGTCTCCATCTTTTTCTTTATGCCAGCCCTGCCGGCAGATGTGTTAATAAAAGCCTCTAAAGACATATGGAGGATTCCATCTTCGTTGCTCGACGCATGAGTAGCAAAGAATTCCGGCAACAGTTGGCGTACATCATCTACTTCTGGCTTCCCTTCATTCAGCTTGGCAATATATACTTGACTTTCTGTTGCGAGAGGTTCAATCTCTGATGATTCCACGCCCAAAGAATCTAGAGCCTGAAGAATAACAACAATTGATAATGAACCATCCTTATGATTCCCAACCTCGTCTATCTTAGGTTTTTTTTTCAGTCGCCTTTGCAGTTGGAGGAGAAGAAATTTTCTGAAGGATGTGCAATGGTTAGTCAAATCTTGGTTGCTGACGATAGCTAGATCATTAAGTTGCTTCGATTTAGTAACAAGCACAGCAAGTAATGACTGTGATGTAGAGATGAAAGGCAAAGTTTTCTCCCCTTGGTCTTCTTCTCGTCGCTAGTGTATTTCGAGAGTTTATCCTGGAAATAACTTATGGCGTCTAAGATATATTTGCGATTTTGAGACTGATCCAAGTTACTAGTCACATGTCTAATAAAGATCAGTAAACAAATAGCCAGGATAATATCAGTATGAATGGTACGTACGACAAAGTCAACTTAACAAGCTCTCTCAGTGTAATAAGAGTTTCCAACCGCTTAGGCATCTCCTCGAACCCGACTTTCTTGATCAATTTCTCAATTTCTTCGAATTCCTTATATTTCATGCCCTAGGATTGAATTAGCAACGTCTGGAATTTTGCTGGTTCTACTAACTGTATAAAATGTAGGGCGATGCATGATCTTCAATTTCAATGCTAGCACAGCGGGATAACACTCAGGGGACTGTGCCAAGACATCTGTTGACCAACTTTGCATAATCCGTTCTCTGTACTTCTTGCTGATCACTTCCAATGGAAGTCGTGTTAGAGATTCGATGACAGCATAATTACATATAAGAGTAGCAGTGAGGGGGTTTTCTTCTTGACTTTGACAGCTCAGTAGGACATCAATAAATCGACTTATGATGCTAGATTGGTTGAGTACACAATCTTGACGCAAAACTCCAAACCATAAAGCGGCGAATGCTTCATGATTCCATACATGCTCAGTTGTAGAGGTCTTAGCCAGAGAAGCTATCCAAAGGATATTTCTTAACAGCAAGTCGAATGAATTGCCTTGTAACTTTATGCCGAGTTCTAGAACACGGGATATTCTTGAAAGAGGCAATTGTAAAATGACCATGCAGTCCATTGGGCGCCTCGTGATAACGTGTTGAGGTGAATAGGCCACTTTTCATTATTTGCCACTTTTGATCAATCAAAGCACCAATAGAAGGACCTAGTTGTTCAAGAAAACGCAAAACCACTGGTGATGAAAGACTTTCCAATTTCGTTCCAATTTCGGACGCATTCCATGCTGAGCATGCACACCGAAAGATTTCCAAATTATCCAATCCTTTCTGACCGAACGTATGGGCGGACAATATGGTAAAGGGGCTCGCTTGCTGCTCCCACAGCTCAGAAATTTCTTCAAGATGAAGAGGTTGCATCCAATGGAAGGATCGAGTCAAAACCCTCCAAGCTCGCCAGCTATATCTGCCATTCAATTTGCCAAGATTCCCGTTATCAAAGATGACATGATACAGACGTGTTCCGATGATATCTACGACATCTTCTCTAGATATTGAATTTGCAATAGCTTCAAGGATGGTAACGACAGCGTTAGGTTGGTTTACGATCTCGATAGCTAGCCAATCAACTAAATGTACTATCTGTTGAATAGTTAAGGAATTTTCCAAAAGCTTAGAAAGCTCAACCTGTAGGCTTCATCCTCCCAAGCACAAAAGGCATCCGCCGGGAACATTGCATCTTCCTTTCGTGTTTGCTCAAACTTAACAAGCTGAGAGTACCAATGGCGCACAAATCCCGAGAGATCACGAGCTTTGGCAAATTCATCCATCAAAGGAACGACAATCTCGGATACAATATGTCGAGATTGTTCGGGCCAGGTAATTTCGAAGTAGACGTTAGTAACTCGCTCCAATACATCGTTCAATAAATTCTTGTCGCTATCGGCGATGAGGAAGACATTGGCATCGAGTTTCATCACGGTTTCTAGAAGGTACCAATCCGTGCTTCCCTCAGGCACAACATACTCCGCCGTTAAACTTTTGAGTTCTGGGAGGCCAAGATCCACTTCGTGTTGAATGGAGCGCTGAAGTATTTCGCGGATGGCAGAATTATGCGCCACTGTTTTGGTTGGAGGCATGGCAGATTTTAAGGTTGTAAATACTGTCTGAAGCCAGGCATTATCTGATGGTCGTCTTCGGCGGTCTCCATTAGACTGCAAAGACCGAATTGCAATGTCAAAAAGAATAGGAGCATTTGCGACATCTTGCAGAACTAGGACTCTCGTCAAACTCTGTAACAATGTAGAATCTTGCTTCTCGCCAGCGCTCGCTTTTGAAGGAATGATGATATTTCGAGCAATCAATTTCTCCAAAATTTCCTTCCAATCCTGTGTGGTTGAATCTACCTTCGTCATTTTCAACAATGCTAGTAAAGGTTCTGAGCAATGAAGAGAAAATTGCATCAGGTCTTCAGTTCCTGCCACGCGGTAGTCCAGATGTCGATAAAGGGGACATCAATTGAGACGATATAACCAGACCAGCTTTTTGACTTATAATCATCTGGCAAAGAGACATCCATGAGCCTAGAACCATGGCGGACGCTTCGGGCGTGGTTCGTACGACCGCTCGCATGTACTCCGTGGTAAAGGCTGGACTTCTACCATTCCCTGCTGTTCTTTGCGAGGAAGAGACTTTGGTGGATCGAACGATACTATTGATAGCAGTATGAATCGCCATAACTAAAGCTCGAAGGCCCTTGGCCGGACCATGATACGTATGGGTGACTAGTTCCCCGGTCCGTTTGCGCTTCTTCGAGATAATCGATGTTTCTCCCGAATCGGACCCTGACATTGAATCATTGTGTACCTCCATGCCAGAATCGTCAATTTCGCTGATCTCCTGTGCTTCCTGTAATGTCTGTTGTAGGGTTACGATAAACTTCTTTTCGGTGAGCATGCGTGCAGTATTCGCTAGTGGGATCGCATTCAACAATAGACGGAACAGGTGCCATGATGACGGTGTGGTTCTAGGGGAGCATTGTTAGCTTATGATCTTCAATCCAGAATGTAATAAACAATATACCTCGCAGTTTTATCCTTGGGAGACTGCAATTTCTTCAAAAGCCATCGTAGAAGCCATTCCTCTCTGCCATGAAATGAACCTGCCGCGCATTTCTTCTTGAAGGCTTTCTCTTCGTGTTTTTGATGATCCAGAACAGTAGCAACCTTATCCAAATCAATATCAACAAAATTTCCAGCTTCACGAATTTGTTCTTCGAACGGTGCCGATGCTTTCTCCAGCCCAGCAAGCTTTTCTTGCGCAATTCGAGATTTTGAATCCTATACAATCATTAGAACAAGTTTCAATATTAAGATGCCTATGCGACCACAGAATCACTTACCATTATTCAAAACTCTCATTGACAATTCGAATTGGTCAAATTCCCCTCCCTCGTCAATAGCTCAACTTTTTTTTGGAAGCCATTAAATCAAAAGCTGTAAGTGGCATAGTTCCCTGACAGAAAATATCACCGCCTTCTCGATAAGTACTAGCGCGTGCACGGATAATCATATCGATAAAATAAATTTTCAATCTTGACTACGACTTTGTTCCTTCCTTGCACAAAACTTCGATACAATTTCAAACGTTGCTCATTGCTAAACATGTCTCAAGACGAGATTCCACCAAGTAATGAAGGTACTGTTGCTGTCGAGGATATCTCTGCCTTGACTATCCAGGATCCTGAATCATCCGTGGCTGATGATCGTCCCGAACTCCCCCATCGTTCTCATAATCCCGAAAACAACATGAAGAGATCAGATCCGTTTCAATTTGGTTCTCGATATCTCAGTGAAAAAGACAACGTCTTCGAGTTCAATGCATGGGATCACGTCGAGACTGATGATACTTACAAGGAGTATGCAGAATTACAATATGCGAAGCAGCGCGAAGCTCCTGTATCGGAATTTGACAAAAGTACGTATTTTCCGCTTTCTCTTTTTCCAAAAATACTGTGCCAATTTTTGGTACAGTACTACTATGACGATAAATCAAAATTCATCTGAGGTTACTAGCCTCTGAATGATACAAATATAGCAATGTCTTTCGCTCCTATCTGACTGTAGTTTAATTTCTGAACTTGTTTGAACTTTTGTTTCTACCAAAAACTAACAGATTTCCCAAGGCAGATTCAATTCCGATCCCGCCAAATGGTGGAACAATTTTTACAAAAACAATACTGCCAATTTCTTCAAAGATAGAAAATGGCTCCAACAAGAATTCCCCATTCTTTCTCAAGTAACAGAGCCTACTTATGGACCTTGTACCATTCTGGAAGTTGGTGCAGGTGCAGGTAATACTGCTTATCCAATATTAAAACATAATCAAAATCCTGAATTAAAAATCCATGCTTGCGATTTCTCAAAGAAGGCAGTGGAAGTGATACGTGCGAACGAGGCATATGACACCAAGAATATCCAAGCAGACGTGTGGGATGCTGCTGGCGATGACCTTCCCCCCGGATTGGAAGAGGGTAGTGTCGATGTTGTGATCATGATCTTTATCTTCTCTGCACTTTCTCCTAGTCAATGGAATCGAGCCGTTCAAAATGTCTTCAAAATCCTTAAGCCTGGTGGCGATGTGCTGTTTCGAGATTACGGCCGTGGTGATCTTGCTCAAGTGCGTTTCAAAAAAGGTCGTTACCTAGAAGAGAACTTCTACATCAGAGGTGATGGAACTCGGGTATATTTCTTTGAAAAAGATGAGTTGGTCAACATCTGGACCGGAAAGCTTTCCGAGTCAGATGCTCAGGCTACAGATTCAACGACAGAGCAAGAGTCAGGCTTCGATATCATTGATTTAGGCGTTGACAGAAGGTTATTGGTTAATAGAGCCAAAGAACTAAAGATGTATAGATGCTGGATGCAAGGCCGATTCAAGAAGAAGTGCTTGCCTAGCACCAATTCAAAATAAATTTTATGTCCATGACACACTGCATTGATTTTTGTTTCTTATTTTCTTGAGGGTAGTGTCAACTGCAACACACTGAAACTCTCGCCACAACCTCGCGGGGTTTCGTAAATCTTTTTGCACATGTTGAGATTTGGTTCTCAATTCTCCTGGTTCACATCCGGCATAGAAATTCTTTACCTCCGCACGGCTCTTCTCCGGCGAGTATTCACAACCTTTCCGTTCTTTGTTTGGTCAACCTTCACTAAATCTGCAATTGTGGCTCCACGCCTAACAAATTTGAGTGATCAATAAAGGTGAATCAGGTGATAGGTGTGGATCTAGAGTAGCATTTTGATCTCATCATTTGATCTGTTGACGTATGAAGTATTTCTTAATCATCTGCATGGTGCTGAAGGCTATGCTATAGGGAGGCTTGAGAGGCGGTACTGTTCATATAGTTTCAAAACTCGGTTAGAGCTGGCGTTCACAACGATGGATTGACTGGAAATGCAATGCTAGCTAAACTTGCCTTCGACTAGGTGGTATATTGGTTCGTCTGATATATTTTAGGGGCAATTCAAGTGGCATGCGCCGAGCGACTGGTAGCTATTGGCGTCGCACCGCGATTTGGATGTACTAGCAATCAGAAACGGACTGCAGATATAAAACTTGCCTCTGCGTTCTATGTGCAGAATCAAATATCGGGTTCGTCTGAGTGAAGAAGCGTGAAATGGTCTAGAGCACGATGTGATCAGATGAAAGGGATGTAACGCTGCTCAGAGGCGTGCCCAGGTGGGTACTTGAACATGTCTGCAACAAAGAGAGAATGGCCACGAATTGCATGATGGAAGTAACTACTTAGCTAGACTACACGCTAGAAGGAACTAGATTGCCTAACTTGATGTCGTTTGAAGCGAATATGAACTTCTGCAGAGACTCCGAAATATGGGGCCCCACATGTCTTCAGGAGAATCAAGCTTACTTTTGGTAAGAATTATGAGTTATTCTGTTCGTCAGCTTTCCTAAATTCTTGTATCATCCATGCAGGAATAACTCAAGCTGGCCGATAGAACAGTGGTATACCCCAAAGCTAATAAAGGCCTTGAAACCTGTTGTATCAAAGTAGGCGACTTGAACAATGTCATCACAACTACTGGATATGTACCAGTGCAAGAAATTGATCCGCATGGTGAGAATTTTCACACGTTTCTTCCCAGACAATATATAGATAATACAGCTCGACCAGTAACAAGCTTACCACTAGTCTTCACTGTTGCGTTTACATCTATATATCATCACAGAGCTAAAGAAATATGAAAATCCAGACGATCTTGCATCTCATCTCAGCTCTCCTATCATCTGAGGCCTTCAGCCGAACACAATACAACAAGGGTGTTCTGCGGTATTGGAGCTCGGATTTCGGCATAATAGGACTCTTCTTTCATCACAAAATAATTCTGTTAGTTTAGTGAATTAGCAAGCGATATTGTAGCAACCATTAAAACCTTTCGTAATTCCCTCAACTCCAAGGAACCTTTACATACAACAACCTCTATTTGACAATACCTTTTCACAGACTGGCAAGCTCTTTTTATGAAATTTCCTTTCCATTTTGTTGATAGTATCAAGAAACCCCCGAACTTTACAATATTGTATGCTATTCACTTACTTTCTTGCAACAATTTCTAGAATACTTCAGACACAAACACAGAGACAAGACAGTTGATAAGCTTGACTTCAGGTTGTTGTACTAACCCCTTATCACTTCCCGGAAGAACGTGCCTGCAGAACCTGAAATAGGAAGACGAAACGATTGATAACCTTGACTTCAGGCTGTCAAACTAAATCTCTTATCACTTCTTGAAGGAACATACCCTGTCACACCTCTTGAATCTTCTTTTAGATTATTAAATACCAATCAACAGCAATGCCGCCGAGGAGGAACCAACTAAAGAGAAAACAATCTGTCGCAACCCGCAGCTCAGCCAGGCTAGCTAAGAAGCGTCTAATTGCTACGTCAGAGGAGGATGTGAAGATATCGGGGCCAGATGTCGAAGAGCCAGAGGTCAAGACAGAACCAGTGTCAGAGGATGAGGCACCACTTCCTGGTAAGTTATATCACCTACCGTTATTTAGAAGATAAGCTAAAATCACTGTTAGTTACACCCAGAATCAAGATCGAAGGAGGAGGTGATGATGGCGCCGAAGCAGATGACGAAGCTGAAGACATCCAGGGAAGAGGCAACGATGAGGATGAGCGACCAGAATCTTCTGAGAGTGAACCGGAGGTAGATACCCCTGATGATGAAACGGATTATGAACGGTACATGGCGTACGAGTCTGACGATCCTGAGTACCACGAAATACGACGCAGACGTGGTAAGCCTTATTCTCAATCCCATTTATAATCAAGCTAATATGGTGGAAGCAGAGATTGAGGTATCGCCGTTGCCCAACTTACCGCAAATTCCTCGATTGATCACGACACTTCGTGGTAATGGCAGGGATAACTCGGATCAACGCCTCATAGCCAGTTCCGGAACGAACAGGCTCCCAAACTTTTTCGATAAATATGGAACCCGGCATCATATCCCTATCGAGGTCTTTAAGCAAATATTAGACTCCCTGTATCAACAAAAAGATGACATTACCGCTACTTCAGTATCCCTTACCAATGTTTTCAATTACGGACTCGTCTTCGATATTTTTGGACTCAGTATGTGTGGGAAAATCAAGAATTTACTACAGTGTCGGCCAGTGGAAACATGGGAAACAGGTTTTTTTGACCTCCCATTTCTCTCTGCGCCATCCTCCAGGCCCAAGATTTGTCTTCGACATGTCCTTCATTCGTGGTTTCCAGAACGGCTCACGTGGATCCAGTATGGCAAAAAACTCATGTATCATGGTCCGATCTCCCTCAAGCTTATAAAAAGATACATAAGAAGAACTGAAGGGGAAGGACAACGCAGGGCGCTTAAGGAACATAAAACACGACTTGGGCAAGGTCAGGAGAATAAGTTACAAAGGCAGAGAGACAGAAAAGAGCGAATCGAAAATAGACGCAACAGAAGAATTGCCAGGTTGTCAGAAATAAGGGAAGCACACGCGGAGGATTCAGAATTCTCAGATGATCACAATTGCGTTGAGAGTCAATGTGCTCTTAATCCCGAAACGGCCCATAAGAAAATACATTACATCTCTTCCGGGCGCGACCCGGTTACGGATTCTGAAGCAGAAAATTCTTTTGTCGAAGACTCGGATGATATAGGATGGGCGACCGAGGACTCAATGCTAGCACCATAGTTAATTTAAAAAAATTAGCTAAATGTCTTTAGTCATAACAGTCATTTACCGTGATGTCTTTCACTGTGCTGTTGTTACACAGGTGGAGGAACATAAGGCTGATGTCAGTTGCGATATAAGATGCATCTAGTCAAAGAAGTCGGAGGTAATCAAAAGTACAAGAGCTACTGATTACGTATCAAGCAGGCACTGATGATGGATTGCTGGCGGTAAGTTTAGCAAAATACATTTGTGGGTGGTGACTGAATAAATAGGACAAAGGTTTTCCGATCCGGTGTATAACCTCTTGTTTTATTATCCGATTATATTATCATAAGCGAAAGGGGGGGGGGGGGGGAGGTTACACACGGAAGACTCTCATTGATACTCGTGAGAGACCGAAGCGAATCAAGTTTAGGAGAGTTTAAGACCTTTTATTTTATTTTACCAAATAGGGTTATTGCGAAGTGCATCTTCATTTACGAAAGTCTCGTGAGCTATTTTAACCACCAGGACAGCTACACCTTGATGCAAATCTCGAGTAACAATTGGTCCTGAAAAGTTGTTGCCATTCGTGAACAAAGACAGAATTGTCCACTACGAAAATCTTTATCTTGGGCTAATTGACAGTGCCGCAAATGTATTAGTGTCATGAATCTGCTGCCCAAACAAAGGGGACTTGACCATTCGCCAATACAAGGATCTATTTTCATGAGAAATAAATGGTAATATAGCAAGTAACTTGTATTCTCTAAATCATTTTTTCTCATTTGTACAATCGATAGATATATAACACCCGTAACAATGGGCCACCAACTTCGTGAACATATACCGGCTGTTAATGTGCTGCCAACCTTCCACCTGATCGAAGCGGAGATTCTGGATCTTTCATATGAGGCACTGGTACTACAGGTTGATGGGAATGTAAGACTGGATAAAACGGCAAGAGATCCTGCCGCCTGGAGAGCTCGTGTAGGTGATGGAGTGGTGGGCGGTCCTAATGGCAACCCTCCCGGTCAAATAGCAACTAAACTGGCAACGCAACCAACCGGTCCTCATTTAAGAGATAGGTGCACAATGTCTCTAAATGGTGCGTAAAATTCACAGGTACTTGCTAAGGTGTCTAGATAGTGAATAATAACGTTTATGTGTGTCTAGGACAATTGGGGACGCTTGGAGCCCCTGGAGCAATGCCGCTTATACTACTAGCGGTTAGAGTGGATGATCCTCATGATGACACACTCCAACCCCCTCCACTTGGAATTGCAATTGGAAAGGCGAATCATGATCACTTTTTAAGAAGAGGAGTTTCTCATATAATGTCCCGCGCAATGAATATCAGAAGGGGAATCCCTAACAATTTTGATCCCAACGATGATGATCAAGTCAATGAAAACGAATGGCAAATGAATCCACCTATATCTATTGCATTCCCTCTGATAGGATGTAGAACAGGGTACGGATTTATCAACGCGGCCGAGTGAGTTTTTTTTATTTTAAAAAGAAATGTATTGCCTTTGGTTTCCAGTTGTGCTTTGTCAACATTTTTTTGCTTTGGTATCTCCTCACAATACATCCGGTTGACTTCCCGAAACTGCTTAACACCCTCTTGTGGATAAGTGTTGACTTCTAATCTTTCAGAAATATCCTGAGCGCAATCATTGGATGGTATCACGACCCAAGATACACCCCACAGTTTGGTAACGCTGCAATGCGCGCTTTCACCATTCAAGATATATATCTCGTCGTTCCCCCAAGAACCACTGTAAATGTACGCATTCTCAAGCCTGCATTGATTCGATCTGCCTGGGAAAAGGCATGGGAGTAAGTGACTCTCCTCCATTTTTCTACTGTACTATGTTTTATAAACCACACGATGTCTTATGATATAGCTATTGACTGTCTTATTTATAGTCGATATCTGCCACCTGCTCTTGGCGCTCCACCCGTACGTTATGCTAGCGATGTCCAGGATGTCATAGATGATCAAATTCGACAACACGCGACCACATATTGGAAACCAGGTCTTGGTCAGGTTTTATTGATTGATGGTGTGGATAATGTGGCAGGAGGATTTCCACTAAACCTCACCCCGTGGCTACCAGAGAATATCACTGATGCCTGGATCAGACGTAATTGTAAAGTTCTTAGAGGAGGTAGAGTAAAGAGAGTGACTGATATTTGAATTTGACGTAAATCCGAAGGGGAAGGGAGGAGGGAAGAGCGTAGACTAGATGGAATTGTTGAATTATGATTGACCTTAAGAATAGAGCTTTGATTATTGCGAATTTCCCATCTCTAGAGGTCGTTCAAAATGCCCATCTTACCTATGACTTATGATAAGAATAAAAGACTTTCACTTGAATACCATTTGTATCAAGGTCAAGGAAGGGAGTAACACAAAAAATAAGTTTCACATAATAGCCGCATGCTGCAATGTAACTGAAAGACTCTATAACGATACGATTGTGAAGCTGGTTGCGTCCCCGTTCAACAAATCTCAACAAGATTTCATATATAGGGTTCAATATTCAAGCCAGTGGATAGTAGCAACTACAAAAGTCTAGAATGAAAGTCTGACAACGAAATATGTCGATTTCCTAAGACAATCAAAATGTTCAGGCAATCCGAAACAACGAATTTGTTTCGCAATTCGAATCAATTTCAAAATTGGCAGCGATGAAGAGTTACATACAGTCTACTAGTCCAGATGATTCGACAAACCAGGTTCTGACTAGAACAAGATGAAGATATCAATTGCAGTGAGCATAATATTTGGGCGTGCAGCTTTGCACTATATAGGTTCATCACGATAATATACGTTTATGATACAAAAGTCACCAATACAATCTACCCTGACCATCCACTGGTGCTCAAATATAGCTCCAGTCCATTAAAAATGACTTTCCACGAGATTTGACGTTAATCCTCACTGCTGCCAACATTGCGACAAGATGGGCATGCTCGTATACCTTATCAGAGCCCTATTCCCAATCTCAATTTTAATCCTAGTTTCAACAAAGAAAACCACACCAATCAATCAATCCCCATGAACATATTAATTCTGACAATAACGTTGGAACTATGCACTGATCAGGTGACCATTTACTGATACACGCACGCAAACCTGCCCCTGGTTCTGCAACCTGCTGACCATAAGCGAGCCATTCCCCTTGGCTTCGGGGTTTATCTAAACCCCGCCGAATCCGCATATAGGAGATAAGTCAAAGCGAACAAGCAAAACATCGTTCCTTACGCGAAATTTGTTTTCACATTTCCCTTTTTGGACGACGTAAAAGAATGAAGAATGTAAAATGAAGTAGGGATCAAGAGCTTATTTTTATCAATGATTGCAATGCTGATAACCTTCCACCAGTAGTATCTGGGTTGCGTCAAGACGATTCAATCCGTGGTATGCAGCATGGATATGTTTGAAAGTCTAGGCAGATATGACGCAAATGTATCATCCATTCATTGAGACATGGAGATGTCAGATTTGAACATTCTGTATATTATGAGGGTAATTATAAAAAGGTAACATTCCCTCGACTTAAAATGCTGCAGTTTGCTCCAGCTTAACAACATCAAGATCACCAAGCGCCAAGCATAACAACAAAAACTTAGAACATGACTTACAAAAACTCCATTATCGTCACTGGTGGAACCATTAACCTAGGTTACCAAGCTGCACTCAAGATAGCAAAAGAACATCCTGACTACCTCGTCGTCATTGCTTCCCGGTCCGATAAAGAAAACTCCGCCAAATCCATCAATAAAAGTCTACATCAAGACAATACTATTTTCATGCAACTCGATCTTTCCGATTCAAAAAGCGTTCGAAATTTTGCTGAGAAATGGATCGCTGATTCTACGAAACCTCAAATCAAAGCTTTGGTTTTGAACGCCGGTCTTCAATTCCCAGCCGGTCTCGTGATGACACCCGAGGGATTGGAAGCAACTCTTGCCATCGCTCATGTGGGACACGCACTTCTTTTCTTCCTCTTGTGTCCACATCTCGCACCTGATTCCCGCGTGGTTCTCACTTCGAGCGGCACACACGATCCTGCACAAAAGACTGGTATGCCTGAACCCGAATACACTACCGCAGAAGATCTCGCCCACCCTCCAGAATCCATGATCAAGGTTCCAGGTCGCAAGCGTTACACCACCGCTAAGCTTTGTAACGTACTATTCGCCTACGCGCTATCGCGTAAACTTGCTGAACGGGCCCCTGAGCGTCATGTCACCGTTACTGTGATGGATCCTGGTCTCATGCCCGGCACTGGATTAGCAAGAGAAGCAAACATGTTCGAGCATTGGCTTTGGAATTCTGTTCTGCCACACCTGATTTGGTTGCTTCGTTTGGTTGCGACACCAAACACACATACACCAGCAGAATCAGGTGCTGCACTTGCTAGACTTGCGACTGCTGCTGATATTGAGGGCACGACGGGGAAGTACTTTGAAGGACTAAACGAGATCAAGTCGAGCAAGGATAGTTATGACGAGAGTAAACAGGAAGACCTATGGAATTGGACGGTCAGTTATTTGGCAAAGGACGAACGGGAGAAGGCTAGATTTGAGTCACTCAAGTGAGAGCAGACATTCAAACAAGCCAACAAAAAGCTCATCTCTGTTTTCCAATCTCTATTGTAAGAATAATTCCCAAAAATGCTAAAAATGCTGAAAATGCTGCAAATGCTCGTTTCGTTAGCCAAGAAATCAGGATTCGCAATATGTCTTGCGGCGGTTGAAAAGGACTTGAGAAGATCTAGATGCGTGATTTTCATAGAGAGTCGAAAGATATACTATTGTAATCATCGATGGAAGAGGAAGGTTCTTTTAGATGGCTCGAGCATGGTACACTGAGTGGGGCATGTCGGAGAAAATCAATATTAAGCTCCCGCTGGGCAAAATCACGACATCGCAAATTTTACCTAACAATCCTCGCAATTCCTCACCAATTTCATCTATAATTGAATACCATATAAAGTAAGCCAATGAGAAAGAAATGAGTTACCTATAAAAATCCACTTAATCTCGAAACTTTTGACAGCTTTCGGTTCGCGACGGCATGCCTAGCTTCACATCCGTCATACTATCTGGATTTGTTCTTCTTGACTTCTTGTAAAAGCTTGGATTAGTATCACGTCTTCATCTCACCATATTCATCATATTCTTATGTACAATTAAGAATCGTCTGATTCCCTCTTGATGTTTAGCTGAACCTTCTTGCTTTGTAATATTAGCGAAGGCCTCGATTTATTCCCCTTTCACTCATAATTCATAACCTTGAGTACTCGAGCCATTCAATATCCCTCAAACCGACATAGAATCCAGGGCGTCAATAGTATCCAAAATATCGACAGGACCCTCGATCTTCAGATAACAACACCGAAAAAATGAGAGACTATTCGAATAACGCATCAAGTCTTCCCAAATATGGGGGTACGGATCAAGTTGGAGTGAGCCCCAAGACGGGAGTTGGAACACAAAGCGATTATAGTCAAGGTATAATTAGAGAACCATCCTAATAATTGGCTAGTCTTTTTTCGCTCCTAATTTCTGACTCTCAAATAGAAGAAGGGGAATCCGCATATCAAACTAATGATGCGCGCCGTCAAATTGGTCCAGTTTCAGCCATTTTCTTGATCTTCAATCGCATGATTGGAACCGGAATCTTTTCGACTCCAAGTACCATTGTTGCTCTTTCTGGATCTGTTGGACTAGCACTCTTTATCTGGGTTGCAGGTATGCTGATTGCTGCAGCTGGTCTTGCAACATATATGGAATTTGGTACCGGACTTCCACGAAACGGTGGCGAAAAGAACTATCTCGAATATGTTTTCCGGAGGCCGAAGTTTCTCGTCACTAGCATGTATGCTATGTATGTAGTACTACTCGGTTGGGCGGGTTCGAATTCCGTGGTATTTGGAGAGTATATTCTAAGTGCTGCCGAAGTTGAGGTAACTCGTTGGAATCAGCGTGGAGTAGGATTGGCCTGTATCACAGCCGCTTTCTTGATTCATGGATTTTCTGTGAAGTGGGGATTGAGACTTCAAAATCTTTTGGGTGTTATCAAGCTTCTAATTCTTCTCCTGATCATCATCTCGGGATTTGTTGCGCTTGGTGGCCATCTCAGAATCGAGAAGCCAAACAATTTTACAAATGCCTTCGAAGGAACAACTGGTAGCGCGTAAGGAAACTTCCCTCAATTCAAATTATCATCTGACTTTGTGTAGCTACGGAGTCGTAACAGCTCTCTATAACGTTATCTGGAGTTATATCGGCTATAGCAATGCCAATTATGCGCTTTCCGAAACCAAGAATCCAGTCAGAACACTAAAGATGGCCGCGCCAACAGCTCTCGCTATAGTTGGCGTGCTTTATATGCTTGCAAACGTATGTTGGCGATATCGAGATCTTCCACGAAATAATACTGATGTATAGATTAGATTGCATATTTTGCCGCCGTACCAAAGGAGGAAATTATGACTTCGGGTCGTATATTGGCTGCTTCATTTTTCAGAAACATGTTCGGATCCCGCGCCGAACGTGTATTGTCTGTTTTTGTTGCCCTTTCAGCATTCGGGAATGTTCTCAGTGTCATATTCTCTCAAGGCAGAAGTAGGTTGCTTCATATAACTTCCATCAGAATATCTTGCTAACAACTTTTAGTTGTACAAGAAATTGGTAGAGAAGGAATCTTGCCATTCTCCCGACTTTGGGCAAGCAACAAGCCTTTCAACACACCATTCATGGGCCTTTTTGAACATTGGCTGGTGTCTGTGATCATTATGTTAGCTCCACCACCAGGAGATGCTTACAACTTTATTCTGAAGTATGTCCCTATTTCCTCAAGATCTTGCTGTCGTTTAACTAACACAACTCAGTGTCATCTCCTACCCACTTGCGGTAGTAAATGTCTTTGTATCTCTCGCTCTGCTGATTCTTTATGCTCGACCATTTTCAGCTGATCGCCATCCACAACATTGGGCTCCACCTTTCCGTGCTACTTGGCCTGTGGTATTATTCTTCCTTCTCTCGAATGTCTACCTTGTCGTTGCACCATTTGTTCCACCTGATGAGGGACAAAATGTTTACGAGAGTCTGCCATACTACCTTCATTGTGTCGTGGGCATTGCATTCTTCGGCGCAGGAGCTATTTACTGGTTAATTTGGGCTCAAATATTACCCAGAATTGGTGGATATAAACTTGTTCGAGAGACTATCGTCACCGATGATGGATGGAGTGGAAGTGTTTTTAGGAGGATCAAATCAGAATAGATGACGAGAAGCAATTGGTATAAGAAGGGGGCAAAGGAGTAGAAATTATTGGTATCAACACTTTATAAGAATAATCATAATAACAACAACAAATTCAACATGTAATAGCGAGTAAATAATTGAGGTTCCGATGATCGTTGTTGTTGATGTATTACTAGTTGTGTAAATAAGGCTGAAAAATGACATCCAATCACATATACGCTATCCCTCATCCAATCTAGCTCAAAATGCCACCCTATCATACCCGCTTCCCGCCTCCCGCCTCCAATCCAGATGAACATGTTCACAAAGCAACTTATGTCAAACTCACCTTGCAGTAAATTCACAACGCATAACAATAATGCTTCACTGAGACCCACAACCATCTGCATGCCTCAAATACCGCGTCGTTCTCCTCGCGCAAATTGATATCTGTTATCCGTAACACAATGGCACCATTACTCGAAGATCCTCGTATCCGACAGACCTGGAATCAATTCTCACAGAATGCGGAACATGCAACAGAAAATGCAGCGGCAGGTATATGGACTTTTCAACATAATTATTTAAATCCTTGCTTTTCAACCATCGGTAACGGCTTCAATTCGTGTACAGCACAATGTTTTCCAGGACAGGAAGAAAGGGCGAGGAGATTGCGGGAAAGAGGGCGGACAAGAGGACGCGCAGAGTTTAGTTTCGATTTTTATGACGATTGGGATGAAGATGAAGGCATTTTAGGAGGATGGGGAAATGACGAGTTGGATAGACTATTGGCAGGAAGTGGATCGCATTCTGGAAATGTGAATGAAGCGCCAAAGAGGAAGAGAGGGATGAGTTACGGAACAAGAGGAAGAAAGAAGGGATTAGAAGGCGACCCTACAATTATACCGAGCACAAGCGCTATAGGATTTTTAGGACGTTTACCTTGGAAACTAGGCGGGACACTAAGATACAAACCCAGCGCTGCAGATCTACAAGAACATCCTGGAGCGCATCGATCGGATTATAATGGAGTTGGAGAGGAAGCAGATGCATTAATGGGAGATGATCTTGATGATGATGTGCGGGATTTCATGAGAGGACATACGAGGAATAGGAGTTCGACACAAAGCTCAGGAGAAACTTCGGATTCATTTCGATCGAGAGGGGATTTATTCCCTAGCGACGAAGAAGATGCAGTACCTTTAAGTGACGAGTTTGCAATGGTACTTGAAAGGCGAAACACAAATTCTGGTACAGACGATAAGAGCAGTGGGAAAACGCGAAGTAGTAAAGGCAAAAGACCTGCGCAGTCAAGGGATGCATCACGAACTACACAATCATCACAAACATTACGACCAAAAGGCGTCCGCTCGGGTTCAGGGACGTCATCAAAGAGTGCCCCAGATCTCTCAGAGCCTGACTTGATCAACACCTTGTCAATTGAAGATTTACAACTAGAAGAGGAAAGGATACGTTTAGAAGAAGATGAAGAAGTGGAAAGGAAACGACAAGCAGCGTTACGATTGGCCCTGGAACGAGGACTTCATGCAGAGGATATTGCTGAACCTATTTCATCAGAGCCAAAACAAGATATAGACGAAGTAGAAGATGAGTCAACTCAACCTGAAGCAATCGAGGTAATACAAGCCACCGAACTACCTGGAGCTCAATCAGAATCACAAGATGATGACGATACCACGGAAATAAAGGAGATGGATAACGACAAAGAAAATAATTTTGTCCCTGCGAGACTACCAAACTTTGGTTGATGGCATTCGATCAAACGCGTTACACGGCCAACTTCAAAGGAGTCTTTAAGACGGCAATGATGAAAAGTTCAAATTTGACGGGTTTACCATTACCAAGCCAGGCCTGGGTGTACCCCGAGGATTGGATTAAGATACCGGTATGTGCACAATCTTCGTCTTCCAGAAGCATAGAGTTTTCTCAAACAAAGGAGAATCATCCCACGTACTGCTCGCGGGAAGTCATGATTATGTCATCAGCATCAAAGTAGAGGGCATGGAAGATCTAGGCTTCAAGCTACAGCTTCCGGCAGATCTTGCGATGCGTTGAACCGACTAGTAGAGACTACAAGAGTACCCTCCAAAATTCCAATCTCTTGCAAAACTTCCTAGTAAAATTCATCAGCACAACTCAGCAGAGCGCACGAAACCTCGACGACGAGTAATGGTGAGCCGAGCGAGCCGGAATGAAAATCGCGGAACAGGAGGGAGGGAAACGACGAGAGGATTGTCACTAGTTAGATAGCATACTGCAGATGACAGGTGACAGAATACAGATTACAAACAACAATTGATAGTCGATAATCGATAATCGTCAGAACAGATAAATAGGCGTTACCAGAGACAGAGAGAGAAAAAGAATATGCGAAGTGCTCGCTACACTTGGATGATCGATGACTCTGGGTATTCATTCGATGATCTAATTCATATGATAAAATATGATCATTGCAGACAGGAGTTTGGGCGGGGTTATGTTTGGGGTTGTAAAGTAATGTGTTTAGTATGGAGTGTGGGATATGGGATATGGGATATGAGATGGGATGGGATAGGATGGGATAGGATATATAGATGTTGTGGGTAGTTTAATGGAGCGATTAACGAATGATACAAGCTTTCTAACGATATTGTGTTGCCATGTGATGTCGTGTAGTGTGTGTTAGGTCGTTGGTGTAAAATTTCTATCGTCTGAACAGGTATCATTATTCTTAATCTCTTGACCAAGATACATAGATTGAGTATATCAAACCCCAATTCGCAACGAGCCCATGTGCCCAGTACCTAAATCTCTCAAGCTCCCAGCCACAGATCACCTGAGCACTATGCACTACACTCTACCCAAATCAAAATCTCATTAAACCCCCAGAATCATACAATTCCCATCTCCCATCTCCTCTCTTCCCCCAACGCCCTCCCACCCCTCACAATTTACTCTTCCCCGCACTCAAAAACCCATCCGCCTTCCTCAACATGTCCACCGCCTCCCCAACCATCTCATCCACAATGACACCCGCAGGTTTGATATCCTCAATAACCCCCGCCACCACCCCCATCAAATGCGGAATGTCCACATCTTTTCCCTGTTCCATGTCGTATTCGAGGGGCGTGATACCTTTCCGAGTTAATTCTTTGATTTTGTCCGGTTGGGATTCCCAGGCTTGTATGTACTAGAAAGACGGGGAAAAGTATTAGTATAATGAGTAACTTATTAAATCATAGATAAATCAAGGAGATTGTGATAACGAGAACGAATGAGAAGGGAAGAAGGGAAGTAAGAACAAAAAGGAAAATCTCACATCGTTCATCTTAACTCTCAACGGTCTCCCCGACACAACCAACGTCCTCAACGTATCCTCAAACCTCGCACTGACCACCTCTTCCTTATGAATCCTACTACACCCCGCCTCCTCACTCGCCACAAATCTCGTTCCCACCCACACTCCACACGCACCCTGCATCAAACTACTCGCCAAACCCCTCCCATTATAAATCCCTCCCGCCGCAACAACCAACGCCGTCTCCCCCTTCAACATCGCGGGTTTATATTTCCGCGCCACATCCACCACCGCCGGTATCAAAATGCTATTCGGTATATCCCCCGTATGACCCCCGCCCTCTCCTCCCTGCGCACACACGATATCAACCCCCGCATCCAAGGCTTTCACAGTATGTTTCGGAGCGCCAACCATATTCATCACCAGGATCCCCGCATCGTGTAATCGTTTTATGACGTGTGGAGGCGGAATCCCTACGGCGGAAATGAAAAGTCGTGCGCCTTCTTCGATGGTCACATCGATAAGCGCATCGAGTTGGCCGTGGGTATAATCGTGGTTTGTAGCGCGAGCGCCTTCGCCTACTTTGGGGAGAGCAAGATCGACGCCAAAGGGGAGAGAGGGGTCTGATAGGTTGGATTTGAGGGAGTGGATTATTTCGCGGAGTCTGGGGGGTGTTAGTGAGGTTTATGGGGGAGGAAGAGGGAGAGGAGATGTACTGTTGAGGCGTGTATCCTAATCCTCCTATACAACCCAATCCACCTGCATTACTGACTGCAGCTGCAAGTGGACCGCCGGATGTACGAGCCATGCCGGCGAGTATTATAGGATGTTTGATACCGAGTAAAGTGGTTAGGGGAGTGGTTATTGGACCTTGAGTCGCCATTGTGTATTGATTTTTGTATTTTCGGGATATCTGTTTGTAAGATTACAACTTATGGTGCTGAGTTTTGGATCTGATGTCACTCAAGGGGGTGCTTGGATATATACGACCTTAGCAATTGATCTAGTGAAATAGATGTGTGGAACAGATGAACAAAATTGAAGTGAAACATAGTAAAAAGATAGATAATATGGGGTAAGACGGATAAGCTCGTTGTGGAGTAAATAAAATCAGGGGTTCTGTGGGGAAGTACCGAGGTTATCGGATCGATAGATCTGCGATTCGTTGAGATGAGGCTGTGGGGGTCGAAAGGAAATCACATGAAAGAGAACGACGTTATATATAAATCTTGAATCGCGAAGAGATTGCATTGATCAAAATGTCTGAACATCTCGATGTTGGGTATATCTAGATTATTAGAAAGTGCTCGCTAGGTATAGCATAAAATCAATATGATATCCGAATTCCTCATTCATCCCCTCTGTTCGCATTGTGCGACCCATTGATCCTCTTGACACTTTGATCCTCCCGCACCTTTGCCTTGCTCGCACCTCTGCCATCCTCACGAGTTGATTCTCCTCACACCCGAATCCCCTCCTCTCACCTTTCAACAACAGTGTGAAATCTCAAATGCCGGCGGTACCGCCCCCTTTTCATTCCTCATCGCAAGTAAATGGTAGTAAATCGTCATACTGTCCTCAGGACTGTCGTGAAGCAAGCTACGCCACTCGCTTTTGAACATAATGTACAATGCTGGTCCGAATCCATTGAATTTGCGTGCCGTTTCATAAGCGATGATAGTACCACGTTCGCATTTCTGAAGAACCATGAGAAAAATCCAAAGACGACATGCTGATCGAGGCCAGGTCCATTGAGGGACGCTTTCGGTTGTGATTTCGTCTCCGCCGGGGAAATCGCGAAGTTCGGCTTCGAGATAGCCTGCTAGTCGAGATCTCACATATGGAGGTGGGAAAGCAGATTCTGTGTGTTCGCCGGGTACCTCTGATTCTGAGGATGATCTGGATGCCATTTCATATCGATCGTGGGATTCTCTTCCTATGGTTGAACACCTTGATGTTAGTAATTTGAAGGAAACGAAATGCAAACAAAAAGTTATTTGTTGAATTTTCATCATCATAATTCCAGAATCGATTGAGCATACATACTTTCCAATCTTTCTTCTCCAGGCCTCAAATTCTCCTCTGTTGCCTCCTCTCTTATCTCACTCTTTATCCCCTCGAAGATCGTTGGAAAGTGTGACATTGCGGGATTTAAAGTTCGAAATGGTAAAGTGGCAGAGTTGACTTGAAGTTGCAATCAAGGTTGAAGTTACGAAGGTTTAAATACCTATCAACACAGACCTCTGAGAAAAACAAGGGGATTTGCAAAAGTGAATTACTATTGAAGTATCAGTAGGTACCTACTGATACTTCACATATTAAGAAAGTACACAATCAGGGTCTTAGAGATCCCGTGTGGACGTCATTAAGAGCTTTAAGCTTTAAGAGAAGTTTGGAAAGAGTCTCGATGCTCCACACACGCTACAAGGTCTACCCCGCCTTCCACTGTGGCCTTTCTACCGCACTCTTAACTTCGCGCGAACCACCTGCGATCTTCAGTGTTTTGGTTGATTTGATACGTTAGTCTACGCGTACTTCAGCCTCATTCACTGCTGCTGAAATTATGAATCTCATGTGAGTAATTGTTTTCCCTCTTCATCAACTGTTTCATCAATGATAATATCGTATTCAAATGTAACCTCATTGTGGAAATATGAAATCATCAAGCTAGGAATCGAGTTCCCGAGTGGTCATGTACTATTATTGACACGACGTACTCTATATTCATCCAACGAATCTCTATCTACACCAGTTAATGAATCATCGACCACCATCTCACTACTCAACCTCCATAGAATCTCAAGTTTAGGTCACCAGAATTCCTCGTCCTCCCATCCTTCAACCTTCTCGGCTCATCTTCGAGACTACTGCTCAACATTCACATACTCCACCCGCAAGTTCAAATCCATCCGCGCCCTCTTTGATAGCAATCGCTCATCCAAACATCCTTCCTTCGCCAATCTCAGACCATTCTTAAAAGCGTTCCAAATTCTCTCATCGGAAAGCGCAGAAAACTTCTCGGGACCATCCAAATAACTTGAGTAATACGAATTAATCAGACCAGTTGTGTAAATTACCTGATCATCGATGTATTTCTTTGCTTGATGAGTGGTGGTTGCATCATACACGATAGTGTCATCATCATCTCCGAGATCTGGAGTACATACGCATTGTATCCAGTGGCTCATCAAGTCCCAACTCTGCTCTCACAGTTTGCTCAATTTCGATCTCATCCTGGGCCAAGCTCCATTCACAAAGCAAATTCTCCAACTGATTCTTAAGCTTAACATCCAATTATTCTACTCCAAAACGTGTCAAATTGGCTTGTATTTGATGTATTTTTTCTACTGCGCCATCAAGACCTTTCAATAGGGTTGCGAGGTCGATACTGGTCAGTAACTTCACCAGCCATGACCATCCAGATACGACTAGGAAAAAGATATCATATTCATAAATTAATCAATCAACGAATTCAAAAAATTGCAAAACTAGGTATTGAAATTAAGAGCTGTCAAGTTTGGAATTACGTGCACTTGCAGAACCAAGTATTTGATGGTTCAGTACCCAGATCAACCGCGCGCTCATTTTATCATTCCTTCGTGCTTTTCTCTCTCCATGACTACTAGGTGTATATAAATAAACATTGTCTCTTTTTACGACAGCATCAAGGTATCTATGCATCACGTCTCCAAATTTTCACACTCCGTCTATCCCTTTACAAAATCCTCATTCAATCTTTCAATCATCACAAGATTCTCACAACCTTCAAATCTCCCTCTCCACCATCAACCTCCACCCATCCACCTCCTTCGATTCTCTTTTTCCACTTATTGCTCTCATCTCTCGCCGTCACAATCGTCATTCTCAGTACTACACCTTCTCCTTGGCTACTCTCATGTTCCTTCTCCAATTGCTGTTCTTCCATTTTTGTGCTTGTCCAACGACCAAAAGCCCAGTTGAGTATGTACTTGGCAGATTTTGGTGTGAGATCAGAATTAGAATTTGACGAGGATGGAGATGCAGAGATATCGGATTCGGGCGGCGAGAGTGAAGAATCGGAAGGTGGAATAGGAGAACTTGAGGATAAAACTGCTTTAATGCGGTATACTTCATCTTTGGGTGCTTTGGTGAGAAGTTTGTTGAGAGGAGCGAGAGATATTGTTGAGGATGGAGAAGATGATGCGAGAGTTATGGATAGGACTTCGACTTCAGATTGATGGTCGTGAGAATGTTCGTGTTTGTGATCGCCATTTTTATGATCATGACTATGACCATTTTCCTTTCCATCGATATCATCAATCAACCCTCTAGCCAATCCACCGTCAACTCCGCATACGACATCTACTCCCACTGATCCCTTATCACTCTTGACCCAAGCAACCTGAACTTCCAAGTCCCCTAATCTATCCAAACATTCATCGAACCTTCTCTCACTAACCCCCTCCCACTTATTAAAAACCACCAAATCCGTATATTTTGCCTGTAATCTCGCCGTGTAACTTGTATCTTCATACCCCTCCCAATTCTCCACATCAATCACCGAAATCACACCATCCAGCACATAAGCCCCCTTTGTTTCCCTCGCAATCCTATTAACTTCCATTGCCAACGTGGCAGGAAAAGCCGACCCAGATGTTTCAATTATAATTCTATCCAAACTCCCCTTCTCTTCCTTCCCAGTTGATTCATTGACTTTAACTGGTAAACTTTCTTGCAGTTCTTGAAGCGCCGAAGATAGAGAACCGACGAGATTACAACATATACATCCGTTGAGCATTTCCCGCACAGAAGTTATAGAAGATGAAGATGCAAGTTGCGAGTCGACAGCTAGATCCCCAAATTCATTTTTGAGAAGAGCGAGACGGTAGGAGGGGTTGAGGGCGTGTAGTTGTGGGAGTAGGTTAAGAATTAGAGTTGTTTTCCCTGAGCCGAGGAAGCCGGTAAGGATAGTTATGGGGATCGGCGACATGATGAGAGAGTTTCGAGGTCGTGTTGAGAGAGGGTAGTGGAATTCGTGGTATTTTGGAGTGGCAGTGATGAGGTGATGGCAATAATTGAAATATAGATGGAGGGGTAGTGATGGGTGGAGGGGCACTTGGGAAAAAGAAATTCTCTTATCGCTTATCGCTTCAGTGATTGTCATTCAACTCAACCTTTCATCCCCATACTGGTGTATCCACCAGATCAGTCATTGTTAAGGGACAAGCTCGGGCTTTGAAGCCTTCCTTTTGGTGAAATACATATTTGACGGATTTCAAGTACCTCATATCAAGCATATCATTCTTCATAGCCGCTGGCTCAGGACATTGGAACCGAAATTGCTATCATTCATCAATTTGTAAGAACAGTTGAAAGTTCAATTGATCCCTCACCTAATCATAACTCCCCACCCATTGGCGTCTCTCCTTCTCCCACAGCCAATGCATGCTTCACGAGGGGCGAGCGTATCATACTAAATTCCAGTGATTTGGTACAAGATACATACTCAAGTGGCGTCACATGTACTCTCTCTGGGCGCCGGACAAATTTTACGATCATTGGACCTAAAAGTCTCCGAGAATGTTTCGAATAGAGCGCGGGAACGGGAGTCTGACGGCTTCTTACCACGAACCCACGATGGCGGAGATGAGCTCAAGTTGTTGGCACTCGCCACGAATTCATGTTGCTATTCGTGAAAATTCGATCCGGGAACACAACATTGATTAATTGCATGTTTCCTTATTTGATTTTGACTCGGCAGTTTGTTGAGACTGTGCCTCCAAGGTTATCAGGTGAGAATCATGAGATGATGAGAGATTCCGACAGCGTAGGTATTTAGCTGCATGAGAAGGGTTTTGAGCAAAGAGTTTATGGAGTAAGCCTTACAAGTCCAGAAAGGTCTGAGCGATTTATTCGTCGATCTCCCCATGAAGTAATTTCCACATGTCCACTTAGGTACAGATCATAGCATCAAAATTTGTTTAGTATCTTATCTTTTTCTCCGAAGTAGGACTGGAGGTGCAACCATCTTTGCGCTGATGTCTATTTTCTTCAACTCACCGCAGATGCGTGTGCTTGAGGATGTAACATTGCACAACGGCACGACACTGCATTATGCAGGAGAACGATTCAGGTACAAGTCAAGGGCATGGTCCGAAAACCAATGGAGAGAACATAGTAGTATCCTATTGAGAATTAATTCCTTGTTCGTGCCACTGTGTTGTTGACGCTGATGTTATCGCCGAGCTGTTCCTGAGTCCGTAGGAATATGAATCAATTGAATAGTCGAGAGTGAGCGGCTGACAAAAGAAAGATTGTTGCCGCCCTTTTGACATCATGATCTCACGTTCATGTGTTGGAGTGAGGGGCTAATATCAGATAGTGTCCTTGCCGCCGATTATTGTAACGCTTCACGGACATTTGTTTGGACCAGTTCTTTGGTCATGTCGAAACTCAACAATACTGCACGCAGTGAATGTTATCCACGCATCCCTCGATAAGATATTGAAAAAGCATATCGTTGATTGAAGGTTGTCCTATGTAAAATGTTGTGCTTTCCAACTTGGTGTGCTTGTAATTATTCACATGTGTATCTGTATCCCAATTATGGAAACACCAGCCACATTCAAATCATACCCAGAAGCAAAAGGATCAAGAAGCTCATTTCGGCCATAACCCAGCCAAGGTTCGGCACGATGGATTCATCCTTATCATGATTCATCGAGGCTAAACAACATGAGAATGAAGAAAAGACATTGTTACAATCTTTATCGTATACTCCTATTGTCACGCTGAAAGGATCAAAGGTTATTCATAGGATTTTACCAGGGAAACTTTAAAGTGACTGATTGATCAATTGAATATGAGATCTATTCCAGGGATAGACTGGGATAGACTGGGAGCGCCAAATGCCAATGAGATTTCTTTTTGTTGGTTCGTCTGAATTTTGATTGAATGCTTGCATAGATATGCGGCCCTTATTCTTATCGGCAGGTCAATTCTTAAGGCCGTAGGTCGAAGAGGATTCAAGAGAAGATAATGATGTAAAATTGTAATTGCTAGACCACGAGAATATGAATAATCTTTTAATGAAGAGGAGATTCACCTCCACAGAGTCGGACAATTTAAATGATTTTCATGACGTGCAGTAATACTCTATTCGATTTAACAAATCAACTCTAAATCAGAAAATTCGATGGATGTGTATTTAGATGGTAGTCTAAATACGATAAGAATGATATGGAATAGTACATATCTCGAAACTTCAAAAGCTTAAGAGCAGATCATTTTATCCACTAGATATTCATGATATTAAATTAAAAGCGCCCTTAGGGGGGGAAAGGACGGAAAAGAAACATCTACCCCTAGAATGGGACTGTTGATTGGAGAGAATTTTTACGGTGTTTGTATGGAAATTAATGAATCTAGACTTGTTGACTGGGTTTGCCGTTTCAAAACAGTAAACTAAACGCCAAGTAGCCGAGTTAGTTAAGAATGGACATCACTTTTTGTCAATGAGGTATAGAAATGACTGGGATATCTCAAAGGGATCTGTATCTGATGCCCCTGCAAACTGTTTGCCCCTTCTTGATATCTTTCCACTCAGATAGCCCCCAATGGCAAGATCCATGTAATCGGATGGTTAATCCGGACGTCAGGAACCAGAGATCAACAAATTTCCCATTCCCGACGATTCGACCACCCTTAACACTACAATATGGCTTCCTACCTCCATGGCTATTCACTTGGAGCACATTTCCGCCCGGATCTCTTTCTTTCTCACACTCCCGACCAAATGTTTCATTTACTGACCTGTCATGTTGGAATATATCTCTTTAATTCTATAATTCTTGGGCAGCGAATAGGAATCATACTTGGGGAAAATAGATCCGTGTCACTCTATCTAGTTTCCCCTGCATCCCGATTCTGGGCTGAGCCTTTTTTACCTTAATCTTCCTTCATACATGTACTAGCGTACATACATATGGTTTCCCGTGTTGAGGTGGGTAACACTGCATATTGTAAGAGACTACAGGCCATAGTCATATAATATAAGATTCCATACTTTTCTGCATTATGGTTCTATTCCTCACCCTCTTTTGAAGTTTCCCCTCAACACACTTTCGTACTTTTGTACACCACATTCATTTATTCATTCTCTGCGTGCTATTCATTCCTTCATTTGCTACTCTGTTGATACAGAATCTTCTATTCCATCAAACACCAATTGAGGCCAGTCACTCTTGTGTTTTTTCGTTCACTTTTCAACAATCCTTCAGCTTTCAAAACAGTCACTTCACAGATATCAGCACCATCAGATTTGAATACATTTCAAAGTACATATTCTGCAATCAAACTCCTCATCTACACTCACTCCGTCATCATGGTTTTCTCAAAATTGGCCCTCGTGGGCACATTCGCCGCTTCGGCAACAGCATACTCTGCAACTGCAAGAACTTTCGCTGTCAACCATTTCTATGGAACAGGACCTCTTCTTACCGCCCGTGTAGATCCAATTGTCAACCCAGGAACCGTTGGAACACACGTTCATACGATCCAAGGAGGAAGTGCTTTTGGTATGACTATGGGGGACACCACTGCTTTAGATGACTCTAACTGCACTTCCTCCCTTGTCAAGAATGATAAGAGCAATTATTGGACCCCTTCCTTGTATTTTGTCGATCCAAATGATCCCACCAATATTACAGCCGTACCTATGTTCTATATGAACGTTTACTACTTGTAAGTGACGGATCCTATACATTTCGGTAGTAGACATACTAATATCTCAAAAGCTTCGAGCCCACTACCGACAAGATCACCGCTTTCCAACCAGGTCATCGAATGTTGGTTGGAAATGCAGCTCTCCGTACTCCTCCAGCAGGAGGCGGAGGATCCATCGTCGATTATTCTCTCGGAACACCTCAACCAATCCAAGTTACCTGCCCACGTACCAATTACGATACTCCATCTTACCCCGCCGACTCTGACGGATTACACGGAGTAGGGATTCAGGACCCGCAGAACAAGGGAGCAGGTGCTGGATTTCCAGATCAAGATTGTAATGGATATGCTTCGCCAATGCGTCTCGATGCTCACTTTCCTTCATGCTATAATCCCGCCGCTGGATTGACTGATTACAAGACGAACATGGATTGGCCTACAAAGGGAAACTGTCCTGAGGGCTGGATTCATACTCCTCATATTTTCTATGAGGTTTATTACAATACTCCTCTCTTTGCAAGTCAATGGACCCCAGGTCAAGGAAAACAACCTTTTGTTCTTGCTAATGGAGATCCAACTGGTTATGGATTCCATGGAGACTTTGTAAGTTGATATTTTCTCAAGCGAAATGTATTCGATATACTAACAAATCAAAGATCTCGGGTTGGGACGTAGAAACTCTCCAACAAATCATCGATAACTGCGACGCAGGTGATAGTGGGATGGATAAATGCCCAGGTCTCATCGGTGGCCTCAACGATCCAACCACATCTTGCACTATCGCATCACCAATTGATGAAGTCGTCAACGGGACTATGTCTGTGTTACCCGGTGGTAATTCTATTGGACAATGGGGCTCTGGTGTAGCCAGCGTTGCTTCTTCTGTTGTCGCATCTGCTACTTCTGGTATTGCTTCCCAAGCTTCTTCAGTAGCTGTCGGTTCTTCTTCGGCTGTTTCTTCTGTTGCAGCTGGTGCTTCATCAGTTGCAGCTTCGGTATCCAATGTTGCATCATCTGTACTAGGGGTTGCTACATCAGCAGCAAGTATTTCGATCTCAAGCATTTCTCTGCCTGTATACCAAACACCAACACCAACTTCACCCTCATCCCAACACTCTCAAACCCACACCCGCAGCGGCGCTTCCACCAAGGTTGCAGCAGCATCCCCAGTCGCTAGCGAGGTCGTATCTTCCAGCGTCATCACATCCGGAGGTCAAGTCTTCACATCCATCGTCACCGTCCACGCTTCCACACTCATCTACCAAACCGTGTCAGTCACCGCAGGCCAAGTTCTTCCTACCGGTTCTAGCGTCTCTTCTAGTACCCCGGCTGCTATTTCCGGATACTCATACGCTGGTTGTTACGCAGATCAAGAATCAAGCCGCGCGCTCTCTGGCGTCACATTTGCTGATGTGGGTCAGGGTGCTGTTTCTAACTCAGCGTGTGTGGCGTACTGTGAAGAAAAGGGATATAGTGTCGCGGGAACAGAATATGGAGGACAGTGTTTCTGTGGACAAAGTTTACCGAGTCAGACACTGGATGCGAGTGAGTGTGCTATGGCGTGCGAGGGAGATGCAAATGAAACTTGTGGGGGTTCGTTGGCGTTGAGTGTTTATTCGAAGAGTGGCGCCAGCAAGAGAAAGTCGAGACATGTGCATAGACATGCGCAGAGGAATTAGACTGCTTTCTAGCGAGTGTTGTCTCTGTTGCTCTGGGGATATGCAGTGAGCTGGTCGATCTGTATCCCATGGATGCTAGCGGTGGTTGGTGTGGAGGAAACATACAGACATACAAAATAACCTTCGTTCTCGCAAGGCGAGCCCTTTTATTCTTTCTTCTTTCTTGAACAAATTTTAGAGATATTGGAGCAATTTGATAGGGTAGACAATCTTCTTTGAAAAAGTATCTCGAACAATCAAGTCTTCTCAACTCATAGTTTTTTGTGGATTGTAGGCTAGGTTGAGATATGTGTGGTAGTTATGAGATTTATGAATTGATGATCTTTTGATTGTATTGTATATATATCGCTTAATTTGATATTTAGTTTGTGATGTCTTGTCTTGTGTGTATTCCGTGTTTTGGTGCTTTGGAACTATTGAAATAGGATGGTGGGGTTTGTGAGGGGAGGGAGGGGAGATTATGGTGGGATCTCTGCAATGGGCTAATTGTATTTTTAGGTGGTGGGTTATATGGCGATGAATGAGAGTAGGAGAGTGATTGTGTGATATGAATCAGAATATTGATGTGCATTGGGATATTGACATGAGTTTGGACAATGATGTAGATTGGGATCATGATATGAATGAAGATAATGACATGATTTGGGATGATGATATGAGTTAGGATAATGATATAAGTTGGTATATTGATACAAATTGGAATAAGTACATAAATTGGAATAATGATATGGATTAGACAATCATATAAGTTGAGATGATAAAATGAAGTGGAATCATGATATAAATTGAAATAACTTAATGGGATAGTTTGAGACAATGATACTTGAAATAATAATACAAATTGAAGAATGATATAAATCGAGATATTAACATGAATTAGAAGAACAATAAGAATCAAAACAACCATAGTATTTCAAAAGGAAGCAAAGAGAGAAAATACTTAACAGGACGAACCTATCTGTATCTCACTCTCACTTCCACTTCGTCTCCCATTCCCAGCACAAGATGTAAAACCAAACATCCAACACACACCCTCAATATTTTTACGAGATTGTCTCGCTAAAAGCTACTGGTACCAGCCAGTAGGAAGCTCGCGACAGATGTGAAACCTCACAATCGGATATCAGTATCTACTGTACTCTAGAGTCAGACACTTGTCGAGAGTATCGGAGCGAAGAAAGTGTGCATCATATATTTGAACTTCCTACATAATGCCAGCTAGCTACTATGTGGAGGAGATAACAATGTCGGAAGAGTCAACGAGAACAGATGTGCGAAATTGGGAGGAAGAGAAGGGTGATAAGTGGATGTGTATTTTGGGTATAGTTTAGAGTTATATGAGTATTTTATGGGATAGAGAAGATGGATTGCTAGAATAGTTGTGAAAAGACTGGATGGATGAAAGATAGTTAGTTGAATGCTGTGTTGTTATTCTTGTACTGGGAATTTCTATCCATGTTATATTGTGTGGCATCACATTGCTTGACCTAATAGTTTTAAGATACAGCAAACGAGCTGTAATGGTGTACCCATGTATCAGGAAATAGATATTCACAGTAAATGTAGCATAGGACACCAAACTAACCAAGATATACATCCAGAAATAGTCTTCAGCTCACAGTTCCAGTACCCGCCATCGCATATAGTGATTCATTTAGTTATTCATTTAGTCATTCATACACAGCGGCACAGCCACAGCTTCCATCCCGATCTCGAACGCTTTCCCAGATACTATTCGGAAAAGCCACAGGCGCCGGATATAGATCCCTCTAACTTCTGAGCATTGACCTATACGTGACAACTAGTAAGTTGAGTTGATCCCAACTTGCGTTGTGTCTTCTTAGGACCTAGATTGGGAGCTATTATTCGGAAAGAAGAATAAGGACTACCTAGATACTGATAACTACAACATGATCCATGCCCCATCAAACAATTCATCTCCGTGTATAATACATAGGAAACAACGTTATTATTTATACAAACAAACAGGCGATGATATTAAACATATACCGAAATCATTACTCTCATATATATATACCCTACCTTAAACTGCTTCTTTAAACTCCCTTCCTCAAACTTCCTCCTCAAACTCCCCACAATTCACCCTACCCACCCATCTCCCTCCTACTACAAAACCCAAAACCAAAATCCCCATGAATCCCCTTCAAACTTCATTATACACAACTCCCAACTCCCAACTCTGTACTACGATACACCCATTCTACATATCTCAAGACCTCAGTATCTCCCTCGAGATATTCAGATCCTTCGTATCCTCGAAAGACTTGAAATATCTAATACTCTCCGTGTGAGTGATATATATGAGATTACAATTCGATTCAATTCAATTCGATGATAAGTATCCGAGGTTAATAGCGGGATATCTCCAAGATTACAAAGAGATATGTAGACCATCTCCTTCCCTTCCCTTCCCTTCCCTTCCCTTCCAGTACTAAAAAGAAGATATAAGTATACAAAGAAATACAACAAACCATACAATAAATAACCAAATTACAAATTAATCACAAGCTTAAAAAAAGAGATAATAAATATCAATTCCCTCCTCACGAATACCACACGTATCCTACACAACCTACCTCTGTTGTGCTCCATCTCCATAGATGCGCAAATTTTACATACTCGTCTCGATCGAAATAAGTAGAGAGAAGGTATGCCGGAATAAATGGCGATGAGATAAAGAACTTGTAACCCCTAGCACATAGCACAACAACCTCTACATCGGGCTTAAACCCCATATACAAATCCACACTAGCAGTAATCGCGAGGGAGTGTCAACAACTCTACCCTATGCCAGCACTAAAACCCAGTAGACGAGAAGCGCAGGAAAGATTCAAGTAGCTCCTACGGAGATCGGAAGATTGCTGGCTGTGTGTGGTGACTGAGAAATGAACAATATCGCTAAGTTAAGAAAACTTACTCGCAACCCCAAAGAACATTTTCTTTCCCCCCCCCCCCCTATCCTCAACAAGACTCTCGCGCCACGGCACCCGCTCCTCCTCCAAATTCGCCCCGCCACCACCGCCGTCATAAACCTCTCCACCGCGGCCTCTGCGTCATTATCCCATACTCTTCATGCTAACCTTCTCTCGAAAATGCACATACGCACTCTTCGTAAACATCACATCACATCTGTAAAAACGGATACCTATCATTGTCATTTCTTTCATAACCCTAACACGGAAATCCTTCTCATCTAACCCCATTCAAGAACATCCCATCCAAGAACATAAATGCATTCATAAAAGAAACCATCCCAACCCAAAACAGACTCGAAAATCAAAAACTTCATAACGCTGCGAGCGATATCAACACCTTCGATTTCAATCACAACCTTGGATTTATGATAGCCAGTGTTCCTACCACTCCTGCAGGATCCGATCCTGTCTCCGTCACCATACCCATACAACTCATCCCCTTCCTCCAAGATTTTACCGATATCTGAGTGATGCTGCAAACAGCAATGAACAAACATGCTGTATAGCTGGCGCACCGTGTATATCAGAAATAATAAGAGCACCAAAGCAAACCCCAGACGTAGGACAGGGGAAAATCATTGCACAGCTTGGACATGAGTGCGATATATTGGGATGCGATTGTTGATGATAATGGATTGAGAGATATAGCGACTATGCAAGAGAAAGTGTCTACTTACCTACAAGGACCATTGCCGTGTCCTGTGTTTACAAGTAATTCAACGGCCAGCAAGTATTTATTTGAAGAAGATTCACAAAAAGGTTGCAATGTTCTTGCCATTCATAGACGAAGTTTGCTTTCATTTTGATTTGCTTGTAATATTGAATTGGGGTTTGAGGCATTTACTGATACTGATACAAACAGCAATTCCAGTGGATTATAGATGGTATCACTGGCAGCTTGAGGCTTGAGCACGTATGATGAAATGCGATAGAAATGGTACAAAGTAGTAGGATAGATATGCAGGCAAAATAGTGTTGCCCGAGGAAGAATTATCCTTCGAGACAGAAATTACTTGAGTATAATCTCAGATATGTGAATACTCGCAACTCAGCTCGAGTATTATTATTATGAAAGCAAAAGGGGTAAGGGGATATCGTAAGAAAGGTTCTTTCTGATACAATGTCCGCTTTGCTGGCCACACTAATGTCCAATCGAACTTTAGGGCCATAGTCTCAGAAGTTTATACATGTGTACGGCAACGTAGGCTGAAAATTATGAGTGTAGATTGAAGTCAGATAAATGCACGATGTTTATTAATCTGACAAGTTCGCCCTATACTTGAACGACACGCAATTGACATGCCATATTTCACAACAAGGAGTCAACTTGATAAGCCAATGTCAATGTCAATTGACCAGATATACTATACATCAGATTTGTAACTTGTTGAGAAAATAAAGAATGCCGGTCGATATCAGAATTGAAGTCTTTCATTCGACATATGACGATGCAATACCCATACGAGTACCTAGATAGGTTGTTAAATGTGCAGGTACCCTAGAAGAAAAACGATCGAATCGAACTGTTTACCCTTATTGCTCATCTGTACACTTAAGCCTCGATGATCGCGTGTGTGCGCGGGATTGGAAACACTCGCTTCCTTTGATTCATGTGGTCTAATACGAGGGGTTAGATGTATGTATGATATATATCATAATAGGAGAGATGTTTTGAAACAAATCAAATCAAATGACAAGGAATATTCCGAGAAGATGTAAGAAGACGTGCCAGCACAATCCATCTTTGCTTTCATGGTAATGATTTGAAGCATGCCATCATCAATAAAGCAAAAGATTCTTGATCGGCTCAAGGTTCCGGTCTTATGATGTTATTGGATACTTGGGCATTTCCAAGTTTTCATCTATCCATGATACACTAGGTACTTTTTGTCAAGGTGTAAAAAGTGTATGCATGCAGCGATATGTACCCCATGGCAGGGATTTCTTTGGGTCTTTTGTTTATCATTGTTGGAACATTGGGTTGTCCTCTTTCAATCTCTTGTGAAGAGAATGAATGATTTCTCAAATTGTAAAGATGGAGTATTCAAAGCAGCAGGAATCTTCGTGCGTGCAGGTTTCAACTATGAGGAAAGATGTGATTTTGATTTTCATTTTGATGCTGGTTCACGTCAGGTTGTGTTGTGTTGTGTTGTGTTGTGTTATGCTGCGTTGATGAGTTCCGATGATCAGGTGATTGATGGAATATGAAGTTGTGCGATGTCGGCGATAGGGTTGTCGGTGAATGTTAAATTGTACCTCCGACTTCGTATAGAAAGCATACCGGTACTCGCTCCCATGCGAAGTACCTAGTAGTTCTTCGACCGACCGATCAAAGGCAAAGGCAGAGGGCGTTCGGTGGGAAAATCCTTGAAAGGGAATGCGGTTGGCTGGTTGGCTGGTTGGCTGGTTGGTTGGCTGTGGCTCTTCTCTTTTACCTTTAAAAGGGAGATGTTTATTTCAGGGTCCAGCCAACCAGGGTCTAAAGGGAAACGGACGAACGCATGTGATCAATGTTGCATGAATGAAGGAGATGGGATGGGGCAGTGAAAATGAATACTATGGATTTGTTGGGAATGGCTTGGGTGAGATGGACAGTGAGAAATGAACGAGATATATGAATATGTATATGAGGTATGTACGTAAACTATCGACGATGAGGGTGATTATCAAGCACAAAAATGACTGTGAATGGTTTACATGATTTGACCGACAAGATTGAAGAATCGAATGAAAATCTACCCTCGTCATCGTCTTCTCTCGTGACTCTCGTGACTCTCGTGATTAGAATTGAATGGCGTAAGTATTTAATTTCAAATACAATGGCTGAGAACTTTTGAATGCTTCATTCAATCTTGTGTATGTAGAAAGTACTAGGTATTGGTACTCATAGTATCTTTAAGCTTCTTTCTTCTCCTCCTTCTTTTCTTCTTCCCTCACTCCCAGACCTCACTCCCAGACTTCACTCCCAGACTTCACTCAAAACTGCCTGGTTCAGAGTGAAGTGAAAGTAGTGTATTAGCGTCATAAGTTCGGTCCAAAACGGTATAGCGCCACTAGATAATGAATGATAATCAATGATAAGACCTTTTGCATTTCGATATCACGAGTACGATTCATTCACACCAAAGAGAATGAGTGACTGACTGACTGACTGACTGACTGATTTGGAGTACTTTTAGAACGACAACGACAACGAGAAAAGAAAAGAATAATAAGACTCATCAGATTATAAATCTTTCTTCTCTGTCGATTGATCTCTGACTTCTCTCTACTCATAAATCTTATTATTACCTACGCACCTTACCTAACTTACTTCTACCGTACTAGGTTCCTACTACCTATTCACACTCAAGACGCCATACCTACTCATCCTTACACAATCATCAATATCATACATCTTAACTCTACCTCGACATACAAATTCATTATCTAAATTACTTGACAAGATCTTATCAATCCACCTTCCTACTTTCCATCGTGATACTGCAAAATTGAACGGCTTTTATCGAATCATTAACTTGAACTCGGCAGATTATCTACAAGCAGCCTTTCGTTATCCTGAACCTCGACAATAACCAGCCAACCGGGTTCCAATAATCTCTCTCCGCCATCAATATCGTACAACACACGAGCCGCATATACCTTTCTACCTTCTCCCTTTTGTCTTTCTGCCGTGTACTCTCGAGAGACCTTGGCCATTTTCTGAAAGGCTTGCCAATAACTACCGAGGGCGCGCATATCAGCAAGCTCAACTTCGATACTGTTACCTAACATATTTCATCGTCGTACAACCTCCTCATTCTAAATCTGCTCGATACATAAAACTTCATTCACCTCTTCATCTTATCAAAGCGACAATAAGTGTGTCGATGCAGACGATTATTTCATCAAGGATATTGCCTCTTTCGAGTTGTTGAGTCGAGGGGAGGATCTTTCAAGGAACTGAGAAGGATATTATACCTTCCTGGATGAACAATCGCAGTCATGGCTTCAACAACTACTTCAACTTCATCCTTGTCGTCAAGACGGCAAAAGACTGGCGTGGGATCCTTTACTATCAATGAGCAAATTGGGAAAGGGAGTTTTGCCACGGTTTATCGGGGTACACATATGGTATGTAATGGAGTAGATGGCAGCCTTGTCATCTTATCTACCGTTTATGATGATTCTTGAGAGCTGTCAGGACCGAGATCTCTACAACTTCTGTCTCATATTCTCTGATACTTCTAATGCTAACGCGTCTTATCATAGCCCAGTGGAAATCTCGTGGCGATAAAGTCCGTAAACCTATCCAGACTTAATAAGAAACTCAAAGATAACCTATATGTCGAAATCGAAATATTAAAAAGCCTTTACCATCCTCACATCGTTGCCCTCATTGATTGCAGAGAATCTGCCTCGCATATACATCTGATGATGGAATACTGTGAATTGGGGGACTTGTCATATTTCATTAAGAAGAGGGATAGACTGGCCGATAACCCTACGCTTTATGATATGGTTAAGAAATATCCTATGCCGGTTGAAGGCGGACTCAACCAAGTTGTAGTTCGTCACTTTTTCAAACAATTGTCAAGTGCTATGGAATTCTTAAGGGAACGGGACTTCGTACATAGGGACGTTAAACCACAAAATTTACTTTTAATCCCATCACCGGAATGGATAGCAAAGAGGGCGAAAGGTGGACCGGAAGCCATGAAAGCGAGCAAGGAATCCGTTGTGGCTATGGTTGGAATCAATTCACTACCGATGCTTAAATTGGCAGATTTCGGATTTGCTCGATCATTACCATCTACTTCCCTTGCAGAGACTTTATGCGGTTCACCCCTTTACATGGCACCCGAAATTTTGCGTTACGAGAAGTACGATGCGCGAGCTGATCTCTGGTCTATTGGAACGGTTCTTTATGAAATGATGACAGGAAGACCACCTTTCAAAGCAATAAATCATGTTCAGTTATTACAAAAAATTGAGAAAAACCAAGATGAAATTAGATTCCCTAGTAGGGGTATCTATAGCAGAGACTTGAAGGATATTGTGCGACGTCTCCTCAAAAAGAAACCGGAAGATCGAATAACCTTTCCAGAATACTTTGCTCACCCAGTTGTGACCGAACCAATTCCTGGCTTGGTTGGAGATGATCGACCAAAAGAAAAATCTCCGGAAACTTCAATTGTCCGTCAGCCATCTTTGAGAGATCGTCAACGTGAAAGTCCAACTGTCAAGCATATTGATACGGCATATGAATCATTGATTACCAGAGATATCGGGGAGCAATCTCCAAGAACTCCTACTGTAGAATCCAATCAACATTTTGGAACACCGGGTCACAACTCGGGTCGTCCTGGCTCGAGAGATCGACCTCCTCCAATTTCTGCTGCAACTGCTCCAAATGTGGATACCTTGCCCAGACAAAGAGACCGCAAGGATCGCACGGAACCAAACTATGATCCAATTGTAAGAACTGGGTCCAGGAAACAACGTTACGATGAGCAAGCAAATTTGCAAACCAAAACCGAGATTCAATCGAGTAATTCTATTACTGAAGCCGAGCAAGATGTCCGTGATGCTAGAGAATATGTTCTAGTTGAGAAGAAAGCTGTTGAAGTAAATGCTTTTGCTGATGAGATGGCTGCAAATCCGCGACTTGGACGTGCTAATTCAACGCCTAAACAATTACCCAGAAGACATACCTCAATGGGAGAACCAAATTCGACAACAGGAGCTGTAGCTGTACCACCGTCACGTACAGTTCAAAAAGCATCAGGAAGAGCCCAACCAGATACATCATCTGCGAGAAATTCATATGGTTCTTATGGTAAAACTGGTAGTAGTCCATCAACTGCTTCAGCTATAGCCAAAGCACTTCAAGGTGCAAGTGTGAGAGTATTTGGAGTTTCTTGGTCTCCAACTCTCATTGGAAAAGGTCCATCTCCACAACAATTATACAACCCTTATCCCACTTATCCTACATCTAATGCTGGGTTGATTGGAGATGGCCGACCTATTGATGAGGATCAAAGAGTTGTCAACATTATTGAGGATTCTGCAACTCGAAGTGATGTTGTTTATGGATTTGCTGAAGTCAAATATCGACAACTTATTCCTTTAGCACCTTCTATGAATCATGGCCTAGGAGGTCCAAATCCCGAAAGAATGGGTGATGCTATGGATGAAGATGATGGTCTCACCGTGGAGGCTATTGTCAATTTATCCGAAGAAGCACTTGTATTATATGTCAAGTCATTATCACTTCTTTCAAAATCCATGGATATTGCAGGAGCTTGGTGGTCACGAAAGCAACGTGGTGGAATCATTAGTGGAGGACACACTCCAGGAAGTGATTCATCTTCAGCAGCTCAAGCAGGAAACCGTATTAACGGTGCAGTTCAGTGGGTCCGAACTCGATTCAATGAAGTTTTGGAGAAAGCAGAACTCGTTCGCCTTAAATTGGTCGAGGCTCAAAAACGACTTCCTGAAGATCATCCAGGGCACCCAAACAATCGTTCAACAGCTTCAAGATTGGTTGGTGGATCTTCGACCACTGATGGTGTTGTATTGAGCTCTGGTATAACTGCTGAAAAATTGATGTATGATCGTGCTCTAGAAATGAGTCGTACAGCTGCTATCAATGAGTTGGCAAATGAAGATCTTCCTGGCTGTGAAATCTCATACACAACTGCCATCAGAATGCTTGAGGCAGTTCTCGAAAATGATGAAGAACTTATTCCTCGCAAGAGATCATCAAGTCTACGAGAAGACAAGGAGAAATCTGAAGGGGGAGAAGTTAATGGTATCAATTTCGGTGACAGAAAAGATGTCTTGAAAGGTAACTATAATTCTTGGTTTTGTGAAGGCTTACATTTGTAAATGAAATGCTAATTTGAAAATAGTACTTCAAATGATTCGTACTCGTCTTCAAGTCCTCAAGAAGAAGATGACAGCTATTGCCAAACATCAATCAATGCCGCCTCCATCATCATCTCCACGTCGAAGTTATAGTGGAGGAACTACTCCTACCATCAATAATACTCCACCGAAATAAACCATATACAGACAAGCAAGAAAGCTGGTCTTTCGATTAGTCGAATGCATTATGATAACATGGACGTAAACGCAAATGCATAGTTTGGGCGTCATTCGAGTTTAACAACTTCCATCTCTTTTCTCACTCATTTCAGGCTGAATATTTTGTATGAGTTTTTAGAAATCTTTGGAATTTCTTTGTTTTTATGTGGATTTTGGTTGTTCTTTCCTTTTCTTTGGACTGGAGTACTTGGATTTGTGCTTCATATGGGGATTTCATATGAAAGCAGGTACATACGACATTCACTTCGTCTCACAACCTACTGATGATTATGATGGAGGGTTGGAATGGTTAAGATTGGCGTTATCTTACTTCATACTAGTATCGTTATTTTCAGTTATTGAGAGCTTGTGAATACACAAGCTGCTCAATGTTTTCTTTTCTATTTCTTTTCAACTTTTTGCAAGATTCAATGGGGTTAGGTTGGGAAGGAGGATGGATGGATTGATGGTGTTTGATAGAGACAGACACGCACACGCAAATGAATGGATGGATTGAATCGGACACTCCCTCTCCTCTCTTATTGGCGCAACACACCCAGGGATTTATTTGGATTTGGCGTTTGGTTGGGATTTTCATTTTACTTGTTGGATTGGATTGGTGATTTGGGAAGTTGCTGAGGGATTTTTTATTTTGAAGTATGGTTGTGCTGAGGAGGATGAGGCAAGGGAATCATGGGGTATGCATGCGTGCATGCGTGCATGGATTGCATTGATCTGCATCATAGTATCTGAGAAGATATCATCATATCATATCATGAAATGCAGTAGAGCAGGTTGTGGATAAGAAGCCAGGAAGTTGGTCAACTAGCAAGTGAGTAGGCAGTTTCAGAATGAACAGGATTTAGGATATTGGATTTCGTGGATTGGGATAGGATGGAATGGGATGGAATAGGATAGGATAGGATAGGATGATAGAGATACATTAATCACAATATGAGTGATCCATAACTATGTTGAACTATTCGTGAGTGACTGAGGGTGCTTGTGCGAATTACTAATCACTAATTACCGGTTTCCCGTTCTCCTCCTTTCCCTGCTTCCTTGGCGATTCATCCATTCATTCATCAATTACCGCATCATCTCTCTCCCATGATATGTACACAAGATGATTAATACGACGTGTACATGTATATATGTACATCATTGGAAAGTAGGTGATGATGTACAAGCGGGTAGGTATGGATATCACATATACACATCATGCACCAGACGTCACGCACCACATATTACGTATCTCACATCTCACATCCGACCATAGGATTGGCTATCATTCTCACATCGAGGTAATGGGATATCTTATGCTTCGATGTTATATGCTCTGCTGTTACTATCCTATCCTATCCAGATACCACACATACAACCTCTCCTCCCCTCTCCTCCCCTCCCTCCTCATGCAAACATCTCCTCAACCAGGAACCAGATAGGTAGGTATACTTGCTACAAGCCACCCCATCCCAAGAATCCCAAGGTGCGTTGCGCTCAGCAAAAACGTCATGTTTCCATACATCAACCACCCCTTCCTTCTTTCTTACTGTCCAAAATAAAGTAGGAGGTAGGTAGATCAAGAAACAGTCGATACCCCCTTCCCCCAAACCCTCCCAAATGCCTTTGCCTTCTAGGTATAATTGCGACTTCAACTTTATAGTTCCGTAACGTCAAGCAAATCGTCATGTTTTCCACTCAATCACTTTTCCCGATATTGCATGGCGTTCCATTGCATCAAAGAACCTCAATGCTCAATCGTCAAGTAAATTGCCCAAAAACAGTAGATACCCCCAAAAAATCAAAACTCCTTCTTCCCAATGCCTTTAGGTATAATTGCGACTTAAAGTCAAGCAAAACGTCATGTTCTGGTCGCCCAAAACAGTAGATACCCCCAAAAACTCCTGGTATAATTGCAACTCATGAAAGCGGAGTCTCGCAAAACGTCATGTTTATGAATCATTTTTCCCTCCCGTTCGCCGATGCCAGTTTAGATCGTAAAACATCTTTGTGATGAGAAAGGAAAAAGTAAAAACAGTAGATACCCAAAAAGCTTTTGTAAAAACCCTTCTCCGAAAAACGAAACAAAAATCCTTTTCATAAAAAATGCGTGTACTGAATGAGAATTGGAGTTTTTTTTTTAATTTTCCAAGGGGATATGAACATTCTTCTCGCCTGCAGGAATCACGACATCTTCCTTCTCGCCCTTGAGGTTTGGTAGTTCATCAATAGATTCTTTGATGATGGCGAGAGCCTTTTGAATATCTTCTTCGCTGATAACAAGAGGTGGTGCAAGACGAATGATGTTCTCGTGGGTTGGTTTGGCCTATGGGTTGTTAGCCATATTCATCTCAAATAGCTTTCCATCATAAAATAGAAAAGAAAAAAACTTACAAGTAATCCCTTGCTCTTCATCAACATACACAAATCCCAAGCACTGTGACCACCAGTCTTTGTCTCATCAATGACAATAGCGTTCAACAAACCCTTTCCTCTAACCAACTTAATCATAGGACTGTTGAAATCTTCCAATCCTTTTCTTAGGACATGACCCAACTTTTCAGCTCTCTCAGTCAATTTTTCTTCTTCCATAATCTCCAAAGCACGAATAGAAACTGCACAACCCAATGGGTTACCTCCATATGTAGAACCGTGAGTACCAGGTTCAACAGTAAGCATAATTTCCTTTGAACTCAAAACGCAAGAGACTGGGTACATTCCACCAGAGATGGCCTTTCCGAGAGTAACCATATCTGGTTTAATACCAGACCATTCTGAGCAAAGCATACGTCCAGTTCTACCAATACCAGTTTGGATCTCGTCACAGATCAAGAGGACATTGTGTTTCTTGCAAAGAGCATGAATCTTTGCAAGATAATCATCATCTGGGACAACCACACCGGCTTCACCTTGAATTGGTTCGACAATGAAGGCAGCGGTATTCTTTCCGTGGGCTTCGAGGACAATTTCGAGGTCAGATACATTGTTGAATCTAATTTGTCTCTTGGTAGTTGGGCATTCAGCACCGACACCTGGAACATATGGGCCATAGTTATCGCGAGATTCAGGATCGACGGACATGGAAATTGCGGTCATCTGTAGTGGAAATTTAGAGTTAGTATTATACTCTTATAAACAATTCGAGCGTAGCGAGCTATGGGGGTTTGGGGGCTTGCCCCCATGAAGAAGGTGTAGGTGACGCTCCGCTGGCCCTCCGGGGGCCACTGCCGTGGAGGCAGACTAGAGGGGTATGAAAGAATGAGGAAACATCAATGCAACATACCGTTCTTCCATGAAAGTTCTCCGCCGCTGCAAAGATGAGCGCCTTATCCTTCTCAACGCCCTTAACCTTATACGCCCACTTCCTCGCAATCTTAATCGCCGTCTCTACTGCCTCCGCTCCCGTGTTCATTGGCAAAACCATATCATATCCAAAAACCTGTTTAATCTTCTCCGCCCACTTAGGGAAAACATCATTATGGAATGCTCTTGAGGAAAGCGTTAAACGTTGAGCTTGCGCACACAGAGCCGCCACGAGCTCCGGATGACAATGGCCTTGGTTGACGGCGGAGTAGGCCGAGAGACAATCGATGTAGTGGTTTCCTTCGGGGTCCCAGACGGAGGATCCAGAGGCCCGGGCAAAGACGATGGGCAGGGGATGGTAGTTGTGGGCTGCGTAGGCGTGTTCGTCGTGGATGGCGGAGGCGGTGGAGGTGGAATGGTATTTGGATTCGGGGATGCTGGTTACGGGGGAGAAGGTGGGGGCGGTAGCTTTGAGTGTGCTACCGGTACCGTTGGTGGTGGACAGGGTGTCTGCGTGGGGAGCCATGTTTGATGGGAATGTGATTTGTGATAGATGTTTTTGGGGGTGTGTTTTGTGGATTGTTACTATGATTTTGAGATTATGTTAGAAGGTGAAATTGTGAGATGAAATGGAATTTTGGTATGCAATTGTAAGTAATTGTAAGATGTTGTGTTGTGTTGTTGTAGTTGTGAATATTATTTGTAGTAATGATTGTTAGGAAGTGCAGGAGGAAGTGGGATGAAGTGGGATGAATGTTTGAAAGGGAAGATTGCTTGCTTGTACTTAAAAGTACACCAAAGGAATAAACTAAGGGTTAAATACCTATTTAGTACAATGTTTGTCACTTACTTTGTATTTATGGTATAATCTTCGCTTTATTAATAAATTGTATGTAAAATGTCGATATCAAAAGTATCAGTGGTAGAACAGGTCGGACCAAGTCAAAGCAAGGGATTCAAGCCTCTTTATATACTCGAGGAAAGCGGGAGAAAATCATATCTATCTAGGTACCGGTATTCTCTTTCTCTTCATCATCAAAAACTCACTAAACCCCTAAGTGCAAGTATATCCCATCTTCCCACCCAGCTGATCTCTTCCTTGACTAACAGAAATTTCCCAAATCAAGACCATTCTATCATTTTACTCGCGCTTCCTGTCCATCCTGCTTATACCTGCACTTAGGGGAACAAAAGATTCCAAAACACATCCGTTGCTTTCCGTCCCTCGTCACCCCTTGCTTATAGGGATCGAGTGAGGCGGAGATGATGATTTAGGGTGTACTTTAGTGGATACGCATAGTCTAGGTGCTGCATGTACCTAGTCGTTCGGTGGTGAAAAGAGGATTTAGAGGGTCCAAGATTCATTTGGAACCTATCATTGGGGCTTTGATATTCTAAGCATAATCGTTCCGAATTTGATTGGACGAAATGGAGTTTTTGATTTGAGGAACTTGTCTTCTCTGCACCGGTTCTGTTTCCAACTCTGTGAAAGGGAACATCTTCTTTTCTAACAGAGACGGTTTTGAGTGATTGAGTGATTCTGTATGAGAGGTCAGATATGATTTGAATGGCATGTTAGAGTTAAAGCATATACTACAACATCGGGATATACATGAGATGGAGTGTCGTACATACCAAAACAAGGGTGCCACTAAACCATGGGTTATCAAAAGCCAAGAGATAATGATAGCGATACAGAAGACTCAATTGATTTCTTAACATGCGATTTGGTAATTCTAATAACTGGTTGGTGGTATCGGTGACATTTGATACAAAACCTTGAAAATGGGCACCCCGCATAGTAGAGAACATATCATTCTTGGGGTGCTCGTGTGATGAAATGGTAATAAGGCATCCAGGCATCAACATATCAAGTCTTCAATGTTCGGTCGGGTAAATACCGGCAATTACTCCCACCACACAAACACGTGGCAGCTTCTTAGGAATTGATATCAGATATCAAGACTAGAAACAATTTATATATCCTCCAATTGTAACCTTACGTGGCATATACATTGGATATCCAAAACTTTCCTTTTCTCATACATTCTTTCCCTCTCTTCTCATCCCATTCAATCCTCATGAACAACTCATCGTCATGTCAAATCCAATCCCGTCCTCTACCAAAGAGGTAAAATCATCTTCACCTACAATACCATCACCTCCTTCCCATCATCTCAATCACAACCTCCCAAATTCAGATATTCAAGAAAATGGCCTTCACGCTCTAGTAAATATTCAAACTGCAAAAGATATTTGGACATTTCTTCTAGTTTTCAGAATTTTCAATTCTTTTCTCGTCAAAACTTTCTTTCAGCCAGATGAATATTTTCAAGCTTTAGAGCCGGCTTGGGAATTGGCTTTTGGAGAGGGGAGTGGTGCTTGGATTACTTGGGTATGTGATCTTTTGATTTTGTTATATTTTAGTTCCTTCTTTGCGTTTTGTGGGCAAGGGAAGTGTGGATGGTTTATGAGAAACGAAGAGGGGAAAGAAATATAGACCATGGTAGTGAGTTTACTGGCGAAGGCGGGAAGAAAGGGAAATGGATTGGGAAAAGTTTCCCTCCTGTTACTTTTTATACTTCATTTCCAAATATTCGGCCCCCACGGCAGTGGCCCCCCGGGAGGGCCAGCGGAGCGTCGTATACAAATCTTTGTTTATCTCATCTCGTCTCATATCATACCAGTTCAAATCAGTTGACTGTTCTCTTTTATGGGGGCAAGCCCCCAAACCCCATAGCTCGCTGCGCTCGAATAATAGATACTAATTGGATTAAACAGGAATGGCATTATCAATTACGATCTTCATTACATCCAACTCTTTTTGCTGCTGCATATTATTTAATAAATAAACCTATGGAATTTGTAAATTTCTTTCCTCAATTTAGAGCTGAAGTTTTAGCTGTATTACCAAATATAATTCAAGCTATTTTCGCTGCAGCTTGTGATTATTATACTTGGAAAATGGCAGAGAAAATGTATGGATTGGGTAGTAGAACTGGTTATGTTACTGTATGTTTGTATCTTGAATATTTAGAGGAATGGAAAACTAATTGGCATCAGCTTCTCATGAGTGTATTAAGTCCTTGGAATTGGTTTTGTTCAACAAGAACTTTCTCAAATTCTTTGGAAACTAGTTTAACAATCACTGCTTTGTATTTTTGGCCTTGGGATATGGCAATTAATTCTGGAGAGAAAATCAAAGAGGGAACGAAAGAGGGGTCAACTAAGTCTGCATCTGGAGGTGTTTTTAGAACAACGGAATCCGTAAACCAGTAAGATTTTGGCAGTCCCATATTTGAGATTCATCATCTAACTATAATAGTCTTCGATACTCCCTTCTTCTTGCAGGTATTGCTTGCATTCTTAGACCAACCAATCTTTTAATATGGTTTTGTGTCATAATGCCAATCATTATGACCCTCATACCCGGAGTATCTCCAAAAACAACTAAATCACCCATCCCACAAGATTACATTGTTCTCGTTAGAGAAGCCATCTTATGTGGTTCGATCATCCTCATCATCTCAGCTATTTCCGATCGTCTATACTTTGGAGAATGGACATTTCCACCTTACCAATGGCTTCATTTTAATATCTCTCAAAATCTAGCCGTATTTTATGGCAAAAACGATTGGCATTATTTCTTCTCCCAAGGTCTACCACTTTTACTACTCACTTATCTTCCATTCACGATTCTCTCGACATTCAAAACCCATACACCATCTACAATACCAAATTCAGAATTCACCTCCAACCTTCAAACAATTCTAACACAACTCACCGGTGTGATGATCTTCGTCTTAAGCACAATCTCTCATAAAGAGGTTCGATTCATATACCCACTTCTTCCTATTCTTCTCCTCCTAACCGCACCATCCATTACATCATTCTTCACACGCGAAACTCAAATCCCCACAAGCAACCCCTCAAAATCGAAAATCGAAACTAAAACAATCCGCAAACCTCTTTTAACTACCCTCATTCTCCTCAATATAGCCTTGGCAGCTTATACAACGATCATCCACCAATCTGCAGTGATATCCGTAACTTCATTCATCCGCCACAGATACGAAACAGAAATGCTGGATGCTCAAGGAATCCCTCTGCATTCTCCAGATGCATATACATATTTGAAACATTACCCCGCTTCATTCGATGAAAACGCGCCCCCTACGCTGAACATCAATTACGATATTAAAAAAGAAGAAAACTCCCAATATGCGAAAAAAATGATGGGGACATCGAAAAACCCAGATTGGGAGGAGGGAAAAGGAGAGCAAGCGAAACCGTTCGTGGGTTTCCTAATGCCCTGTCATAGTACGCCCTGGAGAAGTCAATTGGTGTATAAGGGATTGGGGGCTTGGGCTTTGGGGTGTGAGCCGCCGGTGCATTTGGAGGTTGGGGAGAGAGAGGGGTATAGAGATGAGGCGGATAGGTTTTATGATGATCCTGAGAGATTTTTGAGGGAGGAGATGGTGGTGGATGGGGAGGGGGAGGAGCAGGAGGGGGTTGAGAAGAAAGTGTGGCCGCGTTATCTGGTGGGGTTTGAGGGGGTGGAGAAGGATGTTAGGGGGTTTTATGAGGGGGGTGTGGAGGGAGTGGAAGAGGGAGCGGGTAAAGGAAAGAAGATGAAGGAGATTTGGAGGGAGAGGAATACCCAGTGGATTGATGATTGGAGGAGGAGTGGAGATGTAGTAGTTTGGGAATTTGTATAGGGGTTTGTGGGAGATTATCAGGGTTGTGGATGGAGAAAGGAGGAAGGAGGATGAGAGAGGTGCTGGAAAGAGAGATAGATGCTAAAAACGTATACAATAAATGAAGAAGAAAAAAGATAGGTGGGTGGATACCTATCTATACATATATAATATAGATTTGATTCGATTCGATCGATCAGCAGAGGAAGTGCTCTTCTTCTGTTACCCTCGCACTCTCTTGTCTCCAACGTATTGTATATACGTAAATGTATCTATCTCTAAATGGGTGTGAATATATACATGTAAGAATTCAACGTTGCGATGCATTTGGGAATGCACGTGTAATCTTCTTCATCTCTTCATCTCTTCATCTCTTCATCTCTTCATCTCTCTATCCTTTCAACTCAAACTCTATATCCCTTTAATTTCATATCCCAGTTACCAAATACCAAACCACAAAGAGAAAGAGAAAGAGGAATATATACACTCGTAATAAATACCTAGATAGATTTTGCTTGCTTGCTTGCATGTTTATTTATTTTTTATGTATTCATTTATTCATTCATTCATGTGATAAATTGATAGAGTGGAATGAATGAGAGGGAAATTGGGAATGGAATTGCTAGAGCGTGTTTTGACAGTTTGGATTGACATTGACATTGACATTGACATTGATATTAATATTGACATCGACATTGACATCGACATCGACATTAATATTGATATTGATAATGATACATTTCCGTGTATTTTTTATTTTTCCGAATCTCAGTTCCCTCATCTCATTATTATTTTGCCCTGCTAGGTAATCAAATCAATCCATTGATATCGTACGCATCAAATCATATCATATCATCTAACAAATATTTCATGTTCCTACACTCTCCTCTCTTCAAACTCTTCTCCTCTCATTCCCTTTCACCCTCTATTCATCTACCCATCCACCCGTCCATTCCTCTCACATGCCCTCCTATCCTCTATGCTCTATGCATCTATGCATACATCCATCTCTCAAATACCCTATCCCCGAACCCCGAACCTCAAATTTCAAATTTCAAATCCCAATTCCCAAAATTCAAATCCCAACCCGTAAGAAAACTTTTCTCTCTCCTCTTTCCCACCAATTCTCCGCCCTTTCCTCCCCTTCCCAATCCTTGAAATTGATGTCCCCCTCCTAAATCCCCAACCCCTTAACACAACACCAAAGCACCACCGGCACAACTACATTATCATTTCCTCCCGTGAGAACCGCCTCCGTCAAACTCGCCACCCCCGCCGCAACAATACTTTTCCCCACCGTAACACCCCATCCATCTCCTCCCTCCATCTCCCACCCACCTCCCCTCACCCACCCTTGGACCCCACCAACGCCACCGCAACCACAACCATAAACGCCATACTCCCTTCTAAACTCTTTCCCCCTCCCCAATACCACTTCCTCTTTCCACACCTTCTCCCCACCAAACTTGCTGCCGCGTCACCTAATCCTACACATATAACTCCTGCCACCATAGCAATTTCCCTCTGTCTCTGTGGAATCTCCCATCCCTTCCACGGATCCCTCACATCTCCTTCAAAAGGCTCAGACGATAAAAACCTCTCAGAAGCGAGTCCAGATCCCGAAACAGAATCAAGCACCTCCATCGAAGAATAAGAAGAAGAAGAAGAAGAAGAAGACGACAAACTCCCCAAACTCAACCACAAAGGCACCGCACATCCCACCCCCAGAAAAATATGACTAACAACCACCGGTCCCTTCAAATCCCTACCATCCACATACGGCGTTAGGAATTTCGCCAACGCCCTACTAATCGGCGGTAACTGACTCGCTCTCAGTAAATCCAGCAGTAAAAATACACCCAATACCAACGCCATAGCCAACGCACAATAATTCGGATCCACAAACGTCGACGGCAACAGAATAAAAACCATCATGAAATGAAAAACTTTTCTCCTCGTATCCACTTCATATATTTTCGAAAGACGGAAAACAATCGCGAGACCCGTAATGATAATGAGAAGCCAATAGCCCAAGAGTATCAACCGCGTATTCGCCGCGCCGAAATCTTGAGTACGAATGCGTTCTACCCATCCCTTTTCCGCACAAATCTTTACTCGTTCGTGTATCTCTAGATCATCAGAAGAATGTGAACGAGAAGGTAACGGAATCCATCGCTGCAAATTTGCTTTCACAACTTCGAATCGAAATTGTGGTAAATCTCCAAACATATATCCCAGTGCCCATCCCACGGGTTCATAACCCTGCAATGCTTCTTTGTCTACGTACTCTCTGATACCCAGCAGGACAATAACGAGAACACAGATATATACATAAATAGCATATGCCCATTTCCGGATCGTAGCTTGTTCATAAGTTAATTTGGAAAATGATTGAAGACTGATAGAAGCCGATCTTTTCTTCCGACCCGAAGGTGTTCTAGTTTTTAATTTTGAAGGACTAGATCCTGGTAAAGTGTTTCTTCTCGAAATACCTGATAGCTCTCCATCTAAGAGGGAAAATTCCGAAGAATGTACTTTTCCACCCTTTCCCTGCGAATAATGACGATGAAGCTCATCATCACTCGTATCACTGACGAATCTATCTTTAGCAAAAACACTCAACGTATTTGTTCCAAATGATAAAGATCTCCTGCTAAATCTGAAACCCAAATTTTTAGGATCAGGTCTTCGGAATCTCCAGGTAGGGACTCGAGCTAATGCAACACCCCATCTAAGAACATGTGTACAAGTGACTAAAATCCCTATACCACCACCCCAAAGAAGTGCTTTTAGAATAACTGCTTGTGGAGATGATGCTCTAAGTAGTAAACTTATAAGAGCGGTTGATAATAATTGTAGTTCGGCTGCTAGGAGACTAGTAGTTGTGAGGTAGTAAAGTGTTGTACACAAAGCTTGATGAAGTGGTGGTATCAAAACCAATACTTCTGGATTCAAAGGTAATGATTCTTTACTCAAGAATGGAGCTCTGTTTAATGTTGTTGTAAATAGTGGCATACATGCCAATACCCAATGTAACATATCTCTTCCTTCAAGGCCTCCAATAGCAGGTATTAATTTCTTCGGTAATGTTGATATCGCAAGTATCATACTTGGTAAAAGACCACTAGGATCACTGACTGAAAGTAAAATCGAAACGAGCATTGTTATTGTAGGAGGATATAACAAGGGAGCAGGATCAAATGTTGCAGGTATAGTAAGAGGGAATGGCGAATTCCATGGCGTTCGTGAGCTTAGATGTCGTAATAGTCGAAGTGGATATAAAGCTATTAAACCACTTATAACAAGAATTTGACAACCAAGTTCTTCATAGTCAGCATAGTTTCTGAAAGTCTGGAGATAAAAGCATACCATTCTTCCACAAATAGAGTATTTCCTTAACCCCTTGACTCCGATATATTATACCTCCAACAAAACATAACAAACACGCCTCAGTCGTTCTCCTCACAATTTCCATCTTCCTTCTCTGTTTAAACTTCTCAATCAATTTTCTCTGTTCCTCCTCCGTACGTATCTTCGACGTCGACACTGTAGATCTAATCCTCCCACTTTCTTTCCATCGTATCTCATCATCCAAAATAGCCGGGCTCAACAATGGACTGGGCGTACTTGACATGCTACCATCTGCACCTCTCAATCCTTTATGTGGTTTTATTCTCGGAGCGGGTAAGCCTTTGAGGAAATGTTCATCATCTGCCTCAGTCCCACTATCGCTGTTCGTAAATTCGATATATCCATTTGATGATCCATCAGCTGTTACCCTAACACTACCATATAATTCATCGTCTGTGTTTTGTGCCGAACGTAGAGGTGATGGCGAGGCGGGAGCTCCTGAAGAAGATGTTCTTTTACGGGAGCTAGAAGGTCTGAGATTGAAAGACGGTTTAAAGGAAGGCGGTTTCGAGGCGGACACTCGTGAATTCCATTCTCCTCCCTTCGAATTCCCAACAACCGGATTCCTCTCACTCCTTTCGCTCCCAAACGGGATCTCCTCATGTCGTTTATGATATGGATGTGGACTTCTTTCCAGTCTCGGAGCTTTCTCTCCCGTCAAAGTATCCCTCGTCTCCCCTCTCCGTGCAGCTTCCTCTCTCAATCTCTGCGCATGCGATTGTTGGGTGTGCGATTGCAATTGCTGCATAGTCGATGGCGTTTGCTGTGTTTGCATCTGTAACTGTATCCGGGATCCCGAGTCTTCCCGTATCGCAGCCTTCAGCCCCAAATCCAAATCTAACCCTTCGTTCATTACTATTATCCCTCAATATAAATCTCAATCCAATTCTCCCATTAATTCATTACTCTCTTGCCGACCAGATCTCAATTACAATCCACTCCCAAAGTCTTGTTATCTCAGAAATCTCGGGAATTAATATGGGCGCAAAATAGAAACAACAATTATGGTTGAATATTGAAGTTTAAAGTAGAATGTATCAAACTAAACCGTGGCATGAAAAACCTCATGATTACATTACGAAAGCTATTCACATGCCAGATCTTTGAATCATTACACCCCACGTAACCAATCCACAATCCAGAGCCACAATCCACGAGGCTCTGAGTCCGCTAGCGGCCGCGTCAACGTCCATTTTCTATAAATAGTAGGGAGAGTAACATAAGGCTGATATCAGATGTAGATCATTGATTTTTTCGACTATTTGACCCATTGGATGATTGAATGTTGAAATAACATGTTGTCAAAGGCTAGGCACTTCGACATTTCTATTGTTCGAGATTGAATATGGTGAGTATAGTATTATCACATTGTTTCTGAGGAGAATTCATAATGAATCATAATCAATCAGATGGTATAATTGTTAATAGAAGCATGATTCTGTTAATTTGCCCATCCGAGATCAAATCACGCTCATCAGAGCCGAGAGAATCAAGAGTTCGCTGTGCACGTATGTGCTTGGTAGTATAATATATGTATGTATCTTAATAATTAAATCCAGGAAACAAGCCCCCCAATCCGTTCCACCCCAAGTCATTCATCAAGGCATAATCGCTCAGCTCTCTCAAATATCTTAGATATATTTCGTTTGGTCTTCTATCCTTTCATTCTTTCCTCGCATTGAATAGCATTTCTTGGACCGAAAGAAGCCCCATTTCACAATCGTTCAATGTGACATCCCGTACCATCTGCAACGAGAACTGAAAATGTAAGAATGAACAAGTGAAAGGAAAAAGGATACCGGAGAAAATCAAGGGCTCGTATCCATATGCCGCTAAAACGCCCCATCGCCAACTATACGTTTCTTGTAATGCCCAATCCACCATATCATCAAAAATCAATCGAATATAAACCAGCCTCTAAGACGCCACCACATGGTATGCATCCATGAAACCTCATAACCCTTATATGCATCCACCGACCCTGCCATAATTGCAAATGATAAACTCCTGATTGTAGCCATTTTTCATTATAGGGGTATTGCGCTTCCCTGTGCGCCAATGCTCTTTAAAACGAAAACCGAAAGAAAACAAATAAATTGTAATGTGAAATAAAAATTGTATGAGAATATTTTCCCAAGGTGCTTTTCTAAAGTGCCATCAATACATGTCGCACATGATGGAATGGCTTGCTTGTCCAGAATAAAGATTGATTGTCCCTTGGAGAACATCAGCTCAATTGCCTTGAGGTTGAGTTCCTGTGATAATCGAGGAGATAGCCATGGCACTTCGTGAAGTTGAAGATGATCCAGGGTTTGATGGATTGGATGAGGTGCCGTTGTTCTGGTAAACTTGGTTCGATGAATTGATAGAAGAAGCGACGTTATTTTGAGAGGCGTAACCTAAGTGAGGAGGAGGTAAGAGGGACGAAACATTATTGCATTGAGTAAGATGGTTCGAAGAGCCGGAATTAATAGCATTATTGTAGTTAGAATGGCCAGAGAAGTCGCTCGGAGAGTTAACAGAAGAGACATTATTGCTCTGAGACATTTGGTTTGTAATTGCATAAGGATTCATCTTAAAAAAGTCTTCTGGTGAACTGACATTGGTACCATTCATGTTCTGAGACCGAGAGGTCATTGGATTGGCAGAAAAGTTGTTATTGCTGTAAGAAGCACTTTTCATGAAATCGCCATTATTGTTCTGAGTGCTGCGAGAATTATTACTCAACCGACCCATGGACGAATTGTTCATGTTTTGAGAGCGAGAGGCCATGGAATTGGTAAGGTTGTTATTTGCGCTGTATGAACCACTGTTCGATGAACCCATGAAAGAGTTGTTACCGTTTTGAGGAAGCGGGGTCATTGAAATATTGCGGGAAGTAGTGCTCGATGGACCCATGTTATTGTTGTTCTGAGATAGAATTGACATTGTACTGGCAGGAAGCCCATTGTTTCCATAAGCGGGGTTGGAGGATATCATGGAATTATGATTCTGAGTAAGAGAGTTCATTGAGCTGGCAGGAAAACCGTTATTGCTACGAGAAGGCACGCTCGTTGAACCCATCAAAGAGCCATTGTTGATTCCAGAGAGGCGGGCCAATGAACTAGCAGAAAAGCCATTGCTGTGAGAAATGTTGCTCAATGAATTGACAGAAGAGCCGTTATTGTTATGAGAAGTGTTGAGCAACGAGTCATTGGGGAGCGGAAGGCCACCTGGAAACGTCATTGTCGGATTGTTCAATGGTCGTAAAGTTGTAGCCACAGCGCCCTTGCCAGAATCAAATGAACCAGCATGAATCATTGCAAGAGACGACCTATTACTAGTGATTGGTGTAGGGATTTGATATCTTTCCAGTTGACTTTGCTGTGTGTTTTGTTGCAGACCTTGACTGCCAATTTGTCGACGGGCATCGTTAGCTTGCTCAAAGTTTTCGAGATCTTGCCCAGTCATTTGAAAGTCTTCGTCTAAATTACCCCGGCTTGGTACGTCTTTTGCAGGAACGATGGCTTGTTGGTCATTCTTTCTCGATTGCTCTTGCTGGTAGACTTCTTGAATCTTCGGCTTCAAAGCTCTCCAACCTCGTTCTGAGCCACCATCTCTAAAAATTCGAACGGCTGCTTTGAATGGCTTCGTGTTGATGATAAAGTCCTCTGGAATATTTGGGAGATCTCGCTTCGCAAATGTGAGGAAGAGGATTCTCCGGCTTTCGCGATTGGCATCATTCGGCTTGCGACCTTTTGCTCTCTTCTCACGGACTGCTGCTTCGATTTGTAAAACGAGTTGCATGACCTTTGCGTTCTCGGCCTTTTTTGCTTCGAAGAAGGCATCACGATCTTCTTCTAACTTTTCCATCTTCTCTTCCCAAATCTGGCGGGCGGTGGCTTTCTGCGCATCATTATGGGTAGGATCCTCACGATATGCATCGGGTGTGAGTGCTTCATATTCCTTTATGATGTTTTCCACGTCGGCAATCAAGTAGTATTTGTATAGTCTGTGCGTCGACGTTTGAATCGCTCCAGGGTCTCCTTCTTCGACGAAATCATGAGGTTTACCAAAAGAGTCGTACATGCTAACTGGAATGCACGCCAACAGTCTGTCGACGACAGGTAGAGAATACTTGAGTTGTCGATGTTTCTGGATACGATCTTCTCTCTCGATCTTCCCCTTCCAACAGTTGAGACACCACCTCTTTTTCCAAGCCCAATGAGTTCTGCTAGCATCTTTGTTTTTACAACCAGGTTCCATGCAACCTTTTCCTCCCAGAAGATCAACATATTGCATTGCTGATAGCCCTGGAATTTCATCAGGCAAATTGTAACCATAGTTTTCTCTGCGGCAATTTATGTGGATAGATTTCAAGTCTCTAACCCATCTGCACCAGTTGCGGCAGATAGTACGAGCTTTTCGGAGAAATATAGGAGGGCAAAATTCGAGAATGCGGATTACAACGTCGGCTGGTATCTCAAGATCTTTCTTCTTTACCTTCACACAACAGTTAGATCTATTGGCATATGTATAAGTGAGTGGGCACACTTACTACCTCCAGTTTATTTGTCTTTTCAGCGTTTTCAGCCTTTCCAGCAACCTTCAATAGCCTTGCCTTCTTCGCGGCGGCCTTCTGCTCTTCTGTTTGCACCTTGCGCTTCCTCGGGTTGGTAGCTTTAGTCATTTCTAAGTCCATGGGTGTTTCTGACCGACTTTGCGTACTCGATCGAGATTCTACAACAAGTAGGTTTTCAGTTTGTGGAAGCTTTTGCGCTGGAGCCAAAGTTGGTAGAGATGAACTGGATAAAGCTGAACTGCTCGAACTCGATCTTTCTAGATTAGGAATTGGGCCTTGTCCACCGTAGCTTGAATAGGATTGATTTGCGAAATTTCGAGAATCTTTTTGTAACCGAGCAATCATCTGCTGTTGAAAGTTACTTCGATTTGCGGGGATTTGCGAGGCAAGGACTGAATCCGATCGAGAGAAAAGGTCGTCCATATTTTGGGGGTATTTGGTTGCAGGGTTATGTTGCTGAAGTTGAGGACGTAAAGGTTGGCTCGAAGAGAGTGAATACGAATTATCGCTGGAGGGGTAAGTTTGTTGTTGAGTGTAGTTGTGTGTGTTCACTGCCCGTAATAAATTGGAGAGTTGTGGAAGCTCGGTTTGACTTGGAGTGACATTAAAGGAAGATTGTGGTCGATAGTTGGGATTATTGAATGGTTGTTGTTGTTGTATTGAATTTCCAGGACGGATGTGAGAGTTAAAATTGCTCGCAGTCAAGGGTGAGAAGGCCATTTGATTCATTTGACCACTCATTGCAGACGATTGAGAAGTTGAACTAATGATATTTCCCGAATATGGAAGCTGAATAGCATTATTGTCTATCATCATGCCTGTGAGTGATTCTAAATCTCGCATGGTAAGAAGTGTATTATACGTCTCATCACCAGAAAGTATTTGCTGAGCTGGGAAACTAATATCATGACCTTCGAATGAAACACGAAGTGACTTTAATAACACTCCCTTGACGACGTCTCGAGCGATACTGAGCGACTCTTTAAATGCAGCTTCGAGATCGATATCCGTATCGCTCGATGCGAGAGATGATATGGGAGGAACACTCATATTATGATCGGGTGTATACCTTGTATCGACGGATGGGTTATGGAGTAGGTGTGGGTGAAGTTCAATCGATGGTGTTGAGGATGTCGAATCGCTATTTCCCCACCCGTAATCAGTGTCAATGTGTAATGTTCATCCAAAGATTCCCCGAATCCGTACAATAACTTTTGCTGAAGGGAGATTAAATTTACTAGAAATCAAGTGAGATTTGGTGGCGACAGGTATGATTATTTGAAAGGAAAGCCTTTTTTCGCCGATGTGTGGTTGTCGTGGTGGATGGTGGTTGATGTTGTTGTTGTTGTTGTATGATTTCTCGAATTCTTTTGAAGATGTGGGAGGAAATGAAATTGGGGGAATGAATTGTGAGATGAGATTCTTTAAGGACCACCGTATCGAAAGTCTGGAGCTAAAATTGATTATGGTCGTAGTTGTTCAATTTTTGACTGCCCAGTGATTTTAGCCCGAAACCTTTTTCTCCCTTTCCTTTCTTGACCGATCCTCCGATCCTCAGCCTCGGTGCCACCACTCTTCCAAATTGTTCAACTGACCGATGGATTGACTGACTGACTGATGGAGCGATGGACTGATGTGATAGACTGAGAGACTGTATAGGCAAGGGAAGCTCATCGATACCCAACTCGATGTTTTTCGAAAGTCCTTACTGTTGTAATTAATGTCGGTGGGAGGGTAAATTCGAAAGCGAAATGATTACAATCTCAAGAAAGATTGATTCATGGATTCGGATTGAATATCGAGTTGAAAGAGAAAGAGGGAAGAGAAAGGATTTGATTTCCCGTTTTCAAATGAGTCGTAAAATCGTCTTTGCTGTCTTTGCTTTAACTTGTTTAACAAGGTTTTGGTGAATGGAAGAAAAAGCTACCCTTTGACTAATGACAGTAGATTTGTTTGCTCTTCCTTGGTGGTGTACGGCAGAGGTAGTATACTATAACATGAGGTGGGCGGTTAGTTTTCACAGCAGGCGGTTAAGGGATTGAAGAAGGATGTATGTGTATATCCTAAAGATTGATTATGATTTTGATGTTGATGTTGATGTTGATGTTGTATTGTGTTGGGTTGTGTTGTGTCGTATTGTATGTATTGTTTCGTGACCAAGGTTTCAGGGTTTAATTCGGAAAAGGACTCCCAGCATCAAATGCTTGCTGGGTAAGATGGGTACTCTCTCCGTATGAGTAGAATGAGTGAGGATATAAAGATGAACAGATGTAACATACCTTTCTGTCCTCATGTGAATAGAAACAATCTCTCATAGACGATATTGAAAATGAAGGGGTAACTTTGTCAAAGAATCACCTGATGGGAGAATGTGGAATGAGATGGTTCCTCGTGGTCGACACTACGAGCATCATTAGTAAATCAGGTAAGAGGACGAGGCACAACGACGCAAACCAAGGTTTTTAAAGCCACCCACCACCATTTAGTCGAGAAAAAGGAGGTTATTGATAAGATGTAAGACTTACTAAAGTTGGAGGGTTGTTCGATGGTGTGCTTGCTTGCTTCCTTGATTGATTGATTACTCAAATATCCTATTGATGGCTGTGACCTGGAGACAATTATTTCATCCATCAAGTCTTTCTGATACATACACCAAGTATGATGTGAATTCATGGCCCATATACAAGAAGATACTTGCGTAGATACCTGCGTAGATACTTGCATAGAGACTTTCATTCAACGCGTCAATACCTACCCACCTACCTGGGTATCCTACCCAGCATACGGAAGGACAAATCGGCTTTGGGGAAATATCATAACCAAGAATATGACAAAGTGCTCCTACCTAGATCTAAAGCTAAGTGCAAGTTGAGTTGGAACATGAAGGTTTATGAAATGAAGGAAAAGATGGAATACTTGGGGAAAAGCAAAAACATGTAATTCTCTTTCCCGATGAGAAAATGAAGATGTAGATATCATTCTCCGATATGTTGTTGTCGATACGATACACTCAACCAAAAAAGAAGAATTGAAAAATTTCAATCCCAGACGCGTTTGTTTGCGCGTTCAACCTTCCCAACTTCCTCTCGAGACTTTTTCACAGGTCACCTGTTTGGAAGACTGGTTACCCAGCATTGATAGCCTCGCGAATAAGGCTTGTGAGACGGGATATCCGAGTATTCCGTCTTTGACTCGCTTGGAGATACTTCACCTAGGTAGGCACGGTAGGTAGTCTCGAGGTAGTCTCGAGGTAGTCTCGAGGTAGTCTCGTAGTCCACTAATAAGCCAACTCGTTCTTTATCAAAACTGGAGCTGCTTCAATGATTTTCATTCTCTTGAATCCACAATACTGTATCTTTTCCAATAGTGCATGCTTCTCCCCGAGCCACATTCCGAGTCTAATCAGTTCCGGTTGAGATTCGAATCAAAAGCAGCGTCGAACAGTTCTTGAACTCTCTTCTACGGTGTAGACAAGGTTTCTCCAACAATTACCTAGGTAGGAGTCTCACCGATTTGGGGACAAGGCTAGAGAGATTTGAAGAGAACCTTGATGTAATGGAAGAACCTTGATGTAATGGAAGATATATACGTTTACCTTACCTACATAGGTAATGCTCTCGTACGCATCAGCAGCACTTTGCATCTACTACATTACACTCGTAGAAAACTCTCCTGTCCATATTTCTTCAGATCAATACCAATTCCGCATCCCACTCCCACTCCCACTCCCTCACCCACTCCCTCACCCTCATCCTCGCCCCAAAATGGACGACTCCAATTTTTATCTGTCCGAACTCAAGATCCAGACTCATTCCAAACCATGCTGCGTAATGCAAACAAGCAGAAAAGCCTGTACTTTGTAGAATCAATGAAGAACTTCTCCGATACCGGTTTTGGGGAGCATGCTAAGCTCCCCCGCAAACACTTTAAATATTAGAATTCTCCACCCAATCCACTGTTTTCAAGAGTCACAACGTCAAGATACCCAGCAGGAATTCCTTGGACTATGGATCTCCAACTTCGAAGGAAGATCCCCATGTTAGATACTTACCCTCCTTTTGTATTATACAATATTCGGTGAAGATTTTCGATGCTTCTTGCGTGGGAAACGTGGACGTGAAGCAAAAGTTACACCAACCTCAATTCTTGCTTCAATCGAGAGTTCCCCTGGTTTCTGCTACGGAAAGCTTATCAGAGACATTTAAAATGTTGATGTACAAGAGCAAAAGGCACCCCAGGTCGATATACAAGCTACAAACGACACTTATCACCCGTTACCCATTACCCATTACCCGAGTCATATGGTATGGGCGTATGGATATGGTAAAACAGTGAATGGCAACACGGCAAATCTCAAAAAGATCCTCACTAATCAAAAGAAAGATGACTCTTCCTCGGCCTCAATTATCCAATGTACCTCCGAATTTAATTGCGGGGATAAATAACCTCGTCCCTTGTCCACTTTCTGCAGGAGGTGTCCGATCAATCACTAGTTAAATAAAGTCTTCTGAGTCCGGAGTATGCACGCACGGTAAGCTTTGGTTTTGGTTGATTGAAAAGCAGCTCAATATCTCTTTTGATATTTCTTTCCGATTGTTCTCTTGTGCTTCTTACTCTTACTCATCTTTCCCACCGTTACATTTTGCCTTCTGGGGTAATATAAAGGTGTCCTGTCAATCGAGTTTGGCCTTTCGGCGGTAGTCAGGGAAAAGGAGTATCGAAATGGGTTTATTCGGTTCAAAAAATAGTGAGTACCAACTTGTTCTTGTTAACCGTTTACATTATCACCATCGTTATTCTATTCACCATGGCTTCAGAGCTCCAGTATCAAAGACGGACTCGATGTCAAAAAATTTGCCTGGATGTCTGATGGATCAAGTAATCTACCGAGGATACAATACAATATCTCAGCTCAGCTCAGCCCAACCCCAGAATATTACGTTTTCCGAGATGAATCTAACTCGATCCAGAAGAAACGGGATCTTCCCCTCAACCCTCATTATCCGAGGATCAAGAAGCCGCCTACAAGGGAAATAATAGCTATGTACCAGATATTCCATCTGCGGACGCTCAACCGGAATTCGATGAATTGCACGTGGTTTGTCCCCCGCATACAACGGAGGCAAAACTTATGCGGAAAATCGATTTACGTGTGATCCCATTTTTGTAAGTAGAGTATCTTATGTGTGCCGAAATCCACTCTGACTGTAATAGATGTATCTTGTATCTTTTGGCCTTTCTAGACAGAGTCAATATTGCCAATGCCAAATCTTTCAAACTCGTGACAGATTTGAAACTAACCGGCACTCAATACAATACCGCCTTGACCATCTTCTTCGTCCCATATGTTTTCTTCGAAATTCCATCTAACATCCTCATGAAACGTCTAAATCCAAACATTTGGCTTTCATCTCTCATGTTCCTCTTTGGTCTCGTAAGTATTTGTCAAGGACTCGTAAAAAATTTCTCCGGTCTCCTCGCAACCCGTTTCTTCCTCGGTCTATTCGAAGCCGGTATGTTTCCAGGTTGTTTCTACCTCATTGGTATGTGGTACAAACGATCTGAAGCTCAACGTCGCTACTCATTTTTCTTCAGTAGCACCACATTAGCTGGAGCATTCGGAGGTCTTCTCGCTTCCGGTATTGGAAAAATGGACGGCTTGAGAGGATATTCTGGTTGGCGTTGGATTTTTATCATCGAAGGAGTCCTTACCTGCGTTGTCGCTCTATCATTTTTCTTCCTCATTCCCTCATTCCCAGAAGATGCAAAATGGCTCACTCCGGACGAAAGAGCATACGTAAAAGCCCGTCTCCAAGTCGACCAAGGAAGAAGCGCAGCAGAGCGTAAAATTACTTTCAAAGACGCATGCAGGGTCTTCAAAGACTACAAAGTCATCCTCGGAGGCTTCATGTATTTCGGCATGATCATCCCAGCCTACGGATACGCATTTTTCGCCCCGGGTATCATCTCCACTTACGGCTACTCCCCAATCCAAACACAACTCCACAGTGTACCTCCATGGGCGTGCGCATTTGCATTCGCAATGTGCATTGCTTTCGCATCGGATTTCACACGTCACCGATTCGCATTCACCATCGCGCCGATTTGTGTTGCAATCACCGGTTTCGCTATCCTCCTCACCGTTCACGATAACCCAAAACTTCAATACGCCGCGCTTTTCCTCGTCGCGATGGGTGCGTACTCCGCCATGCCAGTTATAGTCTGTTGGTTCAACATGAATCTCGGCGGTCATCATCGTCGTAGCGTGGGCACGGCCTGGCAAGTCGGATTCGGTAATGTAGGAGGAATTATCGCTACCTATGCTTTCCTTGCGAAAGACGCCCCGGAGTACAGAACGGGATATGGAATCTGTTTGGGATTCTTGTGTTTGAGCGCGATGTCGTGTTTGCTTTATTTCATGGCGGTCATGTTTGAGAATCGCCAGAGGGAGAGGAGACCCAGGGATTTGGGGCTCACGGAGTATGAGAAGACGGAGTTGGGAGATTTGAGCCCCGATTATAGGTACTTGTTGTAAGGGGGTGGGTAGTTATGATAATGATGATGATGGACGTTGGAGAAATGGAAACGAGGTCAAAATAAGAAAGTGGATTAATGGGCAATGTAATGAAATGAAAGAATATGATATGATAGTATACGAATCGGCATGTATAGCACAGAACGATCGATATCAAAAGTTAATGGTTGGAAAACCCTGGATTTAGTTTAGTATGAAGGGTGGAGAGGGTATCTAGTTGATTATGGGTACATGAGTAATGAAATGAACACACCATCTTTCGAATATCTTGCATCTTGTGTGTAGATACATTGGCTTTTGTGAGAAGGGGAGCGGGGGCTGGACATTCTGGAATATAAAGAGATAGATAAAGATACAACCCTGGATACTAATATACGACACATTCAGATCCGATTGAGCTGAGCTTGTATGATAGATAAGTTGAGTACTTTTTGTAAGGAGCTCTGAACTTCAAAGTCAGTGGGTGGGAGTGGGAGTGGGAGTGGGAGTGGGAGTGAGAGTGGGAAATGGAAATACGGAAGGAGGAAAGGAGAATAGGTGGGAAATGGGAGAATCGAGGAGAGGAACACGAGACCAAGAAATTAAAAAACACATTAGAATATAGGAAGGGAGATTGTAATGTGGATGAGATGAGATGAGATGTGATGTGATGTGATGCGATTTGGGGACGATTTAATATAGTTGGAGAGGATTGGGAGGGGGCGAGGAAACAGTGGATTTGAGATTGAGGTTGAGGTTGCTTTGGAGAGGTGGAGAGGAGGAGATGATAGTTATAGATGCGGAGGTTAGAATGCAGGATGGAGGTGAAAGTCTTGAATTGAAGGGTACTTAGAAAGGGGGAGAGTGAGTCTTTGATGAAGTGTGATGTATCATACTTGGGATGTGTATTTGGATACTTAAATTTAGGTACTTGTAGGGGAAATTATAAATCTAGTGGAGAAACTGGATGCTGGATAGGATGAGCTCGGAGAACGCGTTTGGAAAGGTGGGAGATTTCTTGGGTAGAGAAGGGATAGAAATGGGGAGGGTATGACGAGATAGTCGTGAAAGGATCGAACTTGCCCGGATCTCCTGATTGAGATTTGAAGTTCACGTGTACAAGTGCTGGTTTGTGGATTCGAGGCAGAGGAGAGCCAAGATGCAAAAGTGGAACACATTTACTTGTAGATATCCCATTTTACACTACCTAATAAGTATACCAGCTCTCACTGTCCTCAGAGGATTGAAGACTCTATAGGCACAAGTTTAACAGAAGATAGCGAGGCAGAGATATCACATTCGACGGATGATCATTCCAAATGCCACGATACCAGTACCCAATCCTACAAAAATCTGCTTGTCGATTCTAGAGAGCTACTTTGAGCGACTATGAAGATTCTAATTGAGATTGAGATTATATTTATGTTTATATTTATGTATCAATCTGAGTGATCTATCACGAGTTTTCATTGACAACAGGTTTGCGCTTCAGGAGTACGTCATCCTGCGCGGTTATTATTGCTGTTATTGGAAACTAGATATATTTTATTTGGTTTATTTTTTGAGAGATAGGATTAAGGAAAAGATAACGATTTATTTTTAAAGCCTTCTAGGATTCTTACGTGTTTATTGTTGTGAGTATTGAGGGGTGAAGGAGTTGGTTCACCATTGGTTGTGGATGTAGGATGGGCAGAGTGATTGAGATGAGAGACTGACCGCATGATCGAGCGTAGAGAATGATTTTATTCTACTCGATATTTGCTGTTGTTGCTCATATAGCTTTCGTAGTGTGTTTGGTTCCCAGATCTTGCAAAGTCAAATTCAATCATATCGTGTGTAGAGTTCGAATCTTAGCTTGTGACATGACTGCATCAATAATTGGCCAAATTCCAGGTCGTCCGGTACGTTATGCCGGGCAATAGTCAAATTAGATTTTGCTTGGGATACCGAGACATATAGGGCCATGATTGCCGGTATGGATGTTCAATCGAAAAGCTAAAGTGCCGGTGGTGAGCATAAAATTGGACCGAACTGAAGTGGTGCATTTAGGTGTATTGATTGAAATATGATCGTTTTTTGATCCATAATCTTATAGGCTAACCTGGCTTACGCATTTCAAACCTCGATGATTACATGGGTTGAATATGTAGCGTATTGCCAGTATACATGAGTTTGGAAGGGTAGGTAGGTAGTCACCGTAACAAGACCAATACCCGGGTAGGGTACATGTGCTTAGTCCTGGTCTGCAAATCGTTTCTCTCTATTAGTTGAATTCCTATGATATTGAATATAGTGGGAAGAAGCATTAAGTCTGATTTCCTCTTGATGCACCCCCTACTATCAGCGGAATCGTAGCTCACGATCCTTCATGATCTTGAATTCAGGGTCCAAGTTCTTCTTGGGGTTATTGGCTCTCTCAAAGCTGCCCAAATACTTATTGACATCTAGAATGATCCCTTCCTTACATAAGTCTAAACTCTACTGCCTTTTTGCCATGATCTCTAGGACATCTGAGGTGGTAGATTTGATATAAGAATTCTTAAATCGCGAGGCTAAGAACCTACAATCTCGAGTTGGAGGTGGAAGGCGAACGATGAACAGAGGAGGACTTTCCAGAGGTACTCTAAAATGTATCCTGAATTTATAAAGTCGATGAAAGTGACTAGTGAGAGAAGTGAAGAGGAAAAAAATCTTGGATATCACTGATCTGAAATACAGCAGACTGTGTATACCTCACTGCTGCATAATGCTTAGACAACGATAAGGCTTTGATGTGATATGATATCCAGCACGTTTCTAAAACAACAGCAGGATATTAAGCGCTTCATATTGTGGGAAGTAGTCACACCATATTGGCCAAAGTATTCTGCGTGGATATCATGCAGTAATAAAACGGTTTCTTATGGTCAATTTAGACAATATGTAGATATACAGCCAGTTAGCGTCATTCTTTCGTCCTTCTGTACATACAGGGCTTTCTCCCACGCAGATTCGAAATATAGGTCACTTACCCTTCGTATTGTTTTAGCTCCATATTCAACATTTCATATGCTACTACTGACAAGAGTGTGTGAAAATACTAGCAAGGAACACCATAGAGGTCAGTTATAGCCTCGAATATACTGGAATAGTATCTTTATGCGGCCTCTTCGATATCCCTTTCACCAATTATCCCATTATTGTCTCTCTTGTTTTCAATCCTATCAGCCCTCCTGGATCATATATCTGTCCATCTTATCCCATCATTGTATGCGGAGAATCGATGTAACAGGTTGGCAAATGAATCTTTAGAGTAGTATCAAATCTAGATTGAAATATAAGAACAATCCTAATTTAGATACCTTCATCCTCGTTTCTCACTCGTCCAATTTTTTCCCTCGCCAGGCTATAATCTATCGATGACTTTTAAATCTGGATTTTTATTTCCTGCCTTAACTTTGAGTTGAGTTGACCTATTTCCCAATTAACTACATAATATTGTGTATAATACAAGGTATTTGGAACGGGTCTTTACGCGTCGCGACCAAGTTGAGTGGTTGAAGTGAATTTTTATGTTTGAAAAGATCAGACGAGATAGGGGGGTCCAATGAATCCTCGCTTCTTTCTTAGCGTGTAAAATCCAGAATACAAACGAAACCTTCCAGATTTCAATTTTAACCCTGAACCTCTGCTTTCCGACAATTTCGAAACACGTGCTGACGTCTCATTCGACTCCTCTATCAACAATATCTACATGAAAATGGCGGGAAAAAAAGCAGAGGCAAAAGAAAGTCATAAAATTTGAGGACATAAAGTATGCGCGGGGAGAGAAGACTGGCAAAAAGAAGACGCAGAGAACGAGAAATTCCTCACCTCTACCATTACCACCACGAGCAATCCTTAAAACCGACGATGGAGATGTCTATAAAATCTGTGTAATGTTCCTGCCACAGATGCAGAGAATCGTCGAAACAGGAATCGTTCCTTGCGACGGAATCGTTCAGCAAACACTACGTGGGTTCTTATGTGGACATGGTATAGTACCTGCACTGAGAGAATTGGCTTCAAAAGACGATTATGAGCCACGTGCAAGACCTCATCCAAAGGATACTGGTAGTAAGAAACTTACAACTGCTCTTGTGGAGCTTTTCAAAGAGAATGCGCTTCTGGGAGAGGGAATGGACTTTTGCCACAGTCTCCAAGATCCAGAAAAGGAGAAAGCTTTGCGCATTGAATTTGTTCCGGGGTAAGTCTACAATAACTTGTGGTTCTGAGGCCTAACACCAAAATCTACTGGAAAGAACCGACACTTGAGTTCAGCAGCAGCAACGTTCTGGTCCAACTGCCTTTGAAGGAGAGGGATGTCTTCTTTATGGAGAGCCAAGGAACAGACGATCGGCCATATCTTACGCAGGACAATTTTCCCGATCACATCGGAATTCCTGAAGATGTCTTACTTGAAGCTTGTCCTTTCATACGCTCGGCATTCGGCGCAAAGGATATTGGCAAATTTGTCTACCCTGATGATACTTGCCTGTACGACCCCGCGTACACATCAAACCGAAAGAGATGCATTCGTGACACCGAACTCGTATATATCGCTGATCTGATCGCTTCATCCTATGGGCGTACCGCACAGCATTATCATTCCTTGAGCGATTTAAAACAGATTGATAGCTGGCCAAAGGAGAAATTGTGGGAGCATACTAAATCGTGGGCTATATTTTTAAGAGAGAACCACTTCAGTGAGCGCATATCATCAAATGACGAGCTCGATGAACTATGTATGCTTGCTGCCTTTTTCGAGGCTAAAAATAATGCAACCACCGCTTTAAGGAATGTGTAACAGGCTCAGAAGGAAAGGTTGATTAGAGAGAAGACGCATCTGAGACCTGCATTGCTACCAAAAATAGAGCCCGAGAGAAAGAAATTGTCCCCTGAGAGAGTTGTTCGACAGTGCGACTGTGACACGAATGAACCGTGTAATGATATGGTCGGTACTACCGGTTGGCGCAGTCGAGATGACTGAATTCCGGGTTCTTATTGGGTTACATTATTGTTGCAACTATTTTGGCATAATGATGTTAAGTTTAGGGCTCAGTTATTGCGATGTCTTGCATCATAAGTCAGCGTTGAGCTGCTGGTGTAAAAATATGCATTGGTTCTGTTGTTTGGCCAATACATTGGGGAGCTCAAGGAACAGTGTCGTGTTTGGTTCTATCTGAGGTATGCGAAAGATCTAAACTACAAAAGAGCACTGAATGAATTGAATATCTGGTTTGGCGTTTGGGCATAAGGAGAAATAAAGATACCAAAGATTGCTGGAAGGAGTTAAAATTGGCTTGGCTTTGAGATATGAACAACGTAAAGGGCAATAGAGAGCGTAGAAAGGGGTTGTGAATCTCAATTTTGCTTGAAGAAATGAAAGGACTGGAAAGTTTGATGTATTCTCAAAAATATCGAATGTTTAGTTTTGACGAGGCATTGAAAAGCAGCTTTAGGGGTTGCACAAATGCCTCCTCGATCACAGATACTAAAAGAAAAGGGACAAAAGTTTATGTTACCCAAGAGATCCTGAATAACAGTGAACTCTCGAAGGAAGTGTTTATCTCAAGAGGAAAAGCGATTGACAGCTGTAAAGTGAACACATTTTCCATATCAACCTTAGCTTCGTCGCTGTTGCTCAACCCACCATTTCTGTCGATAGCTTCGGGTGAATATGGAGACACCAGCGCAGTGAAATAGCTATGAATCCACGTAGTATCATTTCATATGCAACCCGATCTCCAGTAAGATCTCTTGGATGGGATTTTCTTCAAGATGGCGCGGATGGCTGGTCGTTCTGATAATGGATATATATCCGAATGATAGGCTCCCGTGATTGGTGGAATCGTCCTGCTTTGTCAGCCCCGCCGTGAACCTGCATGATCTGCGCCTCTTTTATTTCGTGCCTTGCAGATTTCTTCAATTTTGCTGCTGTTTTTCTGCTGAATCCTGCGCTTTTAATTGACATGTACTTCTTGCGATAGGTCACTGTATCATCAAGCCCCACTCCATTATTATACTCTTAGTGCACATCCCGTCAGCGTACAACACTCAACCTCATGTCTACATGATGGGCACTACGAAACTTCGGGTCACTCGGCCGACTCCCTACGGTGTATATACCCAGCTAAGGAAACCACTGCGCTTCTCTGTTGCAGAGGATTATGTCTAAAATCATAGTTGTGCCTTAACCTACCTCGTACCTGGTACTCGGCAAGGAGCGGGGCTGGAAAATCTTGATGCGTCTTACTCCTCCCACTCTACAGAGCCAATTTTTATACACGAATTTCGCTGTCATGGGTATTTCAGTTGCGTCGCTGTTAATCGCGCAAGAGCAGCAAGGCTGCCTAAAATCCCTTCAAGTATTTAAGGAGATAAACCAATTGCAAACATCATCTGTTGACTCAAGATTCATCTTTCTTCGTTTATCACCGCTTATTCATTCATAATTGAATTGCAATATGTTATTCTCTGCAACCTCAATCTTACTCCTCACGGCACCCGCTCTTGGGCAGACCCTCAATGCCTGGAGACAAACCGTCTACGGAGAAGGATGCTGCAGTTACGCGGTAGATGGGAATGTAACAACTTTCGATGAAGTTGACTCGATACCAAAAGATCTTGCTCTCCTATTCAATTCCCCAGCCATGTATATCGGTTTTTACGTTCAGTCCTCCGGTGCTTACATTACCGACTACTATGTTGAAGCTGTTGAGGCAACGACGGGCAAAGAGATTATTGTTGGAAAGGTTTCCGGCGCTACCTCCAACTTTACTGTTGTCAATTTTTACGACTCTGTTGGCGCGGCTGAAATCTTTACAGAAACAATGTTTTTCTATGTCACTGGAGTATCTGATGGAGGTAGTACTGGATTCGTCAACGAGATATATCCCATCTACTCAGGCGACACTATTGTATACCCCTCCGGACAATCCGCCCAGCCCTCCCCAACCCAAACCACAACTGCAACCCCAACACCAACTTCAACCGTTTTCCCCACACCCACAGCTTCGGGCATAACTCTAAACACCTGGCCCACCATCTCCGCCACCAAGCCTTTTGTTCAGGACTCCGCATCGTCATACGTCGATGGAAATCCATCCACCGGCCTAGTCTCCTCAAGTTATTTCCTTCTTTTCAATACTGTAAGCACATACGAAGGATTCTACATCTTATCTCAATCGCCCAACTATATCACCGACTATTACGTCATGGCACAAAACCCTATCACATATGCTGATGTTGAAGTCTGTCGCGTCACGAATGCCACGTCAAATTTCACTCTTTGTGCATTTGTGGATGAGGATGGGAAAGCAGGGTTTAGAAGTGAGACGATCAATATCTATCAGGATGGTGCGGGGCAAGGGAAACTAAATGAGGTTTATCCTATTTGGCCGGGCGATGTGGTTGTAGACCCTAATGCTTAATTTCGGAATGAGTTATGATATGATAATATTAATGGGCGTGTTTTTTTTGGGGAAGGGATTGACTGAAAGGCTTTCGGAAGTTTGTTCAAGGGGGGGAGTGACTGTTGAAGATTTAGATGTGCTGGGACCGAGACCATAAAAAGTAATGAATAATGCCAGCTATTGAGAAGACGCTGACTCCCTCGCGTTTTCTGCATATCAGTATACCCCATGATCTGAGTTTCCATCGTGCTCTAAATACCAAAAATTCTTCGCACTTCCTACACTTCCGGTGAACGAAACAATCAGAACTTATAGCTCTTCATCTACCACCTGCGGTTCAATTTCACATAGTCATAAAATCATACACCAATCCCCACGTCAAGCACCAGCTCAAGCTAAAACTTCCCTTTGCTCAAAGTCCCACTGATGTTCTGAGCCAGTCTGTAAAAGTGACTATTAACGCGATGAGAGATAGACTTAAGATCATCTAATGACTCTCGCATAAACCAACGATTTCATAATCAATTATGTACACTGGAATTAATTACAAACCCAATAAAATTTTATCCTCATTCCATAACTACAGCCCCCTGAATTTTGACACTCATTTCCCTCTAAAAGCGTACCTCTACCTCTCCCTGATAAACAGATCGATCTCCAGATAACTACTAAACCATTTCCATGGAATCCGTTCGTGGACTCGGGTGTAAGATATCTACGCCGAGCAAGGAAACTAACATTTTTCCTTCATATACAGAGTTTAGAACGGTATCGAAAATATAATCATCGGTTAGAATTATGAAAAGTATGTGCAGATCTTCGAGTTTGGGTTTGATACGAGTAAGGGTAAGAGTAAGGGTAAGAGTAAGGGCGAGGGTGGGACTGAATTGCGGGATGATGTTTTATTTATTAGATATGGATATTGTTTCCCGTAAAACAAAGCATTCAGCGTGCTCTCACCTCTTCTATTCCTAACTTTTTGTGCAATTCTTCTCGAATTGTCGTTCAGGGAAGAATTTGTCGCCTTTCACAAAGAGCCAGAGATCGAAGCCAACTACGAACGTGTCTAGATTGTCTAAATGAATGTATATTGAGAGTATTTGATGCAATATGAGCGGTCTAACGATACCTATTGATGGAGTAACAAAGAAATGCGTGGTTATGCATGCTGATGGCGTTGGTAAATAGAGTAAATAGTAGTACAAGGGTAAGATGAGCCGTATGATTATTAGAAATGGCAGATTTTAAACACTACATGATTCTCTTTCCGTCGCGCAATAATCAAAGGTCTTGTATGAAATAAACAGTATGTGATAACTGAATCCCACATACGAAGCTCATATGATGTTGTGTACAACTCGCCAAATGGTATTCGTACCAGTATTCACTTGACCACCAAATCTACCATAAGTGTTTGTTGGTATCAACTTGGTTGATAAGTGTAAAGTACTTTAGTCTATGTTGGTTGCATTCGTTCTTGATCATTATTATCTATGGGAAGCTAGTAATTAATATAGGGAAGAGCTAGCGCGACGCTAGCTAATACAGTGCCCTCTTTGATCACATGATCGATGTCCCGACAGCATTCAAAGTAGGCGAGTATCTTCAACAAAAATCCACGGTGGGTGGTTCGGTGGTTGAAGCCATCGCTCCGAGAAGCAAAACCTTGTTAGAATCAGAGATAATAGCTGTCATGAGATATTTCACGGATTTCTTTGGAAGTTTATTTTTATTTTTTGTGGGTCTCAATTTGTATGGTGGTCTCTCATAGATTCACTTAACGACAACGTAGGCGACGACAGGTTCTTTGAGTTCACGCTTTTTTTTATCATATCTCGCTTTTTGACGGGTAAAGAAATGACCTGCAACCACACACGAAGGTTGCAGCTTGCAAGACTTTAATTCCTGACTATTGAAGTTTAGGGACATCAACAGTCACTCTATTGAAAACATAATAAGCACTTCAACTAGGAAAGTATGTACAACAAGAACAACAGTGGGTGGTGTGTGATGGCTTACACCGTTAATCCATGGCGAGCTCGTTAGTATCAGAGATATCAGCTGTCGCGAGTAAGCCGCCCCATGGAATGATTTGTTAGTATTAGAGATAATAACTATCGCAAATTATTTCGAAGCATCTTTTTTTTGAGAATATTTTGTGAGACTTAATTCCTTTTTGAGTCTCGCGTGGCTATGCGACAATTATCTTGACTCGACATCTTTCGACATTCCACTGTTTTGACAGGTATTGGAGTGGGACAAGACCAGTCGACAGTGAATCATAGGTCTCATAATCTCTTCTGCCTTTAGTTCCAACATACCGAGGATATGATACGCAGTTTGGAGCATGTTATTCATAAAGCAGAAGAGATAACGAATTGCAAAAAGATAAAATGTTACAACATTACAATGTTGGCTATATAATCAGAGCTTGCTGATACAGCCTACGACTCAGTTGATGGTATCTTCACATATGCAGAGCAATCTTCACGCAATTAGGCTGGATCTTGGAAATAATTAATTAATATTTATGGAGACAAAGACGCCCGCCTCTACCTGCGAGGTAAGAGGATCAGTATTAAGGTAACTTCCGCAAACTCTCTAACCAAAGGACATGATTTCAAAGCAATCGTCTTCCTACATACATCTTTCTCTGTTCTGCGCTCTCCCTTCTTTCACTAGTGGTGATGTATTCTCGTTAATTCTTATCATGAATAAAGTTGTCCTAAATTCATTGTTTTTAATGTGAATAAATGTGAGTCCCCGACTCTCCACCCATAACCATCAACAGAAAATCGCAAATTTTCTCCTCAATAGAATCTCAGCATGTTTGTGGCGGAAGACGGAATTAACAATCAGCATCAGGTTTCTCCATCTTGACCTTCTTGCCAGAGGGTCTTGAAGGAACTGCAGCAGAACTAGTGCTGCTATTAGTGGTGGCAGGTCGCTTTTGAGTTACTGCTGGGCTAGCGGCAGAGCTTCCCGAACTTGCAGAGTTGAGCACTGGGACGTGTGGTGGGCGTTGTGCGCGTGTTGAGCTCCGGCGACGACGGAGATTTGATTGTGGTGGTCTAGATTGTCCAATGGTAGCACCTGGTCCTGGATGCGGCTGTCTGTTACCTTGAGCATTGCCATTTTGTTGGTTACCATTATTCTGAGGACCTGAAGCAGCAGGAACGTTAGAGCCACCTGTCTGAACAGCGTTAGGCATGGCAGAAGAGACGATGCGATTTGCTCCACGTAGGCCGTGGGCCAATGCCGTATCTGAAAGCATGAGAGTGCTGATCATTCTGCCTCCATTATGATCAGAAGTAGGTGTAGGCGCATAGGGCTGATTGAAAGCAGGATTTGTGTTGTCAGACCCACTTGATCGATTGTCACTAATCTCTAAACTACCAGCAGCTACAGACATACCAGTTGATAGTCTAGCATCTGTTCGAGTGTTTGTAGCTTCACGAGTAGGGTTATTATCAGGATTTCCGATGATAGATGCATGACCAACAATACCAGTATCTGTACCAACGGGATTTTGTAGAGGGTGAGCGAGTTGATGAGCAGGCTGAAGAGCTGCAGCTGGAACTGCGAGAACCTGAACTGGGCGATTACCAGGAGGTGGTAATCTATAGCGCATAAGCTCTATAAATCCATCACGATCCGTCGTGCGTGGGCGACCTAAAAAGTCGGTCAGTCATAACTACTAAGGAGATCAATGGCTCAGTGATACATACCTCTCAAATCTCTCAGCATGTTATTCATGTAGCATTTATATTGCCAGATATGGTACACCTGATGGAAAATCTCGCTGATAAATTGGTTAGGCCCTTCATCCTTCAAGTCGGCTTCAATTTCTTGCCAAATGATCTGAGCTCTACCGAGAACATTTTCTGTAGTATACTTTAGCTCTTCGCTAGGATCATGAACGAAGGTCAAGAAACCCATTGGGCCAGGTCTAGGGCGGGAGAAGATCCAACGCTTGAAGAAGGCATGATTCTGGACGATCTTGAATAGTTGTCCCCAAAGCGCAGGGACCAAATTGATACTATTCAGATTGAAGGATTGGAGCTCATTGATGATTCCTCGTACCCAAGTAAATATTCCTCGGCGCTCCATAATTCCAATTTCTACAACGGTATGGTTACCAGACAAGAGTGGCTTTTGAGGTGTATCAAAGGAACCGCATATTTCATCGGCACGAATATCAATAGGAAATTGTGGGTGTAAGGATATTCTAAACGCTAAGTCTCGTTGGGTAGCTGCGTTAGCCATGTTGATTGTGTCGACAAAGCTCGAATTTCGATGAATGAGGTATTATGTTGAGAATGTTGATTCTCTTGATGATTTTGGTGAAGAGGCAAGTTCTTCAGGTAACTGAGGAGATTGTTGTGTCGAGAATTGTGAGAAAGAAAGATTCGCAATGGAGAAGCTGGGTGATTATGAGCAGATTAATAAGACCTAGTGCAGAACCGCAAGCTTAGGACAGTCATTGAAAGTGCTATAAACTAGCTGTACTACAACTTTACCGTAAGTAACGGTGTCGAATTGTAGATCTAGCCTCTTAATTCGATACTCGATCTTAAAAAGTGGTAAAAACACACGTGACACTGTCTTGATGGCCGTATACTTTCAATCCAACTACGGCTCTTCAGCATTCGACATTCTTCTATAAATGTTTGTTTAAATTCACATGTCTCTTACTACTAATGGAGGAAAAATTATGCAGAGGCAGCCGTATAGAAGCAAAGGAAAACCAAAGAATAGAGGTAGATGAATTAGGTTCAATCGCTAGTTACACAAATCAAGATAGCCAATGGCGGAAAAACAAGTCTAAGAAGGTGTAATTTAACACATGATAATGAGGTATAGATGCGGAACGATGGTCACCTTGAAGTGTACATGACATCATCTTCCGTGATTTAAGCGAAATTAGCGTGTACATTCTCATGGTCAAGTAGAAATAAGAGACATGACAAGGAACCAAGATAATGAAGGGTTATTGGATTTTAATAGAGACATCTACCGATCTCAGAGTAGTCAGTTTCTCTAGGACTAGCATCAATCGAACATTATCATACATCAATGAGAGTTACCGAAGCAGAATCACTGACATTTGAGACTAGTGGAATCCATTTAACTCTAGATTTAGAAAACTTTCTATCGGACCTAAGTAGGGGCCCGACTTTTCGAAATAATCAAATGGGATTTGAGAACTCATGGTATTGGGTCATCAAGCCTCCATCTGAACTAGTGGTCGATTAATCATCCCCATGGCCAACCAGTCCAGGTGGTTAGTGCTACCAACTTTAACCCACAACAACCCTAACACAGTAAAATCACAAATCACAGATCCGATTAGGTAAATGAATGCTTGAAAACACGTCTAGATTATATCTCAATATACTTATCGAATCTGAGATTTGAATGTATTTATTAAAACAGCATTGATTGTAAAGTTATAATTATTCAAGACTCTCAAATACTAAATTCATCAGGTCATACAAAATGATGATTCTTTTTCTTTTTCCCAACTAATTTAAGATTTTACAACAATCAGAAATGTGAGGCTTTACAGTAACAACTTTACTCAATGATATAATTAAGAGGCCATCTAGAGCTACAATATGTACTTAAATGTATTAAGATTTGGTGTATAGTTGACTGAATATAGATTTATGAAGTTGATTTGACTGCGTCAAAGTTAGTACCATCGAGCACCTAGATTAGTCGGCAGAATTTTTCCTTTAGCCAGCAAGTATTAGAAACTCTTACAAAAGTGCTTGATTTTTGGACCGGGAGATTCTCAAATTTCATGCACATGGACATAATACATATGCGCAAGTGATTCTGTGTATCATACAAGAGTATTTGACATAACTGCTGTTGATCGATTTGTAGGAAACTGACAACTAAAATTAGAAATTATTGTGGACATAAGTTCGCTCTGAATCAACGAAACCTCTGAGTGAGCGAAAACTTTGAATGGATAATAACCAGTAGATGAAGTTGCTACACTTGAATGCATAGAAAGTATCCGCCGGTCGAATCTCCAGACTACCAATACATGCGTCATCCATAGATGGTTATAAACGCTATAATAACACTACCTGGCCCAAAATACTAGATTTCGTTGACTGCTCGCCCCTTCACTTCTCGTCTGCCTTCCGTTCTCAGAAGCGCACAGTCGCTTTCCAGTGCATATCTCTCCAGAATTATCTCATGCTAAAAGGACGATATAGCGACCTGGACTTGTTGGCCTTCGCAGGAAGTGGTTTATCGTTCGCAGGTTTGTCCGAGGCGAGTTTATCTCTCGAAGTCTCCTCGCTGATAGTGTGCTCTACAATCGGTGCTTCGGCCATCAGTTTATCACCAGTAGAGTCTTCGCTGACAGTTTTCTCGATGATAGATTTGACGCTAGCCGGCTCTTCATTGATAGACTTATGGTCTATGGGTTTGCTAGTGATGATGCTTTCATCAAGAACTTTCTCGCCGACAGGCTTTTCACCGCCAGTTGTGTCGCCAGTGTGCCCACCGCCAACAGCTTTGTTTTTCACCACATTTTCTTCTCCAGACTGTTTACTGACTCTCAAGCTTGTAGAACTATCAAGGTTGCTTGTCCGGTACTGTTTGAGGAAATTTGTGTAGGGAGAAGCATAATCAGAAGGGGAAGTTGTGGGGTTGTTTTTAATCTTCGGCCTTTTGTTATGACTGTCCGGAATAGTATTGTCAGCCTCACTAATAGGTTCGGGCCTTTTCGCATTGACTTTTTGGAAGTGATTAGTTTTATCGCCTTGCTTCACATTGAAAAAACTAGGCCTGGTCTCCTTGTCTTTTTCGATATTGTTAATTTTCGTATTGCACTGACTGCCATTCGTAAAAACGGATGTACTTCCCCTGGGTGTGTTAAGATCGTTCTCCCTGGCACTGAGCTTCTTGCCACTAGTATCAGTGAATCTTTTCTGCTTTTTTCCTCCCGTGCTATCCAATCTCTGTTTGGCTGATCGTTGATCGAAAGAATCACTTCTTGTTTTTTTGCTTCTGCAGATCTTACTTCGCGTTGATTGTCAGGACTATTGATAGGTGTCCCAGGATTGACCGGAAACTTAGAATGCATAGTTGTGTCTAGGCTATGTACAGAAGGTATTCTTGCGGAGGAAGAATGTTCGACTTCATATTCATCTTCAAGAGACATGACAGGAGAACTTGGATGGCGACCGTGATCTCTTAACCTGAGGCTTTCGATAGGTGTAGTTGTCGATTTCGGTGACGGCGTGTCTAAGATTACAATCACATCTTTGTCTTGGGCACTGACGGAATTTCTGGTGTCAGAGAAACGATTTCCGGTCTTGGTGCGTGTTGTATCGCTATGAGACTGTGCTATTTGCCCGTCGTGAGAGGTCGGCAAATCTTGTCCATGGTTTTCTCGACCACTAAAAACTGGCTCGAGAGCTGGTGTAATAGTCATAGGACGTTTGGATCCACCACCAAACCCCTGAGCTCTGTTAGGGTACCTGTCTTCTCGAATCTGTGGCGCAGGTAGGATGAAGCCCACAGGAACCTGAGAGATTTGTGAATATTCTATACCGTCGTTATAACTATCACCCGCCACATTAAAAATATTGCGCGATGGCTTATCTCGAGCGGTGGGTGGTTGGTACTGTACACCAGGGTGTAAGCTAGGCGACTGTTTACCTTTGACCGATAGGGTGACTGGCATTGTAGAATGAGGTTGCTCTTGAACTGATTGAGAATATTTTGGCAGTTGCAGATGGCCCGTCTTCGGTTGCAGTATAGATGGAATTCCGGACGAATATGTTCGACTTGGGTGCACAATATTATCGCTTGAGTTTCCTCGTTTTGTGCTGTACCCTGCGGAAAAAGTTTCTACATTTCTCGGATTGTCCCTGCTAGCAGGCGCCATGGGACGAGGAAAGTGACTACCCGATGGTATGGTTCTCGCCTCTGGAATTTGCATTATATTTGCACGATCGACGCTGCTAATTCTGGCATAGTTTGCCGCTTCTGCTATTGTTTCCATGCTTGGAAGGACAGAAAGACCTGTTGGTAGTTGTGGTTAGTATGTGCATTAAATGGAAAGGAAGATATACACTTACCCCGAGTATGGCGGGCTTGATTGACTAAATTGCTTTTGATATTCCAAAACCACCCGAGATGGTCAATCATCTGATCAACAAATGCGCTATCTTTCTCTAGCCTTAATTCCCACTCAAGATCAGTCCAGACTTGGTGCGCTGATGCGAAGATATCATTTGGTGTCCAAGGTGGTCGGATAGGTCGTTGAGCATGAGTTGGATGAACTCTGGGACGTGTGGACACCCATGAATAAAATTGAACCATATTTTGGTACACACGAAACAGATCATCTGCGGCCTTCTCGTTGCCTGGATTCAAAATGCCGATTCTTTGAAGTTCATCAATGATATCAAGGGCCCAAGCAGTGATGCTATGACGATTCATTGATGGGAGATCCTTCTTGGATCGCGCAAATGGGTTCAACATATTGTAGTTTCTTGATTCTTGAGTTTTGATGTAAAAAGGCTCTGAATGTTGTTGTATTTGTGAGGAAAGCGTGGTCGATGTCTCGACTTGGGAACCTTTCTGTATAGCCCATTCAATCTAATACGGTTAGCGTATGTCCAAATCAAATATTTTAACCAATATTAAAAATTTGACTTCGAAGCGAGTACAGCCAGTGATAACAAGTCACACCATGTGGTAATTTCGTTTACAAGAAGTGAATAGTGTTGGACATTGGACGATATGCTAAGAACAAGTCCGAGCTTTCATTAATATCACATGCTGGTGTTCTTTAGTGTTTGCAACTAAGTTGTGATCTTTATGCCGGAGAATAATCTAGTGATTTTTGGTGCAGAACAGGTACTTTATTGTGGTGTGTATCAATAAAGAGCTACTTTGTCTTACATGCTCAAGCTCAAATTTGTATCTTTCCATTTACATATTTCTGTCACCACTGAAGCACCTCGAACGTACGATTCAATGAATTTATTAAATCTATACAAATTGGTTCACTTGGAGATATGATGCCACAAAGGAGAGTAAAGAAGCTCGATTATCTAGTTGTCGCTTATGAAAGGGGCTCTGGTCTCCAAAATGAACACAGAGCATTATCCTGTGCTTTGATTAAGAGATAACAATTTCTAAAGTAAGCCGTCTTGAGAACCGCGGCTAATGATGAGGATAGACATCTTTCAAGCAAGAAAGGGCAGTATCTCAGTGATGGTTGCCAAGACAATTAGCCTTGAAGCATTCATGAGAAAGAATCGCCTTTAGCTCTTTGAGATATTATGAGGTTGGAATTTCATAGATGGGCGAAGGAGGAAAAAGTGCCGAAAGAAGACCTGCGAGAAGGGAGAATGGAAACATTCGCAAGCAGATTGAAGCATATACCGATACTCGACGGTGACTAATTGACCTGAGCTTTATATGGATATATGATTAGACCAACAGTGGAAATAACCCTTGAGCCGGTGATAAAACTGTCCCGCTCCTTTTCGTTGAGTATGATTTAGCATTGGACTTTTGACTTCACAGGCAATTCTCTTAAGTGAGTCTGAAGATATAATTCTTTCGTGATAACGATGTTCAATTATCATTTTGTATATCTGATTTTCTTTTGAAACGCTCATGATAAGAGTTAAACCATAGAAATCATGGCAGAGTATTTCATCACCGGGCGAGATACTAATGTCTATAGCAAATGTAGTCAAACCTTAGTGAATGAGTTACACTATACACCGAAAAGCCTTTGGCCTAATACTCGATTGGCATTCGAAGGTAGCCCCATCGAGCTTCTGCGCAAGCTTAACTCGGCGTCGTCAAGTTTTATGACCCTTGATAGGATTGGAAATGCAGTTCCTTGAAACTCATAGACAGCGATGAGCTTTACGAAAGACCATAAGTGCCTATGAGATGTCTAGGATTTACTATATTTTGACGTGTTCTTCCACATGAATTCAATCATCGACAAAAAGTTTTGAGCACATTCACTAACTAGAGTGTTACCAATGACAATTGAATAGAATGAATTTAGCAGGAGACTTACAGGTTTACTCCTCAATATTGAGCCAATTAGTACTGCATTTGTTACGGAAAGTTTTGAATGTATCTGACTTCATCTTGCGATTTTTCATACGACGAATGATTCCTACTAGACGAATGCGTATTGTGATAGTGATAAGTTGGAATTTTAGTGAAGCTCGTTCGCCCTAAAAGATAAAAGTTTAACAACAGTCTGGACGTTTTCCTCAATATTAATCAGATGATTGAAGTACCCACTTAGTAACTTTTTTCTACCACGCACAAAAGGATAATTTGAGAGAAAAATATTCGTTGTCAGCGACTTGACACCCTCTTCAATCATTCCTCTTCCAAAAGAAAAGATTCAACAAGGCGGGCTTTGCATCAAAGCATATAATGAGCTTCCCCTTAAGAGAAGTCTGGAGCGAGCTTCTGCGTTCTACCTCAAATAATCAAGCGGTCCTGAAAGAACTTCTCGATGGTCGCCCAGAGATCGAGCGGGCGACAGATTTGAACTGCATGTTTATGAATTATATTTCTATCATCTACAAGGTCTTTAACATAAAGATAGAAGGTGGTCGGATTGATCCAAGAGGTGTGTAAGATAACGATTTAAAAAAGAGGCTAAAATTGACAACTCCGTCAATTTAGTTTGGCTACCCAGCGACCACGAGTTTGTCGAAATGCTGAAATTATTGGTACGCTATATAAACGACATCACTACTTGGATTGAGGACCATGATCGAACTGGCGCATCTTGGACGTCTATTGGTGGTAAGCATCAGTATGGGATGGCAAAGATCTAGGGAACAAGCTGACAACTTTTTTTCTCTAGAATTCTACGCAGAGTCATTGCTCGAAGTCGATGCGCAGTGTCAGAGATGGTGGGTGTTGGCCGATATGACCATCTTCAATCCGGCCAACACTCCATTCAAGACACTTCCAATAATGCTGCTTAATGAAGAAAGTGTTCTTCAAAAATTCGATCCAGCTAACTTCAACCGGTTCAAAGGGGCACAATCATTGTCACCCATGGAAAACAGCTCCACGGACATAAGTAAATTTGAAGCTCCGCCATCGCCAGCATCATCACTGAAACAACCTCAAACTCCCTCTACTGCTTCCTCAAGTTTCAGTTGCCAACCCGCAACGATGTCCCTCGACAAAGGCCAGATAGCAGCCGGCTTTACTGATAGTTGGAATCATGGCGAAGATTCAAACTTTTCCTCGCACAATTCATATGGTGATATAGATCAGGGCTTCCTATGTAATGGCGGCGTCGAACCTGGAGGGCTTGATGTACAGCAGACTCCCGTTTTCATGCCAACTACACCTCGATTGGAACAGAACGGATTCGTACCATCACATAACCCGAGTTCATCATTCCATCAACCTGTTAATAAGCAAGGCGAATTCTGTCGGCCAATGCCTCCACCTGCTCGAAAGATTGTTATACCACGACTTCAAAAACAAGGAAATTTAGAGCCACTTTTTCCACCAACCCAACATTCAGAACTTCGACCTTCTCTGCCTACTCCACAGACTTTCAATTCTGGAACATATAGAAAGCGAGGATACAGAAAAGTTTCGCCGCAAGCTTTGAGTAGAAAACCAAAAAAACGACGAGCAGTAGCCGCTGAGATGCCGCAGCATAAACCGGGATACACTGGAATGCAAGAATTTCCACCTGGCTCTAAACTTTTGCCTGGTAGTTTGATGCATGGCTCCCCTGGCAGCGCTACGGGATTTACTAGCGGATCCTATAATACAAATCACTCAGCCTCGGCAGCTTTCAGTGCCCTCAAGAGAAACGCGGAAACCATGCGGACTAATCTCAAGAGCGTTCCACATAAGGTTGCGATCGGTTCGCAAATGGATTGGAACAATACAGTTTCAACCAAAAGCAGCCCAAAAGGGAGAGCCGGAAACGTTGTCACTACACAGCAGGACTGGAATGACACCGTATCAGCCGCTCTTGACTCAGAACGGGGTGGGGCAAATACAGGTCTCGGAATTTCAAGTCCAAAAATCAGTCGCGATCCCTCAAGATTACCTGGAACTCCTATGATGTGTACGGATATGAGTATAGGATATGCACGCCCGGATGCATCCCAGCAGTCAATATGTTTCAGCTCACCAATACACTCACCATTAACAGGAGGTGATTTAAGGGGGTAATGTATCCGGCCTTGCACGATTAATTGGAAGTCGACTAATACCTGGTTTGTTAGTGCTGGCCACAAAAGCTCACGACATCTGCACCACAGTGCAGTCGAAAGAGACTATGTTTTAGGCGGAGATCAATCTTTGGAAAACGAGTCAACTGTGTTCAAGCCATGGTAAAGTGTTTACTTGTTTGTGTAAATTATCAGGGAATAGGATTTTGTTATGAGAGTTTGCTTCGTTCGAGTAGCAGACAAGTACTGTGGTAAAGAAGCACAATTAGAAATGATCGCGAGGTGTGTACTTTCTCATTGCGAAGGACCGGAGACAGGACCAAAAGTGCGGGTAAATATGTGGACGGGACTCAGGAAGATTTGAAACGAAAGAGCACATGCTTGAAGCTCTAAAAATTTCAGACACGACTCTTCAGTTTGCACTTTGTGAAGCTTTAGAAAGTGGCGTGCTCATACCTGCATTTGTATGTGCCTCCAACGTTGGGGCGGAGAATTGGCCGACCCAGCGTTTCAAAACTTTACAAACAATCGGTGCCATTCATGGTTCATTCCATTTTATCTTCTGTGACCTTACGCCTCGTAGCCCAGGAGTGATTCATTTCTAATTTCGATATCACTATTCGTGCAGCCCCCCCGAACCTGTAGATGCGCCCGCAATACAATCCTATTTGTACAAAAATTTCCAAGATAAGACTCTCATCCTTTTCTATGCACTTTGTTGAGTTTCCTGGCCGTTGATATCTGCTGTCCATTAGTATTTGCAATCTTGCGTACCCCGCTCCGCATGCCTGCACATACCTGACTCTTCGTATTTTGTCCTCTTACTGGCAGGCCCATCGCATGCCTCCTCCCCCGGTAACTACCCATCGTTCTCATTCTTTCGATGTTATCCTGCAACCTTCTTTTCAATTCGGTCTCTAAAGGCATGGTGGAAAGCTCAGCGGTCAGAGATGTGACCGTTTTTTGTGACAAGGAACCGACAGTCGCCGTGGGATGGATGTAGTGCTTGGCCATGATACGAGCTGAAGCTTGGTTCCCTAAGCCATAGAAGGACTCCAAAGATTTCTACACGCCATAAGTATGTGAACCAAGAATTGTAGCAGGCTCAATCGGAGTTGGATGGGGCCTTACCTTCACCAAATTTCGCTCAGCGAACGAGATCCCCAAGATGAAAACCTGCAACCAATGTCAATGCCCGAGTAGAGAGAAAAGATCGGTACAAACATACCATGTTCAAGGAGTTTTGATTATACTGGTACGGGATATATGTCTTTAATGTCTCTCACAGTTCTTGATTAATCATAAAGATGTGAAAGTTACCTATCAATTTTTGATAACGCACGGACTTCTTGTTATGACCCTCAAGCCTTCCTATTCCGAGGTTCGCACGTGCCATGTGGCGCTAAAGGTAATCGACACCTCTCCACAACACATAACTCGAGCTTCCTCTGAACAACATCACTTTGTTCTTTTAAGGTTTTTCTTGGAGGGCACATTATCTTCATTTTAAACTACACTTCATCAAGTCAATATTCAATTGGCTTCCAAGATGCTCACACTTCAACGTTTTGTAGTCTCTGCACTACTTATCTTGACTGTTACCTTCCTCTTCTTCGCTCAAACAGCTGAAGCTGCCAAAGGACCCAAGATTACCCACAAGGTCTACTTCGACATCAGCCACGGCGATGAACCCATGGGTCGTGTTGTTCTAGGTCTTTATGGCAAAACCGTCCCTAAGACTGCCGAGAACTTCAGAGCTTTGGCAACTGGCGAGAAGGGATTTGGATATCAAGACTCTACTTTCCACCGTGTTATCAAGGGCTTCATGATCCAAGGAGGTGATTTCACAAAGGGTGATGGAACCGGAGGCAAATCAAGTAGGTCACAAAGTCTGCGAGCGAAGCATGAGGTTCTAACAATTGATAGTCTACGGAGCTAAGTTCCCAGATGAGAACTTCAAGTTGAAGCACTCCAAGAAAGGTCTTCTTAGCATGGCCAACGCCGGAAAGGATACCAATGGTTCCCAATTCTTCATTACTACTTCTACTCCTGGGTGAGTAATCTCTCGCAAGTCCCGCAATGCAACTTTCTCATGCTAACACTCTTTGTAGTCATCTTGATGGTAGACACGTCGTCTTTGGCGAAGTTTTGGAGGGATATGAGATCATCGAGGCAATTGAGAACGTAAAGAAGGGAGGATCAGATAGACCAGTTGAAGCTGTCAAGATCACTGAGAGCGGGGAATTACCAGTACCAGAAGAAGGTATCCATGTGGAACTCTAGAGTGGACTCCTTTTGTGGCATGCGAGCATGATTGGGAGGACTTACTGATTCGTCTGTCTGACGTGCTGTAGATGTATACGGTACTGCTGAATTTCAACCCGGCATGGAAGAAGTCGAAGTTCCTCTTGCACCAACCGATCCTTCCACTCCTGCTGCTGCCACCGCAGTCATTCCAGTTGTTGGTACCCCACCAAAAACCGAGACAGAGGAGTTTGGCTATGCTGATGAGGCTGGTTACACTCTTTTGCAAAAGGGATTGTTTTTGGCTGTTATTTTAGGATGTGTGGCCTTCTACGTACGAATGAACAGAAGAAACAAGAAGTTTGAGAGGTCAATCGTCTAGTTACATAGGTTTCCATTTCAGATCACTCTTTACATACATTGTTGGTATCCTCTCAATCTATTTGCATTATTATCAATCCGGTTTTTGTCTTTAAACGTGGTATACCATAACAAAACAATTTTTGTGGGTGTTTGATACCTGTTAATCAACCCTACACTCCAATGAATCTCATATCACCAAAACCCCTGACATTTAGACCAACTCTGATTTAGACCAAGGATCGCGCACCGCAGCGTCGGTCGCTCACACCAATGAATTTCTCAACCACACACGCCTTCTCAAGTACTTCAGGTTCCCATTCAACCCAGTCTTCACTGCTCTTACCAATTCTCTCGAGCCATGGTCCCAATGCCTTGAATGCCAATTCTGCACCCCATCCCTGGATCAACACTGCTTCTTGGTTGTTCTTTGCCACGTAGTGTCTAATTATTGAATCCCAATTCATACTGACACAGACATCCCCTTCATGCCAGTCATCTAGGTTGACCATACTCTCGAGTGCAGGCTCCGATGGGGTAGTACAGCCCTTGATCAGGCTAGAGAGTAAACTGGATTCTTCAGTTACCCACCTGACTTTTTGCAGACAATGCTCATAATCTCCGCCGGCGGTCAAGCTTTGAATCAAAATGCGCTTATCCATGTGATCATCCGTTCTATGTCTTGGTTCAGTAGCGGTATCCCCTCTCCAATCACTCGGCTCTTCACGATCTGGGTCGTGGAGTACGGAATTTCCGCCAGGGACGTAGATATCTCCACGCTTTCTTGACACTCTCTCGCGTGCGTAAATATACCCCGCGCGCGGTTTCTGCTTTCTGAGATCGTCGTCCCCTGTCAAATCGATGATTTCGTATCTCGCCTTCTTATTATTTGTGTCTGCCTCGTATGGTGATTCCCTCTTTGCAGAAACGGTCTGCTGATTGTTATCTGAAGTTTTTCCACATCGAGCGGCGGGTAAATATTTTCGTTTCTTGATGTATGAAGATAGCTGCTTGTGCATGAGCTCCCTATCAGGCTTGGAAACCAACAAGAAATCAGCTAAAATTTGAATGTTCTGCAAGTCCGCCTCAGTTGAAATGGCAGAACTCAATTTCTTTGTGTCCCAGAAATTCACCAAACAGCTAGTGTATAACCAAAGCTTCTTAACAGGCCATTGTGCTATAGTGCCATGGTTCATATTAAGATCATGAAATCCTGATTTTATGACATCGTGCATAAATACTATTTTTCCAGGCACTTTAATCTTTAGACTGCTCGATATTCTTGGGTCATGATATATCTTATCGTCGTCATCTTTCACGCTCCCACCTTTCTTTCCCTCGAATAATACTCGTAGCATAGGCATTTTGGAAAAGATTCTTTCCTCAGAAACCATAGTATAATAAGCGCTAGGGTTATCTTCCGTGCATCGAAAAGCTTGTATGATCAATGGTCTTTCGATTAAACCATGAACTCTGGAAATGAAGACTCGGTTAACTTTCTCCATTCTATGAATACTGTATACTTCTGATGTAATTCTATTAGGATCAAACATACGGGTATTCTGGATCATTGGGTTCCTCATTTTCAAAACCATTGAAAGTTCCACTGGCAGTTCTCTCAGGCTGGCTGGTTGATACTGTATTAAGTGTTGGCGGTGATAGTGAGTTAATCAACGCAGAGGTCGAAGCTGAAAGATCATTTGCAGGATCAGAGGAATCGACAATGCTGTTTTCGTCTGCGCCTTTAGATTCAGCTGTCAGCAACTTCCGCAGACTAACAACTGCATTGCAATCGGGATCAACGGATGTGAGATCTTCGTTCGCGACAAATTCCTCATAATCTTTGAGTTGTTGCCGCAATCTTGGTATTTCTTGGATTGCTCGATCACGGAGTCTAGGAATTTCCAAAAGCAACTTCGACATTGTTACTGATTAAATGTCCCGCATGTAGAGACACAATCTGGCTCTATTATCCCCGAGTAGTGAGCTCTCCAGATACCCACAAGAAGATGAGAGAGGTTTGAATTCAATAAAAAAACACAATATAGATACTGAAGATGAAGGAAAAACGGTTTCAGAGAAGATAATCAACAAGAATAATTCACTGCGCCCGGTTGAAAAGCCATACGCGTGCCGAAATATCGATATCAGACGATATAACACGCTTGACATCTTCAGAACGCGAAGGAAAACGGCCGCGTGGTCAAGCCAAAGTGACCGCAATAAATCCTTCACATTTCATCTTCGACTACCAAAATAAAGTTCTGATCATGGGAAATCACTCATATTTGCTGCCCATCAGGGCCAAAGATACACGGAGTGTGGTTCAGAACGCTTTATCTCAAGAAAATATCGAATCTCGTCCCGCTGCAGATGTTCACTCGGATCAAAAGACATTTGATGTAGCAGGTATGTATTAAACCATCTCCGTGGTTTCCATTTTTAAGTGTTCCATCTTGACAGTCAGATACTGATATCATCGTAGGTTCTCCTGAGCCTTATTCTCCTCATGCCCCAATAGAATCTGCTGCTACCTCGAACGATGACGCGCCCCAATCTCGACTCCCATTGCGACATAACAATAATGAACAACAAGACTCTGTCGGCGATACTAGAATCAAATCAGACAAGCTGGAAATGAGCGCAAATGATTCGACCGACTCTCAAAGTTCTCCGAAGAAGAAGACAAATGGTCGCGTTCTCTATTGCGATATCCTTGGCCCCGATGGAACGCCTTGGTTGCCAAAATTATCAAGGAAACAAAGACAAATGAAGAAGCGATGGTATCGTGCTGCTGTTCAAGCAAAGATGGCTAAAGATGAAATGCTTGCGGCTGCAGAGAAAGAGAGAATTCGAAAATGAGAGACGCGCTGTGATATCTACTTCAAGAAAAAGTCATATCATGGTTCGCTGCTTATGATAGCTCCACAGAGTATTGGTCACAATGAAAACAATACAAAGAATATGCTCTATCATCATGTGAGGTAATTTTCCTGGGGAAGGGTGAGACCAGATATTTGAAATATACTCGCGAAAATCATTGTCCTCCGTCAACTCTAGAAGGCAGTACCTGGCCAACATTTTCTAAAGTTGGCAACCTTGCCTTTCAAGTGCGTTCCCTCTCAAAACATGAACATGCACAGGCACGAAAGCTATCTTCCAGTCATCTTATCATCATATTCAATGGAACCTTGAGGCTAGAAAAACGAGACACAATTACAGATGCAGAACCTATCAATGCTACAAGATTACATACAACACCCATATCTTTGCTGCTTGCTTTTGCTTCCTCAATTTGAATTCCGACAATGAATGCAAGTGCAATTGACCAACTGACCCTGGACCATAAATAATCAGCCAGTGAGAGTGTTGTAACCTGAAGAATAGAGACATCATCTGAAAGAAGTGCTTGATGATAGAAGATGTTGATATAGAGGTGTTGGCAATTAATGGGACTTAAGAAGTTTCTCCACTTCGGCCGATTGTATCGAAGCTATAACCAAGCAAGTAATTCTTTCTCTTAACCACCAGAAAGAATAGTGATAATAATGTACTCACTGACTATTGAATGATGTCAGGTCCTTACCTTAGGTTCTAACGGAACAAATCGTATTTTGTGAACTTCTAAAAATTGTAGAGCGCACTTAGTATGTGTATTAGGTAAATGAAGAAGTTATATGAGAAAAGCGCAGAGGTTGGAGGGTTATATCTTGCGACAACGGCTCTTCATCAAAAATCAGAACAAACATGTGGTGTGGCATACCTGTTAAGCTTCGGCGTCCAGGCCCGCGCCGTTTGTTCCCCGTAAACTGTAGATTTTTTTGCTTTTTTCTTGTTCAAAGATATTGACCCCACTCTGGCGTATTCACTTTTTGGGGGTAAAAAATTTGATTTTTCTAATAGTGTCTCTAAGCTCACTGGGGATTTCTGCCCATGGTTCTACCTGACTCTCCTTAGGAGAAAAACCAGGCCAGAATTGACCACTAGCAAAGCCCTTCAACAATCCAATTGTTTCACATCAATTCAAAAAATGAAGTATTTAATTAATACTACAATTGAAGATTATTCAAGAATTTATTAGATGTTATTAACTTTTACAATTTTATCAGTGATTGATTTATCATAGGATTCATTGGGGTGATCAATTTCGACCTCTTTTCTCTCCTATGTAGAGCTTGACACCACAAATATTTAAGTGGGTCTAGATCGTCTAATATCGCAAGCGAGATGATTGAAGCCTTCAAGCCCTGGCTCTTTAGCCTTATGTTCCATTACTTTTACATGAAAAAAATGTATCTAACTGAATACTAGCTGAATAAGTGCAAAGTGATACTTATTTTAATCAGTTGTTATTCTGATCGGAATGCACTCACTAGTTCAAAGCCTAAATGTTCACAGATTTGGGTGCGCTAAGGCTATGTAATAAGGCTTAAGGAACATGTCTTACATGTGTCAATTCGTGTAATCCTTTTGGTCTTGTTTGGTTTAATGGCCCCCAAGTCGATTTCTTTCTAAGATTCAAGCAACCATCAATGTCGCCCCTATACTTTCAATTGTCCATTAATGATAGGATGTATACACAAATATGGTACTTAAGGGCAGTGCTCGCAAAGGGTTAAAGGGTGAGCTGGGTAATACGATTAGAGTAAGTTAACCGAAGTATAAAATGGTGGCCCGTGTTTGGGTGGTTTAGGTCGGTTTTTACCCAAAAGGTTTTGTGGGGTGGAATGGGTTGATAACCCGATATCATTGAACGGTTTTCAAAAAAACTCATGAATCTTCGATTTCAGCTTCAATTTCAGCCTCAGCCATATTTAACAACCATCTTCAATAGACTGGGTCGGATCGCAAGGGGCCCAATAACCTTTTTAAGACTAGCGAGCTGGGTTGAGTCTTAAAAACGAAAGTACGAACCCCCGCGTAGTGACCACGGCTTGAGAGTGAGATTTGGGGTGAGACGAACGCGGACACTGAACAAGCTATTTCGTCTTGCAAGGGCCCGGCTTGCGAGAATGGCAGTAGGAAAGGAGGAGCATTCTGACGACGAGGCAACGTAGGTCAGAAGAAATATCCAGTAGAAAGGGAAAGCAGAGACAAGGACGCTCCTCAAGCAGACGTAGGAGGGATTCAATATCTGCTCGAATACGGAGACTGAGAGTTTTCCAAGCGGAGTTTTGCGGGGAATAACACGAAGAGATCTTTTTTGTACCTTTCGTGCTATTTTGTTGTACTCTGGTCTCTAATCTACTTGTTTCGGCTGCTAGAGTTTTGAAGTTTTGAGCTGGCGTTGATTAGACTTGTTCTTCCGTTATTTCTTTGAATGGTTGGTTTTTGTATTCGCATTTGAGTTTCAGATTTGTATATGATCCATCAAAACCTCGATACAATGACTTTCTCGCTGGGCTTTAAAGCATACACCAACAAGCAGGATCTATCCAGATACGAAGAACATCGTATCAGAACTCAAAGTTTATTATCTTGGTATGTGTCGCTTCCAAGTTCAAAGTCAAACAACATACCTGACTCACACATTGAGGGTCAGAATGAGAGATACTGTGGCCTGTTGGCAAATTTTGTGGGAGAAGGAAGGTTCAAGTTCATAGAACTATTTCGTAGCTTCTAGGGCTGCTTATTTTATTGCTATATTCACACTACCTAGGTTATTGATCTACTCTCATGGAATAACTGATAATTACTTCAACCAATTGATCAAAACCCATGAAACCTCCCTCTGACGTCGTAAACTATTCTTCAAGAGGAGCAAATGAGGTGGAATGTATGTACCGGGACCAGCATTTCTACTTACGGCTTTGCTCAAATCCACCACACTCTTGGGATACTATTCCAAATCCACCAACTTATCACAAACAATCTCGTCTTTCCATCCGGCTATCGATTTTCATCGTGATCCTCCGACTAGATGGCATGCAGATCCCGAGCACCAATAAATCAATCAACCTTAGATCCCTTAACCAGCTATTCTGCCGACCATGCTTCCCATTCATCACTATCTTCGGTCACTCGTTCAAATCATAGTCCGAGTGCTTTGAAAACAGAGTCTAATCCCCAGCTCTGGATAACAAGTGCCGGTGGCTTGCTTCGTCTGGCATAGTCACCGATCACTTCATTCCACTTGACAGTAATCGCATCCTCGTCCCTGATAACTATCTTCAATCTATCAGGTTGCTCTATTGGATAGGGTTTGTCGTAGACTATGACTCGAAATAGTGTAAATTCAGATAATGCCCATTCAGAATCGACCACTTCGTACCGTGTGGCGTCTGCCTTGTCTGAGCTCGTAATGATAAGCTTAAGAGTCTTTAGTGATGCCACAATCTTCTCTCTCCTATAAGTGTAACTTCGCGCCTCTTGACTTTCGGGAAAGTCCGACTCTATCGTACTCGACTAAGTGTCTGGTAACTGGTCATTCCTTAGACCATGAAGTTTTGTGACGTTCTTATCCATAGAGCTTTCTACTTAGCCATTTTTGCTATGGATTGTAGGTGAGCTCTGGAGTTGTGGATGCAATATACCAGGTTGGAACGATGTAGATTTTCTCGAACGAGGAAGCGCAGAACGTGTTGGCGGTACCTTGAACTCTTTCGGAGGAAGATTCTTAAGACTTCTGGCCTTTGCCTTGGAGTTTTTTTCTGATAGCTTAAGCTTCGTGTCAGGCTTTTCGAGAGTGGAATATGTGCGCTTCAGTGTATCTGATGCAGCAATCTTCGTACCTCTACTTGAAAGTTAATGTTAGCTTTTTCTCTCGATAGAGCACTGCTAGCCTATCTAGTTAGAGATAGAACTTACCTCGAAACTGAATCATCTCAGTCTTTGCCGTCATACTGGTTGTAAGAGCAAACTTTGGAATATTCCAATTCATTAGAGCTGTCAAGGTCAATAGCCCTAACTGACTGCCAACTTTGGGAGAGTGTATAGGGTGTGCCAGTGGATTCGATGGTATCTTTCTACCTTGATATTAGCCTGCCAATCTATGTAAAAGTAACACTTTATCTCACCCAACAGATAAAGGTGCTGTAGTAGCACTTTGAGATGCGTTGAGATAATATTCTAGAACTAAAGATAATAAAACAGGGTCAATAGCCCTGGCCAAAGTCCTCATCATATTCTCTCCCAGCTCTGACAGGTCTCGTTCAGACCAATCTTTTTCACTCGTATTTGCGAGTTCCACAACTTCTGATTCCGATTCCTGAGCCCATCCAACTATTTTTCCGTCTGATCCTTCTGATTGTCCCAGTGATCTTTGTGAGCTGGCCATGGCTGAAGTCAACTTTATCAAGAAACTGGGTAGATATGACGCGAAATCTTAGTTATTTTTGTGATAAAAAAAATCTGTGTGCTTCAAGAAAAGTCTCATGATTTCTTCGCATAGCCGCTTTCCAAGTTTATTTGGTCTTATTCACTGATTTTTTCTTTTATATGCCAACATAATTATTTCATGACATAATCCACCGAACAAAGTCATAACAAGCTTCATTGAAAATGGAACTATCTTCTTGTCTACCAGATAGGACAAAGACAATTCAAAGGGACAATGGAAATGCATCAGTATCCAGCAGAAATTCGAAGATCTGCGCAAATTCTGAGCCTGATCAAGGAATATGCGATAGTTCGGATACGCAGCCAAAAAAAGACACTTACTTCAAACACTCGACTGAATACTCATGAAAGGAACTGATATCATCATAGATTTTACCTTGAAGCTTCATGTTTTTCGACCAACCCAGTATTCAGAACAGTCCTTAATGAAGCTTGGGCAGCGAACGATCATATGACTGAGCCCGCTGATCCCAACGATTTTCCACAGAAGGAGGACCTCAACCAGCAGACCTCCATCTCCCACAGCAATGAAGGATTGAACAACGCTATCCCAAATATTCTTGGGACTGGCCCTGAAGCTTCTCAGAACAAGATGGCGAACGGTCGCGTAATGGCGTCTGCAATTCTCGGTCTCAATGGAAAGCCGTTAAGAATACGCACAATAAAGAAGTCGAAGCTTAGGATGGCCCGCGAAGCAGAATCTCGAACAAAAATAGGTGAGAGCACGATGAGTTTAAGTCGAGCACAGGACTTGGGAATTGTTGGTACTGATGGAAAAAAAGTCTTCAGTCAAGCTCAAGGAGAAGATTATTAGGTGCATGGTTTTGCAAAGTTTGTGGTAGAAATCAAAGTACATGACTCGGATTTGAAAGATGTATTGTGATCTGTGTCTCAAGGATAACAGCGTGGAGTTGATTATATGATGCAACGTTTTTAGTTCTCAGAATGATGCCCTTATAAACCGAGATATATCCCAGTTCTTGAAATACATTCATCTCTATCTTACTGCCAAGCTATATTAATGAAATGTAAGCGTCTGGGATTTAATTTAATGTAATACCGTGAATCGGATTTCCCTCTGCAAGAATCCAAGAAGATCAACAATTCCCATAAACGTGGTAAAGTTGAATGTGTTCTACTTGAGATACTTATTAATAGTGATGAAAAATAGAGGGAAATAGCATGATGTTACGTCAGTAGATGGCAATAAGAAGTAGTGGGTGTATGGACTCGTGGGACTGTCTTCAAAGTGCGAAGAATCATAATTGATCCAAGCATCACTTGACATCCATAAAATCACACTAGTAACTGGCTACTTGATTTCAATTTTTGCTGCAAAGTTTCAAATGTTTTGAGAGCATGCTTCAAAAACTAATCTTAGGTGCGAGTTTCTCGTCCTCTCACGAATTCCTGCTCCTATTTTCGAAAGGATGATAAATTAATGTTCTATTTCGAAAATTGAATTTATACAAGATACCGTTCGTCAGTAACACTTTTTCCTTTCAATCAGGACTTCCTTCTTAAGATAACAATGCTAGGACGTTATTCAATACTTTGCCGTTGATCAATATGAAGCTAAACTTCGCTGTAGACGAGAAATTTTGTGTAGAAGGAGAGATCGAAATGATTAGTAGTAGATTGGACTATGAATCAATTTTAAACAACCTCGGTGTCAAAATTGATCCCCTTAGAGTGACGACATGTTGATTGTACTTGAACTTGATGCTCCTGCGATGAGCGAGACTTTTGTTTTAGGTTCTGAACAGGGTTGAGTAAAACCTTAATGTACCCATATAGTTATCCCTCTTGCTTAGCGTATGAGACGGTCTTGAGTATTTTGAAGCATCGTGAAATCATCTTAGATTAATTTCGGAGATGTCTATTCTAGATGTGTCATCTAGAGCCCGATTCTGAGACCATCTGTACAACCGAGCCGTATACTGGGGCACTAGAGTACTTACGTAGTCAACTAAACTTGATCTATGAGTCACATGACTCTAACTCGTATTGAACAGGGTTGAATATGTCCCCATGTCCAACGGCACCTCGAACTTCCAATAAATTCCAACGTGTTAACAAATCCATCTATTAAGACTGACAAATGCTTGTACCACGACGCCCTAGCTCACAGTAATGATGGAGTTCTCTTTGGAAATCAAAAGACCTACCGTCGCCCAAAATTTGTAAGTCGCGTCTTGCTGTTCTTAGCTCAAGAAGATCCAACTTCTTAGTAGAGATTGAGACATGAGCTAGCAACTATCAGCCTTCATTTCACAAAAGCTAACAGTTGACATTGTTTTAGTGCCGCAAGAGAAGACCATCAGCGTTCGAAACTAATCACCTTCCAAGCAATATTTACCAAGAATGATAAGGAAAAAATGAATATGACCCAGGCATCGGAGGCCATCATATTCGAGAAGTTACCTTTGATTCAAGCGCTATTCAATTCAAAGCTTAATGGGATATTGAAAGACGACGAAGATCAGATCTGTTATGATCCAGAGCACGCAAGAACGCAAAGGCCCGCGTTCCCCAAAATCCCGGGGAAAACAGTCTACATGTACAATTTAATCCAGTCGAGCTTCAAAAACCAAGGACGGGAATACGAACAAATTGTGAAACTGAATATTGGAACGCTTTGGACAATGATTGAGTGCCTTGTACGCTTTTTGGATGGGAAACCTTTACCTCCCAATTCCAAGATGGGTCTTATGGAAAAACATTGGGATCTCGAACTGATAGGTATTGAAATATTGGCAATATACCTTGGATGCACTGAGATAAATGATAGATCTGTGCGCAACGCATTGGTTTCATATATGCGCCGGCTTCCTACGTCTAGACTCACAAACTCTAGCAGTACCTCGGAGAAGGCATCCGAAACAACGAACCATGCGAAAATGTTTAATGGGAACAACTCCAGACAAGCTGAGGTCATTGACTTGACTGAAGATGATCATATTGGTACCCCAAGACTTTGAAGAAGAAAACGCAATCAGCACCCAAGTCACAGAAGTTAAATATAGGCCAGTTGGCTTCCATTCCAAAGAGTTCGGAGCTGGAACCTGCACCAGCTTCTACATTTAAAAAGTCTCGTCAAACAGCTCAGCCAAAATTGAATTTGCAGAAGCCGAAGATTAGGAACCAGCCAGCTGCTACTCTGCAAAAATCGAAGAACTCAACGCAATCGAAGTCAACTTTGCAGCGACAAAAGAAGGCAACGCGACCATCTTCCACTCAACAAAAAATAGATCAAGAGCCAAATTGGATCGCCACTTCCCAGACGTCAATCGAGGTAACTCGATCGAACTTCACTCGTCAAGGTCCGCGATCTATACCGATCGACGCTTATATTAGTCTCAACGAAACATACGGTTGCTTTCTTCATGTGCACATAGGTTCAGCAATGAAGGGCTCAGGACTGATTGGCCGACTTCTGCAGGACTTGCACATGGGGCTCTTTAATACCGGAGATATGTCGAAAGTCGTTGGGAAGGGTCGCAACGGGAAACCTATGTTGATTTGGGATGAAGTATTGGAATACTTTAGCGTGCCTGGAAATGTGGTGGAAAATATGCTATCATGGTGTGAAGATGATCGCTGGACGCCAATGGTGATGTTTATTGAGCGGTGTCAACTGGATCGTGCTTTGTGGCAAGATTGGGACGAGCGGGATTTAGCTCTCGCCAAATATTTCGACATGTTTGTTAAGGCAACTCCTGTGGTGAAAGATATCTAAGCTGATTCTGATTTCAATCTTGACTCCATATTCTGGACCTCCGTTCCGGTTGAGCGATCAACGTTATTTATGGTAATGATAGGAGTAAGATGGTTGAAGCTCTTTTCGTTAGAGTAAGGGGGGAATACGGTCAGGCGAATGGGGGTAGCGTGCAAGAATATCATGACATGTTCAGGATTTTGATAAGAAAACATAATATGACTTTCATACAGAGTCTTTGACAGCAGCCTTTTATATAATTTTGTATCCAGAAGAATCTAAGACTGTTTAGTGAGTGACAAATGAATAATAATTACATTTAGTTCAGAATCTTAGAAAGAGAGGTTGCGCTCAAGCTACTAGATGCATATGGTGGCTTGCTTAAAGTCCCACTTAATCATTACTAACGTAGACTGCCAACTCTAATTTGACTTCACCTCATTATCAACTTGAGAAAATTGCAACAGAATCACCCTCTGTGTCAATACTAACTCTTAAACCTCATTAGAATTGATGCATTAGTTTTACCAGACTAAACTTGTCATTTTGAAACCGTAGAGATCAGATGTGCGTGTACAAAAGGCCTCTTGTATTTCCATGATTCCTTGCTCGATTTGACTCCCTTCGAGACCAGAGAAGCGTCCAGCAAAAGATTGAGTATCCGATAAAGGAGCAATACTATGCATGAGCTCTGGATTGAAAACTCTCCTCATTCTCACTAATCTCCCTTCTCGTAATCGTTCAAGGCTAATCGTTTGGCACCAGGTGTAACGATCTTCCCATCTAGTATCCATACCCACGTCCATATCTAAAACCGCATTCATCTCCTAAAGATCCAGTATTTCGCATCTGCGGAGGCAGTCACGTTCCGTCGCTCTGGAATATATCAGTGAAATACATGGTTCCTGCTATGGAATAGAAGCAATAGTTACCCAGTTCTGCAGCCACCATCGCTATCGCTAGAAGTGTTCGTAATTACAATTGTCTATATCTCGCTCTGTGCTTTAACCTTCTCAGACTCCCGTTTAAGTGCTTTGCGCACTTCAATTTCCTCTCTATAGTTTCGCTTTGCTTCTTTTCTTATTTCAAGAAGATGAAGTTGATTTGTGACATCAGGAAAACCAAGTAAGCCGCCTAAAATAACCACGTCTTAGACGCATGATATTGAACAAGATATTTGGTATCCTTTAGTCATCCTATGAAAGTTTCGGGTGAATGAAGGGAGGAGGCAACTCATTTGAAGCTGAGCCCTCTTCCTACGCCATCTGATTCGACTTTGTTGATTACTCTTTACAACCCTACCAATTGAATGTCCCACAGGGTGAGTAAAAAGTGTACAATACTTCCAGAAGTATTAGGTAGAAGTTTATGCTTTACTTTTACGGGATTCTTTTGATACTGCATCAGATGAAAGAACGCCCAAACTACCATCAAAGAGTCTATTGCATTCGCTGGTTCTTCCAGTACATATCTCCCCTCGAAGTCCTATTCTGACTTCATTCCTCGAAATTTTCAGGTCTGGTAAACCGCAAAAATTTGCTGGAATAACTAAACTTCCGTTGACGTCTATATAAGTATGCGTTTCGGAATGACAGTCTATCCCTACCAATTAAGCCACCAATGCGACAACCACCCCCCCCCCCCAGATTCTCAGTGCACAACTAAAACGCTAAGGTGTAATCGGATGTGCTTTCGAACTCTTACTGCATCTTATTGACTGCGTAGAGAGCCTGTCACTAGTCTACACTCCCGGTCTCCCATCGCATTCCATTGGGAAACAACAGCTCCAGCTGTTGGTACTTCTCGGAACTCGCCACTCTCAATTCCCTTAATTGGCCCACTCTCGATATGTAAAATATCCTCGGGGTTTATTGCTTCAGTATCGTCGTGGTTCATCACTGCTTTCTGCTTCAACTCGCGCGTATGGAGGAACTGGATAAGTAAGATGGCAATGAGAGCTGCGATGACAAATCCAAACGTAGCTAGGAAGCCACGACCTGTTTGAAAGTTAACAGCTGTCCTCTGGTGAAAAGGCATTCAAGGTCACCTACGAAATGTGGGTGCTTCGGTCTGCGGAAATATGACAATTGGAAGCCATGCCGCTACCTGTGTTTATACGGGTGAGTAATTTTACCGAAGCTGAACAGTCAAAGATACTGACAGCGTATTGCAAGCCATTCATACTGCTTAGAACAATAGCTCGCTCCTCGCTATCTCCTGCACATATCTCATTTGCCCATGTGTAACTAATAGTACGATCTGCAATCAGAAGTCGTACATTGAAAAAGCTGGCGGAAATACAAACTTACAAAACTGCAGTCATGATTTGAATACCATCCGTGAGAAAAGCAAACTCTTTCAACTTCACGCTTTTCGGCCAAACGGCAAGAATGCCATTGGGGATTAACCCATAACTCTGTGTCGATCAACAATTGGACTTCATTGTCCGAGCTGAGCTTGTAACTTACTAATGGTCCAATCACAAATGCAAAACGACTTCCAGAATAATCCGCACCAAAACCCCATGAAATGACACAGAAAGCAGATATCAAACTGGCACCCGATGGAATAACGTTCCGCGAAGTGACAGAGAACTTCTCAGCTTTGAGCCAAATAGCAAAATAGCTACTTGCTGCACAACTCGTTCCGTACAGCTAATTTGTTGAATTAGTGAGTGGAACGTGCGTCACTTAGATCAACTTACAATGTAGCCCAATACAAGTGCATACCATCCTGTTGGAAACATCAGCAGTCTGATCATACATAATCGTAAGATTTTGGTCTGATATACTCCATCTAGTGAACATGCGTCTAACTTTGGCCCATGTTATTGGTACAGGGGCCGCTTTTCCAGCCTTCTCGACTCGTTCAATTGCAAGCGCACATTCATTTTTCGTTAAATACCAGGCGCGAGTGGTATGGGGTGTATCCGGGAGAAGAAATATTGTTGCAAACCCAACAGGAAGAGTCATAATCTATGGATATGTTGAATAAAATATCCAAATAAGATTGTGGAACGCTTACCCCACACACGATATAGAGCCATCGCCAGCCCGCGAGCCCATGGCGTCCATTAAGATTTGTGTAAACAGCAGCTTGCTAGACTTTTGTGAGTTTTAGAAAGTTCAGGAGCTGAATTTGCTTACCAGATAGCCGCTGAATGCCGTTCCCAGCGGTGCAGTCATGTGAAATATAGCGATACGCTTCGCTTATCAAAGAAAAGAAACATCAGATACTTGCGGTATCGGGTTAGATTATGTCTTGAGACTTACCGAGCTCAGTTTTGGTGTACCTGTGTTATTTTATTGTTAGTTTCTGGTTTGAGCATTCATGGTAGGGCTTACTTACCACGAGCCAAGTATAAAGAGCATACATGGGAAGAATGAACTTTCGAAAAGCCCAACAAGAAATCGAAAGGTATACAGCTGTGGAACACTGTGCATTCCAGCTTGTGCAAAAGTAAAAGTTCCCCATCCAATTTCCATGAGACCTAGCCAGTAGCTCGGTCGTACTTTTTGAATGATGAGAGTCGATGGTATCTGCATAATAGCATATGCGCAGGTATAGAAAGTTCCCTAGGAAATATCGTGAGCACTAGTTTGTGAGAGCAATAGTGGATACATAGACTCATGAAACGATCAGAGGGCCGGAAAGCGTCTTATAGGTTTATGCACCCAGTGTTGAAGGAAATCAAAAGTTCTAGGGCTCACAGCATAGGTGTATTGATTGCCGAACATCTTAAGGTCCTCTTGCATACCACTATTGTGAGGCTTCAAGTTAGATCATCCGAACACGAGATGGAGGGCATGAGTAGTCATACCTAACATAGGCATTGGTAAGATTGTTTTGATCGAGGTATTTCAACTGACGATGGTCAGTTTCAGAAAACTTTCAACAACTACCTAGAAAGGCATGAACTGATAACTCTACTTACGAAAAAGCCCAAGCATCCAATACTGAGAATAGCAGCATCAAGCTTCCGCAGAAGCTTTCGCTCTTCAACAGACTTGAGATGTGTGTCGGTATCCCATATAAACGACCGAAACTTTCCAAGAAATGTCAATAATCAATTACAACATCAGATGTTGAAGGGACTGACCGACTGCTTCGCTGTAACCTGTGACATCGTTTCGTGAAAGAATTTGAAAACACTATAATGGACCCTGCGTTCACAAGAAACAGAACCCTGATATTAAGATAAAGCAAAATCTGAATTGAATGGCTACAACTTACCTTATATGCGTTTGTGACGTTGCGTGCTTGAATTTTGCTATCACATCATTTTTTCAACACCAATGGCTGCATCTATGAAGCATCACATTGGCTCAAGGTACACATCCTTGATGTGCATTCTACCCATGACTGCGGGGCGATCTTTTCATATCGCACCCCAGGGCTAATAGCGATCTGTAAGTATTTAAAGCGAGGGTAAACTCTAATATCTATGAAAGGAGAATCACAGCCAAGAAGAAACATGAATTGAGATGCAAGATCATCTCTAAGAATGGGCTGGGAGTTGATATCGACTTGTACCGGGGTCAAAGCACAAGTATGAGAAACAAACAATGCTACCTATTTTGCGACCGCAATAAATTCACCAAAACTTTCATTATTATTTCAAGATTAAGCCAGCTTAGCAGAGTTGAAAACAAGTTGATACGTTCCCTGCCTCCTTGAACCATCCAACTTCAGAACCCCCACGTTCAGCAGCCCCTCCAAAGCGGCCGCATCTTCCGCCACGCTAACATCCATCTCTACCATAAATCTCCTCAATCATCACGATGTCGCCATCCCAGGTCTGAAATCACGTTTTGAACTTCGTCCGCAACATAATCGTTTTCGCGTATTCTTTTACTTTGTGCCTCGTCCACCGGCGATAAACCTGATCGCAGAGCTCTCTTATTTACAAGAGAATCACCTGTTGAAAAACAATGGTTAGTCGATCAAAATATGTTAACCACGCGCAGAGGCAGCCCAGTGGTCCAGAATTGAAGACCAGGTCAAGTATCTTGAATTTGAAAGCAATTTGATGGTCGACTCATATTCGACAACTCAAACCATTCGAATATTTCAAGTCGACCCAGACCTTCCAGTCCCGTAATGTCAGACTGCAATCCCGATTACTGAAGTCCTGCATAACCGTACAATGATAATCGATCTTAAATGCTTACCGGTTTCAATAGAATGACTATGGTATTCCTTCAACCTATGGTTACGGTATCTCTTCCATAGAAGAGCAATTCCCTCTATGTTCGCACCAAAAAAACTGCCAAGCATACAAACTTCATCCAATTCTGCCTCAGAAGAAATCCGCTCCTCAAAGGATTTTCCATCGACAAGCAATACCCAAGTTCTTGTATTCAGCCAAATCTTCTCAATACTCCATCCGCAAAGTATTCTTATAACGTATGGAGACTGAGAACCTCGTATTGCATGAAAATAGGTAGAGTCTATCAAGGTAGCCAAGTAGATGATTTTTGCTTTACCAATGCATCTTTTTTTGTTTCGGGTATATTCAGGGTCATAGATTGCCTTGTCATCCGGATCTGAAAGCATCCCGATTCGTTTTCCATTGAATGCGAAACCTGCGAAAGGACACATCTGAAAGAATCTCTCTTCTCCCACAGTGATAAACTCTGGGAATTCGGTTTGCGCCAGATATGGTACATCTAAAGTCTCGTGCCTTTTGAGAAAGTAGATTCTTCGGTCTTTCAGCGGAGGCATTTGTGAAGTATCCCTATATTACAGGTAGATTGTTAATGGTCTATGTTTCAACATCATTGACTAGATATGGAAGGACAAACTTACGACGTACTAGGTATCGGCTTCTTTGACGTGTTCAGAACAGATTCAATTAAATGAGTCAATATATCAAGAAATATTTATATTTCAATTTTTGCAGTGTTCTGTTAGTCTGTACACCCACTGGTGGACCCTTTGCAAAAACATACAAAATACTCATCCGAAACTTTGAAAAATGCAGAAAGAAAGCTACCTACAAAAGCTTCAAATTGAATTGCTGACTAGCGAAATAATAACAGGATTGAAAGTTGGAAAGTATTACCGAGTTAAACTGAAGCTTCCAAACTAAATCATTAGTTTTCTACTAAAATTATCTAGCTCCCGCATCTTCCGGCTTCCCCGGGTATTTATACCAATCCAACATCTCTCCGAAAAGTACGGATAGATTAGGACTTAAAATTTCTGCATCACAGTCTTACAATGTTGCAGTAGGATCACGAGCTGTAATGGATTTTCACATAGCCAAGAAGATTCATCGGAAACTGTGACGACACGATATTGATAAACTGAAAGATCAACGTCGAGTTAGATATCGAACCGTTTAGGACTGTTGTCAAATATCTTATTCCTCATGAAAAGGGAGTCGAGGAGTCAACCAAGGAGAACGCACATGAGTAGGAGGTCATTTCAGGCACTTCAAGTGAGCATCGAATCGTACTAGGAATCACCAGAAATGGATGGTCTGGGGACTCTATTCTCGAATCGGAAAGTCTTTATAATTTGGTATATAATGAGCTACTAACGAAAGTTCTATTTGAGAAGATAAAGAGAATACCTCATCCACCCGCCATATTTATGAAATATATGCTATTGATCGAAAGAAAAAGCCACCGAGCCGTTAAATAACCCCATGGCTTCAAGTATATACAAAGGAATCGAATAAGTTGAAGGTATGTAAAACAATCTGAAAGAATATACAAATGTGAGGCAATGGATAACATCTTTGAAGCATCGGTATGATAGGCTGAAGCTCAAAAATCGTCACCCTCACCACTAGACCGGAATCTAGTTGGGATTGCACTGTGAATACCAGATGCTGTATGCGACACAAGTCGTGCCAGGGACGCAATTAGTAGCTCCAGTCCAGCCCTGTCCACCACATTGGTTCCACTCATTGACAAGTGGACCGCTAGTCGAAGTAGGGCTGGCGCTAGTTGTTGTTATGGTCGTGAGAGTAGAGCCTGGAGTCGTTGTTGTGGCGGAAGTAGTAGTGGAAGTGATCGAAGATTTGCTGGTACTAGTGCTAGTAATAGTGCTAGTTGTGACTGGTACAGTTACCGCTGGCTTTCCGAGATCCGCATTGACCGCATCGAGAAATCCGGCATTTGCGTAAAGTTGGCTCATGTCCCACATCATTACGCCGCCAAAACTGGAGAAACTCTTTGAGTATGCGATGACGCTCGCAAGAGCAGCCCCAGAAGTGTAACCAGCTCCAGCTCCAGTGTTGGATGGTATGCCTAGCATGACTTTGACGTTAGGGTTTAGGGATACTGTCTTGGCCCAGTTGTCCCAAGTATCGAAATTAAAGTTATTCTGTGTTGATACACCGGAGACGAATGATTGTACTCCGCAGTAGTTGTTGTAAAATTGCACCCAGACGATATCGAATGACACTGTTCCAGCAAGCATTGGCCCATCTGCTGCATCAGGGTAGGGACACTGTGGAGCAGCGGATAAAAGCCATGTTTTGTTTGTATCTGTATCCATCAACGAGCGGAGCTGATCTCCAAATGCAGGCATATTGGATACCGTGCTTTCAAAGTCAAAATCAAATCCATCGATTACAGCAGTTCCGAAAGGTCGGATATCACCTGAGGTATCAGGTCCAAACCATGACCATAGATTATTCGCAGCGGTTGTGGCAGCTTGTGTGGATGTGAAACCACCCTCAGTATAAGTGGCCCCGCCAACTGAAAGCAAGATTGTCTTGCCATATGTTTCTTGGCATGTGGTAATGTCGGCTCTAGATTGGATGTTTAGAGACGGTGTTAAATAAGGAGCTGAGAGTTTATACTTACTCGAGCTCCGAGCAGTAAAATAACGTAGATCCCGAAATTACCGTGCATTGATCTCCTTGGTTGGCAAAGTTGAGGACTGGCGTATTGATAGAACTCAAGAATGCGAGGGGAATGATCTGCAATATTTGTTAGAAACTTAAATGGGGATTTCTTTGAGAGCATGTCCGTACGTTGATTTCCGAATCTTTATCATGTTAGCTTTGCTAATATCTATCGTTCGGCTGAGGGAACTTACTTTGACAATAATATGAGAGCCGTTGCTGAACGTAAGCTCCAGAGCCCTGTCCATATGAGTTTTGTCCTTTTCTGAGTTAATACCAAATTTGCAGATAATGCTAGAGACGTTCAGGCAAGCTCACCCCAATAAACGGCAACATTACTCTGCGAGGTCGGATCAAAGCCCGCCATAACAGAAGGAATACTAGCAATAATGCCTGCAAGAGAACCGAGTGCAGAGAGCGACGGCATGATTGAAGAGATAGTTCGAGGTCGATTGTGACTGTGAGGTCTAGAATGAACTCAGTGAATCTTTAGAGTTTCGAAAAGTCCGGCTATCGAAAGAGTCAAGTTTGAGTGAAGTCTCGTTGTTTATTCGAACCACTCTTTGGGAGGTATACTCGAGCTTCTTATACTCACGTCTGTTATTTTCACAACCAACACTCAGGCGATTACATAGCAGTGGATTTGTGGCTCCTCTCAAGGTGACCACACGTTACTCAGATAATTGAGTTTAACAAACAGCAACATGTCAATGAGGTTGCAATCAAATAACAACTTTACATTGAGTTCTTGGAGGTAAGAGGTCAAACGACAAAATTGACAATTTCCCAAAACTGGGATTCCCACATTCCAACCATTGACGCCCACGTCCATTTCTCACGGAGGTAAGGGGTTGTCAAAATGACTTCTCGATAAGGAATTCAATATCCGCGAGGTTCTACTTAGTATCTACTTTTGACTGAAAATGTGATATAACACTCTCCTCGGGAACAAGAAAAAGTTCCAAAAATCATCACGGGCGCGGAATTTGAAGGAAATTAAGGAGTTGAATCCTGATAGATGGTGGTTAGGTTGCATGTGAGAGACATCTGGAATTACCTTTCCCCGGCACATGCAAAACATTGAATATCGAAATATGGAAGGTGCCCTTCCTCTGGGTGATAAAATGCCCGGTCGATCGTCAGGGGTACAAGATTGCCGATAAGCCACTTGGTGGGATGAAGGAAAAAGTGGATTTACCCCAGCGGTTAGGAGAAAACGACTTCAGCTTGAAGGGCTTCAATGAAACGAATGATAAAAAAGCTTATTGTAACGTTACTCGGTGACCTGATCAGTCATACTGTATACACTCGAGTCGGCCCTCGACAACATTTCGGAATATATGTCAAATGTTTCAATCTGTCCATTTCGGTCAGAAGACTTCTGCCGAAGGAATGAATGATCAATTTTACCCACAGTTCTTTGCGATAAGCAGATAAGGAAATGTACACAGTTCGCGTGGAACAAGAAACTTTGACTGCTTCCTAGTAATGCTTCGTCATATCCGTGTTCCACGAGATGATATCTTTCCATCGTGATGAATCTTAATAGTCAGGCGTGTCTAGTAACCTTCCATCGGAACCCCAGTGGATGAGAAATGAGGTACCAACGACCTCAGGAAGAACTTCGGCATTAATTCGGACGCTAACCATTTTCGAGGTATTGACATCCCCCTATATTTTGCAGCCAACGGCACGTACCTGAGTCTTTGGGGCTTGAAGTAGAAACGAAATATAACCACAAAGTCCAAGAGTTGGAGAGTGCTTTCGGTAAGGATAATCTTTGGCGTGGTCGGTATTTGAAAAGACATGTCGTAAATACCGGCATCAGATGAGCTTGTACCCCATAATGTTTAAGATCGACGCGTCACTCTTCCACGTGAGATGAGAAGGTGCACTCACACACAAATACTGCTGATGCAACAACGTCCGTGTAATCAAAAGCCGAGTATTTAACTGATCGATACTGCCGGTGCTTACATCAAAACCAGACCCATGTGAAAGCTTTCGCAGACGGCCATTCTGATCAGGCTTAGTGGGCGATTGTATGCCTCAATTGTATGGCCCCAAATTCTGGAACATTCATTGTGTAATCACCGATCAGTCCTGGTGGTCTGAGTATGAGACAAGGCGACAATTCAGCAAGCTTGGAATCTTGGATGTAAATATATCTTTACTTTGCTGGGAACACCAAACTTAGAGTTTGAAGGCAAGGTATGCTCCAGTACCTATGTCAGTGTGTGATCGTGGCTCCGTGATCGATGACTAATCAAACTTACCTCATCGCTAAACTTCACGTCCACAAATTGCACTCGAAACATATTTTACCTGACAACGTTCAGGAGCTAAGGTTACGACACTTATTAATCTTTCCGAAAATGGGCTTATTTCTCATTTCTCTAAATGTTTCAGGAGTCTTTTGCTAGCATCGAGTATCATACTTCCCACCATGGAATCCCAAAAGAAAATCCACTAATCGTAAGTCAAATGAAAGAAACATTCGTCATATAACAAAGACCAATATCAATGCATTTTGAGACTTGATGGCCGTTAAATCCACCAGCCAAAGTTTGATCTTCCATTTATGCCTCCGACTTTCTTTTTTTATTGAGGGAGGAGGCATCGAACGGAACAAAGTCGTTGTTGCTTTCACACAACTTCTACGGTATCTGCGCTTCTAATCCGAAAAGACTGGTGACTGTTGCCGGAAACTCAGCACCAAGATACAGTCGAATGATATGTCTACTTACTGTCGTTATCGGTTTCATCGTTGCAGATATCTCTAATTGAGCTTTCTGTCATTCCTAGGAATCTACCCATGTTGACCATCTCCGTCTTCTCCATAGCTTCCACCACCTTCTCACAATTCTTGGCACCTTTCAGCCTGAATCCAATGCGTCTAACTGCTCTGAATGCCTCCCAGTCATTTAAATCTTTGACCTTGTCATACCCATCCAGCCTTTGGGCGAGCCTGGAACGCATGAATCTTGTAAAGTAAACACCGACATGGTGGTAGGAAACTTTCTGGAAGTTGGTATTCTGAGGATCGTACACAAGACGTTGTTCACCATCTTTACGGGGTAAAGGACTGTGACCAAGGAGATGCAAGATGACTGGACATTTTTCGCACAGAACTTTCCACGGAAATCTAACCCAATTATTGTTCATAGCTAGTTGGTAAGCCAGAGGCTTCATAGGATCTTCGTCTTTTGCTAGGAGGATGATATGCGTGCACGCCGCTCTATCTCGACCATCGTTTCTAGAAATGCGACCCATTAGTCTGTGATTGGTGGAGATCGAGTTACAAAATTGAAATCGCACTTACACACTGCCATCTGATTGACAGACACTCATCCCTGGAATCGTCGGAACCATAGAAGAAGACTTAGTGGGATGATCCTTTTCGAAAGTTTGAGCGTCATTTGACGCTGCGACTACACGCTTAATCTTTAAGGAGCAGTTCCGGACTTGTTCGAGCAGTGACTCAGAAATTGCTTCATCGTTCCCAAGGTACAACAGCTCAACTTCTTTGGCAACTTGTTGATTCAAATGTATAAACGCACCAAGAACATCCTCACCGGCTGGTGGAGCCATCGTGATCAATCTTAAAGTGAAGAATTCTTTGCTTTAACTTAGCGCAAAGTTGCTGTTCCGTTGTAGGAATGAAGACGATTGAGGATTTTGATTGAGCTTTGCATATGACTTGGAAGGACAAAACAATGCGAAGTTTATTAATCAATGAGGTGCAGTATGAAGCAAATTTTTTGACATTGCGAATACCTTTGAGCCATAGATTACACAGATGAAAGCGGGCTAGTCACACGCAGTCATTGAAACATTTGGAAGCACGATGGAGGAGTATACTTGAGATTGCAGCACAAGTTTTACCAAGCGCTGTCCACTAGTGGGTGTATGGACTGACGAGACACTGCAAAAATTGATTTCGCAATATTTCTTGCAAAACTGGTCTCCCTCTCCTAGAATTTGTTCCAATTGTTCATTAAAAATTGAACAATTGAAAGATGAATGTAAACGGTACTACAGAATTCTTGAAACCAATAGCAGTGATAGATACAGAATGACCGTCCCCTCTTGCTACTCATTTTTTATACAAGCAGTACACTGTAAGTTTTAACCGTTGGAGATATCGACTACCTATGAATCAAAGCCCAGCCACAGTAAGAGTCCGAAACGGTCCCAGCACCAGAAATATCAGCAAATCGAGCCAAAAGCCTACGACAGGACTGAAGTCTTCAGCTGCCAATAATCATGAATCGACACTGACCACACTACAGATTATTCTTCAGATCTTCTCTTCCTATCCAAATGTTTGAAGTGTGGGAAGTTGTTTGCCATGCCGGCAAATTTATTCTCTGGAGCTTTCTTGGATGGAACAATGATGTCTTTGCCCTCGTCAGCTACTGACTCGACTGGGTCGTCGAAAGAGATGAAATCGGTTCTCTCCCGAGCCACTTTCTTGACAGACACACTTTTGGAGGCCATGCGTTGACTCACTGTTCCAGACATGTTTAAAATAGGAGATTTCTAGATGGAGATCCTTACATACGGTCTTCCACGACTTTCTCAGCGATCTTCTCTTCAATTAATTCCTCCGACATCTTTAGAAATCTTGCCATAGCAATCATTTCTTCCTTCTCCGAAAAACTCATCTTTTCCTCAACACTGTCCGAATGCTTTAAACGTAGTCCCAAGCTCCTAAGTGTCTTAAAAGCTTTGTACGTAGTGAAGTGTTTGACGTGATCATAGCCACTCTGATTATTAGCAAAGTCTGAATCCATGAAGAACATGAAGTTGAATCCAACATCACGGTATGATAGTTTTAGAGTTGAGGTTGTACAAGTATCATAAACCAACGAAAAGGTCAGTGAAATTTTAAAGTGCTCAATTGATGTGATGGTACATGATCAACTTACCCTCTTCCGTTCTCATGATAGAATTGTTGGACGAGCGGCTCTGTGGGCTCGGAAATCTCGTCAGAATAGGCGAAAGTCAATCCTGGAATCTTTTGCGTTGCCAGAGGCTTCTTGACGCCCCCATCACCACTCTTTGCAGATTCCAAGGCCTTTGTGGCTGCACAAGACTTTTGGTCAACATGGAATGTCGCAAGTGCTTTTTGCATGAGCGCTGTGCCACATTCAATCTTGCTGATGAGTGAATTAGGATATTCTTCACCCTGATTGAGGTATAAGAGTCGATGTGCTTCTGAGCTCAAAATTTTATGATCGGTTGGCACAGTGGTTTGGGGTGTTCAGTCCCATTCCGCTGAGAAGCCCCATCTACGGAGTTGTAGCGGCTTCGGCAAAAAAAGCACATTGCAAAAATAGAGCTACGTGTTGTCTCACCAGAAATAACCAAAAATATCAAAAATAAACCTCAGTCTACGGATTTTAAATCAGAAGTCCAACCCCTCTCAAACACCCTTTTATCAATTTACCTTCAGACCTTTGTTTCTTTCTTCTTTTTCTCTCTCCATGTTGACGTGACTGCACAGTCTCGGTTTTGCAGCCAGTCCCTACTCCCAAACTGTTTTTTAATAACATACCTGGGATCTCTTATCCGTTATTGATGTGAGATCGCCGTATTATGTATGGTCACTGTTCGTCGTTGTTGTCTACTACGCGTCTTAAAAGTAAGCTATACCCCGCTATCAGTCTCGGGGATCAGGGACATAAATCATGGAGATTGGGTAAAAAATGGGTATCTTAGATTAATTATCATCATACTACTTCTCTCAGAGGCTAGTACCTCACAAGCTGGAAGATTAGATTAGATAGATGTTATCATCGGAATTAGATTGTGGCCTGGAGTATCGAGGGGGCACAATGGAATTGGACGATATCTCGCTTGTCATTAATACCTGAGGCATGAATGTGTGAAGCGACGTAGCTCGATACGATTAGAAAGTACCTGGGTACACTGAGCGAAGAGAAGTAGAATGACTCTTGATAGGTATTCAAAGTCTTTTTGGTTCTAGAATTTATAGAAAGTAGTCCTCAATTATCATAATATAAGTTATCACAGTAGCATTCCGTGTCTACGGAATCTCTAATTATCGAGACTGATTTGCGATCGTAGAATATTTAATAGTCCAGAGAGTAATATAATGGTAAAAATTGTCAATTAGATTATTCAAATCATTCGAGATATTAAATCAGATTGAGATATTAAACTTATTTTAGATTGCTAATTGCTTTTAGATATTCAAACCCTTGTATTATTGAATTGAAGTTCGGACTAATGAATACACTATACAATTGTATGCTTCATTCCGCAAATCCTAATATTAGAGCTAAAGATTTGAGTTTCTTGATCGTTTACGTGTATACAGGTATTCAAGAAGATAAAGCATGGATGTGGATTTGCAGTGCTTGCGTATTTCACCAGCCTGTAAAATGACCAAGAAACATATTTCTACTCCGAAATCTTCAAAGTTTTGAGGCTATCACAGGGAGGTAATCCTGATCCCCTTTCTTTCAATATTCCCTCACCCAGGAAGCGATAAACACATAATCTTGCGTGGCGAGAGGTAAACTCAGACTTGAAACGGTATATCCCATCTTCCTGGTTTAGTTCCTTCAAGAAACAAAACATCGAACTATTGTTTCAGGAAGGTTGATAAGGACTTTCAACATGATAATGAGGAATCACAGCCGTTCTCACTACACATATTACTTGCATCAGTTTCCAACTTCGTGACTCAGTGTTTGTAGATGTGCTCAATTCCAAGCCAAAGTTATGAAAGGGGGACGTTCAAGCGACCAGAGAAATATAGCATTTTCACCTTTAGATTCTGTGTTATCTGCAGTAAATACCATTAGTAACCAATAGTGTAAATCCATAGTGATGCATTTGAAATCATATTGCTATAGTAATATGTGAAAAAAAATCGCCATGTCACATTGTTCTTCTTTTCATGGCTGAATTCAAACGTATCAAGGTGCTTGAAACTTTCAATTTTGATACATCAAAACATCCCTATAGCAAGCCTCCTAATTGTTTCTTGTCTTTTCAGTATGATCCAGATTCTTCATTGCCTGCAGCCAGCACAACTTAACTGAGGGGTATTGGGCCGCGGGAATATTTCCGGGTCTTGCTCTCTCGCGTTTCAGTCAATTCGTATCGAACGCCGCCAGGACCATTTATGGTCTCGAAAGAGAAAGACTTCAAATTCGCGTTGTGGAAACAATTCCTATATGGAAATTGAGATGCTTCTACAATCAAACAAGTTAGCTGAGGTTGGTCTCCAAGCGGGGACTCAAATAGGGCAGTTTGGGATGATCCAGCATTGCACAGAAGGCAAAACCAAGCACGTGTACCCGTTGAAGCTTCTATAAATGACCGAATTTGTTTCATCGAGAAAGAGTCTAGTTTGAGAATATAGAAAGACAAACTTACTGCCACCTAATTCTGCATCTAGCATTGTTTCCAAAAATCCGCCGTGGGAGACAATTGCTATCTCATATGGCACATAATATCGGCCACGTGTCGAGAAGTCACCGTCTCTGATATCAGATATCAAGCCACGCCGAGTCAACTCTTGCACATTCCTAGCGATTTTGAAGAGCGATTGCTTGACCTGAGCAGCCCTGGATTTATCTCCGTATTTTTCTTTGTTGAACTCCCAACCAGGCTTGATGAGGCTGAAGTCTACTTCATGGCCAAACTTTTCTTGAAGCTTGGCTATTGGTGTGCCGGTACAACAGGGGATAGAGCCCCATTCTAATAAAACAAAAATCAGTCAGATTTCTAAAAACAATGGAAAATACATATTCCCGTACCACGAAGTGCATCCCAGGCCGTAGTCTGGATGGCTGGCTTTTCGCTTGAACCCCTGATTACATCTCTAAATGTAGTCAAAGCTGTTTCAATTGCGCGGATCATTGGAGAACAATAGATCTGCTTGATATTGCAATTGGAGTTGAGAACAGCTCTGACCAGTTCACACTGCCGTATGCCGTCAAATGTAAGCTTTGGATCTCGAAGCTGGCCACGATTATCAAGTTCCCCGACATTGGAATATGCCTTTAAAGTAGTAGTCAGCCTGAATTCAGGATTGTTATGTGTTGTGGACTCACTTGTCCGTGTCTCATAAAATGGAATATCACGAGACGGTCGACGCGACCTTCTCTTGGAGGAGTTGCGTGTCCTTCGAGATCATCTGTTAAAAGAGTAGATAGTCGTGGAGGCATCCATCTTGATAAGCTTCCGTCTACATGAGACAATTCGGTTGGAGTATTTGAATTCATAGCTTGTGTAGTAGAAAAATATTCTTTGTGGCTTAAAATTCCAATGTATATAATGACAGTGGAAGCAATTTGATAAAAGATGTTTCTCAACTTTGTTGATTTACTGAAATGTGTATAGAGGTTCTGAAAAAATGCAAAGCTTGAAAACCTAAGGAAGAAGTTGAATTTTTGCGTTGGGTACCCGAGTAAAGTTGAATGTCCTTAAATAAACATAGATGTTAGTACAGCAGACTCTTAGCGTCATTCGCTTATAAGGGTTTTTGTATTGATGGAAGAGTATTGGATAGCTGTAGTATCATCCACACAAAATTCAAAGTGATTGAAATGAATACACTGAGCTTCAGAGATAAATGATGCTGGAATTTGATTGAATGGCAGGGACTTTGTTGGTCTAGTGTTTTTGGGACAATGAACTTCCCCAGAAAACGTGAATGTCTCGTCGACACTTTCGAAAATTACCTGAAAGTTTACAAGGCTAGAAAATTTATGGAGCAGAAAATACGTGCACCGTAGAGAGGCTATTCTTCTAATATCTGTTTCAGATGTGGAGGCAATTCTATGAGTACTTACTGCGTACAAATTGTTACTGACTGAAAGATAAATCATTGTACGTATCCAAGATATGATTTATAAGAGGCGAAATGAACCCTCCCATAAGTGACGAGTAAGCTTTCATCCAGTGATGTACGAAGTTCTATGTGTCACGAGACCAAGCATCCTAGTTCAAAGGGCATAAAATGAATTCGTAAAAACTTCAGAGAAGATAGTTGTCCAAATATCCTTTCATTTGAGTCGATCATGACAAGCTTGAAGCAAAAACTGGAATCTTAATCACACTCAATTGTATATATTCAGAAGTGATGATTTCATGATGCAGAAGTGGATACTGGTGGCAGGGGCAACAATGAATATAGGAATAATTCAGGTCGCACTCTCAGGGAGAAATAACGTTTGATCCAACAGTTCTGTCACCGGTTGCTTGAAGTGTGGAAGCATAGGGGACGCAGCTGATTCAGTATTAAAGAGAAGTATGGTGTTTAGTGTGATCAGTTGAGACCATTGGTTGCTGAGATCTCAGTGTGGCTGGACAAACAAGATCACTGCTTCTAGATATTTACATAAAGTTTAATTTGTAGAGCTTGATTGTTGGTTAATTAATTCTCGCAATAAGCCCACAATATCAAGAGGACTGGCATAATATGTTTAGCAATTCATTGATATTGTAAATTAAGATTGTGCCTATGTACGAGGAAGCAGGGACGGATGGCTTCCTTCTTATCATCACACCGGGGGGAAGAACCATTGTGCGAAGAAAACTCAAACACCATGCGGCAAACTTGCTAAAATATGGTAAACTGAAACTCGGCGAAGTTCACAAGATTATCTTCACCGAATGATTTCTCTTGAACTCAGAGAATCAGATCATAATTTCCACCACCAATTCTTGCTACATCGAGAGACAGACCGTTTAAAGCCGACATCAACGCTTGTTCGTCTCTAGCTTGTCTTTCTCTGAGTCTTGCAGTGCGCGCTTGGTATTCCTGTTGATACACTGTCTCCCAATCTGCAGGGTTTAGTCCATGACCATAGATATCCACTTTCTCATCCGCATTTGATCTGGCGGTCTTATCGGCAGCAGCAAGCGCATTCTTGTCCCCAAGCTTGCGGCGTTCCATCAGATATTCCATGTGGTCCACTTTCCCTTCCTTCGGCTTTCTAGTCTTACGCTTCTTGACAACACCTTCCGAAAGCTTGGCTTTAGTGTTATCCCCACAATTCTTCTTGTTCTTTTCTGTCTTTGGCTTTGTATTGGGCGCGTTTATAATAGTCTTGTTCGTTTCCTTCCGTTTTCGTTTCTTCTCGGCAGAATTCTCGTGTCTCGCTCTGGAAGAAACGCTTTCAGGGATGGGCCGAGAAGTCTTCCGACCACTCGGTAATCTTGGTCCTATGAAGACTTCACCTTGGCTTGCGATTTTTTTGCTTTTGTTGATAGCTTTGTCTGTAGCGGATTGAAGTGCTCGAATGGTGGGTTGTAACATGCGTGCCATTTCAGCTTGCTGATCAATCTGGCCGGTATTGATAGATGAGTATTGTTTGCGCCTCGTGTTGCGATTGTTCAAATCGTTTATGATTCCGCCAACAGGATGATCGAGGCCTGACATGTCAACGTCATCATTCGTGTTATTGCTTCCTGACTCGACTGTCAGATGAATGAAAACAAAGCTTATAATCAAGATGTTATCTCACCTGGGGAGCCATTGTTAACTTTGAGGGTTTGCAGGTTAATGTTCAGAGAAGCAGTCTGAATTCTGCTGTTGTTTGGGTCGCGGTCGGCATACTCTGCTTGTATCTGAACAGAGTTACCTTCCATGTTCTGAAATGGGAACATAGAGGGAAATTGTTTCGCAAATATATCCATGATTATGTCCAAAGTGATTGTATGAGATTGTGGGTAGATCTTGGGTGTGTACGGTTGATGGGGAAGCAAGAAACAATTGGAAGGTATGTTTACTCATGATTTGCTTCCTGTAAAATGGCTCGCTTAAGCAAGCAACGGCAGCAAAACTTCCGCTGCCATTCACTTTCCACGTTTTGGATAATAAAAATTGCGTGTGAAAATTATGAAAGCTAAACTGAAAACCTGAAAAATCCTGATCATAAGTGTCTTCCTCACATGAGTATATGACCGCCGACAGCTTGTGGTGATTCTTCTGCTTGATGAACTCCACCAAACTTCGCCTTGTCAAGGGGGAAGACTGGTCAATGTATCTATGCCTATAGATATAATTTCAACATACTTTAAGGTTACACAGTCCTAACCGATTGCTGCCAGCCCGAAGTAGTGACCTATGCTAGGGATTCCCAGAAACCATGTCGTAAAAAGTTCGATCACCCTCAATGAAGAGCTTTCATGTATAAGATACAACTGTGCGAATGATCATTCAATACTATTACGAGGTCAAAACTGACAGTAGTAGTCTCCAGTATAAAGTAAGGAATTAGTTGATGTTTATTCAATGAAGTGAGGATAAACTATAAAACTAATACACTAGCGCCAATCTTGTCTAATCTATTGGCTTACCACAAGATAAGCCTGTGGAAATCTGCATCGCCAAAACATCAATCACTCAAGTGAGGTGCCAAAATAGTGAAAATGATTCGAAGTTTCAATCAATTCAATATTGCAAATGATTTGAATGTTCTAATTGGCTTAAAGATTTGATAATCTTCATTGTTGAACTACAGTACAGACTATTGGACACCCTGAATACGATGGGAGGTTAGAGTAACATATTTGTGGGGAATGCATGGACCCCAGTATTCTATTTCACAGGGGAGGGAAGTCAGCCTTCTCAAGAGTGACCTACACACTCTCTAAAGGCTTATCGGGTAGCAGAAGTAGTTCATATCACTTCCTTGAAACGGAATTAGATGGAGATAAGGAAGTATCTTTGTGGAGATATACTGTAAGTCCGGAGCTCGCTGTGAGATGTTGAGCTGCTGCCTCAGCTGTGTTTGATCCAAGTGTCTCTAATTGCACATATATAAATACATCAAGTAGATAATCCGTCTTTAATTATACACATCTTCCACTTCTCCTACATAAATACCTCTCCATACAAAATCTAGAATCTTTTGATCACCACAATCATGAGCAAAAGTCAACGCATTTTCATGACCGGAGCCACTGGCTACATCGGTTCCGTCATCACCGAACTTGCCATTTCAGAAGGCTACGAAGTCCATGGACTTTCTCGATCTGAATCTGGAGACGCGAAGCTACTTAAAGCCGGTGCAGTTCCAGTTCGAGGCGATCTTACCAGCCTCGATATTCTCCGTCGCGAAAGTGCGGAAGCAGATATTGTTCTGCATCTTGCGACCGCTTATCATATCACCAATGCCAGCGCGGGCTATGATGCCATTTGGCCAATTGATAAGGCGGCAGTCGAAGCTATCGCAGATGGATTGGAGGGTTCGAATAAACCACTTGTTGTAACAGGTGGTACATTATTTGTCTCGCCAGATCCAGATGGTAAAGAGACTACTGAGACTTCTCCGGAAGATCCGGATCCTCTCAATACTCGTCATCAAGCTGAAGCTCATGCTCTCGAGCTAGCAATGAGGGGAATCAGAGTTGTCGCCATACGCTTGGCACCATGGGTTTTTGGAAGAGGGGGAAGTGGAGTCAAAATATTCATGGATGTCTCCAAGCAGGCCGGAGAAGTGACGTGTGTAGATGGAGGCAAGAATTGTACGACCACTGTTTATGTTGATGATGCTGCGAGACTTTATTTGCTGGCTGCTCAAAATTCAAAATCGGGAGAAGTGTTCAATGCTAGCTCGGCTACTAATGTTACTTTCGATGAAATGTGGGAAACTATGGCCACGGCATTGAATCTGCCATTGAAATATCTTCCTACAGAAGATGCCATCGCTAAACTTGGTCCGTTCTTGACAAAGTTCATCTCGGTAGAGAATAGGGCATCAGGAGCGAAAGCTAGAGATATTTTGGGGTGGAAACCCAGCGGGTTTAGTATATTGGAGGAGATTCGTTTGACCGCTTCTCAAGGCCAGGATATTCATTGATCTTCCCAGAGATCTTGCAATGAAACAAGCATGTTGATCACACCTAGCGATAAATCGATTTGTTTTGAGGTTCAGGAGTGTACACAAGTTGAGCGGTAGTAAGTGATAAAACCTACAAGAAAAATTCATGGTCCAATTAAGCTTCAGTCTCTCGACACTAAATTAAGAACCGAATATTCGAGATATTCAAAAAGCTAAATGACACGTAGCGTAAGCTAGCCCTCAAAATTCTTACAGAGCAACTCTTCCAAAAATTGAGGTTTGCTCAACTTGTTTCCATAAGTGCTCATCAAACCAGTCCAGCTTCCATTGCATTTGCTTGTGAGCTGCTTGAATTTGTACACAAACAGTAGAACACACAGAAGATGTTATACAGTGACACGCGAGCTTTCATACGAGGCAAACTCCAAAGTGTCGACGTCCTCAATATCCAAGTTATTTAATTCCAGAAACTCTACAATATTGACATTGGGTATAAGAAGTCCTTCATGTTCCACTTTCTACACTGTTTTTTTTTAAAATCACTAGCTATAATTGCCTTAATAACCCACCTCTACTGCAAAAGAATTTCATGCCAAACTTCTCATCTAATCAGCTGATTCCGAAGCTCAATAGTAATTGCAACTCCTCCAATTTAAGATAGATATTCACATGATACCTATCAATACACAGGCATCTCTTCTGAGAAAGGCAATTTTCTTGTAGAAATCCTTAGCTTATACTTCACTACAAGGGATTCAAGCAGCCATGATAAGTATTACTAATGATTAAAAGTGGCTAGACTTCAGATGACACCGGATTTTAAGCATGATAACTATGCTATCGAGGTCACTGTATATTTCTATTCTCAGGCTTGTACCTAGGGTCCTCAGGTATAGCATTCCCCTGTCACCACTTCTTAATTGCAAGGCGTTTGTCCTCGGCTAGGACTAGCAGTTATTTATCTCTTCATGCATCGAATCGTTGAAGTACTGTAAAAGCCCCTACAATCGATGAAGGTAGGAATAGCAAGCTCAGTCTTGCCAGATCAATTAGATATGATGATTGAGTCTACCTAGATAGTTCTTGAACCCTGATCCGTCAGGGTCTCTCACATAGACCCAGAACTCCATTGGCGAGTTTTCTGGTATTATCACTCTAGACATTGGAGATAGAGCTCCAGTTGATATGTTCTAGTGAATCTGAAAAGACAATAGGAGCGATGCTTTGATATTCCCACCACCAATCTCAAAAGCTGACTAGGTGGAGATGAAAGGACTACATCAGACTGTGAAAGATCAACCATTAAAAAGTCTAGATATACCCAAAGAACCAAGAACAAAAGCACTATTGGTCTGTGATGTTATATTTCCTATAGAAAAGAAGAGATTCAAAGCTTTCTCAATAAAATTGAAGGAGGATTCTCACTAAAGTTTAGCCAAACACAGATGTTCTGTCTTTAACAAAGATCAGACGAGATCGTCCTCATACCTAACATATAACATACCCTTCAAAGCAATTTCAATAGTGTTCTAGTTTGGGAACAAAATAAACACATTATTTCACGGTATATATAATTGACAAAGTCTTCTAACATTAACCAAGTAGTTTAATCAATAGAGGGATTACGTATTGCACAATTACAAGGAAGATGGTACAGCATCCTTAAAGCTCATGTCTAGTTGTCCAATTCTCACCTTCGAAGTTCAAATCAAGTATAAACATTCACCTAACAACCACTGATCAACCAACTTTTCAATGTGGCGTCCACTAGAGAGCTCGGAAGATTACCGAGCACACAACTAGGACTAGTGCTAGCGTGGCGAGGGCTCTTGATGATTCGCGAAGTCCTGATTCTTGGTAATATCCAAGTCCTTCTCGAACTTGAAACTTTTAATTCTTTACAACAACATCAACCTTGAGAAGATATTCCCTCCACAAAACTTCTGCACTATCACAGTACCTTTTTTCTATAGGCGTCCTTCATACTTCTTCTTTCTTCCAATAAAGTCCTCTCACTCAACCACATATCTTTCATTTATCCAGACGACTTGATTACTTGAAAATGTCTTCCAACGGAGATAGAAACGATCAACTGGAAGTGGCAAGCCTTCTCGAATCAAATTTTATCGACGATCAAGAGGTCAAAATCAAGGAAGAACCCTTAGAGGAAAAGACTGGCGTCGACCAAGATATTCCTCTTTATGATCCGGCTTTTCTCCCAGATCTTGAGAGCCAAGCTATGATGTATCGTTCCAATTCACCAGCTCTGTCCATTCGATTACGAAGACCTGAAAGACCTGCGTCTGAGATGTATGCATTCACGACAGCTGGTGTAGCCGCCTTGACCAATAACCGGCTTTTACAGGAGCGGCTCAACAGGTTATTGTCTATGCCTCACTCAGAAGATGAGTTCCCTGATGATGAGTTGTCTCATACTTCGGAATCTCAATTGAATGGGCTCGTTCACAACCCTGGCTATAGCCAACCTAAACTTACCTATTCAGAGACTCTTTATCAGCAACTTGAGTCTTACCCACCTCACATGTCTGGTTATCCTCAGGATTCATTTTCGCCAGAGCATTCTGATCAGTTGGATGGATCTTTTGATCCGCAGTTTCCACAAACACCTTCCGTTGATGATCTAGATGACACAATCGTAGTCGACTCGACTATGTACAACTCCAGGGTTCCTTCCGAAGACTTCTCTGCCAGTCCGACCCCTACTCCACAAGAAGTTTTACTTGAGAACCGAGCACCCTCTACACCTCGTGCAGGTCCTAAAACAAGACGCCAGTCTGCCACGTCTAGGGCCAACAAAACTAGTGCTGCAGGTCGAAGAAATCGTGCCAGACGTGCAGAGGATTTTGCTCCTCCCCCTGGTGCGATGACTGCTGCCGATGTCATCGCGGTCCACGAGAACAATATCCGTCGTAGAAACAAGCGGTACAAGAGGGCCGGCATTAAACACCCACCCCTCGACGACATCGAACAGGACGTTGTTGACACACTTAACGAACTTGGTGTCCCGATCGATGTCAACGATATGTACCTCCAGCAGGTATATTCGAATAGAGATACGACGCTCGACGGAAGTCTGAACGAGTCCGCAGACAGCACGATCGATACTATGGATACTGATGAAACAGTAGTACCACTTCCTCCTAGTCTCCCTGAGGAACCTGATTTTCCAACAAGTGCTCGCTGGCGAGACCGTGGGCCTGATGGTCAAGCAAGAGCAAGATGGGGATCTGCTCGATGGCGGGCAAAGGGAAAGGTACGAAAAACGCAAGCCTGGAAAGATGCAACTCAAGATGAAAGAGAGGCAATGGAGATTGCTGCAGCAGATGCTCTTGTGTTCATGTAAGTTTTCTATTCAATCTTGAGTCAGATATCAATACTGACCAAACCATAGTGCAGACCCTATTCCAGTCGGACCTGTACCACTACAATCTCATGCACCATGGTTGCGATCAGAAAGAGCCATTCTCCTGCAAGAAGTGACCGACAACAATAAAAGGATCCAGACCACAGGCAATAGGTTAGATACAGTGGCTGAAGCTTACAATCGACGCATGCTTTCCAGAACACAGAAAGCAGGAGAGCTTTGTATTGCTACTGGTAACGGTGAATCTCGAAAGAATTCACGGTTAACAAAAGACCGTACTCCACCACATAGGACAGAAGAGACGATCATGTCGAATTTGAAAAAGTGGTCGGATCTGGGGGATACCTGTCTGTGCAGGCAACATCAGCGGTATCTTGTCGGTGATTTCGAACGAAGTGGAGATTTTCCTCATGGCCACGGAGTTGAGGTATGTATACCCAAGGACCGCAAGGATGATGCTTGCCATTGTGATGATCACCTTCGAGATTTCAATGGGGAGTTTCCGCCGGGACACACAAAAACCCGTTGTAGTCACCTTCTCATTCGATCCAACAAGTGATTGAATCCGCTTGTCAAGGACGTATAAGAAGCCTTTTTGCTGCTTGTGTGTCACAGACTTGGCAAAATTGTTCTGTTCTCGTTTGTTCGGTGTTTGAGCTTGAACATTGCGGTGATCTGTTTGTATTGACACTCACTTTTATTTGATGGATGGATGGAGGAAACTATAGAGATGCGTGGTAGCGATACTTAGTGTCGTGGTCTTAGTCTTGATTGTAATGAGCAATAGCATTGATGCTTCCTTCAGTTTCCAGAAGGGTTCTTCAAAGGACCTCGGTGTACATACCAGTGATGATAACTCGCGAAGTCCTTGTTCTGTCGGTTTGAGGTAGCAGCTTGCTTCTTGGAGGAGAGTTCCACGTAACACTAGTTCACAGAATTCGTTTATTTTATTGATGACTGTGCACCTTGAGATCAGTGACCTTTGCGTGAAATATACTCCATCTGCGTTCGGCAACTGTCTGGTGAGATTATGGCTAGCGCACCCGCCACAGAAGATCACGTTTCCGCTCTTGAAACCTTTTATGTTCACTATTGAAGATATTTCTACCACCAATGAATTCATGCGCAACAAAGCTGATTTTGAAGAAGCTTTGAGTCGTTCCTAATGATTATGTTGTGAAGTCACAATGAAGTGAGGTTAGAATTTGGCGCCACGAAACGGAGCTCTGATAAAGTTAGCCGCGCGAATGTCGAAGTCTAGGGTCTAATAAGATTACAGGCTTAAATTTCAAATGCGGACAGTAACAGGGCATCAAAGTATGATATCAGCCCTTGACAAATCCAAAAATTATTTCGGAATAATTCTCACGAGGCTCAAAACGCCGGACTCATTGTCTTATTCGAACTTTCCGACTGTACATTTTCGAGAGCGACTACCACGAGATCTTTACACCCTTTCCAAACCACTCCAAGCGTGCTTCTCTCAATGCTGCTAATCTCTTTTTCTGCTTCTTCTTCATTCATACCTTCAGGGCCAAAAGCTTCATGGCGAAATAAAGAATGAATGGGTGACAGTAATTGAAGTTAAGAGATGGATCTTGACGCACTGATTTATTGGTGCTGTTGCCCAGGTTCTTTGCATTCCCATAATTCGATCTTATCACAGAACCTTCTCAGTAATTTTCCTTTTCTCCGACTCTTTCGCTGTACTTCTTTCTACATACCTAGATATCCTCATTTAAAAATGGTCCCTGGTAGAAGCGGTCTCGTATGGATGAATCTTGTTATACAAATTCAATTGATGAAGACACTTTATTTGATTAGTGGTACCCTCTACGTAGGAGAAAAAAGAGGCCAAAATTGATCACCTTAATAAAGTCTATAATAAATCAACTATCAATGGAATCTTAAAAGTTGATAACATTTAATGAATAGTCTTTAATCATAGTATTATTTAAATATTTAATTCTCTGAACTGAAATGAACCAATTGGATTATCGTAGGGCTTTGTTAGTGGTCAATTCCGGCCTGGATGTTCTCCTATAGAGATACCACCTAGTAATTTACACCAAATTCCGGCCCCCAAAAGTTCGTACACAAGAAGTATATAAGACTCCTCCCAGTCTTCTCGGCCAGTATACCATACTCAGCAAAACAAGAACTTATCTTTCCATGATGTGCGGATGTAGCGGCTCAAGCTCTTTTTCTAGCTCCAGATCTTTCTTGGCCAGTGATTAAGCGCTTGCTTGATCTTTCTTGCACATGGCGGAGATTGTCTGAAAATTGGTTGGAGTAGTTACTGTTGTTGCTGGAAAAGAACCGTCATCAATTTCTTTCACTACTAATTACAATCCTGTCCGCTTCGCTGTCAATTCCTGAGTTATGAACAAAATATCCTGTAGTTCTCATATCATCCTCTGCAATATTCGCGCAACCAGAAATATCTGGAACAATTCAACAACGATCAGAAATCCACGAGTGGGTACATATCCCTTTTACAAATCAAATTACGAAGTGCTAAAGCATATATTCTGATGAGTAGACAAGTATCAAGAATGATGGTTCCAAGTAGCAGTTTCCACATCTATTATATAGAGCAATAACCAGGAGTCTCTAGATCATATGATCCGAAAAGATCACATCGCCTTGACCGCTGGATTGCTCACTCCCTGACTCTGCAGCTCCATCGTCATATTCGTCATTTTTTTTCTCTTGACAAAAGATATAAATATCCCTAGGATATTTAGTTCAAATCAATAGCCCATTGAAGAACAGATCGCCAATGACCCAGGAGTGTTGAGACTATTGACTTTCTACACTTCTGAATATCTAGTTGGTTCCAGATGTGAGAAATCTCGCTGTGAGCGTGAGTGTGGCTTCAAAGATTCTGTCGTTCTTGTTCGCCGGCAAGCTGATCGCCGTCAATTTTGAGATAACTTCCTGTCAAGAAGATACCAGTCATTGCTGTTTTTCTGATTATCGTTGTCCTACTCTTTTCCTTTCATCTCTTCCTACCTCTTCTCTCCTCGTCCCCAGTCCACTAGTTCTTTCACTATAAACTATCAGAGTATCAGAGAGGCCTCGGAGTATACAAACGCTCCAGTGATCCAGAGCCTTTATTCTATCAACTCTTGCGCTGAGCAAACATCTGCAAGAGTAAGATTGTCCCACCAAGTTAGTTTATATAGAAATCTGAATTATCTCTTTCTACAAAGCTCACTTCGAATCAATAAGAAGTGCGCATGGTAACAAATATCAGACTGTCAGACTGTTAAGACAACAAGGAACCACTTCCGAGAAAGTCAGAGGGATATAAAAGCAGTCAAAAGACTCCTCGTAACCAGCAATTCTCCAAGCTAATCCCAAGAGCCAGACCAACAGAATTCTTGAAGTGAACAAACAGATCTTCAGGAATACAATTTCCATAACTCACAGGTCCTTCTTTATAGTTTTAAAGCGTGGGAACTTGTATCAAGTTGCGTTATTGTCGTACAATGACACTTTCGCTGCCAAAACCCAAGAGTAATTGTCGGGATATTGATCATGTGATCATACAGAAGGAGCCGTATTGACTAGCGCAGGCGCTAGCTCCGACCTATAAATGTACATAGCTTTACATAGTAAACGGATCGAGGACAATTACAACCATAATAGACTAATAAAGTACTTTACACTTATCAACCAAGTTGATACCAACAGTAACATTATCGAGAAATCAACAACAAAACGGGCACATAAAGCTGAAGATAAATATCTTATGCAAAAAGCGACCACAATTCGTGCTGCAGAAGTAGGAGCTTATCATATGCTAACACTGGAGAATCTAATATTATATCGACTGAAATTCCCACAATAGGGAAACCTGGTACATCTTGGCGGCGAACGTGGGGTTGTAGAGATGGAAAGGAAAAATTGCTCTTGGGTGCGAGATTTTATATAGACTAACACAGTATATAGATACTCTAGATATAATTGGCACGATCCATGACAATATGAATAATGTAGGGAATTATACATCTCCTCTCCTTTCCCCCCCTCGACATCTACCAATTAATCTTTCAAAAATCCCCCGAATCTATCGAAACCCACAGAGATCCAACATGCAAACATATCTATCCTCCCAGTATTCTCAAACTACTCCTTTACTCCAAACTCGGCAAAACTACATCAAATCTCAGTACATACCTACAACTTTCCATCGAAACCCCCCAAACTACGCTCATTTTCCTCACAGCACAGACGGAGTAGAAGCAAAAAGCAAGGCTTGAATTGAGTGATTTTGATAGATCTCCCTTTCTTATTCGTCTTTTGCTAGATAACATGAAGGACTGGAGATCTTCCGCTGTTGGATAAGGGGGGTTCTCATCTTTAGTGTATGTTACCATTGCCGTTCCTATTTTTATCACTACGCATCCACGATTGATATCATCCAATCTCTCCCACCAACCCCAAACCCGCGTCATGCACAAACATGAAGCACATCAAGCACTCGCTCCAGACACAAACCATACCCCCTTTACAATTCACGCGCTTGGGAATTTGAAGATTCGGTTCTTTCACATCCTATGTGTTTATTACTCTCACCTGTTCTCCTTCCATCCATCGAGTCATATTTTATCGTTCTCATTCTCATTCTCATTCTTTGATTCAAATCACACATATATAATACCACTCACATATATCATTTACACAAAAATCAAATTCCTAGCTGCATCTCTAACCCCATCTCGAGACCTACTTTCATTTTTGTTTTCATTCCCATCTTTCTTTTTACAAGCCTTCTTCATCTCCACCCCTCTCCCTCCCCTTCCCTTTCACCACCACCAAGTACATACATACCCCACAACCCCTCCCTCTCCCAAAATATATATATAAATAAACCTCCAAGATCATTCCTCTTTCCCCTTTGCCTCCCTCCCCTCACCATCTCGCCTCACCTAAAAAATCCAATGCTCTCTCATTCTCCTTTTCCAACTAGCCTCTAATTCCTCAAGACGACCGCCTCCAAGTTTCCCCCCGCAAATCCAAACCACACATGCCATGACATTCCCACCACCACCCTCTGAAATCCCATGTGATCAAGATCTCCCAATCTAAATCTAAATCTTCCTCCGAATTCTAACTTCCTCCCAAACAAACATATTCCATTTCCCTCCAAACAAGTTAATCACTCGTTCTATCATCTCCCTCATCTCAATTCCTATCCTTCTCTCATCTCACCACTCCACTTCACTCCAATTTTTTTCAAACCCAGAAAAATCTCTCTCGTATTCCCTATCCCTTTTCATCTCCAAATCCAAATGCCAAACATGACCATCACATATCTATATACACATAACCCCCGGAGAGATTCAGTCCCGTGCAATCAGTCAGTCATGTTTTAGTATATATCATCCGATCTGATCTAATTCAATATAATCCAATCCAATCTGGTGATGGTTAGATGGAGAGATTGTGTGCTGTACTATGCTGTGGATATTATCGGGAGGTGATTTGAGGTTGGAATCGAGCGATGGAAATGGAGATGTGATGGGGTGAAGAGGGGGTGAAAAGGGTGAGAATTGAGGAAGGAGAAAGTTATGTGTTTCGATTTGAGAGTTGTGATTTGGGGAGGGGATGAACAGATCTGGGGTGTTGGGTTGGTGAACCGAAACGATTTGTGCAAAGGAAGGAGGGGAGGTAATGGATTTGGGTGAGGAGGAAGAGGGAGAGGGAGAGGGAGAGGGAGAGGGAGAGGGAGAGGGAGAGGGAGAGGGAGAGGGAGAGGGAGAGGGAGAGGGAGAGGGAGAGGGAGAGGGAGAGGGAGAGGGAGAGGGAGAGGGAGAGGGAGAGGGAGAGGGAGAGGGAGAGGGAGAGGGAGAGGGAGAGGGAGAGGGAGAGGGAGAGGGAGAGGGAGAGGGAGAGGGAGAGAAAGGAGAAGATTGTTGGTGTTAGGATAGGATGTGTAACAGCGTGCAGGAGAGATCGTATAGAAATTACGGGACGACTGGGATATGATGCTAGACGATGAGATGACATGGGCGTGACCTGTTTGGGATGGGGAAGTTTGATAGAGATGGGATGTGAAGTCTGGTAGACGTGAGAAAGCTTTCGATTACTTGCCATCCACTCGGAGAATGAGAAACTCGGTCCTCATAGAAAGATGCCATTGGAAGCATCACTTAGCAGTATGTGAATGATGGGACTCCATTCCAAGATCCGTGGTTCGAATAGTCAAAAAAGCCTTCAGATCTGTGTCAGAAACTGGAGTAGCTCACTCCTTATCACATACATATAAGCCAAAAACCATGCATAGCTGAAAAGAAATTCTCTCTTTATCACACATACATTCAAACCTTGTGTATACATTCTATTTCATCTCTACACCAAACTCGCATCTTTTATAAAAGCCATCCTGAAGCAAACAAAACCACTCTTCACCACACCCCACGAGAAACAGACACAATGCAACCTCCACAGAAACAAATACGACGTGATCTACTAGAAACGCAATGTAAACCAGAAAGAAATCTTCACTCGAACAAATAACATAACAATTGGTAGAAAATAAAAGCAAGCAAAGAATTCTACCAGAGAATTAAATTTTCACGTCATGGAAAAGTGTGGTAGACTAATACATAAATCGGTGAGGAATATCCAGTCCCGTCCAGTATCGTCGATGCAAAGCAAAATAGAAAATTACCCCACACACCAGCCACAGACTTGTTGACGAATGGTTGAGCTAAGGATGTCAGAAAAGAAAAAGAAAGGATTACTAGAAATGTTAAATAGAAACGTGTTCGTGATAAGAAAGGTGAGGAAAGTTTAAAAGGATGCAGCCGTCTACCGTACTGTGATGGATTAATCGGTGTGAGGGAGAGAGGTTGGAGTTTTTTTTTTCATATCCGATAGGTGAGGTGATGATAAATGTTGCGGTGAAGAAGAAACATTTTTCGGAGGATAATAATAAACTCACGTGGTGGGTGCAGTTGACAGATGAATGTTCTAGGTCTGCGTGGATTGGGACTTAGGTAGGTGTTAAAACCGTGCGCTTGGGACTAAAGATGCACAGAGCTGAGGATGGATGGAATGGAGAAAGGGGATATTGGGATTGGATTGGATTGGGGATTTGATGTTTATGGGTTAGGGAAATGGGGAGATGGAGATAGAGATGGAGATGGAGATGATGGGGAGTGAGGTGAATGTGAAGTAGTCAGGTTGGTGGAAGGGATGGGCGAAGAAGGGGGGTTAGGATGTAATGATTGATATTTGATATGATGTTTGATATAATGCTCGATATGAAGATGTAATATTTGACATGATGTTCGATATTTGATATAATGCTCGATATAATGCTCGATATAATGCTCGATATAATGCTCGATATAATGCTCGATATAATGCTCGATATAATGCTCGATATAATGCTTGATATCATATTCGATATGATGTTAGACGTGGTATGTAATGTTCGATGAATGGTGGATAACATTGCAAATGCAAAGATGTGAATGCTGTGCTCGTTCAGATTGCTGCTGTGTACGATATGATATGTGCGTGATCTTGGATGAATGTAATGTACCGAATGAACAAGACAAGGGGAGAGAAGACGATAGAGAAGGATGCTTATGTTGTCCATTCGGAGTCAATCCCGTGTGATACTTGTTGGCAATGTACACCTAGGCCGAGAGATTGAAGATTAAGTTATCAACCAATCTAGAACATTTATAGATTGACTAGGTGAGGTGGGAGGTGATAAGTATCTTCTAAATCCTAATTAAACCCCCGAGCAAGCATCACGGAAGATTATTCATATTATGGCCGACACTAAGGAAAATCAGAAATATTGCTGGCTCCTTTTCGCGTGTCTTCTCCTTCATCGTCGTGGTCTGATGTGCCAATGATGGTCAACACATCGATAAAAGATACCAAATACCAGATTGTAGATACCAGTACCTAGATACGACACCCTAACACTTGATCTGTTGGCGGGTATGTGGCCTGTTTTAATTGTCCTTGGTGAATGCCTCCCTCGTACCTACCCAAGCACGTACATACAGGAAACCCACATTCACACATGCAATATGCACTGAGCAGTGCTAGTATCGGAGACCTGGGCAGTATCAATATCGGAGGATCTCTGTGACATGATCCAATCATTAACCCGGGATAGTCTTCATATCGCACCAATTCCAAGCTGGGAAGGATGCTCCATACCCCTCCACCGCCCCTCCACTCCCACTTGGAAAGGTCTTTGGCCTCATATCGTTAGTAATGAACAACTAGGGAGTTATCTCTGGATGGATGAATTGGATAGTGCAGGAGTGCAGGAAGGAGATGCGATTATTACCTGCTTGTGTGTACCTAGGTAATGTCACTCCCGTTCCTTGGAAATACACCCAAGCTATCTATCGAGGGAGGTAGGTAAACTCTATTCTGCTCTAACAAGTAACAAGTAACAAGTAGCGAGCTAGCACTTTACTCCTTTTACCCTTTTTCCCTTCCCCCTTCTTTCCTTTAAACTTTCGCTTCAAACCCTTCCTGTCTTCCCATCTCTCGTCTTCCCGTCTTCACATCGCAAAATAGTATCAATACCATCAATATCACATACATCCTTCCAAAGACCGAAATTGGACGAGACAGAGAGAATCTATAATTATTTATACATTATTTACGAAGATCTCTCATATCATTCGTCAATACGTCTTAACTTTAATTACGTCACATATTTGTACGACCTGAGCTTTTGCTCCGGCAAATCTGCAACTTGGTGGGTTGTTTCCATCAGAAATCAGAAATTTTGGGGATAGAATATTCCAAGGTGTGCCATGAATCCCAATTCCCATATTCCATTCATTCCAAGATTTTCTATATTGCGCTCTTCCCTCATTCCAACCACTTCACCCACGTTCCTACCCGAAAGGATATAAACCAAGCAAAATCTGTCCAAAGACAAAAAAGACAACAGTCAGATTGGGACCGAGATACTTTGTTGTCTTTGCTTATCCATTCTGCCAAAATTGAATTGGGAGATTTGGGAGAGTCATTCAAAGTCTCACAAACACAATACTACCCCTCCATTCACATAATTCTCCCGCCAAAAAAAAAGAACCTGCCTACCATTCAGCTCCTCTTTTTTGTTTCCAAAGATTCACCCTGTTTTAAATCGATTGATGACCTTTTCTTTTATAAATACCTTCAATACAATTCCGACATCAACTTTTACTTATCATTCATCATGGCAGAGAACACAAGAGATTCGTCAAGCTCAGGCTTCACCGAGTCATCAGCAGCTGCTACCCCTCCACCACAAAGACCAGCGGTTCTCAAGAAACAGATTACTCGACACCCAGCTTTAAGTCCATCAATTACGAACGTTCCAGTCACCCCGGGTGGTTATTTGGGGGCATACGAAAAGATTCAAGCCGAAGATAAATCCATCGAGATCGACGAGCAAAACTATTTCACTCAAGGCTTTAACCAATCTTCCATCATGGCAGAATCTCCATCCGATGCCGAGACTGGCACATTATCAAATCAAGAAGTTCTTCGCAGAATGAGTTTAGCTCCTGGTCGCGAGAGACAAAATTCCTTATCGGATCTTGATCCACGAGCGGCGCATCCTTCATTGGGTTTGACGGGAGGAATCATTTCTGCGACTTTTTGTATACAACAATCTTTGATGTACAGGAAAGGCTCAGATTGGGTGAGTGCGGAGATACTTTTCCTCGAGAATTTTGATACTAACAATCGCATAGACTTGGTCGCAAAGACATGGCGGATCCTCGCAATTCGACTCCTTCAGATATCTTGCATCCGAAAAATCGCCATGGCATCATACACTGGTTGGCTGGACTGGAGAAATCAACCCGGTCGAGGATCTCACCCCTCCAGATACTCCTCCCCTTGGAGGTCACCCTATACAATCGCAACCTCCACAGAATAGAGTTCCTTTCAATAAGAGCTCTGCGCCAATTCCAGTTGATGGCGTTACTATGCCTCCAACACCACCAGAAACCGATGGATTATTTGTTACAAGTGAGGATAGACAACGACTGGAAAGACAACTCGCAAATCAATCACATGGAAAAATAGTCCCAGTTTGGTTGTGTGATGATGCAGATACTAGTGAAGACGGAAGCGTTTGTTTGAAAGACCAATCAAGATGGAGACGATTCGCCGAACATGAATTATATACTCTATTCCATTACAAACAACACGAACCTACGAATGGCCGACAAGAACGACAATCATGGGCGGATTATTATCGAATGAATCAAAAATTCGCAAACCGAATCCTCGAAATTTACAAACCTGGCGACGTTGTTATGGTTCACGATTATCATCTTTTACTTCTTCCCAGCATGTTGAGACAACGAGTTCCACATATGAGCATTGTCTTCTATCTACATATCCCATTCCCCAGTAGCGAGTTTCTCCGCTGTTTACCGAGAAGAAAGGAGATACTAGAGGGTGTTTTGAGCGCAAATTTGGTTGGATTACAATCATTTAGTTATACGCGACACTTTAATTCCTGTTGTACTCGAATTCTGGGATTTCCATCTACGAGCGCCGGTGTCGAAGCATACGGTGCAAGATGTGATGTAGCAGCTTTCCCCATTGGAATCGATGCGCGAAATGTTGAAAAGCTCGCTTTCGATGATCCTGCTGTTGATGAAAAGGTCGCTGCATTGAAGAAGTTGTATGCTGGCAAAAAAATCATTGTCGGTAGAGATCGTCTTGATAGTGTTAGAGGTGTTGCACAAAAGCTCATGGCCTTTGAACGCTTCTTGGAAAATTTTCCAGAATGGCGTGAGAAGGTTGTTTTGGTACAAGTTACCAGTCCAACTAGTGTTGAAGAAGAAAGAGAGGATTCTGGAAACAAGATTGCAGCCAACGTTGCCGAACTTGTTGCGAAGATCAATGGTCTGTATGGTTCTTTGAGTTTCTCACCCGTCCAACATTACCCTCAATATCTCTCCCAAGAAGAGTATCTCGCTCTCCTTCGTGTTGCAGATGTTGGCTTAATCACTAGTGTACGTGATGGTATGAACACAACAAGTTTGGAGTATGTGGTTTGTCAGAGAGAGAATCATGGTCCTTTGATTATCTCTGAATTCTCTGGATCGGCTGCTGTCTTGGATGCAGCCATTCACATTAATCCGTGGGATTTTAACACTGTTGCCGAAAACATTCGACTTGCTTTGGAACTGCCCCCTTCCAAAAAAGCAGAACTTCACGGAAAGTTATCCGAGTACATCTTCAGTAATGATATCACAACCTGGACGAAGAGTCTCATTCGAACATTAATCACAAAAATTGGTTCCAACAGTCACGCATTTGCAACACCCTTGTTGGATAAGACTTCTTTGTTGATTCAATACAAAGCCGCCAATAAGAGATTATTCATGTTCGATTATGATGGTACTCTTACTCCGATTGTTAGAGATCCCGCTGCAGCTTTACCTTCTGATAAATTATACCGAACCCTGAAAGCACTCGCCTCCGATCCTAAGAACGCCATTTGGATTATTAGTGGTAGAGATCAAGAATTCTTGGGACAACATTTGGGACATATTCCAGAATTAGGATTCAGTGCTGAACATGGTAGTTTTATGCGTCATCCAGGTAGTCAAGAATGGGAAAACCTTGCCGAACAATTCGATATGGGTTGGCAAAAGGAGGTTATGGAATGTTTCCAGAAATATACCGAGAAAACTCCAGGTTAGTAATATTTCTATTCAATAGATTTTTTGGAATTTCTAGCTAACCAAACTAGGCTCTTTCATTGAACGCAAACGTTGCGCTTTGACATGGCATTATCGTCCTTCAAACCCAGAATTGGGTGAACGCATGTCTCGTGAATGTCAAAAGGAACTCATGGCCACTGTTGGTAAAGCTTGGGACGTCGAAGTCATGACTGGTAAAGCAAATCTCGAAGTTCGTCCTACTTTCATCAACAAAGGATCAATCGCCAAACGTCTTGTTGATGCTTATGGAAAAGAAGTGGGACAAGCTCCTGAATTCACATTTTGTGCAGGTGATGACACGACAGATGAAGATATGTTTAGATCTCTAAACAACAGTGAATTGGATGTAAATCATGTTTTTACCGTCACTGTGGGCGCATCAAGCAAACCAACATTGGCTACATGGCATCTTTTGGAACCGTCGGATGTTATTAGTAGCATTGCACTTCTTGGGGGAGGCGATACAAATGTAGCGGATTTAGGACCGGTTAGTGTCATTGAAGGGAAAGCCCGAGAGGATATGATGGGGAAGTTGGAGGCATTGGATATGATTCCTGGAGCACCTAGTACAGGTGAAGGAAGATAGGTTGTCGTGTCAGGTGCAAGGGAAGGATTGTTGGGTTTGAATCTTTTTGAGGTATGGGCATAGCGTCGGATCGGATAGGTCTTAGAAGGAATTATGAATAGTTAGAAGGATTATGAAATGGATGATAGGTTGATTGGGGGTAGATTTGGCAATTGGGGAAGTGGGGATACATGGACATAGGATAGGATAGAGCGTTGTGACGAGATACGATACGATGCGCTGTGAATAGGGTGATGGGATCTTTCAGCATGCGGATACCGAATAGAATCAGCAGATGAGTATACATACCGGGTGTATAGGTTGATGCAATGAGGGATTTTAATTATTTAAGTAAATACTTTGATGATAGAATTTTTATATTTACCAAGTTGTGGTTAGATGAATTTGTTGATTTTGCATTGGGGAAATTTTGTGTGTAACTTGTTGTTAGTAGCTAAGCTAAGCTAGTATGATTCTTTTGTACCTATCTATTGAACAGGAGATAAGAGGAGATGGGATATTTGATGATTAGGTAGGTAGGTAGGTAGGTAGGTAGGTAGGTAGGTAGGTAGGTAGGTAGGTAGGTTGGTAGGTTGGTAGGTTGGTAGGTTGGTAGGTTGGTAGGTTGGTAGGTTGGTAGGTAGCTGTGGGTGGTTATAGAGGTTATGAAGGTTGGTTATGTGTGGGTATGGATAATTATATATGGTTATATGTAGTTATATATGGTTATATGTAGCTATATGTGGTTATATGTGGTTATGTATAGTGATGAAGAGATAAAGGGTATTATGTTTTTCTGGGTTGAGGGAGATGGAGTAGTGAGTGATGAGAGGGGAGGGAAGAGAGCGGGAATAGGGAGAGAGGGAGAGAGAGATCGAGAGGCAGTAGTATATCATATCAAAAGAGTATAGTTGATTGAAAAAGTGATCTACTGAAAGAGAGTGAGTGATAAGTTAAAGAGAAGTGGCTTGGTGTTTGGAGATCTGGATGATTGTCTCTTGCTAGGGAGTTGGAGATGGAGGTAGAGGTAGAGAATCGATGGTTGATTTATGGATAGATTAGATTTTAGGATTGATTTCCTTTCTTTTCTTTTTCTTTTCTTTTCTTTTCTTTTCTTTTCTTTTCTTTTCTTTTCTTTTCTTTTCTTTTCTTGAGAGATAGGATTGGAAAGGGAAGAGGGGATGTTGGTTTGAAGGAGGAGAAGAGAAGAGGGTGTGTGTATGTGTATGTGTGTGTATGCGTGTGTATGTGTGTGTATGTATGGGCCACTCCTTTAGATTAGATTGGATTGGATTAGATTGGAGAGAGGAGGAAAGGAAAGGAAAAGGAAAGGAAAGGAAAAGGAGATGTGAGATGTAATTCTGATTGATATGTGATATGCTTGAGATGTTGAGAATGGGTAGATGAGATGGTGGTTGGGGTGGGGTTTACTTTTCTTTACTTTTGGGGGGAGATGGAATTGGGGGAAGAAGAGAGGGTACTTTGGCTTTTGGGGGAGGCAGTGGAGGTGTGGTATATGATTGTAAATACTCAGTAATGTTGGAACAAAATCGAAAGTGTCTCAACCACATGTAACGAACAAATGAGATAGATCCGTGGCTGTGCTGTGCTGTGCTGAGTTACTGGGTGGGTATCGTGTTGGGATGGAGGTAATCTATCTGGTTCCTATAAGTCATGAGTTCGGATTTTCTCGGATTCGGTAGGTGATATGTGGGAATCGTTGGGGGAGTTTTTTTCTTGGTTGTGAGAAGTTGTTGTGGGTGGTGTTGGTGTGAATTGTGGTATTTTTTCATGAATACCTTGGCATCTTTTTGTTATAGCTAGTTTGGAATTTTGATATTTTGCTGTATGCTTTTGTTCGGAAGAGTGATGATTAAATTATATATAATATGAGTCGGGAAAACATATCAAAGGTTGTAGGGAAAGATGGTGTGGGCTTTGAGTTGGTGAGGAGGGGATCTGGGTTGTGGGTTTGTATGATTGGTGTGATGTGTAGCGGTGGGTAGAATGGGATGGGATTGAGGTGTGAATAGAGTGGTTCTGTATGTGATGAGGTGAGATAGGGGGGAGGAGGGGAGAGGTCTTTGGCGAGAGGAAGGGAAAGAGAGGAGGGGGTGACGTGAGATGGAGTTGGTGGGATTTGAGACTGAGGAAATAATGTATAAGATGATGAATATGAACAAGTGAAAATGTTAAACAGAAAGTAAACATATCTACCTATCTATTCAGTATCTAGATATCACACCCTCCATCTTCATTGCAGTTGTATATAAACTCTGTACTTGAGATTTGGAATTGATTCAATAAATTCAGTCCACCGAGTCCTCTTCCAAGTCCAGAAAGATTATTCTTTACAGCTGAACTCAGCTTGCAATATCGCGTCCTGCGATAAATTGTGTGATTCTCCTAATTAGCCACGATGGGGACAAGTTATATTCGGTGGGTGATGCGTGAATTTTTGTTGTCATTTCTCGCGGTGGCTTTATTGTCAATGGTGTTTTAATTGTTTCACTGTCGTTGTAATCAATCTGGATTTTGGGGGTATGATGACTATGCTTGCTTTTGCAGAATAGGGGCCGATTAACTTCTTTGTTTATTTTGTTTGAGGCATTTCGAGGGCACCAGGAACACCCTATGGAAATAACGCAACAGACGAGATGGTTGGTTTGGATTTTGGAAGGATAGTGAGGAGGTGATGGGTTCTATACCTAGCTCGATACTGTAAAAATCCAGAATACGGGTAGCAAGTCCGAAGGAAGGGTGGAGAGTGAATGATTAGGTAGGCACCTACGTAGTAGATAATTATTCCGAGTAAAATCGGTAGATAATAGGTATTGAATTACTCCATTCGCAGTTGGTCCACAGCTGACATGTTGAACCCTTTTGGGCGAATGGTAATTCATGAAGTGCGCTATCTTTTCGAATAGAAAAATCTCAAGATGTGCATATATAAGAGGCCCGAGTAACGAAACTTGAGATCTGCAACTCCGAGGTCACAAGCATGAAGAGGGTGCTCTATTTGATAGGTGGTAAAAACTGCATTTAAGACTACTTCTGATTCGTGAAATGTTCGTGACCCCTAGGGACTCTTTCATACTCTTGGGAGTAGTATCTTGGTATGTTCACTGTCATTCTATAACAGTCATCTTGTATCTTTTACTATCATTTTATGCGTTCATTATTGTTTGATTCGCATCAACTGTCATGATACAATCTAACTTCTATCAAGAGAAATAAGAAAACTGATACCGTTGAACTTCAATCTTAGGGACGTTTCTAAGCGAAGCATAAGAGAGCGCCATACTGATATGACCATCCTGTGTAGCAAGCATATAAACTGTAATTTTGTCTAACCATATTGCATAGATGGGTTCAGCGACTTTTATAGCCTACTCCAATTTTCTAGTTCCTTTCAATTCACCGTATCACTTCTTGATCTACTTTCCGAATTCATGTGAAAGTTGAGATATCAGATGCTAGTAGCATTTGTTGCACAGAGATCTTTCTATTCTATTCTTGGTGAGACTCTTCACAAATCCTGCGCGAATGAGAGTTTAATGTGCCAATTACCTCTCTATTCAACATATTACACGAAATCTTGCCATTATTTTCTTTATGGGACACAACCTTTCCAGAAAAGACCGCGGAAATTGAGTCAGTGACTTAATCATGTCCTGATATCGACGAAAATACAGGTGGTGGTATGTTGGGAGATTGCTCATTGCAGTATCTGGATACATTGGAGAGGCGCAGGAGATGCAAGGACTAAGGATGAAGTGTGGTCACTAGCTGGATGTCGAATGCTTGTACCATTGAGCAAGAGTAAAAAGGTAGATGGCCCATGTAAACTCATGGGCGGAGTTCGTATCCCGGAAATCATGCAAGGAAAGAGGTCAGGTGGGAGTAGAAGGGTTGAAGATAAGTTTGAGATGGATTCTATTTACTATGTAAGTCTCTTTGAACTTATGTGATTATCTATACCCACATTTTGAGATGAGTATGTATCTTGTTCTAAATTCGATTCGGTAGATCTTGTTTTTCGATCTTGTAGCAAGCTATCAACTCACTAGCCAGTACCAGTTCCCGTTAGTAATATGCACAAATTTCCATAAATAATTTCGAAATTGTTTCCTCCTCTTTTCTTGATATCCTTTGCACATTCAGTCCTACATTATCATCTTCACACATAATATTCTACTTGAAACAAAAATCAAAATACAATCAGAACTAACTGCTATCAACTACAATATTACAATGGTCGATATGACAAGAATGCAAAAAGCGAGTTTTATCGTGTTGTCTGATACACACGATTACCAATTTCGCGATAATGCATCAAGCAAGTTACAGCTCCTCGTTCCAAAAGTCGATGTTCTTCTCCACTGTGGAGATTTAACACATGTTGGAGGTATTCCCGTCTTCAAGAAAGCACTTAAAATGCTCAGAAACTTTGATACAGAGCTTAAACTAGTCATCGCAGGAAATCATAATTTAGAGCTCGATGAAGGATGGTACAAAGCACACCCCGAGGAAGACGAGGACTACCTTGACGATCATGCACGAGCCATGGAGGTGATGAAGGGGCAATTAGCGAAAGAAGCGGGGGTTACTTATTTGGAGGAAGGAACACACACTTTCAATCTTCAAAGTGGTGCGACATTTAAAATCTACGCTTCTCCATACCAACCCGAATTCGTTGATTACGCATTCCCTTGCGAACGTAACAAAGATCGTTTCAATGTATCTGGGGAAACTGCAGAGGGTGCCATTTCTATCGCTGAGAATCCTATCCCGGCTGGTGTGCATATTGTCATGACCCACGGACCACCAAAGGGCTTTCGCGTTGAGAACTTAGGCTGCGAGAATACCCTTCGCGCAGTCCAACGTGTGAAGCCTTTGATGCATTGCTTTGGTCATATTCATGAGGGGTATGGTGCGAATAAAATCGTGTGGGAGGATGATGAGAAGAAAGCAGAGGATGATATGGTCAACGAGTATCCACAAGCTATGAACTTGCATATTGAGTCTGGCAAAGAAACTCTTATGATTAATGCGGCGATTCTGGATGATGAACATCAGCCTACCAATGCTCCCTGGATTATCAACTTGGACTTGCCTTCTTCGTAGCCCAACATATTCCGCGTCCATTCGACTTATCGATGACAAGAATGGTGTTTTTAAAGAGAACGGGGTATCCAATAGTCCTAACTGCAGTTCAACGACATAACATTTTGAAGGTCTAAAAGCAGATAGAAATTCGAAAACAGTTCAATACTGTAATCAAATTCAGTATCTCAAATGACATGAATATTTTAATTGGTTTGGGGATTTGATATTCTTTGTTGCTGGACTACAATTTGGACTATTAAACACTCTGAAAGAGAAAATCTGGATCAATTCAAGCTATGCGACAAATATCGTCATTTCAATTTTGCGGATGTGTTAGCCCCTTTTCTCCCATAACCCGATATTTCCTATCTGATATATACGTTATTATACTTTGACAACCCGTCAGAGTTACGGTTCAATGTTATTACACTGTCAAAGCAATTCAATTATCTAATATTTCAGTCTAATGGCACTAGAAAGCGAGACTTGACTCTGATGTCTGGAATTCATAGGACAATGGTCACATGTCTTGCTTCGTGCCGAAATTGTACTACAGTTGCTATTTATTTAATGGAGACTGAGTGCTTTCTGTGTATCTGGATTGCACTCTGCTTCCGTCATTCTTAAGGTTGTCGAAACTGAAAGGATTGGAAAGATCAATAACCTACCTCAAGATATGTTGTTCACATCTGAACAATGATTAGGCCTTTGGACAAAGGCGATAGTGAAAGTATGACATGCAAGTTATTGTATTTGAGACAAACTCTGTGGCACAAGTCCTAGTACGACTTCACAACTTAACAAATGCCATCCTGTGTTGCGTCGCAATTACAATGCGATTTGTAATTCTAGGCTGAGCTCAGACATATCAAATGAATGAGACAGTGATCGAAATATTCAGATACAAGAAAGGCTATACCCTATTCTTATCTTCATTTCTTTCTCTAAATATTGCCCTGCTTCCATCTCAAAATGTTGCTCTTGAAAATCTTTGCATTCATCATCACTTCAAGTTCAGTTGAAGCATCTGGGGGAGATCATCATGGCCGTCCCTTCCCCGACCATCTCCACCTTCCTTACGCCCCCCGCCAACTTTTCCAAGACCTCATCCCAGAAACCCTTCTATCCCTGGATCAATAGTCGATCTCGGTTACGAACTTCATCAAGCCATCGCCAATGTCAGTACCCCTTATTCATTCCCATTCGGACCAGGGTATCCGATAGCCTGGACTACACTCCAACAATATGAGGGTTTGAATGTCTAAAAGCAGTCAGAGATCTCAAAATAGTTCAATATTCCAATCATATTGAACATCTCAAATGTTCTAATTGCCTTGAGGATTTGACAATCTTCTTTGTCGGACTGCAGTTTGGACTATTGAACACCCTACCCTTTCCCATGCTCTTACTAACCAAATCCCCATGTAGTCCACTGGCCACTACAACAATTTCAGCAATATTCCCTACGCTATTCCACCTCTCTAAGATCTTCGATTTCCAAAACCTCTTCCTATAAATAGTACTTCTTCACATATCAATGATGGTTCCATCGGACATATATGTCCACAAGCTCGTCCAGATTGGACAGTGAAAGAAGGAGATCCAAATCGCGGCTTCATTGGACCTGAGTTTGCAGTTTATAAAGATGGTATTGTGATTCTTGGATCGAAAGAAAATGGAAGTATGATTGTACCGGAAGGAGAAGTTAGGGTAGAGGAGGATAGGTGGGTTGATCAAGGAACGAGAGAGAGACGTAAGTGGTGGGGTGAAGCGCGATATTGGGATGGATATGAGGGAGGTGATGAGAACGGGGATGGTAATGAAGACGGCGGGAATGAAAACGGCGGGAATGAAGACAATGGAAATGAAAACGATGGAGACAACAACGAAGATGACGGAAACGAGGATAATGATGATCAAGACAACGAGGACGACGATACACAGTCCAGTCTCAGAGTCTACATATCTCACAAAACAATCCCACGCCCATTAAGGAACTGGAAAAATAAACTCTCTTCATCTCAGCTTCAAAACACCGACTCCATCACACCCACATTTTCTCACATCTTCAAAATCAGGAACGATGGTAAGAAAGCGGAATGGCATGCGGAGTGGATATCTAATTGGATGGATAATAGTGACAAGGCTTTCAAAGATGCTAAGGGAAGTGATAATAAAGGAAAGGATAGTGAGATTGAAGAGAAAGAAGAGTTGAGATAATGCTGGAGGTTGGACTTCGGGAGTTTCAGAGATCAGTTACTTCACAACAGAGTTTGTTCTATTATATCTTGAATTTGGATCTTCAATTCACTCGACTAATATCGTAAACGAGATATTGTGAATAGGAGAGTAATTCCCATCATCATTTGCTAAGTACCTGGATTGGTACATGTTGCATTCTCCCACTCGTTTATCATGATATTGAGCTATTCGAACGACAATTTAATAAGCAATCGACCCTGATTGTTCAAAACTATAACAAACATTAAGATGGTTTAAAACACTCTGCCCGTTTGAAATAGTACAATACAATGGCATCATTTCTCCCCGCCAATCTTTACTTACCAAGTCACGGAAGCATCAACCGTAGTCTGACACGAAAATCAAGAGATTTCATCCTAGAATCACTCTCCCTCCATCTCCAAACCCCTTGGTAAGACATGCCTACGCTCGAATTTCGCTTGAAGCCCAATCTACAAACCCGTTCTCCCCACACCAATTAGAGATAGAACCCTCAACCTCGATGCAATCAACTCTTTCAACACCTTCTCCGATCACTCTATCAACATCAGGAATTTCTCCTGCTGACCACAGCCATCATGCGCCATACCCATACTCATATGCAAACCCACGCAAAAATACAACCTCACCTCAGCACGCTCTCATCTCGTGGTCCCAATGCACCCAAGCATTCATACCTACCTACACACATATATACATACATGCATACCACTCTGTTCACGAATTCCAAATCCATCGCTAAACCCATGAAAAATATCACAAACAAAAACAAGTCCATAGACAGCGTCGCAAATATCCACATCATCTCGTGTTATAACTATTATCGCACTCCAATCCATCATGGATAGATAGATAGATATATGAACATCAAGTTTCAACGAGATGTTTTCCCAGTTTCTCACTATATACCGTATCATAACGAAATACATCCAACCATGCAACCAACTATCCAACCTCCCATCCACCCTCTCACACCCAACCCTTCAAATTCCCAGCCCCCCAAGAAAGCAAAAGATCGCCACCATTCTCATATCCACATACCCACTTACCCCTCCTTTCCCTTCCATCCTCCCAAATCCATATAAACAAACCCAAACCACTCATCGCACCTCCATCTCCACTTCTCTGCATAAGCACAGATACACATCCCGACTCCGATCCCATGCCATCCAATCCACCTCTCTTCTCTTTTCCCTTGCCCGAACTCTGATGTTCGTATCTGGGGCGGAATCTTTTGTGTAGAATCTTATCCTATTACATGTTAGCTTTCCCGCAGCCCCGTTTTAATGCTTATGAATATCATTCATGTCATTCATGTCAAGATAAAGAATCATTGACTAGAAATTCTCGCATACATGTCGAAGGATACATTCCCACTACCCAGTTTTCTAAGTAACTACTTATCTACCTATTACTAAATATGTAGCTCCGCCGTTGAGCCGAACGATGATCATAAATAAGCTTATACGTTATAAACGCGATTCGATCGAGACTCTACGGATGCATACAACCCATCGTATTGGTATCCATCCATCTATCTCAATATGGATCCCCATCCCAGAAGTTTCATACATGATTCCCATCTTTATCAATCTATGATTTTCCATACATAGATGGAGATAGAGATGGAGATGCACGAAGACGAAAATCATCCAGCATGCAATCTCCCGCCTACGCAATTATCTCATCATACATACGGTACAGCTTTCTTCTTCCAGCTTCATTCATGCCTAACTGTGAATCCTCAAACCTGTCCCTTCCCTTCTTAACCCTCTTTTCTATTTCCTACTTGCCTTATCACTTCATCTCTATGCCCATCTGTTTCGTACTTATCTGCTTGCTTTCTCACTTCCCTCTCCCCCTCAACCTCAACTTCAAATACAAACCTCCCGCACACTCTCACACCCCTTACACACGCACCAACCCCTCACCAGTTCATCAAATTCCAACTCTCCCCGCCCCCTCACACCTTCATCCTCTCCACTCTCACTCTTACTCCCTCCCACTCTCCACCCTCCCCTCATGCCCCTCACACCCCACCAATCAAATCCACTCTTCCAAACCCAAACCCGAATCCAAACCCACGTACCCCTCACACATACAAATCTGAAACATATCCTCTCGCAACCAACCATCCATCCATTTTTCTAAAATCCTCCCACCTCCTCGTATCTCCTCTTACTTCCCTTTGCGGAACTTACATCTATAATCTTTGCATTGCAAACCAAGGAAATGAGAAAATGAGACAATAAGCCTGTGCATCTCAAAGCTCATGCTCTAGTTAGCCCAGCCACCGGTTCGCATAGTAATGGCATAGTAATGGCATAGTAATGGAATGGTAAAACCTACCAACCTACGTCCAGGATCCTTCCCCATCAATCAACAAAACACCATACACATACACACACCAGACTGTCCCTCTCCCATCCCCCTCCCATCGCATGATCTCAGCATGATCTCAGCATCTCAGCATCTCATCCCGTCTAACCCCGATATCTTCATTCATCTCCAATCCCCATCTCCAATCTCCACCTCTAACCCCCCTCTCCAATTCCCATCTTCCCTCCATCAATCTTCATTTCACATCCCCTCGCCATCTCACCATCTTCCATCCCATCCAACACCTACCCACCTACCCACCCATCCAACTCAAACTCCTACGTCACGAACACTCCCCTCCCCTCACAATCACTCTAATCCCCAGCCAGTACTCTGATCCCGTTCCCCCCATCCCCCTCCCCTCACCCCCTCAAAAAAAAAAAAAAAAAAAAAAAAAAAAAAAAGCAAAACCCGCAATCGCAAAAGCACAACCCGCAAAAGCAAATCCCCCCAAAAGTGAAAACAGCGAGGTTGGGATGTACGTATCCATAAAGCACATGCACAAAGCACATCCACATTCACAAACCAGGTACACTTTAGATTTCACAATTCACCATTCACAAATCACAAGCACGCATCCAAGCACATTCATTCACAAAGCACAATCCACACATTAAATTCCAGACCAGCACTCGTGAAGTTCAAAAATATAAGTAAACCACAACTCACCCATACGTAGGGATCCACAAACCACTATTCATAACCTTGAGACCTAAAAATACCTACATCTATGTACCTACGAAGTAGGTATGCATAAAATCTTTCTTTCCTTCTTTCTTTCTTCCTTCCATGCAGATACCTACCATCATCATGTAAGACGGATAATAGCATAAGACAGGTGTGCATGAAATAGTATAATACAAGGTAAGTTACCTTGGTGGATATATCCTATATCGATCCACACACATACATACACACTCTCTCTCCCATGAACAATCAATCCCATCTATTCACAAATAACTCCGAACCCGAAAGCACCACACACACGCGCGCGCGCACTTATCCCCCATCCACCCATTTCCCAGATAAGACAAGACAAGACAAGATGTTTTCCAACTTTCCTAGGTTTAGGTATGAATCCATCCATTAACTACCTACATGCCTACATGCCTATCAAACGTATCAAACCTACATACATATATACACCCACCCATCCATCCATCCATCCATTCATACAAATATAAAGATATAAAGATAATGATATGATGCACAAGTTAATTTACGTCCATCAAGTCAAGTTAAACCAAATTAAATCAAGCTAAACCAAGCTAAAATAAGCTACAACCCACCTCCCCTCTCCTCCCCTTCCCTCCCGTCCCGTCCCCTACCCCCCAAAAGTATTCCGCTCTTCCATTCCCTCATCCAATCATCCATTCAATCATTCAATCATTCAATCAACTACGTCCCGCATAGCCTAGCCTAGCCGATCCCATTCCACACCACTCAACCAACTACCCTACATGCATAAGTACACACAACCCTCCAATCCTCTAACCAACCAATCCACAGACCACCCGGCCCCCCAACCTCATTTCCCAGCTCCACGGATCAAAAGATCAAACCCTATATTCTCAAGTCTCGAGGACATACATAACATACCATACTAAAGAGACCCCTCCCCTAGATACGAAAATGCAAGCGAGGATGTACCACCACCGCAAAAAAAAGATGCACGCATACAAAACAGACTAACCAGACGCCGGCCAGCCAACCAGCCAACCTGTCCATCCCATCCCAAACCCCATGACATCATACCACCTTCCTCTTCCTCGTAACAACCCCCCAGATCCAAATATTATATCTGCCACTGATGAAAATTAAGAAGCATACACACATATCTAGAGCCATAAACGCTAAAGAAAAATTGTCGAAAAAGCCTTGAGAAAATGATTGAATAGCATTTGGGTATAGAGGTATCAATATTGCAAATCTCATAGCCAAGTCATAGCCAAGCATGCCGCCCATTAGAAAATCCCGAGTACAGTACCGCCTTGTCCTGACGCTAGAAATAACAATTGAAACCTCCAAAGTACGCTAAATCATGATAAACAATCCAAAGTAATCCCATCCAAACGCTACCCAAATATCAGACCTAAATACAAAGGAAATTGGTTAAAAACTCGGGCTCAAGCTTCCTTCAAGTCATTCGAGGAAATCGAAGTTTCGTATAGGACATCAATGCACTGTGTAATCAGTGGTCGACGATATCCGATGTGACGATGAAAACACTAGACACAATCACAGGTACTAGTCCCGGTACATGAGATCTACTGTATATACCACAATATTGAATTGCGCGAAGAGGTGGATGAAGCTTGAGAGGGAATAATAGAAAACAAAGAGTTAATAATGCCAAAAACCTAAACTCCATCGCTGGTAAATCACAATGTCCCTTTCCCAATAGTCGCAGAAGAAAAAAAAGGGAAAAATCGTGATAATAAAGTAAATCTGTCTTGTTTCATGAATTCGTGACATTCTTGCAAATAGAATGTAAGTCGGGTATCGTTAAAAGAAATTGACTCGAGGTGTGATATCTACACAAAAGGTATGAACCAACGAAATCAATCCTTCAAAATGCATTGTTGTGTACACTGATCTGACCACTTGTTGCGGCTGCTGCCAGAGCGTCCAATCCTTCAGTGCGATAATGTTGCGTAGATGATTGAGGGGCTTGCGGATACATAGTTTGAGTTGACGTAGAGGGCTTATGTGTATAAGAATGTTCATTGCCATTTGATAGTGTGTGGTAGTGGTGAACAGCTGGTTGTTGGGGATGAATGGTCCGAGACGGTTCCTCGTGGTACCCATTTGATCGTACAACGGCAGGGTTATAATCTGTCGCGGTGGCACTTTGTGGAGTTATAGGCGCTGCACCTTCGGAGCCAGTCGATCCTTCCGGAGAAGTTCCTTGGAATCTATTGTCAGAAGTCTGCTGGTATACTACTGGACCATTGTACCATCCATCGCGTCTGTTTGATCTGTGCATGTTTACAGGTAAGCTAGCGGTATGCTTGTGGTGGTAAGACGAAGATGGCCCTGTTCGAGGACCAAGTGCTGGCTGCTCAAACGTTACTCTTGGCTGATTGGCCTGTGATTGCTGTGCAGTTGCATGAACAGCACGAGCTGTCTCGTTAGCCCAGCTTGCAGCATCCGCATGTGGTGGGCCTTGAATTTCCAGTTGGGTAAATTGTCGATCAAGGTGAGAGCTAAGAGGCCGATCCCTGGAAGGCATTGGTCTTGGGTTGGAATAGGATACTGATTCTGATATGGAATGTCTTGGTTGATAATAAGAGCTTGATCTATCAGTCATAATTTGACTTGGACGACGTTCAGGCACAAGCGGGTTTGGCTGGTGGTAAGAATTTGGTCTATCGGTCATCATTTGACTCGGACGAGAGTCATCAGACATGGGAGTATTGGCCTGATAGTAAGGCGGTCTATCGATCATTCTATGACTTGGACCACGATTAGCCATGTCAGAGATTGGCTGGTAATGGGACGCTGGTCGATCCACAAGATTTTCTCTCGGGCGTTCAGTCATACTAAGGCTTGGCTGATGGTAAGAGTGTGGTCTATCAATCATCAATTGATCTCGAGTACGGCGAGGCGGTGGAGATTCTCCTCTACCAGGCAACAAGCTTGAGATACCGGGAAGTCTTGCATGTTCTTGTGGAGGGGCATTACTGCGAAGGATCGCGGCGGGTTCAGGTATAGGACCATCAGCGTAGTGGTTTGCGTTCATAACACTATGCAGTCTCGTAGTGAATGATGCTAGTGTAGCCGCATTGGTTCCTTGGTGCCAGGTTCTCCTTCTGTTATCCATATCTGAATGATGGGCAGCCATCGATTGTCCACCATGGTTGAATGTCGAGTTTGTAGGGCTTGAAACCAAACTTGGCGAATAGGGTGCCGCTGCAGAGAAAGTTGATGAAGTGCCAAAAGGGTTGGAAGCCGGACCAGAAGGAGAAAACGGATTTGCGGCCGAGGGTGTAGACAATCTTCGACCGGGCGTATGATGTCCGTCATAAATGCGACCAGCTGGTATTTGTACACCTACACCTGGACCAGGGGATGATTGAAAACCGAGTGTTGGCCATCGCGGACTGTTCTGACCAGTTGAGAAAGTAGCAGAAGTGGGCGTACTATAACCTCCAGGTGAACTTGGGCGTCTTGTCAAGGGGCTAGGCATCTGTAGAGCGAGCGGACGTCTGAGATTGTGTGCTTGACTATAACTGGATGCGTGCGACATATTTGACATTATGCTGGAAGTGGAGTAGGAATTTCGATGATGACCGCGATATGAAGGTACCTGTTCGCTCACTGTAGCAGCTCGTTGTCTGCCAGGGGGCTTAGATCTATCTGTACGAGGCTGTCTAGGAAATCTTGTGCTAGTGGCTGCCAATGATCCTGGGGGGATTTCCTCCTTTTGGTGTACCGTTTGAGCATGTTGGCGTAAATTGTCTCTGCGAGAGAAGTAACGCCCACAAAAGCATTCGTAGGGACGTTCTCCTGTGTGTTTTCTGCATCACACCAAGGGTTAGTAGATGAGAAGTGATTGTAGAGTGGTTCAGAACGTAGTGAATTACCTTATATGACGCTGCAAATGCTCGGTTCTGGTAAAGTTGAGGTTACATGGTGGATAATCCGTACAATAGAACTTCTGACTCTTCTTCTTCTTGTGCGGTCTTGGGCTATTGCCATTGGAACTAGCAGCATCGGATTTGTCCATATCAACATCCTCAGAACCAATGGAATTATTTGACCTCGTCGAATTGTTTCTGTTCATGGCTGTCAAGCCTGCCACGGTTTCTGGGATGGTCGCGGCGACATCGAAAGGGGTTTGTGGAAGAGGTCTTTGATTGGCAAGCGCATCTGAGAGTGGTCTGAATGTGACTGTTGTAGGAGTTGTTGCATCTTCCGATCCATGCATCGACCGAGGTTGGGTATTGGGTGCGGTATTGGGTCGAGGTGTCGTAACCGTCGACTCTTGGGGTTATGGCCGCTGAATGGTCCTTCGACTTCGGAACCATTGAGATTATTCGTACGGATGGCATTTGTAGGTAGGAAGGAGGGACCGGATCTCGGACCAGATGCTGGCTCCCGAGTTGATTGAGGATCGGTACTCATTGTGGTCGACGATATTGATTTGATCACTACGGACTCGACGAGAGGGGTGATCGCGATAGTAGGTCGTGAAAGGGATTAAAAGGATGAGGTGATATGGATCGTATCTCTGTCACCGCATCAAGACCAAGCAAGAGTGTGTTATGGAATTCGTAAGCAGGGCAAAGGTACCCAAGTAGAGGCTTGGTTTCAAAAGAATCCAGCTCCGATGATTTTCTTTCAGCCTGGGAATGAAGAAGACGCAGCCTAGACCTGCAACCGAATCAAAGAGGGTATTGTTGACAGGACGATGAATTAATAATCGAGTATTTCTTTTTCTTGAAAATACTTTTTATTCTTCTCAATAGTTGTCCAGTATTATAGAGGTCGAGGTAGAGGTTATCCGAGTAACGGCGATAATATTATGTCGTCGATAAGAGGATGGCGGGGGGACAAGGAAATACTAGGTAGGTAGTGGTTACAACAATAATATGCGACCGGGAGAATAATGTTGCTCTTTTGCTCTTTCACTCTTTTCCTCTTTTTGCCTCGTTTCCGTCCGCGAAGATTAAAAATCGATTTGATTGCGAAAGATTATCGCTACCCGGTATAGTGTAGTGAGTGATGCAAGGATTGTTTTCTATAAATCTTTAGACGCTTTAGACGACTTTTATAAGATCTGCAAGAATTGATCTCGATATCGTCGTGAATGGATCTATGATTCAAGACTTGTACCTTGAATTGATCCAACGATTGAGAGGGACGATAAGGTAAAAGGATATCTATTGTGTGTGTAAGAGTTCAAAGATATTATGAAGATTGCTTGTGTGCGTTGATTGTAGTTGATGGTCTTTCGTTCGAAGTTTGCTTGCTTGCTTGCTTGCTTGTTGGCTGTGGCAGAAGCAAATGAAGGGGTAGAAGAATAGCTCGACTCGAGTAGCCGGGTAGCTAGCCTTAAGTGTTTCAAGAGAGGAAGGATTCGGGTCAGGACAAGACGAACACCTGAACAAAATATACCTTGACGACTTGATAGATTTGGAGGATTCGAAAGATTTTTCTGACTGAATAAAATGTATGAGAAGGGGTGTAAGTATAACTGTAGTATGAGGGTGGCACAAGGATACAAAGGCTCTTCATATATATCCACTCAACTCTCTAGCTCTCATAGTCTTTCATCAATATATTGTGTATTATAGATCGGTCTCGCAGCTCGAAAGTATTGATAGGTGGATGAGTTTCAGGTACGACTACTTATCACAGGCAGAGGAAGAGGAAGAGGGCGAGAGAGAGGGCGAGATGGAGAGTTTTATTCAAAGGAATCTTTTTAGTTTTCTCACCTATTATTGTACCCAATGTTAGTATTTCATCTAAGCAGGGAAGCTGGTAAAGTATAAATTTAGGATTGTCAGTATGCTTCGTAGTAGCTGTCCTCAAGCTCGTTCGAGCTGTCATAGTTAAACCGATAACCTTATGGTAGCGTAACGATAAGCGAATTCAGAGTGGTCTACCAAAAGGTACGAAAAGGTACGAAAGGTACGAAGGGAAAAGCTAACGAATGATAAGAAGAAGAATAAAGGAAATCATCGGTATGAAAGTTAGTCAAAGTCTATCTTGGATACAAAGAAATTGGCTGGATTTCCGGTTATAGACACGCAACACACATTTACCTTTCTAAATCGGAATACCAAAATAACTTCTCGGCAGAAGAGATCGATAGACGTATCCCCCCTTCATTCCGACCAGTCCCGTTCTCATTCAGTCTCACGTACTAGGTAGGCAGGTGTAGTATTCCCATTCTCTTAGTCTACCCGCAGCTGAACCATTTCTACTTGTATATCATTGAATGGCTTATGAGCTGGTACAAAGCCGGCTGTTAACATGAAACCAAAGTCCGTCCGGAGTGCTCGCATGAACATTGATTTGGATAAATGAATGAAGGAATGAATAGGCGTACGGATGAATGAATATAAGGAGGACCTGACAAGATGACAAGATGACAGCGGGAAACCCATTATTTTCAGGAACGGTACACTTTTTTCCACTTTACAACCCATCTTGCGTCTTCAAAACTTTCACTCAACTCTCGAGCCACTTAAAGTGACGAGGATTAACATGAATTCATGTTCCTGTCCCTTGCCTGAACCGCTCCAGCCTGCAGCATATGCGCTTGATACAACACAAGCATCCTATTATATTCCAGTAAGCACTGCAAGTCATCGTTTTGTATTTTCATAAAGTGGATCAAGATTAAATAGGATATTCAATAAGTTTCTTCTACGATTCTACCCCTCTTGAAAAAATACTGGTAAGAATTCTATTTGCTAACAGCGAATAGATTACACGTAACATGTTATCATCATGTAATCTGCAATATGTGTAATATTACAGTATTCTAAGATGATGTGTTGCTGAGAACATATATATATATATATAATACATTACATATATCGACTCTCGAGAGCCGCCCCGTGAACATGAATAATATGATATTGGGCTGTCGGTATCGTATCGGATCGGGTCTGATTCTTTTCTTTCTCTACTGCACGGTGGCTTGGTGGGTAATCTTTCTTGTTCATTCGTTCTTTTGAATCTCATGGCTTGACAAGATGCTTGACACTTTCTATCCGATACGCCCTGTGCTCTCTCTACCTTTGAGCTAATGTGCCGCCACTAACTGCGATAAACAATCGAGGGGCGGGGCAGGGCCAAAAGTGCTGGAGTCCTTTTATGATCAGTCATTATCTTTGCATTCTTACTCACCGTTGCAAAGAATTCGAATAGAACGTAATCTGGGTTTCTCCTGTTTTGTCGTTGACACGAGTCAATCGATGCAGTTGGTTGATCCGATATAACAACACCAACAAAAGAGCGAATCAAAAGTTCATCCATATGCTTGGTAAGAAGGAAGAAGGTGTTCGTTCCTCCAACACGTTGTATGAATGAGCCAGTGAACAATCAACGTGAAGCCAAGACAACACTACGATACTGTCAAGAAGATGGATTACTAGGCACATTACTATCACTACAGTGCTACATTTACTACATCCACCCCTCAAGATAGTAAGCTGACTTTATCATTCTACCACTACGGACGATGAGAATGATCATACACCGGTCCGGTACACTCATCTCACACTTTGTACCATCTAGCCTCGTCTTCTCCGTACAAAGATATCCATCAGCTAAGCACTTCTATTTGGCAGCGAGGCAGCTTGGGTATTGGTAGGCATAACTTGATAATGCAGATCTTTAATTGATCGTCCAGCCGGACCACACCCAGACAAATGCGAATCCAGGTCCGAATTCACCTACCACACTCAGGAACCACAAAAAAAAAGATACTTTTGCATCTGCAAAATGCAAGGCACGAAAAACAATCACAGTGATAAGTTTCGAAAAATAAGTGGCAGAATATCAATGGCGTCCTTTCATCTGCGCATGATGGTGATGATGATGATGACGATGACGATGATGATGATAGAAGGCAAGATGACTCGTAAGTGAGTATATGATTTTCCTTCTATTAAAACCACCCATCAACTGACCCGAATCCCAAAGCCTTGGGTCACACAACATCGACTTCAAATTCAGCCACTTGTGTTTCTTGGCTCCTGTTTTGGGAAAGATCCATGTCGAGGTAGGTGGTGCCATCTATGATCTTTGTTCCTGGTACCTGGAAAATATCTTCTTTCAACTCACATATATCTATCTTCTCCACTGTTGGAACAAATCTTTCGAAGCTCGTTTTCTGTGTTACGCCTGAGCAGCTTGAAATGCGCCCACCCGATGCATCAGCAGAACAAACTTCCGATGGATTTTACGTCACGGGACTCACTTGACCAATGAAATCGTAGAAACCATACATAGGTCCAGGTACTAGTATTCAGGTGTGTTGTGTGTTGGCAGACCTTATTGCATACACTAAGTCTATACTCTCAAACAGATAAAAGATTGGAAGACCTGCGCAATGACTATTTTATGGAAGTCCATACAATATTTCAATCTGATGTCGACCTAGTACCAACGTCACCAAATCAAGACTCAAGAATGAGTGGAATACATGTATGAAACCAATCTTGTAAATCCCACGTGTACCATTATCTCCCGACATTCCCGGCTTGGAAGGTCCGAAGTCTTCTATATAAGTTTTGATATGCACGAAGTGTGTGACTTTTTGAGTTCGGCTAGTTGCAGACTCGGTATTCTAATGGCCTGCACGGGAAGGTTTATTTTCCTCGCAGGTCCTATATTTTCTCAGGGCGATATTAAAACACATGTTACCACTATTTACTTTGGGCTAAGCGGCCGTAATGGTTACAGACGCGCTGTCTACTAGACCATCTCATCATAGATCTAAACCTTCTACCATTTCACCATCTGAATGTACATATGAATGTACATGATTCATGACGAGAAAGAAACCCCATATCTAGTACTGGACCACGGTACATTTCATCGTCATTAACAGCCTATAGGCATTTCATATTGCAATTTCTCTCATACAAATCAATCGCTACATTCGACTTTACAATCAAATTCTCATATTTCCACGTGTAAAGTTGACACCAAACCACAAAACTTAGCTTCCAACTTCACACATATTCCAAATTCCAAATAGACATCCTCACGAACCTCACTTTTATGACTCACATCGTATCATTTATAAAAGAACCAGATGAGGTTGATCCTACGAATTGGTATTAGCACTTGTCGATCAACCTGGGGTAGGTAGGTGGGTGGGTAGTATCTTTGTTGATTTTACAAACTTGGGATTACATACTCTACGTACTCTATCTTACACTTATTCGCCTAGTCGTACGAGAGTTCAACCGTAGCAGGAATTCTGCATTCCCTTATTCACACGTAGATTACTCTTCACTCAACGAATACACCAAAAAACATTCAATATCATTATCATATCCATCCATCCATCCATCCATCCATCCCCTCTCATTCCTAAAGCCTGAACAACAATCTACAAACCACACCTATACCCAGGATCCTTCGAATATCTACCATTACATACATAGTACGAATACAAATCCATCTATATCTACCCAATAAATATCCCCAAGAATAGCAAGTTTCTCGAATCTCGTTACTGTATATGTCTCTCAAAATTGAAATTACATCTATATCTACATCCATATCTGTGTCTATATTTCTCGTTACAAACCCACTTGTAGAAACAATCTCGTACAACACTAATCAGCATTACATCCATCTTCTCATAAGTTATCGACATTTTTCATTTATGTAGATAGCGATCGATATCCTATCTATCTATATATCTATTTGTATATTTACCTATCTACAAACCTATCAACCTATCAACCTACCTACCTAATAGCAAAACAGAATCACAAAACAAAACAACCCCTAAACAAACCCAACTTACTTCTTCACCAGAAATCTCCTGACCAGAGATCTCTTCACTACCTACCTACCTACCTACCTACCTACCTACCTCCCTCTTCACACTTCCCACAATAAACACACAATCTCCTCACGATTTCCACATCTATTCTTATTCGGTTCTATCTGATAATAAGAATGCGATATTTATCATTTATTCATCTCCTCATCTCTCAAATCGAAACTCTAATCTCATCTCTCCTCTTGATCAGCTATCACCACCCCTTTCCATTCCTTACTCCCTATCTTCCCTCTTCCCCCTTCCCCCTTCCCCCTTAAATCACAATTACAATCTCATCTCCCCCTTCACTGCCTCCTTGTATTTATCTTTTCCTAACATATCCCACATCCCATATGTCATTCATTTTTTCTCTTTCCTTTCCCTTTCCCTTCTCTCCCATCACATTTTCAATCTTCCAATCTTCAAAACAACGAAAGGAAAAACCGAGTCAAATCAACATAATCAATTTCATCATACTCAAGTCCATACATCATTTCGCATCACAATCCAATCCAATAAATCAATCACTCAACCAACCGACCCAATCTAGAATTATTGTTTCAATTAAGAAACTAGTTACCTAAAATTACTCATATTAAGTCTATTACTATTGCGTATAAACAATCCCATGATTCGTATACGGGGTATCATTTACAATTGTACAAGAGGTTATATATTTGCACACTTTTTGTGTATCCTCATTTCATTTGAATCCAGCCGGTTCCGGTTCCCATGTCATTCATTCCATTCCATACCATTCCATATCATCCCGTTCCAGCCGATCCCTAGACCTTTTCATATCATGCCATGTCATCCGATATCATTCCATCCCAATCACCTCTGAACTCTCATCTATGCACGCATGCATGCATGCATCCATCTATTCAACTCTTCCAAGCTCGTATCTCTTACCCCGCACTAACTCTCCTCCCCCTCTCCAACCCCCCCACAATCTTTCCCAACTCTTTTAGCGGCACAGGTTTACTCATAAAAAGATTAATCCCACAACTATACGCCTCCCTCTGACTTTCATCACTGGCCAACCCGGTGACCGCCACGATAACAGTTGCTTTCCAACCCTCCTTTCTTTCCATTCCTCTAATTAGTTGAGATGCCTCAAACCCATTCATGACCGGCATACTAATATCCATAAAAACAATATCCGGTTTCCTCTTCGCATTGGTGTATTGGGTTACTGCGTCTTTTCCATTTATCGCACATGAGTATTGTACGTTTAGTTTTTTCATGCATGCGATGAGGATTTTCATATTGATGGCGTTGTCTTCGACGAGGAGGGCAGTGGGTTTAGTGGTTTCGACTATTGATTGATTGTGATTGGGTTCGGGACTGTCTTTCCTAAAGAAAGGGGAGGTTCTTCTCCGTGGATTTGGAGGCATTGCGAGAAAGTGATTGCTATCCTGGCTACTAGACCTGTCGAATATAGAAAGGAAACAATCCGCTAGTTTCTTAGGACCGATCCTAGAATCTCATTAGTTATTTTCACGAATTTGAATGGAGGGATAAGAAAATAAAACAGTCAGGAATGAATGGGACATACGGATTACTAAGGAAATGTATATTCTGATGGCTTTCATGTAGAGTTCTTCTTTCGGATTGTGCAGATCCTGTTAATACAATCACATGCCTCTTCCGTGTATCGCCAGTAGTTTCTGAATGGAGATTTTTCCAGCTACTCTCCAGCACGTCGAATTTCTCAGAGGTTATCATGAAGATATCTCCTATTGCTGCATCAAATCCAGAGGCTTCACTGGTTTTCATCCCAAACCAGTTCCTAGACATCCTAGAGATCGCGGGACCCACAGATCTACCGTAATTCGGTTCCCCATTCGTCTTTTGATCGGGTTCAGACGTTGAAATTTCCATTCCTATCAATACTAACTGTAGACCATGAGTGTAAGTTTTAGCTTGTTGGACATTGTTTGGCATGTGAGGTATTTCGCCGGCTTGTGATTGGGATTTCTCAAGTTTGAGAACAACCTTGACAACTGTGCCGGTGCCTTGAATACTAAAGACTTCAATTTTCCCATCGAGTGCTCCCACAATTTGACGAACAATACTAAGGCCTAAACCAGCACCTGGTGTCAAGCTATCTTCCTGGGCAAATGGAGTGTATATTTGACGTTTTAAGAAATCTTCCCCGATGCCTCTTCCTGTATCACTAATTATCAAAGTAATAAATTCTTGGTTCATTCTTGATTTTCTCGTTGTGGTGCTCTTATAACCAAGACTAACCTGTATCACTCCTGAGGTAGTGTATTTTAACGCGTTGCCAAATATATTCATCAAAATGCGCTTCCATGCTCCAGGCTGAGTCAGAAAAGTCCAGTTCGATTTGTGGTCAACATCCAAAATGACAGACAGCGACTGCGGTTCTTCCATTCCTTTCATGTCAGATTTAGTAGGAGAAATTGGTTGGTCAATATCAGTGGAACCATCAAATGAAGTCACATGAAGAACGTGAACATGGCCAGCATATATACCATTGATGACATCCTCCGTGATGGAGGCAATGTCGAGATCCGAGGTCAAGCTGATTGTTCCATAGACCTGAAACTTTTCTGCCGGAACAGCTTTCCTGATCTTGGAAGAATTGCGTATCACTCTATTTTCCACTTTTTGCGCTGTAGTAAAATTATTGATTTTCGCATAGTCAAGTACATTAGTCAATGTATCAAGTAAAGTATTAGAACAATGTCCAATAGTTTCCAACGCATTCTTTTGAAATTTGCTGATGTGTGTATCTTGCAGAAGCTCAATTGAACCTTGGATTCCTTGTAGCGGACTCCTCAATTCATGACTTATTGATGATATCAAAGCAGTCTTGGTCTGGTCAGATGCGACAATATCGAGACGAGAAACTTCAGCCATGATACTGTTCCCAAAAGCAGCCACGTAATTAAGATCATCGTCCAGACTAAGTACTCGAGTTGGGTCTGAAGTCCAAAGCATAGCGCTAGCAAACCAGCGCTCACGATGTGAATCCCATAATGGTAAAACCATTATGTGTCTGGCGCCGGGGAATACTTGGAGCATAGTTTGGCCTTCCAAAGCCCTGGACGATGCCCTCTTAAGCAGCGGGGTTTGGCTAGTTTCAGCAACGACTGATATTTTTCCAGATGATACAGCATCGTGCATCTCATCTTCACTAGATGACATATGACCCTCTTCGTCAAAAGCGAAGATTTTGCCATGGGGATAACGCTTTAATAGGCGGCGAACAAAGCTTTCTTGGACGCTGAGATGTTCCGGCATATTTGAATCTCCATGCAATGTAGAAAGCGAGGCGGTAGAATATGCCAGTACTTCACACAAACATGTTCGTGGACTCGGCGCCTTGTTTGACCCTCTATCAGAATCTTTTCCTTTGCTACTATCCGAGTTATTGTTTCGCGAAGAAGTGATTGAATTATCCTCGCTGCTAGATACCCTTGCAGCGTTATGTAGACCGGCGCTCTTCTCTGGGCCGATCAAGGAAGATTGGTGTCCTCGAGGCCCGAAAGCACTTTCTTTAGCATTGAAAAATATTACGCCATCCACATCTGTCGACTCGCGTATGAGATTACTAGCACGGGAAAGCATTCTTCTTAATATTTCACCATCGTTAGAGACTGTTCGAGTTTCAGAGTCATTCGTTGGAGTTTCTTTGGTCGTCGTTGAGAAGTGCGCCAGGTCAGGGGACGTGGATGACCGAGTTTTGGACGTCTGGTTTGATAACGAGACAGGGACTTGTGAAGGTACATTTGGTGAATCCGGGGCAGATGGTTGATCGAGTTTCTCCTGAAAGGAAGATGTGAAATCCCTAACTCGAACAGAAAGATCATTATGCGATTCGTCATTTTCACCTCTCGGTCTGAGTGGCATATCATTGCGCAGATTACTTGACGGCGAGGATGACGTCGGAAGCGGAGATGTCCTCCCGTCCATCTCTTGCAATTGTTCAGTATATGAAAGATTAGCTTCGGGACTGGCGGTCCCTGAATTCCCATTGGTAGCTTCAGTAGGATACGTAATATCTCCCGCGCTCCTTGCAGTATACGGACCTCTGCCTCGGACAGACGTTTGGCGTTCATTTCGAGTGCGCAGCCACCAAGACTTAATGCTAGAATGGCCTTCTACAAACAATCCCAACCCTTTCACCATCTTCTCTCCTCTCTGGTGGTCTCTTTTCACAACAATGTTTTCCAGGTGCTCCATTACGGTATCTGCTATGTCCGTTAAGAATTCCAATTCTTCCGGCAATAATCCATTCCGTGGAGTGCCATCAAACACACTGTATGCCCCAATATCGAATCCTCGCCGAGATCGTATTGGCACGGTAGCCACAAACCGAATCTTTGGACCTCCAATAATATTATGATCGTATTTCAAGGTCTCGTCGTCAGCCAAGTCGTTTATGATTTTCGGAATGGCTTTGGGTCGAAACTCAGTATCACTACGCTTGCTCTCTGATCGCGGTGTATTTATAACAGCAGCGCATAATGAATCTTCGCGAGGTATAGTTCGTACGCCCAGCCACAAGGAATCGCCATCATCGTGTACATCATCATTTTGTGATGACAATGTCCTTGTTGACTCAGCCAGAATATATTCATGTGTACGATCCACCAAGGAAATCATAGCTCGCCTTGCCTTCAATCGTAGAGCACCGAGTTGCGCGAAGGCATTGAGTGCCCTGTCCGATGAGGAGAACGCCTTGGGAGAGATCGTTGAACCTTTTGCATTTTTGTCATTTTGTTTGGGCGGCGGGATGAGGGGCGCTGCGAAGGGGGGAAGATATCTAGATAGTCAAGAATTAGGACTGGATCAAACAAAAGTGTGAGAAAGAGTCAATTGACTAACTTGTAAACTTCTCGTACCCTTTGAACTTCAGACACCCTAATAGGTGTTTCCGAGTTGAACTTTGTTGGCATCGCAGTCAGACGGCGAATTAATGGGATCTTTTCACCAACGTCATGCTCAAATACACAATTCCTCAAGGAGACAGAGTAATCAGGGAGGGAGGTAGGTAGGTAGGTACCAAAGTTGGATAGGAATGAATATGAATTTGAATTTGAGTGAAAGAATGAATCAGGAGAGTGAGTGAGTAAAAATAATGTAATATATCAAAGTCACATACTCATCGAGTACAGTACAAACAATCCAAAGAATGGTAAGAACTGGTTAATATCAATGATAATAATAACTTTACCTGCTGAGTACCTAGTGAGTAGAGCTGACAAGGTTCCAAAAGATTGTAGCAGCAGCTGTAGTATTGGCAGTAAGATTTCAGGTGGCGAAGATTTGGAATTTTTGATTGGGACGATTGGTAGAAAGTGGATAGGATTATCACTTTTTACCTCACTCATGGTGGAAAAATGAAATCTGCATATTGATTGCCGGCAATGGCAAGGTGCAAGTATGAATCTGATGATTTGAATAGTCGTAGTCGTAATTAGGTAGGCTCTTAGCTTTCTAATAGAGTAACCTCATCAGAGTATAGTGCCTCATGAATCTCTCCTTTTCCGTCTTGTTTCCTTTCCTTTCTTTCCCTTACCTCTCCTCTTCTTTTTTCCCTCTCGGTGCCCTTCCGTGCCTTCTCACTTCTTTCTTTCCATTTCTTCTATTTGTCGTTCTCTTCTTTTCTCACGACCCCGGTGTACCAAGTACGAACATTGAAGTGATGGATGCATCGGAAAAAGGTTTTTTAGATGTGGGCTTGGGGTGGGGTTCACATTTATCTCCCACGGTCCACGGAGGAGATAAGAGAGAGAACCCTTATTGATGAGATCTATATATGCCTGGATATTTAGGCATCGAGGCGGGCTAGGCTAGGTTTCTAGGTACTAGGTAGGTATATGTGAGTATGTATATACATATATATATATATACATATATATACATACCTAGTATATACATGCACCATTACACAATGACCTACGTGTTTATAAAAATAAGGTTCGTGTGGCTAGGTAGAGGTCGGCACGCACCCAGGACCTGCAGCTGTGATTTGTGATTTGTGGCTTGTGGCTTGTGGCTTGTGGCTAGTGTTCATGCCACTCGGGCTTGCCGGCTTACCTTGTGACTTGTGGCTTGTGGCTTGTAAATTGTGGCGGTATCGTATGCAAATGTGCTGAGGAATTGAGACGAGACACTGTTGCAAAATCCAAGACTACACTCACCTACCTACACTTACACTGTACATCATCAACCTCAGTCTCAATGCTTCACTATTAACCATGACAACCCAAATAAAACCTCATTTCATCAGTCATCAATTTCAACGACAACAATAATCCTAACTCAATTGCGACCCCACAATCGAGGGCACTTACCTAGGTATTCCAAGTTCAATGGACTCTTGATCCTTCAGTACGTCTACACTTTACATGCTTGATGCGGGATATCGTGCATACAGAGGCTTGGACTTTGTTTAGCCATGTTCACACTTCATCCATTAAAGGGGGAGACATGATGCGATACGCGCAGATATCTCCTGAATAAGTAATCGATGGTTAAGTATGACTTGAATAGGAGCTACCGATTGTCAAGTATCACTTGAATCGGAGTTACAGATTTTCAGGGTATGTTATATGGAAGAAAGGCTACTATACCACATGTGAACCACATCCGAAACACCAGCATAAGACATATTCTAATAATATAGATATATATACGCCACTTCTCTACGGGTCACCATATGTTTAACGCACCCACAGCATCGTTCATGGGCATCCGGCGAACTCCATCCCATCGAAATTCATGGTCCTCATCCATCATCAATTTCCGTTTCCCAATTCAATGTCACCATTCTAACGAAGACAGCCAAAAACGGCTGTATTCAGGTTATGTTATTTGGTATCTTTTGTTAGCCAAGGGCTGTCGTCGGTATAGTGTGCAAAACTGTACAGCACTTCACTAATGATTATCCTCGGATTGATACGAGTTTGTATCGCAAGATATCAAAAGAAATTAACATGGATTGATCCCCAAACTACACAATAGTCCTTGAGTAGAGCGGAACATCTTCGTTACTCTTCAAAGCAGCTTACCTATAGCACATTTTATCTCGAAATGTTTCTGGTTACTTGAGGAATTCCATCCCGTGAAGTTCTAGCACCTCTCAACATCACGACTTCACAGCTACAGTGGAGGGTTAGAGAGTGCAAGCTTCACACCAGACATACTTGATCGCTTGATGTTTAAAAGCAAAACTACTCAGATTCAATTTCTATCTACAATCTTCGATGATCTTGGCTGCGCACTGGCAGTCTCAACTCAATTTTATCAAAGCGCATGGAGAGAAACTGTTAAGAGCGCCACGAGCTTTTGCTAGCCATTGAGGTCCTTGCTTAGACGGATGACTTTCCTGCAAACACCCTCCTCGGCACCATGATTTTTTATCATTCATCCCAGTAGGCTCAACAGAGGTTCCTCGTTGAGAGGAAGCTCCAATGGGGTTTTGGCCACGTTCAAATTGAATGGCACAATCGTGGTATCCGATGACTTGCGAGGTTGTTTCTCATGAGCAAACAATTCAGCTAGATATTTCAACCACAGAGGACTAGAAGCTGTGATTGTCGCAGAGTGATCCAGTCCCGGATATCTCTTCAAATATGCAACATTTCCTGCATTCACGGTTGCTTGGAATGACTCTAAGGTACTTTGAGGGAGAACTGAAGTATCGCTCCAGCCTTGGATGATCAATATTGGCTTCGAAGCTGGATCACCTTGTGCTGGGGCGTTCATATCCTGGAATCTTTTGAAAAGTTCATCAGTCGTAGGTGTTCCACTAGCGACTGCGTACTAGTCCCGTCGCAAGTCTAGGGAGAGGCCCATAGAAGATAAAGTACATGATTGCATAATATCGGCCAACTCTACCCGCTTTCTCATCTCATCGGCCAACAGTGGTGCCGTGTAACTGGGAAAGGTTGCTTTGAGGCCGTAAACAAGCTAGCCAAGTTCGGCAGTGGCGGCAAATTGATGAAAATCGGGACGAGGGGTCATGCGTTCGAAGGTCTCGACTGACATGTCATAAAGCTTAGATGCGGGAGATGCGGCAACTGCTCCAAGATATCCAGAGCTATGTTTTTGTACAAGAGGATGTTCCGATAGCTTCCACACGGCGCCCCCACCTCGAGAATGTCCTATACTCGCCCACTCTTTCGTGAACATACCAGGAAACGCTTTCCGAGCTGCCTGAACGGAATAGTAGATATCATTGGCATGAGCGGTGAAAGCAGAGTATTTGTGTAAGGTATAGTTGTTTCCGAGACCAGCGTAATCGGTGGCTACAACAGCATAGCCACTGTACATCAATTGAGCCCAGCTATTGTAATTGAAAAGACTTGGCGAAGATGAGGGCGCACATCCTCGATGAACACCAATCGTACCGCGGGCGTAGGTGATAAGGCGAAACTGGCTTCCATTGGCTGGTGACGCAAAAGGAAATGCTATAAAACCGCTCGATGGTACGTTAGTACCATCTAAGTCGATAGAAGTATACTGGAATCGAAAAGTCGCAATGCCAGCAGGTATGTTAAGGTCAGAGCTATCGACTGGCTGCAGTTTTAAAAGATCGCCTGGAGCAGAGTAAGAGAAATTGTTTGGTGTGCTGTAGAAATCAAAGTCGAATTCTGTACCGACTGTTTCGAGGTCGGCAGGATTAGATACAGATAGGATTGCTTGACAGGACGCATTGCATCCATATGATTCGAGCTCAGCTGTACTGATATTGAAGTTTGTCGCTTAGCCAGTTGCTGATCTCGCTGGTAATGCCAGATATAGAAATGAAAGAATTGTGGTGGCGAGCATGATGGTAGAGCGAGTATGTGCAGCTTGATGAAGATGGTGGTTGAAAGAAGATGAGAAAAGAGTGCCTTTATATATACTAAAAGATTCAGGGTATTCTTAAATTGGAATCTGCGGGCATTAACTTCATGTACTCCTTTCATCGAATTTTAGTTCATAATGATCGAAATCTCAGACCAAAACTTCCGCTGCATAGGGCTTTCCGGGCTGTTACGAGATGTATTCATAATTTCGGTTACTCATGATAGACTAGGAGATTGTACCGTTGTGGAGGGGAAAGGGCTTTCCTGGTTTGTGGGCAGACATGTGCTCAACTTTTGGTTTTTGGGACGGTTTGGTATTCCACCGATTTCCAAAGAAATCAAAAAAAAATCAACCAGTCCAGGTAGCAGGTCTCGGTCAAGGCTTCTGCTATATGGACGACATGTACGATTGTGATGTCGCCCTGTGAGGTTTTAAGGAGGATGGGCTATCTAAGTCGCTCGTAATTTTTGTCGTTTGCACCATGGTTCCTATCTCTTTCGAAAACTTCTCTTCAAATTTTGATAGCAGAGCCGTACATATAGCAATGTCAAATCGATACGGCTATAAAGCCCAATGGGTGTGAGTAGTCGCGCCATAGAACTGACTGCTGAAGCGAGATTGCTGCGGTTACATAGAAAGTGCTCTTTGTTGGAGATTTTGCAGGAGGTTTACCTTCTAGACCGTATTTTTATCTAGAAATTCAATTCTTCTGGCAAGCTAGGGCAGATTTTCTTGCGGGAACCTTGGTATCTCGGTGGTCTTTCTGTATCAGTGAAAGCATTCACATTAGTAACATCTCGTGCTTCATCTTTTCCCAACCCTTCTTCTCTTGACATTTGAGGAGGAGGGTTTATGCCTTGAATACAATTCCGATATTTGTGCGCTTGTCACTTCGAACCTATTCTTATATCTCTTGCACTCATAAAAAGGGGTCACCTTGATATGTCCTTCATTCCCGACCATTGTACTGCTGCACATTGTATTGCCCTCTGGAATAACTAGAACTTTGGTTCTATATGACATTATATGGAAATACTTTCCAATCTCCTTTGAATTTTAGTATCTAGGAGTAATATAAGTGATTATTGCATAGCAAAATAGCAATTGTTGATTTGATAACGATTTATTGTTGTTCAAATTTCTCTCCTTTACTGATTATGATATTGAGCTGATCTCCATTTAGGCTTAATGCGGCCAATTAGGTTCCGAGTTTACTGAGTTTAGACAGTACTGTCACGGGTCGAACCTAATCGCGATGCGATCACTCAAGTGTACATGGCTAGTATGAATATGCGTTCTACGAGCGCTACGCTCTTAATTTGGTAGTTGTAGATTCGAAGAGTGTTTGTATCCTGCTCTCGCAGTTCTTTCAAGGCAAAGTATCACACATACTCTCAGAATTTCGGACAATGCGTTTTCATGACACTTTGTCTGTGGGAATTGCCACTGTCTTTTCTCTATGCGTAGCTATTACACTGATAGCTTTGACTTTAGCCAATTTGACCAATCTAGGTCTGGAATCCCTTGATCCGGCAATATATTATCAAATTCTAGAGCTTGGCGAGAAGTACAGAGGCGTTGACAAGTGTCAATTGGCAGTGAGTGTTCTGTTTCACGATTCATTTGATGAGTGCGATATTGATTAATCATACTCTCATCAACTTGGTGTAAAATTCTATCTCTCCTCTCTCCTCTCTCCCACCAAACTCACAACCCCGTCGTCTACAGCCTACGCACCCCTCCCATATTGGTCAGTTCAACAAGCCGAAGTTGTACTGAGCTGTCGATTCGATGTTGCAACTCCTCAAGATATCTCTACAACCATCAAAGTTTCTCAATTGATGGGTTGCCCTTTCGCTGTGGAAAGCAGGGGATATGCGTCGTTTGCTGGAGCATCGAGTATACAAAATCGTATCTTGGTCAATCTGCGAAAAATAAATACAGTTCAATTGAGAGCAGATAAAAAAACAGTAAGTATTGGAGCTGGAAATGCACGATATGATGTCCATCAAGTGTTAGATTCGTTAGAAACAAGTGTAGTGGGAGGAAGGTAAGCTGGAGTAGGAGTCGGAGGACTTACACTTGGAGGTGGAATATCTTATTTCTCCGGCCAATACGGATGGGCTTGCGATAATATTCTCAATTACGAAGTCGTTTTCGCAGACGGCAGTATTGTCAGTGCATCATCAACATCACATCCAGATCTATACTAAGCCCTTCGCGGTGGATCAGGTACGAACCTCGGGATAGTAACGAGGTTCGATGCATTTGTATTTGAACAAGGACTTTTATGGGGAGGGTCTAGATTTTACAGCTTGGCTTCCAATGCTTCACTCTCGGATGTGTTTTCTCAGTTTATTGTTGATGCGCCGACTGATGAGGATGCCCATCTATATATTGGTTGCGGATATGTACCGAGTTTGGGAGGGTTTGTGACGTTGAGTGGTCCCGTGTATGCAAAACCGGTGGCAGTTTTTAATGCGTTGGACAATATTGTAAGTTTGGGGATGTAACAGAAGTAGCGATTATGGTAGAGTTGTCGGTACATCTTAACCAGATGGCATCTTTGAGGTAAGATATTGTCGTATCATGAGACATTGGGAGTGGTTGTGCCGAGTCATTATTAGAGAAGCGTATGTATTCCTTCCTCTAATTATGGTTCGCGTTACCGAATAGGTGATCCGTGCAATCCTCCGCAAGTCTGAGATTGAAATCACTAGTGTTCTGCAACATCCATGTCTTATTTTCATTGACCCTCCTGATTGAAAGCATATACACATATACTTGTTAAGAAGACAAGATAATAGACCTCTTTACACGTCGGAAGTCTTTTGTTACCAATATTTAGGATCAGTGCTAAAATACCAAATTCTTTTAGGCCATAGATGGAAAACATTTACTTTCAAAAATAACGCCACTCTTTTCCAAAAGATTCATGAAATCTTCGTGTAGAAAGCAAACCACGTCGTAGACGTTCCAGGAACTATGACACCCATGGCACTTCAGCCTCTTTCACTTTACTATCATTAAAGAAATGCAGAAAATGTGTTGGAACGTATTGGGCTTAAAGACGGAAGGAGGACCGCTTAGCAGTAAGCTAAGGAAGAGATGAGATGTGTAAAAGGGACAATGGGGAGAGATAACGGGAGACTAGCGGAGGAAGAAGAGAGGACATGAAGAACAGTCGAATAGGAGGAAGCTAACAGAAGATGGTAATGAACCTTAATTGGGGATGGGAAAATGAAGAAGACGACGAGAAAGTTTTCACGGCATTGAATCGATCTGTAGAAAGGATTGTTGAGTCAGTACTACCTTTTTCTGCTTTTTTCTGTTTTTCTTGAATATATATCTAATCAGAATCACAGACCCTTTGATTGTGGTAGTTTGGCAAAAGAATGGGGACTTGAAAATCAGTTTATTTATATAAATTATGTGAATAAAGAACAAGACATTTTTGGTGGCCATGGAGAGATTAATGAGAAGAAGCTCAGGGATATACAAAGGAAGTATGATCCCGAGGGAGTTTTCAGAGGCTGCAACCGGGGTATTTCAAACTTTGACTGGAGATTGATTGATGAGGAATGTCGGCAGATTTGGGGGGTGAGGTATTGGAAATCGGCAATGCACGTACAAGATTTGCTATTTTGGGAGATCTAGATTCAGCGACCTTTTAGCTTAATCAAGTTAACTTGCATCTAGATTTTTCTTTATAACTACTCTCATGCAAACAATCAGATCATTGGATCTTCGCAGATCCCGAAAGATCGAGGCGCAATGGCCAACGTTTGGGTAACCTACCACAATATGAGCATTGAGCCTCAAGCTTTAATTGTTCGATGTTCTCATCGGCAAGCCACTGAACAAATTGATTCATTTTTAATCCGACTGGTTCACGCTACATTTCTCATGTGAGTCAAGCTTTTCATTCGCGCTTGTCGTTTCATCCACTCATTCTCGGGTTCGCTAAACGCATCCCCTGAAATTAATCCTAGCCAATCAAATGATTCACAACCACACTCTTTCAGACGAGATAATTTTACTAAGCGCCAACGTCATGTTTGAGCTTTACGTTGTGTATTTTGCATTTATTGGATGAGAAAACTTTGGTGGAAACTACAATGAACTGCAGTGAATCGTACAGCAAACTCACTAGTTGTCTGTTTACCTGTCGATCCGATGGAGTTCTGGAAAAGCGCCAAGTTTGTAATGCAATGCACTCAGTGGGTTTGGGTCGCATTCCCGGTCATGTTCATTGAGATTTCGAGTATATAGAATGAGTCGAGACTTTTGGTAACATGATTTCGATTTCCATATTCTACTCATCATTCGTTTTCCTATTCTCAATTCCATTCATTGTTTCGTGTCTTGTCTGTCGTTGATTATTTCCTTCCTTTCCTTTTTTTTATTCACAACTTTCTTTGCTAAATTGTTAATCATTAATTTTTGATACCAAAAATTGGAATCTTTCACATCTTTATCAGCACATATATCTAGTACACATCTAGCCTTTCCTTTTCTCCTGAAAACACTTCCCACGGAATAATTCTTGAAAAAATATCATCTCTACAATCATGAAGGTCTCGCCTCCACTCTTTCTTTTTGGTACAATTTTTCTTTCTCATCTTGGTGCGGCTGGTCCGTTGTGGCGCAATGGAACAAGTAGGAAGTAAGTGCTCTTTTCTTCTACCTCAGGTCACTTTGTGCGAGTGGTTCGGGATGGATAATTCTAATTTGGTACTAGCTTTATACGAGGGGGTGAAAGGAAAAGAGATAGCGTTACTCCAATTGCGATCACTATTCTACCTGGTACGGTCACTTCTTCAATAACCAGTTCTACAGCTCAGCTCGAATCCACGTCGTCGATAGAAGGAACCACCATATCCAGTACGAGTGCAACGGCTCTTTCTTCCCAGTCGATTAGGACTTCAGCGACATCCGTGGTACAATCAACGGAGGGATCAAAGACAACGGGATCGAAAAGCGCGACGAGTACTTCTAGCACGTCATCAGACGAAGATAACGAATCCAAGACGTCATTGAGCTCTACTACATCTTCGTCGCAGCTAGCGTCTTCAATGATATTAAGTACAGGAGGTACAGCCCCGGCGCGATCAAGTCAACTTCCAAATACTGAAACCGGAGATGGAAGTGGAATTCCAACGGCAACAGAATCGACACTTACTATTACTCCGCCCCTAAATACAGCGCCCACCGGGAAATCTTCTACGAAGAGTGAAATATCAAGTCAGGATACATCTGAATCACAGGCTAGTTCTTCGTCTTCGAGCCAGGTGCCTTTGCAGACTACGACTTTTGCGCCTCTGCCTACTAGTTTACCTGAGAGTAGCCTTACGGTGAAAGCTTCTTCAACATTATTAGACAGTTCGACACCATCAAGTCAAAATTCTGTTCAGACTACGACATTCCCACTGCTTCCAACTACCTCTTCAAAGGCTACTGCAACCCCAGAAAGCTCTTCGGGTGAAACTTCCAAGGGACCTTCCTCAGCAACTTCAACATCAATACCCACAGTAGTGTCAAGTATATCAGTCGCACCATTTGGTACTGGAAACTCAAGTACCGCAGCTACAGGGATTCCGCAAAGTTCTAGTGATTCGGATCCGAGTTCTGGGCCTACGATTGGTATTACAACGGAAGCATCTGAGATCACTTCCCAGACTTCTATAAGGGAAACGCTGTCACCTATTACGGTTCCATCAAGCACTGCTGGAGCCTCAAATTTGGTGGAGAGTGTCTTATCGACGAAGGGGACTTCGAAGGTTACGGCTCAACCGCAGAGCACAATCGCGCAGTCTAGTAAGACGTCGACCCAAGGGCCAGGTTCTACCACAGAAAAGTCTGAGCAGAGCATTATTCCTCAAACCTCAATAACGGCAGGTTCGTCTCAGACTACATCAAGCGATTCTCTGCAAACAACAGTTGTATACGTAACCACGGTTGTTCCATCTTCGACTCTTGGAGTTATCCCAACCTCTTCATCTTCATCCACAACCTCAACTTCATCTATACAAGTAAAAACCACAAAGATTGACTCCTCTGCATCATCTTTCTCTTCAGCGGCAACAACTATCAAGACATCAGAGGTCTCTGTGTTTTCCTCGTCTTCAGAGCCACAAACTACAGTTTTCCCTGAACTACCCACCACACAGCCTGCTAGCACTGCAGAAATCTTCGTAACAACCGTAACACCATCAACAAAAACAAGAGAATCATCTTCTAGCACCACAATAATACCCACCTCTACATCCACCATCAAAGAAACCACCATTCAAGAATCTGTCCTCGCACCTACAACCCAGAAAACCACAGCAGATATTCCCAAAACTACAGAAATAGCCAGCACAATAACCATCAGTGTAAACACCGCAGATTCGAACAACGGAGCTGTAACTGCATTGACTATTATTCCTGTTACTGCTGGATCCGGTTCAAAATCTAATTCTGGTTCTGGCAATGACGCTCCTAAAACCACAACTAGTGATGGAAATACAGGGACAGCCACATCCATAACCATCATCAACGCCAGCCCCACAGCTACCACAACAGCCGGAGGTAATGGTTTGGCACAGACTACACCTTCTCCTTCTCCCGTTTCTACGACTCCTGTACGCACATCTTCGAGTGCGATAGATGATGGGCTGGAAACAACGACGTTGAGTTTCTCGCCACCGAGAGAAACGAGTGTTACGATTACTACTGCGCCTGTAGCGACGAGTACGAGCGCAGCAGGGAATGTTTGTTTGGGGGTGGGAGGGGATGGAAAGATTACTAGTATGAGTAGTTGCGTGGGTGGTGCGACAGAGACGGAGACGGAGACGGTGAGTGTGACGGTTACGGTTAGGGGATAGGGATGTGACACGTGGATATTTTCGAGAAGAAATGGGAATAGAGTAACGTAATGAAGTAGAATGAATGAATGCATAAATGCGTAAACGAGGAGAGGAAAGGAAGAAGAGAAATAGGGAAGAGAAAAATTGATAACTTGGCGTTTGGATATTGAATTGGGTAGATGGGGTAGTGTGTAATGGACTGAAGGAAATGAATGATTTTTCGAAGAAATTTGATGATATCATGAATTGAAGAAAGGGTTGTGGATATTGTTTCTAAATTTTATGAATTGTATAGAATGATAGGAGCTTGGATTATTACAAATTGTATTGGAGATTCCCAAGCTTTTCTTATTCAGGTTGCGGATGTCTTGGGAAATGTGTGAATTAAGATGCACGTGTATGGTGTAGTCACCAACAGTTATTCGTTTATTCTGGCCTTGCTCGTTTTCTTTTCTCTAGCTTCGTCACTGGATTCATTTTGATTGGGATATGGTTTGTACCAGACAGGCTATATATTGGTAAGTTTCTCTTCTCGAAAACAGAGACGACTTTTCCTTATCAAAATGCACATTATCAAAAAATCTCAACAGCTATCCAACTCCAAGAGCCCTATGTTCTCGCAAAACATTTACTTCACCTCCAGAGTCAACCTATCACAAAATCTCCATCCCATCCTGACCATCATCCTCATGATTATCAAACCACCTAAATATCTCCTTCGCCTCATGCGTCATATGTCTAACCGGCTCATCCATCGGTCTCCTCAATGCCCCAAACTTCTCCAACGGCACCGCAATCTCATCATGATACTCTAGTATTGCTTCAAAATCCCTACACTTATGATTGATATTAAAGTCCGGCACTGCGTTTTCCTGCATATCCACCCAATAATGTCCATACGTATCCACATTTCCCTGACACATCAGATTCTGCAGCAGCGCATACACACAATGCGAGGCGTGCAGTTGGTGGTATTTCCCCATCTGTTCGTCCGGGTAGTAGTATGCTACGTTCCAGTAGAGATGCATGCGTAGCCGGTTGAGACAGTGGATTTGATGGAAGACGTCGATGCGGCCGATGAAGGCGTCGGGGCCGAATCCGAAGGTTTCGGGGAATTTGGCATATAGATCTGGGTTTTTGCCTTGGTTGAGAAGATCTTGCCTGGAGAGGGGAATGGGATTTTGTGTCTCGATACGAGCCCATGCTGCGTCGACTTCTGGGGATGGAGGTTGCCGATAGATGGACTCGTTCTCACGTTCTAGGAAGGTACCGTTGAGTCGCCAGGTTGAAAGGGGAATGTCGATTGCGTCTAGAATTGGAGCTATAATTTTTTTAATGAGATGGTTTTCTTAATACATGGGGTTTTTAAACTTACATTTTTCGGAGACTTGCTTCAACGCCCAATTTCGCTCTTTCCCACCGGGAACTTGCTTCCAGTTAAGCATAGCCGCTGTGAACAAGTACAAAGACAGACAAAAGAAAAGACCATTGAGCCAACCTAGGCACCTTAAAAATGAGTGATGCCTATGGCACGTATCAGTCTCTCCCTTTTCAGTGTGTTTGAATGATTTATCACCGACAGAAAAGCGGCTGAGAAGTCGATCTTCATCTTGATATTCGTTGTCCGAGTTTACATGTGAGGGATCCAATTCTGCATATTTGAAAGGTTTATTGTGCTTGAATATTTGTAATATACGTTGATTGAAACCCATTGTGAAGAGTGGAGAGGTTGAAGATGGAAGAACGGAGAACTGTAATGCAGATAGGAAAGGTGAATGATAGAGTAGCTGTTTTCTGAGGGAATGTAGAAGGTTGAATATTGTAAGTCGTACAGCTAGTGAGCATAATATAGCATCATAAATCAGGATTCGGGTTGCTTGTACTTCTGACTGTGTTCAACAAATAAAGATTGTAAAATCGGAATTTCTTCTCTCAACTCTATCTTCTTCACTCTGATACGATTTCTGCTCCGTGTGAACTGATGTTGTAAAAAGCAAATAAGATATTATAGTTCATTTCAAGTGAAATGATAACACTATACTCATACTAGGTATTTTCTATAATGCATCAAATAACTCATGGACGAAATCAATATCATTGACTTATATTTCGGTAGATCACCAGTGGGTGCATGGATTGACGGGACACTTCAACTTTTGAATCTTTTAACAGATTCATTCTTCAATTGTTTAATATTAGAATTCATATTTTGATTTCTCCATTTCTAACAAATGATTGTAATAATTCCTAAAATGAACGATTTGATGTATCAAGAGATATTCACAAGTCCATTTTGTAGTATTCGTCAGTTCATACACCTACTGGTGGATAAGAGAACAACATCCTCCTCTCTTTCAACCAGCAAAAGATAAGCCACATACTGTACGATTATCTAGATTCACGATCCACGATCCACGAATATGCAAGCCAACTCATGCAGATAAGAATATGCAAGACGACACCTCTGGTCCCGGAATCGAGGTTTCGGCTAATTTTTCCCGTTCGCGTGGCAAACTTTGTGTTCCTCGGTTGGTCGTACAGAATGTGATTTGGACTCTAGTTGGATGAGAAGAGATTTTGTAGATATGTATCTACCAGTAGATTAGAATGTTGTTCCTTGTGTTAATGATCATCTTGCAAAGTGGGGGTAAAGCTTCCGAATACACATCTAACGCGGGTTTGACGACTTGAAATATTTTCGACCCGAACTTCGCATACGAAAACAGCCTTGATAGATCAGCAGCAGAGAACGAAGATCAAGGTATCTTTGTATCCAGATCCCAATAACCTAGTTGCTAGATGTGAAAACTACGTCATTCGTAACTCAGAGATAGATATCTGAGGCATCGCTATCTGTATGTAGAGTGTCCAATAGTCCGGACTGCAGTTTAACAATAAAGATTATCAAATCCCCAAACCAATTTGAATATTCAAGTCATTTCAGATACTGAGTATGATTAGGATATTGAACTAATTTCAAGTTTCTAACTGCGTTTAGATATTCAAACCCTTGTATTGTTTGACTACAGTCCGGACTGTTGGATACCCTGTTTGTATGATCATATTTCATACAGTAAATATACTGGTTGGTGATAGATCAAAGGCATTTATAGATGCACGGCAGTAGTGGTAGTATTGACATCATAACAAATCCGATCTACTCAGTCAATGCTCTGTAGACCTTGTAAAAGCTATCTTCCCTCCTAGACACACCCGAAACGTCTGTAGTGAAGTCTCTGGCCCAAAAAACTTACAGTTTGTAACAGCTATCTAGTAAGCATCAATTCTACCCAGATCAAATCTCCTTAAAAAAAAGCAAGTTAGACCAGTGTAAATCTCTCCTGTTCATGACGATAAACGAGATCCTCTTATCCCTAATCCAACCAACCTCCCTTACTCCCCGCGTAATCCTCATTTGCACAAGCACACATTCTCCATCAATTCCTGTCGTCCTCCCATTTCACTCTTGTCTTTCGGTACGTAACCCAAATCAAATCAACTCCATTCTCGTAAGGTTGTAAAGTTACTCATACATGCAGATATATGTCTAAAAATGACCTATAACCCGTTGTTTACACAAATTGCTTCAGCAAACACAAATAACGGCTTGGTGATAAAGAAACGATAACTTGAGGCATTTCTTCAACACTTACTTCGCCACGGGTTTCGTTGCAGCGGAAATTTTTGAATAGTCTCGCTATTACCTGTTTTGACATTTATGTAGTGTTTTCGACAAAACTCAAGTTGCCGATATACTTTGAAACGATACTGGAATCTAATTCACGATTTTGTACATCTTTCTGATTCCTCGAATCGGGGTTGAGTTAACTCTGCTTGTCGAATACATAATCCGATAAATGCAACAACTCGTTGGTACAAATTACGTCGGTTATGCACACAGTTGTATGTTCAAGAACATATTACAACACTTCCATTTGCGGAAATGATCTTATCTTGTATTAATGAATGAAACGATAGATCGACAGCTAGATAACAGTAAGTTACAGCACTTTGCAGCATGTAACTCTATAGGATAGTCTCATGCAGCACTTTCGGATCTCCCCGTCAGTTTTGTAGGTAGATCGAAAAGACTCCCGCATTCTCATTCATTTGAAAGCCAAAAAATTGCTATATAAACAGTCTTTAACTAGAAATCTAACTTTACTTCTCTCCATTGTTCAATCACATAAATCCTTCCAAACCAAACAACTACAACCCCATCCCAGAAACCACAACATCCCCAAAAAACCTCTCCAAAATGGTTCGCATGACCGCAATCCTGGCTACGGCCATTCTAAGTCTCGCATATGCTGCTCCTCTGAGCCCTGTTCAAGGTCTACTATATCCCCTAAAAGCTCAAAAAATTCATCACTGACTAGTAGCAGAAGAAGTTAAAGCACGAGGTGTGTTGGATGCTACGTATGCTCAGCTGGATTGGTTTATGGCTAAACGTGATCCAGAGCTATCTTATGTGAATAGCCGTGCAGCGGAATTGAGTTATGTGGTATGTTTTATGGAGATGTTTTTAGCATCCAGCTCACACAAATATAGAATTCGAAGCGTGAGCCAGAGCTGAGCTACGTCAATTCCAAACGCGAGCCAGAGCTCAGCTATGTGGTTTGTGTGGCATTTCTCATTCTTCAGTACACCTTATTGATAACTTTTCAGAACTCCAAGCGAGGGCCTGAGTTGAGCTACGTCAACTCCAAACGTTCCCCGGAACTAAGCTACGTGGTATGCTCATCGATCCCAATCGCCAACTCATTCACTAACATTCTCTCCCCAGAACTCCAAGCGAGAGCCAGAGCTGAGCTACGTCAATTCCAAACGCGAGCCTGAGCTTAGCTATGTGAATTCGAAGAGAGAGCCAGAATTGAGCTATGTCAATTCCAAACGCGAGCCTGAGCTTAGCTATGTGAATTCGAAGAGAGAGCCAGAATTGAGCTATGTCAATTCCAAACGCGAGCCTGAGCTTAGCTATGTGAATTCGAAGAGAGAGCCAGAATTGAGCTATGTCAATTCCAAACGCGAGCCTGAATTGAGCTACGTCGTATGTCCCGCACCTCCTTCTCCTTCTCCTTCTCTATACCCCACTAATCCCCATCATATGCACTAACCTCCGATCTCCAGAACTCCAAACGCGAGCCCGAACTCAGCTACGTCAACAGCCGCCACACACACAAGGAATAAGATCCCCATCCCAGATCTCCGTCTCCCCATCAAAGAGATCTCTTTAACACCGAGTATTCTACGCGGACGAGGGGAGAGTATATTCGAGTGTTCATCTATTGATTCGTCTGTGTACGCGTGCGAGAGATGAGAGAGGGAAAGAAGCAGCAATGGAAATGTAATTGGAACTGGAATCGAAATTGACAATGCCCATCCTTATATCTATCTACATCAAATGAAGAAACGCCGTTTCCTTGACCTTGCTTCAGCTCCGAATAATAGCTTTGATTTACAAACCAAACCTTGACAAGCTACACCCACACAGCACACAATACACATTCCCAGCCCTCATTCAGCTTCCACCTACTTCTTTCTCTCCCACAATATGATATGATTCCCACAATGATGTATATACATCTATCCTCCCTACCTTCCATCCATATACACAGAGCAAGAATCCCTCAATTTCCCACTCCCACTCTCACTCCTTTGTAACTACCATCACCATCACCATCACCTCCCATCCCATCCCAATACTTAATTTTCGCATCAAACCAAATCAAAGTACCCCACATCAATTCCAAGAATAAATCCCAAATCCCAAATTTCAAACACCTAACTAACTTATTAACTGCATCCATCTATTTCTGTATTGACGAATATACACATATATCGTGATCTCCATCTCCATCTCCGTCCCCCATTCCTCCTTCTTTCGCCATCTCTCCAACCCTTCATCCCATTTCTTGCCCTCGTCTCATCTCGTTTCGCTTCGTCTCCCTTAGCTATCCCATCCATTTTCTCCAATACCATCCTACATCTTGAGCACAGCAAAAGCAGACACGAATAGATAAACGAATCATGAAATCAACCAGTTATATTGACGAATCGATCGAACTATTGATCAAATTTAATCAATATTTTCTTTATAAACAGCAAGAGTATATGATACAACTACTCTATCACTCAAATCACAAATCACACTGTTCATAAAGCCACTTATTGCAGGTCAAATGGATCTTCATTCTCATTTCTCATGCTTCGCTTCTCACCTCTTTTGAAAAACAAAAGATGATGACTAATTACAATTGATTAAGTATCCTTTGGTGAGTTTCATGTGCTTTCTTCGTCAAAGATTGAAGAAATTACACAAGCCAACTCTTCCATCCCTATCTTCATTACTACTTTCATGAATAACGCCTATCCTTTCCCTATAATTTAATGGACAGAAATGTTTGAACGCCCAGTCGAATGCATTAAAATGATCATAACCTTACTGCCGCAACTTTGCCCCTAGTATGCGGAGATTGGCGTTCCGATAATAAAAAAAATGGTGAGAAGGTAGTGTGAAGATTGATGAAAAATTTCGAAATGTCGAACAGAGGATATCAAGATGATTAAGGTCTCTTTGTAAAGGTCAATGGACAATCATCCTGTAATTTGGGTTAGTAGTGATCAAGAGTCATTCAATGTGAATATGTACTAACCATAGGGAAAATTGTAGCAAAGACCTTAATCTCTTCTGATTTTGGAGTTGGATGATGAACCCAGTCAAGTTCCATCGATGCCTTTCCAATCATAAGAGCAAGGTTCATTTGGGCATATTCTTGTCCCAGACAATAATGAGCACCAGTTCCAAAGACCAAGTAGTTCTTAGCACCCTTTACTTCTGCGTCACCAGAGAAATAACGTTCAGGGTCGAATTCATCAGGTCGGTCATATACATCGGGATCGCGTAAAGCTGGGTATGTTGTTGGCACAATCATGGCTCCTATCTCAGTGGTTAGAATTTGATTTTCGTTTTTGTATCAGTGTGACATACCTTTGGGAACAGTATAATCTGGAGTGATTGGGAATGCTTTCTTGGCAACATATGGAACCATGAGAACAGGAGGGCGCCATCTCAATAACTCTCTAACCACGGCACGAGTATATTTCATGCTTTCCATCATGTCCATGTTTGGTCTAACTCGTTTATCACCACCACGAACGCGTAAGTTCTCCTCACGGACCTTATCTAAAACCTCAGGACGTTGAGCCATAACTTGGAATAACCAGGTGGCGGCACTGCTAGTAGCATCTTGGGAAGCGAACAAGAAGGTAAAGACGGTTTGAGCAATTTCGTAGTCGGTGAACTCACGGAGTAATGGTGCTGGCTTAGTCATTCCTTTAGTTGAGAGACCCTTTTCTTCTGCCTCGCGCCAAGCAGCGGACTCGAGTTGAGACTTGACCCATCCATCCATAATACAAGAAACTTCACCACCGGCAGCCATGCGAACCTTGCTCTTTGCGGCACATTTGGAGAATTCCTCAAGAACCATATCAGCAGCAATTTTTCCATACCAAGACTTGGTGAATGGCAGAATGATTGGGAAGTTGACCAATTCCAAGGCGGCAGTAATATTGTAGTAATCGTCGGCAATCTTCTTGATCGCTTCGTCTGAGATGTAGAAACCAACGAAAGTACGACAGGAAACAGCGCACAACAATTCTCTGAATTCGGACATGAATGGAACGGGTTTTCCTCCAGCTTCCTCGGTAACCTTAGCGAATCTTTCGTTATATTGATTATAAACGTCGTCTTGTCCTGGGAGATAACAGTCGAGAGCTTTGCGAGTGAACAATCCATTGAGACCCTTTCGGAAATCAACATGAGCCTTTCCGTCAAGGAAAACCCAGTTGGTCTCGCCCAATAATTTATGTGCTGAATCGACTACACATGGTTTGACGTATGCTGGAGAGTTGAAAACCTTTCTAGCCATATCACGAGTAGAAGCAATAACAACGAATCTAAATATTATTAGGGCCTAATTTTGAAGTGGCACATAATCGTGTTGACTTACTTGTGGAAAACAGATACGCAACTGAGGTCACCGCTTGCCCATTTTGCTTGATATTCGTGAAATTTTGGATTGACAGATTGTAAAAATGGACCGATGAAGGGAGCTTTCCATGCTGGACCGATGATTGAACCTTTTTGCCAGATATAGCTACCTTTAAAGTTGTTAGTGGTGTAATTGATAAATTGACGCGTTGAGAAGTTTTCTTACATTGATCATAAGCTACCATAAGGCAAAGAATTGTAAGCACGATCTGCCATGCGCTGACTTCTGCCAGCTTGGCTAAATAACCATTGAGTTGAGGATGCCCAATAATCTGAGCAAATTTCGCATCTGCCACAGGTGAGGCATAAGTGATATTTTGTACCACGTCCGCCATGATTTGTCCGTTGTGGTATATGCACCAAGCGAGGTAATGACAATGGCCGCAAGTAACAATCACAATAAAAGAAGATTGATGTGAAGAACAATCTTATAAGAATATCACTCTGACTGTTGACTATAAAGTCTTGTGTCAGAAGATATCTACTACTTGTACGATGCGACAAGTTGTTGAATAAAAAGTATTAAGAAGAATTGAATGTACGGGAAGGAAGAAAGTTTTTGGTGGGAGGATGGGAAAGTCGGGATTATTATTGAATTATGAAGCACCAGAACCTTACCTGAAGGGAACAATTGGGAATTTACGGAATTTGATTAAGTAATCCACTCCAGCTACCTGAATGACGACCGTACCCAATCATCTTTGATCAAATTTCACAAGTTTAGTTAGATTGGGACACAATCGGGTGAATAGACCGATCTGAAAAATTCATCTAACGGGGAGGTACTGAGCAGCTTATTTGCTATTGGATTGGACTAGGATTAGATTTCATTACAGGCCCTCGAGAGACCTTTGCAACAAGGGTTAATCCGCTCGGCAAGAAAGGATAGGAAGGAAAGAAAACTCGAACATGAACATCAGTGGAGTAGAATTCGAAGAGCTAATCATACTAGGGAGGAACTAGAAGTAAAAAAAGGTCATCTATGATCTATTGACTAGTGGCGCGATATGTGGTGGATTATTCCGGACCATTAGGTATTATTATCAGGGGAAAATAGCTAGGGATTGAGTGAATGCAGAATACGTGAGAAATGAGATATTCATCTGAAAGCCGTCCCGTACTGTACACGGTATGCGGAAGTACAGTTGTCCGAAGTACAGTTGTCAGTAGAAGACAATGAGAATCTACTCGAAAAGGAGGAGGGGTGTAGCGAATGCGCGTGTTGTACCGGTATCTAGGTAGTTACACATTCACTTCGTTTTTGTACCGGTACTCGGCAATCTTCTATACACATCAGACCAAAGAGGGCCAAAAAAGTGAATTTAAAGATATCTCATCCTATCGAAAAGACGTCATTATTCAATTCATTCATTTATTCGCGTGTCTAGGTTCTCTAGGTAGATGACGGAAGCAAGCAATAGGGCTAGATAGTAGTTCAAGGGTTATGGGGTGATTGATAGGGTGATAGGTTCATAAGGTCAAGCTTTTGAATGAAGAAAGTAAAAAGTGTGTATGAAGAAAAGTTTAAGCAAGCAAGCAGGTACCAACAAAAAAGCATCAGGCACATACTATGAGAGCCAACCACAATCATTTCGTGCCATTGTGGTGGTGACCCTTTGCTGACCTGATTGATTGTTCCTGAGCCCAATATCGACATCATCATATCATCCGTCCACCACGACTAGAAATTAAAGATGTACATACCTAGTAGCCCATACGGGAGAATCCTTGTCAAACAATATAATCAGTCACTCACTCACACTTGTATTACCAACCAGATTTCATATAGTAGAATCTAACCATGTAGTAGAATTTGATGGCTAACGCCTAGATGAAGCCACCATTAGATGCTGCATATCAAAAGCCCACCTAGATAGCAAACCAAAATACTCAAATCTAATCAGAATGGTAGAGAGACATTCAATCCCATCTACTCACGATGATGAAGAGACTCATTAACCTAGATAATCATGAATCTCCGTTTCCGACTAAATTACGAGAGATCCATCTGTACTCGGATCCTCCAATGTGTACTCCGTATCTAATGAACAAAACTGGTGGCTGGTTGTAAGGTACAACCAACTCAAACAAACACAAGTCTTGGCATGCATGCATGCATGCATCCCCTATCAAGAATATATCTTCATCCGCAAGCCAAATTCCCCCAAAAGCACCACAACTTCAAAGTCCACACCAGAGTCTCCTACTCAAAACACAAAACACACATATCAATCGGTACCTACCTACGGGAAATGTAATATCACGCCAGATTCCTCATCAAACAAAACCCATCCGAGCCATCTCCAAACTCCAAACTCCACAAAAATCCACCCAAAACCTAATCTGAATCAACTTCTCAGATCACCTCACCAATAAAACATGTGTTAGCTCAGTCCACCGAGGAGTCCAGCAACGTTATTTAATCGAATGCTTTTTTTTATACGCGTATATCATATACTTACTTACGTGCGGTAGGAATGTACGGAGTATTATAACGATAACAGTGGGGAAGTACGTATTTGTCTCGAGTCTCGAGTCTGTCCCATGATCCCATGAGCCTGTCTAAAGTCTCGTCAGCAGCATTGACCAACCTATTTTACAACCACCTCAAATTTTCAAAATTCAATACGAGTATTCCACTCACATCATCTCTAATTCAAGAAACCCAGACACCAGATAGTAAAACTATCTACTTCTCAGGAAAAGTAGAATTCAACTATATTCATTCCTCTTCACACAATCCGTTCTCTACACCATGATTCGTTTCCAGCCCCGCCCCTCCATAGCAAAATCAACAAATCTAGCTAGAATTCTACATGAAGGAATATATAGCCGAGCTACTAGGCATTCCACGGAGTATTTTCCACGGAAATGGGCTTACTTTCTCGGAAGAGGAGGGGATGAATCCTTCATCATGATTAGATGCTGTTATATTGATCACGAGTCAATTATCTCTTTAGTGAGAGATTCTGGTCATTTATTCGATTATCTTGGGACGGTCCCCCATATGGATATTTCAGTACGAGATATATTCCAAGAAATATGTTCCTATGTATTCACATCTCTCTTTTCTCTATACTCTGTTTTAATGCCTCAATTCCACGCCGGCCAAAAATCACAGAAATATCTCTCTCACCTTGCTAAATACGCATTCCTTCACACATGGCCATAGACAAGAGAAGATTGATTTCTCATTTGACTCTGCTCAGATCCAATCCAGACTGTTCTTTATCCCAATCTGAGTTTCGATACACCCAGGAGATTTGGAAAAGTCTATCTCTCAAACACTTACACAAATCCAAAATGGTCTTTCCAAAAAATATTGGATCTCCAATAATAAAATCAAGTATCACCTCTATACACGCGCCTCAACTTTCTCATTCTTACTACGCGACGTCTTTTGAATGAAACAAATTCACAATTTCGCAGTTGATGGAAGTGCATCTTATCTCATGATTCACAATCATCTCAATCCACAATCCCTAAACCCTTTCTATACACCATCTCAATCTCAATCTCAATCTCAATCTCAATCTCAATCTCAATCTCAATCTCAATCTCAATCTCAATCTCAATCTTTCATTGTCCATCATTCGTTTTTTGAGCGAGAAACCAGATACCCACACATGACAAGTACAAAACGGTCTGACATCGAGTATTCATTCTCGCTAGATCGACTCTCGAGTTTCTGAATGTTTTTACTTTTGGATTCTGGGGGCTTAGGTTTAGATTCTGAATTGATGGAGTGGTTTCGAGGCCATGATTCTGTGGGGTTGAGTTTATCATGTAATAGGATGTGTGTATATATATAGGTGTATGAATATGAACATGCATATGAATATGATAAATCCCAAGCAAAAAGCATATAAATTGAGAGTCAGGAGTCAGGAGTCAGAAGTCAGAAATAATCAACAACTTCGACCCCCCCCCCTTCTTCCTCTCCCTCTCCCTTCATTCCCTCATCACCCAGAAGAAAACAAGAAAAGAAGAAAATACAAAACTAGGCACCTACTAAGTAGTCAAAATACAACACTATGAACTTACTACCACTCCTCTCATCACTTTACTCTTCCACGCTACCCTACCTACATAATATCTGCAGTTGGATTTCTAATCGAGTTGGAATGTATCCCACCCCCACGTCTCTTATGTCTCTTGCATAGTTTTACAAATCTGCCTAGGTATGTTATAGTTATTCATGAAGGGCCATGCTGGATGTACACAGTACATACCCATCTCCTTGTCATTACAATTACAATTACTATTACAATTCTCACAAATCATGATGACATTTGTACACACTTTATTCTATCCTGGTAATACTCACATTCACATTCGCAGTTGTATTTCCATCTCCATTCCTCTATACCCCTTCTTCTATCATTTTAGAACCGATGTGAATGAATTACCAAGCCTTATATCTATATCCCCAACCCATAAACAAGTAGCAGACCATCCAACCATCTAAACATCCTGACTCTAACCAAGAGAAATGGTTACAGATCAGATATACATTTCGCTTTTACCAGTCTTCGATCATAGTCTATATAGACGGGATGACTGTGGTTTGTTATGGCATGGCATGGTATGTGTATGTGTCATGAGGGGAGTGTGAAATGGGAGTAGATGGATTGTCTCCTTTGATAAACGGGTAAGTATTGAGGATTGGGGATTGAGGAGAGAGAGATAAGCTGAAATGAGATGATATGTGTGAGATGATATATATGAAGAGTTGCCAGACGATAGCACATATTGGATAGGAGATAGGTAGATTTGCAAGTATAGAGTGACTTGGTGAGATGAAACGGAATGAAATAAATGGATAACGGATAAGAGGAAGGACAATATATCGTATGACATGTAAGAAACATGAAGAGAGCAAGAACGATTATCACGTTTCTAAGACTTGAGGATTTGGATTGTAGTAATACAGACAAATACCATCCAAGTTCCTTTCGAATTCTGCATCTTCCATGGGTATCTAATATCTATCATGAAATGCTCACGAAATATGGTTGTGCAAATCGTCTTTCGGACGGGAACAATGCATATTGAACGTATAACGTTGAATACAAGACTGATACAAATACATGTGCTTTGCTTCATGACATGTAATTGAAAAGAGCATGATACAGAGTTACTTGTACTCTGTGAGTGACTACTAGGTCTGCAGTAATTTTATTTTTCTTTGCAAGGCAAGAGGAATTTATCTTGTAGGTGTGCTTTTGAGAATGCACAACAAATGCATTTGGAATTCACGGGCTGCAGTCCATCAATGATATATCCCGCCAAATCACCATTAATACCACTCTCCCAGCATTCCCAGTCCACACAACCTCCTCACCTCTCCACCTTCCCTCCCTTCCCACTCCACTCCCCCCAACTCCCCTCAAACTCGCTCACCTTCCTCCACCCATTCCCCTCGCAATCTGCGCCGCCGCCCGCGACCTCACCCCCGCCTTACAATAAAACACACACTCCACCTCCTTCCCGGGCCTCTCAAACCCAAAGCGATCTTCAAACTCTTCCTCGCTAATACTAAACGCATCCGGATCCGTCGTGATTGAAATATTCACCGCGCTGGGAATGCGTCCTGTTTGTTGCACTTCGAGGGGGTACGGACATCGATGATATGAGTATCGGGATGTGGAGCGGATGCGAGTTTTTGCATCTAGAGGAAGAGAAAGAGAGAGAATAAGTGAGTAAATGCATTTCAGGAGAAAGGGTGAAGGGAGAGGAGAACAAACATCTTCAAAAGTGTAATATTTTGACTTCGTCTCCGATTCCTGCGAATACGATCTCCTGACGTATCCAGATCCTCGAGCCAACTCTCGACCAAAGACCCCCGCATTCATCAATCCACTATCTCGAACCCTCGTACTGAAATTCTTGCTACTGCTCGTGGGCAAATGCGACGTGGAATAGCATTTTACAGACGAAGCTCCCATGCGCGTTTGGAACGCGCGGGCTAAAGTGCGAGATACTCGAGGGGTAGCCATATTCTTCATTTTTGATGCCGAATTATGAAGACAAAGTCTGTGTTCGACGCGGGGTAATTCAATTGACGACTGCGAGGGTGTGTCCGTTTGGGCTATGGTAAAGCTTCCTTTCTATTCGAGGTGTGGTTTTGATGGTGGGATGGATGGAGGGATGAAATATTACCCCGGATTTTAGGTACGTCTAGCGATCCTTGTTGGATTTCGTCATGTCAGTACTAATACAAATGATTGAGTGCACATCAAAATCAAGAAAACAGAGGGTACAGAATGAAATCGCAAGTTATGCTAAACCAAGGAGTTTATTCATTATTCTACAAGACGGCTCACCGGGAGTAACAAATAACTAAACCTCATTCTCAAACGAGCTCACCGGGAGCCCATCCGGAGCAACAACTTGCCATGTAAGAGTTAAAGCACATGAATACCTTTACTTTTTAGAGAGACGATAACTTGGCAAGTCACACAATACTTCAGGAAATTTTTATAGATAAACCAAATTCGGAGCTAGAATCTTGATTCTCGGATTTTTTGAACAGCCGTTGTGAATCAAGTGTATTATAGATCCATGATGGAAGGGTGTATAGTACTTGAAACAAAAGTCGATACACAATGAATAACAGGTTAACATGATAAATTGTACATGATAATGGGTATCGATCTATTTGTCTGATTTTGAAATGACTTATACTCCTTGAAGATATTTCTTCCCCCTTAATTCGGACCAGCCTTTACTTAGTCTCCCCTCAACCCTTCATCCCAAGACAAAAATGTTCCTCGAGATATCTCCAAATTTAAAACAACATCCTACTTGGATTGGCATCCTTGGCAGGATCTTCCCCCTCAGGCTTCTTAGCTACCGGACTTCCATGGGCAAAGAACAACACCTTAATAGCAATTGCCAAACCTGCATGTAAAACAACCACCATGATAAGTAATATTTTGCTTGTCTGTTTATCCGTAGCGCTGAGAACTGGATATAAATTCCTAAGGAGGAAAGCAACGCTCAACCCAAATCCAACTCCTACGAATACCCAATTCATGATTGTAAGGGATGACCAGGAGACCAATGCAACAGGAATCCATACGAGATTGGAGTAGCCGTAAAGAGCGGCGCATTCGAGAAGATTGGCAGATTCGCTGCCAAAATATTTAAGGGCTAGGAAGAGAAGGATTGGAATTACGAATGTATATCCATAGATTAGACCTGCGGCGCCTGTAGAAGAATCCAAGTTAGTATCATGTTCATTCTCTCTAGCCATGAATGCACTTCGAGTCTCACGTAAGTAAAAGAAAAAAGGACCTACCACTTAACAACCCAAAATCGTACGCAAATCTTCCTTCTCCTCTTTCCGCCAGATACAAGCTAACCGTTCCTCCCATGAATAGAATAAAAATAACGGTCGTAGCAATCCAAAACGGACCATACAAATCTGGATTCCCCTCTAACACATCCAAGAAATTTGCACGAGGATATAAAGCTGCCCAACATCGTGCTAGAACGGAAGAGGTATCGACATCGAAGAACTGTGAGTAGAAATGTAGGGACCAGAGGTAGCGCTTCGAGGTATTAGGACCACCTGCAGTCGCTGGAGCGGGGAGGCCAGGCGACGTGGGCTTATTGCGGGATGAGGAGGGATTGTTTTCGAAATTGGAATTGTGGAAGGAGAGATCTTCTTGGAGATCAGTGTGGCCTAGATCGCCCTGGGTTTGTTAGTATGAGAAAATGAGTTTGGATTCAAGACAGAAAAATGAGTCCTGGGGAAAGTAAATGATAAACGTACCTCCTCATCCACATCGACGACGACATCATATCCAGCTCCTGACATTTTGTTTTGCTGCAACTAGAATAATTTAATGTTGTGAGGATTGTTGCATGAGTGGTGTTCTATGTTGTAGCTTGGGACAGCTTGCGAATCTAGAGGTAGGCGCGCTAAGAGATGCAGGCGATATCATCCCTGCAAAGCGAGTGCTCATTCCGCTGATTAGATGAGATGTGATATCAAAAAGTTCAAAACGAATCAAATGTTATTTCATGTAGGTATTCTTGGTAATCGTGTTCTCAAATTCACATAAAGATATCTCTTGACGTTATACTAGACGGGAATCATTTAGATTCATTCATTCAGATACCAATATAATCGATCTGATAAATTTCTTGTGCTTAACAACTTTATATCTTTCACAATAGCCACAGTGCTGGAAAGACTTGTGCTGATCCACCACGATAATAAGACTAAAAACTATTGTTATATATCCACCCTTGAAGATTACCACCGGTTGTTGTATTACCCTTGTTCTACTACGTACTCAGCGATTCATTATCCCACTCCATTCAACTCTGATTGGGTTTCTGATAGAAGGGGGTTTGCCTACCAGACAAGAAATGCATCTTATCTGTGTGTCTTTCGTGTTCCTCATTTAGCTACTAGGTCGTCTGGACATTATGCTGGACCAAGAAAGAATGTCGGAAAGTATTATTTGTCACAAAGTCGTCGCTTGCCGTAACACTGGAGAACGTGTAGATTAGATAGATAGTTCGTTCCCGTGATGCATCCATTTGTCCAAAGCAAGAAGTCCTCCAATATTAGCCCAAAGCTCACAATCGAACTGGAAAATTGAATCAAATTAGTTCAGACAGGCAGGCAGGCACATATCGACTTCAAATTCAACTGCACACGAAAAAGTGTTCTTGAAGATATTTGTAATTGGTGTGCTGAATAATCGTCTCATTGCTTCATTTGCCTCATGCTATTGTTCTCAAATACAGAGCCGGCCACGCAAAGAATCCATTGATACATCCGCGCACCAATCCTCCCTTCCACAATCTCCCTGTGGACCCAAACGCCATAGGAGCGAAACATTTACTTGAGCTTCTTCTTTGGGCGGAGTTGGTTGGTGTGTCCGCACTTCTTCTTTCTGCAGTTGGTAGCACGGGGAGGGAGACGGGCCTAAATTTGTTCATCAGTATTTCGGGACTTGATGGGAAAAATCGGAAAACGTACGTAGCACTTTCTGCAGATCATCTTCTCGCAGTTGAACTTGGAGGCAAGGGCCTTGAGAGATGGTTCAATAAGACCACCACGGAGACGAAGGACCAAGTGGAGAGTGGATTCCTGTGGGCAAAATAATGTCAATAAACCAATTCCGATACTTCCATCTCGTTATCCCCTGCATATACATCCTCTAGCTCCAACAATTCCCAGACATCCAAACTTGTCGATTCAACCCGGAGTGTAAGATAATCGTACCTTTTGGATGTTGTAGTCTGAGAGAGTACGTCCGTCCTCAAGTTGCTTTCCAGCGAAGATCAAACGTTGTTGATCGGGGGGAATTCCCTCCTTGTCTTGGATCTTGGCCTTAACATTGTCGATGGTGTCAGAGGACTCGACCTCAAGAGTGATGGTCTTGCCCGTAAGGGTCTTGACGAAGCTATTATTATATCATCAGTTTTCTATCATTTAAATTCGTGTGTCGATGTCGCAAATGATTCCGAAAATCGTATAATCTCATGGTAGGTGGCGGGTGGGATATCGGGATTTCTTACATCTGCACTAAAATCGCAAACAAGGTCAGTAATTACTCGCAAGCATTTTAAATGACCGCAAGGGCTGTATATACTTACTGGTTGCTGAGGTTCTTCGATTTGTCGTACTTGTCGTGGAAATCTAAATTTCGAAGTCCCAACTCAAGTCGAATATTGCAAAGAATGTGGGTTGGGAAGCGAGAAAAACCCTAGCGCGTTGAGTCACATGACATGACAGTGTACCAACCCTCGAATTTGAGGCTGCCCGCTCATCAAGCAGGTAGCCATCAAGGTGAGAATGATGGGATGAAATTAGGAAGTAATTGATCCTATTGATCCTATTGATAAAAACAGTATTGTGTCTAAAGATTTCATTCGATCATTTCTCTGGGTATCTACAATAAATCCTAAACACCAATGAATCTATTCAAAGCAAGATGGCACCCTTTTCCAATACGTCCGTACCAGAACTATTACCTGTACCCATCTTTCGAAAATTGCACACGAATCAGGGAACCCAATTGCTTCATGCTCACTCTTTCGTAGGAGAATCAACGCCTCTCTCATTGAAATCTTCCTCCCCGACTTCGCCACCCACCTCGACGCCATGTATCATCTCCTCCTGATAAGCGTTTTCTTCCTCACTCTCTTCCTGATCTAACAACGCTTTCCTACGCTCATCTAACATCCATTTTTCCAACTGAATCTCAGTAGTAAAAACACCATGTACCAATTTTTCAATAGAAGCTCCAATATTTCTCGCTATACCAGTCAATAAGAGCATGAAGACATCACCTAACAAGAACAACTTACCAGCAATCTTAAAAAAGGCTTTGGCACTTTCAGGTAACTCTTCAATTGTCCGATATCTTCTATACTTTTCACCTGGGCGAACAATATCTTGGAATTCATCATCATCCACATGAGCTACTGGCTTCTGAAGGGTTAATGTTTTGTGAACTTCTTTGGCCCGATTAATTGGATCCGGATCAACTATTCCCATTGCCGTGTCAGGTATGGTATCCGACAATGGGAAGAGCTCCAAAATGTGCTGGGGAACTGTTCACAACCTTAGTGAAAAGTACATTCAACCAATGTAGTATTTGCTCACCTTTTTGATCTCTGTCGTCGATCCAAGTTTTGTGATACCAATTCATCCAATCGTCCATTTGTTCTCCAGTCATTTTAAAAACATCTGCATCTGTGATTTTGATTTCATCTCCACGTTTCAAGCCTTCAGCTGGATTATCGAACATAATACTTTGCCATTTAGTCCAGTTGATTTTTGCAGCTGTGGCATCTAGATTGCTCTCTGGATGACGGTGTATGTCATCGAATGGCTGGCTGAGTTTTGTGGCAATAACTATCAGACTGGTGAGTTGATATTCTGGATATCCAGTTGTTCCATGTAACCGCTTGTTATGGATTGGGTATGAAAAATTGTATTCCAGAATCTCAGCAAGATGATTTACCGCCATGTAAATGTCAACTGAGAGAGGTTAGATGTAAACAGAACTCTGAATCTTGAGGTTGAGAACACACCTGGAAGACCCAGATCTCTAACACTCTTGTATAGAAGTAGTTTGTGGTTTATTGGGGGAAAAACCATTTCGAAATTGAAATTGAAAAATGAAACCATATCGAGTACCGTTTGATGAAGTCTATGCCCATTCAAGACGCCGTGTATTTCGAGTGCTCTGAAATAATGACCTGGCAATCGAGCTCTCATATCTTTAGGAATTTCTTTAATCTGCATTCCTTTAGTAAATAAGGGAATTATGTCTACGTCCCTCACTTACCGCTCGTGTGTAGATAATCTCATCCCTAGTTGCCCATTTATATATCTCTCCTAAACTTGTAGGCAGTCGCAAAAGTAATATTCCAAGATAGCAAAACCCCAGAGTATCAATCAACTTTGGAAGATTTTTCTTGGCCCTAGATGCTCTCTTCCTACTCATAACAGTCGAAGCTGTACTTCTATACCCCGTCCCATCCGTATCCGTGTCGTCTCCTTCCGTCGTTGACCCAAATTCCGTCCCATACTCACTTCTTTCGTCTCCCGAACCTTGTAAAACTCTCAATCTCAATTCCCATAAATCTCTTACGATAGTTTCTAATTCTTTTGGAAAGCCCTTCGCTGTCACTAACCAGTGGGTTTGTTTCCAAAGAATTAATTGGTAACATTGTAAATAAAGTTGTGTGGCATCACTACCCCCGAAAACTTTTTCCACCTGCTCTTTTTCCTCTCGCCGTTTTCTTGACTTCTTTCCTTGCTGATTCCAGTCATCCTCATCTTGTTGAGTTTGTGTAAAACCCTAGACTGAGTTATTTTACGACTATTTTGGTTTGGAAACGTTTACAAACTGCTTGCTCATGACCTCGTTGACAAAACTTTTTACCATCTTCAATATAGAATTTTCGAGCGCGGCATCCTTCTTCGCTGCATGTCTCCCCTCTGCGAAATTTATGATAATCTATCGCCGATGACATAGCTTATAGCAGAGATTAGCACTTGAAGAGTTTTTGAATCATGACTTCCAGTGGCATATTCAGTACATAGAATCGGGTATCATTTTCCCGAAATCGTTTACGTGGAAAAATTGGCGCTAGAAGCGGGTAAACGTAGCACTTCTTTTTTTATTTAATAAATGTACTACTGGTAGGTACTTCACTAATGGAAATTGCAGATTCATGCGTCTCACATAGATTCTAGATAACTGGGAGATAATTTTTTACTTCGTGAAAACAAACTATGTAGCATGCCCGCTTGACTACGCCGGTCAAGGATATCATAAAACAGCAATTAGCTATGAAATTATGATACTGGGGGAGCTAGGAGAGATAAGATAACCAGTGTGACCAAGTTTTCGTAGATCAAATCGCCCCAACGTAGACCATAAGAAAGCAGATATCCGGAAATATCATATTCCTCTGAATTTGAAGGACCTTCGAGTGAACAGATATTCACGCAAAACAACCCATGCTATTGCGAAAATCTCGGTACCATTCCTTTTCAGATATTTAACCAGATTTTGGTGCCTCCTTTCCATCGATAGCGAGTTGCTCACCCATAGCAGTGAGGACAATGACGTCTAGAAGAGGGATTTGTCAGTAATGGGTTGAAAATTTTCCGAATATGCGTTACTTACTAGTATCCTTCTCGGAGTCCCAAAGACTACGGATCTTTTGTCCGACCTCTCCATCTGGCAACTTGACATCCTCCTTAAGTTCACCTCCTTCAGACATCAAGGAGAGGAAATCATCATCAGTGATGTTGAGCTTTGAAAATTCGTCAGCGAACGCGCCCAACAATTGACCATATTTTTATATTCTTACCAATTGGTACTCGATACGGGAAACGTTGGGGACATCCATGTTGTGGGTGGATGGGCAAAGTTCTTCGAGCTTCTTTCCGGTGAAGATATCGGTGGCGACGAGATGGACTTTGGCGTGACCGTGCTTACCAGTCTTAGAGGTAGACATGTCGATGATCTTGCAAGGGCGGGTCTTGATGCAGACGAATCCGTTCTTTCTCAAAGCAGAACATTGCATGGGGTAGGTGGTGGATGCACCAGCATCGGCGGAATCGAAGGTGTGCTCATGCTATCAGAAGGGGAAAAAAGGTCAGCTATCAGGTTTTTATCATCTTCGTCGTCGTTGATTTTGGTTGATATGCACGCAAAGCGATTTTTGGTGGGGGGAAAGAGTTCATGTGCGGGGTGAAATCGACACACAGAAAGAAAGGACAAAATTTATCTTACTTGAGAGTCATCAACTGGGGCTTCTCCAGACATCTTGAGAGGTATTCGGGGGGTTTGGGGAGTTAGAATAAAAATTGATAGAGTTGAGGAGTCGTGATGAGAATGATTGCGAAAAGATTAGGAGGTGTGGAAGAATTTATAAATTCGAGGAAGAACAGAATGTGGTGTGTGGAAAGGAATCTGGTCCTGGAAAGATTGGTAGATTTTAGCGACCATTAGTTCCAGTTTTTTTGTGAAAAAAAGTCGAGGGTGGAGATATTTCAACCAATTAAATTCTTTCATTTGAACTTCATTCCTATTACGGTTATTGGATAAGTCGGGCATGGAAGAGTGGCTGAAAAATACAAAGCTGCTTCTCCGACTTTGGTTGGCTATCTCGATCAACTGGTGTTGTTATATTACATTTCGGGTTGATTATTCAAAGCCACCTGGGCAGACTTGGATGCAAAGTGAGGGGAACACTGATCACATGACATCACCTCGATGATAAGTACTGACTAAGAAGGGAAGAGAGAGTGCTTTGAACGAAGAAAAATAGACGTTTTAATAGCATATCAGCACATTAGTATATCCAAACTCTCAAGCATTTTACTTGGGTATATCCACAACTTCGTCGGCCAGTCTTCTCTTATCAACGTAGGTACTTCAGGTAATAGCCACAGACACCAGCCACAAAGCAGAAGTGGCTTGAGAGGCAAAACCATATTCCTTATCGCTATCGCTATCAATTCATACATACATACAATCAGTATCATAACAATTGTACAAAGCTTTCAACAGCAGCTTGAGTAGGTAGGCAATAAGAGAGGTACTTGTTCGTGTTGAGAAGTGATGTTTGAGTTGTTTTCCTGGTATAACTTCTTCAATTGAGGAAAGCATTTTCATTACTTTGCTTTGTTAAGTGTTTACAAAGCTTTGGGTATGCCATTTTCGATAATCTGGTCTGTTCCATATCGATAAGCTGAAGCTCCCTTTTGTTTATACTTAACTGCTTTATTCAGATGACACCAGGAGTAACACCTCCGATATTCCACACAAATCCTCTTCACTTCAATTTATTATTGGCGCATGGGGAGAGGAATTAACTGCTTTACATTTCGACCATCAGAATGTGGTCACTAGATCGATTATCCGGACATACAACACCTTCTGCCTCTCCACCTCCCCCATTAAATAGGATCCCAAATCTCCCTCGTCGACCGAGTCATCTTGTGCCATCTCCAGTTGGTGGTAGACCTCCTTTCAATCCGAGATCGTCTTCCCTGTCGTTAGTCTCCAATGACTCTAATTCATCCTTGCTATCATCACGGAGACCCAATGGTTCGAACCTCAAACAAGCAGTCATATCTCCGAATGTGCCTGATCCTTTAGAGGTTTTGGGAACACTGTTGAACAATGGGGAAGGCGCAAAGTCGCCATCAACGAAGAGCTTGGAGACTACAAATGGGACAGTTGCTCCCATTAAAGAGGAAGATGATGAAGGCGAATGGGACTTCGGAGGGTTAAGTCTGCAAGACATTGTAGCAGGAGAACCTCTCGATATTGAGGTTGAGCATGTATATAAATCTCAAACACTGGAGGAATGTATGTATAATACTTCTTAAATTGCAATGCGCAGTTGCTGATAGCTTCAACAGATGAGCGCGATAAAGAAAAGTTCGAAGACCTCCATCGATCAATTCGCGCCTGCGATGACGTTCTTAATTCAGTCGAAATAAACCTCACCAGCTTTCAAAACGATCTTGCTATGGTTTCTGCGGAGATCGAAACTCTACAAGCACGATCAACGGCTTTGAGTGTAAGGTTGGAAAATCGCAAAGTAGTAGAGAACGGACTTGGGCCAATAGTGGAAGAGATCAGTGTCTCCCCAGCTGTCGTTAAAAAAATCGTGGATGGAGCTATAGATGAAGCTTGGGTTCGAGCATTAGCGGAAGTTGAGAAACGATCAAAGGCAATGGATGCTAAATCAAAGGAGCAACGTGTTATAAAGGGTGTGAACGATCTTAAGCCTTTGCTCGAGAATCTAGTTTCCAAAGTAGACTCACCTATCCTGATCCCTCCTACAAATAAAAATATTGACTTTTTATATCTAGGCACTGGAAAGAATCAGAGATTTCCTCGTTGCCCAAGTAAAAGCATTGCGATCGCCCAATATAAATGCACAGATTATTCAACAACAGCACTTTCTTCGCTACAAAGATTTATATGCATTCTTGCATAGGCATCACCCGAAGTTGGCTGAAGAGCTTGGTCAAGCATATATGAATACAATGCGATGGTACTTCCTTAATCAGTTCACGAGGTATCTGAAGGCGTTGGAAAAGATCAAGCTTCATTTATTAGACAGACACGATGTGCTCGGATCAGATGATGGGTCTCGTAAGGCTACCCTTCTTTCAGGATCCAAACAAACAGGTCCACCGCATGACGCATTCAATCTAGGTCGACGAATCGACCTTCTCAAAACCCCAAACCAAACTGCACTTCCCTCCTTCCTAGCCGAAGAAGACAAACAAACCCATTACATGGAGTTTCCTTTCCGTAACTTCAACCTAGCGCTGATTGACAACGCTTCCGCCGAATACTCCTTTCTTACCTCTTTCTTCTCTCCCTCACTAACCTATGCTACCATCTCCCGATACTTCAACTACATCTTCGAACCCACTTTTTCCCTCGGCCAATCTCTCACCAAGTCTCTCGTCCACGAGTCCCATGATTGTCTGGGTCTCCTCCTATGTGTGCGCTTGAACCAACACTTTGCATTTTCTCTTCAACGCCGCAAGATCCCCGCTGTAGATTCCTACATAAACGCAACATCCATGCTCCTCTGGCCACGCTTCCAACTCACAATGGACATCCACTGCGAATCCGTCCGCACCCTAACATCCGCCCTTCCTACCCGCAAACCCTCAGCTTCAGAACAAGCTAAACAATCTGCAGCTCCACACTTCATGACCCAACGTTTCGGTCAGTTTCTACAGGGCATCTTGGAATTAAGTACGGAAGCGGGAGATGATGAACCTGTAGCGAGTAGTCTGGCAAGATTGAGAAGCGAGATAGAAGCATTCTTGACAAAGTGCGCGGGGGTCATGCCGGATAAGAGGAAGAAGGAACGATTTTTGTTTAATAACTATTCGTTGATTTTGACAATTGTAGGGGATGTGGAGGGTAAATTAGCTGGGGAACAAAGGGCGCATTTTGAGGGGTTAAAGAACGCTTTCGGAGAGGGTATCTGACCCTTCACTTCTTTTTGACACTGGATTAAAAGTTTTTGAGCGTGTAAACTTGTCAAGGCGTGTTATTTTAATCATCCATTTTGTACTCGTGCAGAAAAACAAAAACTTTTATTATGATAGGAATAGAGCCGGAAATAGTCTACGCTGTAGAAGAAATCATGCTCCACCCAACCATTAATGAACCCGTCTGTACTCCATTCCCAATACCCTGATACCCCAGAGACCTTATACACAGTCAGTAGACCCCGCCCAACCTATATTTCAATGGCCATTGTAACCTCCGCCAAGTAATTCCCAAAGAACCCCTAATACAGACGTCCAGCGTCTTCCTACTATATTCGATCTAGGTAAACAGTGATATGAGAAAATTCCGACCAAAACTGCAACACCAATAGCCTTAGCAGGCCGTCTGTATCTCCACATTATCTTTAATAATTCATCACGCTTTGCAGCCCATTGTAATTCCTTAACTTGTTGCGCGAAATATCTCTGGCCATCTGAAAGGCTCTGTTTTGTGATCTGATCAGACCAACGAGCGGTTTTGAGGACGCTAGATGAAGATATTGATCTCCAGGAGGGTAAAGTTTCAGGTGGATGCTCCTCAAATAATTTGATCGTATTGGAAATGAGAGATTCGAGATCGAGAGGTTTAGGTAGTTTTGAAAGTATAGAATGTAACATTTCTGGTTCATCGGCGGGTGTCTCAAAAAGCTCTTCGGAACGTGAAAGAACAATTTGTGCAAACATATAGACAGAAAAGACAGTCTCTCGTGCCAATAAAACATCGAAAAGCCGGGCGATATCACCATATTCTTGTATATCATGCGCGTACATTGTAAGGGTGCCCGAGAGAGCAAAGAATGGTTGGGTTTGTGAGAGATGAGTGCGAAGTGCAGGAGAGACAGTATTTATGATGGATGGAATAAGGCGAAGTTGTGCGAGAGCTGGGGATAGAGTTGGAAGCATGAAATCGCGAATTCGAAGTGCAGAAAGCCGGGCAACTGAGGGGGTGCGAGTAGCAGATGGGAGAACAAGAAGGAGCACTTGGCAGATATCGTGGTAACCTTGGAAGTAGCAGAGATAAGGATTGCGACGTAGAACTTCGATGATGAGGTCAGATAATTCTTCCTTCCTATGGCCAATCTCTTTCGAGGTTTGATCTAGGTAATAATTAGCTTGTGCTATGCTGCTTCGTTGTGTTTCCATAACCATACCATTTGGATAGTATATGAAAGACCGATTGACATCCAGCGCAACCTGGTCCTCGTCCCCATGCTTTGGCAGTTCCTTCCAGCTAGTCAAATCGCCCTTTGTGTCGCCGAGTTCATTGTCACAACCGAGGAGTATAGGCCCTATTATTCATTGTCAGATTCGAATCGAAAGGTTTGTTCGGGAGCTTGAATATCTTACACGCTTGACGACGAACTTCATCTGAGACCAAGCCATCTTTCGATGTTGCCAATTCTCTAATCGTTTCCAAATCTCTCCATTTGCATGCCTCCAAGATCTTTACTTCCTTTTCAGTAGGCTCTCGTGGTTGCTTCACTTTGGTGGAATGTGAGGGGGAGCGGGACGAGGCTCTTGAGGAGCTTGCCGAGGACTTCTCTCTCTTAATGGGTTGCTCATTAGACTCCATATTGAGTGTGATGAAATTTGGAGAGTCGGATTATCATGATAGCCTATTTTAAAGTCGGAGAAAGAAATCCGACAAAGGGCCAATAAATCACTTGTAGTGAGGCTCGTAGAGTATCCCTTCCATTGTTAACCAGCTTGATAGCTTAGCGTAGAAATAGAGCAGAAGCGACCTTGATGGTTTCCCGTCTTCAGTCAGGGATTCTTTTCAATCCATGTCAAATAAAATATGACATATTCAATCAGCACATTTTGACGACAACCAAAATATATTATCGGGTTGAAAAGGGTATGAATTTTCTCGGAGAATATTTTATGTTTTCTATAGATAGATAAATGTCTGAAGTCTTACATTTTCTATGATATTTCGGGCCGAAAGAGGTCTATCAATCAGCCTTATTTTGTAAAGGCTAAATACAAATACAGAAGTCACGATCAAGGTCACATACCTACCTAGCGTCCAGGGCAAATATCAAAGATTGGACTGGTAAACTTACATTGATACGTCGATTGGTGCTGGCCACGGCATTTCCAATTCTCCAGTGGTGGATATAACTTTTAGACGATTCATCTGAGGAGCATGATCGGAGTACCAGCATTTGGAAGCAACCCCAAGTATCAATATTGTCCTTACCAGGTGGTCATGGATGAATAGGCTCGCTCGCTCACAGGCCAAACTTTCATGTCGTTCACCTACCTGGGTATCATTTTTGGACTATTAGTATTCTGAGGCAACTCCAACTATCAATACCAATATTCTCCTCCTTATCCTATGATCAAAGGTTTAAAACAAATAAAGTTCCCGAGGCTAATGATATAATCAATATCTGTCCATATCATTGATCAGTCCTCTCGAGATTCACATTCAATACCGAAGGTCATCGATCATTCATCATTCCAACTTTTACCCAATACCTTTTATCAAGTACCTTCAGATTAGGTTTGCATATACGAGGCGCGCCGTGTCTTCCTAATTCGGATAAAAATTAATTGACAATTAATCTTATTTGAATTGTCCCAATGGCATTTCCTTTGCAAACACAAGTCTTGGTTGACGGACAATGGGTTACCAGGACTGTCGATACCCATACACTGCTTCAACGCTACAATCGAATGGATGATAGGCCAATCGATCATACCATGGAAACGATACGTCCTCCGGTCCGTGGTGTTCTGACTCAAACAATCATTCCCAGCCCTCTTGTACATTGGATTCTGCCCATTAGACTTCGTGGTCAGGAGTACAATGATGTAGCATATATTGGAGTAAGTAAATGTAGCTTTCTTTTCTCACGCTGTCGTGCTGTATGTCAGTTATGTTGCTTTTGTTCATTGTTATTGGTTATTTTTTTACTTGTGAAGGAACTGGACTATCATCACTGAGATTCTGCAAGTGTTGGAGAGAATCATAAGATGACAATGGCCCAGAGCCCATCAGGAACTCTAAACACCTAATATACTCAAATTGTTAGACACATTCATGATATCCAATGTACTCATAGTATTGGTGGATTTTCATACAAATGCAAACGTTTGAGGCCTAACAGGTATTTGTAGTACCTTAGATACTTTCTATCTTGAGCATGTATGGAGAGATTAATAAGTCACTACGAATGCCGGCACCCGTTTCATTTATATGATGATACCCATCTTACTTCGAATGACCGCTAACAAAGTCAGGACACATTTGTCGAGATTCGACGATTGGGGGTGGGTCCGCATCTATTTGAAGTCATCCGAAAGGACGACTTCGGTTCCAAAATTCGCAATGCGAGTGTCCTGGGATCGCTCGAAGACTACGAAAAGGAGCAAGTGCGTGTCAAGGAGGAATGCGAAGACGTTGACATGATCAACTTTTCGGCATCGTCAGATAGCCCATCATCTCCCAAGATACTTTTACCACCTCAGATTCTAGTCTTACAACTCGAAGCGGACACATCTAGCGATTCAGTTTTTTTAACGCTACACCAATCCGGCGACGGATCGTGGAAGTTTATGTCTAGTAGGCGACGGTTATCCAAAGCGATGGATAAGCTCCAGCCTGGAACGCATTTATCTGTTGACCCCAGCTCAAGATATATGGTTATAGGTTGTTCTGAACAATGTTTCACAGTTCAGGCCTTGGAGTCAAGAACGGAGCTGAATCGTCAATATATCAATGGCGAGGAACTCCAGTATATCGAGTCTGAGAAGATCGTTCTCTGTAAAGGAGCAATTTTGAAATTGGAATTCCTTCATCCTCCAGCTGGATCAGAAGATGATATTATCCTGCTACTGATAGTAACGATGAATGGTAAGATAAGGATGCTCATATATTCATGGAGAGCTGGGGATCCTCTGTCAGCCATTAAATCACGAAATTCTAGAGGCAAAAAGGGCTATGCCTTGAGGGAGATCCCCCTATTGTTCATACCTTTACGCTTCCAAGCCGCGTTTGTCCTAGTGAACAAGGATTCTATGGTGGCTTACAAAGGCATTTTGGAAGGTGCACCTGAATGCATACCAATTGGATCCGGTTTAAGAATGCCCCTCGACCTCTATCAAGGCTCAGATGTACCCTTATGGACAGCCTGGGCAAAACCGACTCGTTTGCCCCACCATACAGCAGAACACGATGATGTATATCTCGCTCGAGAGGATGGATGGATCTGTCTATTGCAGGTGAATCACGACAGAGAAGATCTTGATCTTTCTATAACCGACGTTGGCGAGATGCAATGCAATATCGGGAAAGCTTTCGCTTGTGCAGACTACTCACTCGATCCGGATATTCACCGCCATGGTGATGTGCTTGTTTCTGGGGGCGACGCTAGTATCGGAGGGACTTATTTGGTCAGTATGAACATATGGTATCTCATTGCAACAGCGGGTTGAAGGAATTTGCCGGGAGCTTCACTGACCGTTATCATCATAGAATACGGCTCGAGCACAACCTAATGTTAAAAAAGACACACATAATTGGTCGCCAGCTATGGATCTTGTAGTAATTAGGAAAAATTTGAAATCTAACTTAGACATTAATACTAGAACCCAGAGCTTCGTTCCTTCGCCAGATTCGATATTTGTTTGCAGCGGAAAAGGAGCACTATCATCCATAACAGAATTGAGGTCTGGTATTGAAGCTATTCTTGGCGTGGATCTTGAGTTTCATTCTGCGGTTACGAAAGCATGGATTTTACCCTCAGAAGTATACTCAGGTTCAGCTGGTGGTGACGACTGGGTATTACTTTCGCTCGAGGATCGATCAGCTATTTTACAAATTTCTCTAGATCGGACGAATGCTGAAGAACTTGACCCAAGTCATATCCCATTAGATCTGATGAGCCGGACTATAGTGACCAGCGTCTCTGGAAATCGTGCAATACAGGTAACAGAACGATCCATTGTTGTTCTAGACTCGGGCAATTGGTATGTCTTCCAGCTTCTCATTTCATGAACTATACTCTGAACAATTATGTGGATGTGATTAAGCCGTCTGACCTTTTCTTTAGCACTACACTTAACAGCATGAATATGATGGGCTATCCTCAAGCCTTACCAATTTCAACCACATTCATTAATAATGCCATCATCTGCAATGAAAAGGTATTGTTTACCACACATTACGAGGAACAGCGTCTGCTTCGCATACTCGATACCGCCATTGATAATAGTACATCGCCACCTACCATAATCTATACCCCCAAGACAATTATTGAGTGGACCCCCGAAGTTGGAGAAGTAACGTGCATCGCGATGTGTCTGCATTCACAAGATCCTCAGGGGCTTATTATTACTGGAGAGAGAAAGGATGGGGAAATTTTCTTGATGTTCATTGGGCGGGGAAAATTTCACTTACGCGTACCTACCATCTACGAAGGGTGTAGCTATGACCTTCGAGCACTAGCCAGTATTCTTGTTATACCCTCGTCAACTCCCGACAACTTTACGTTACTCTGTGGAACACTCACCGGTTTAGTTATTTCTTTCGACATTGCTCAAACCGGACATGATTTCCATATCCGCGGGTCTTGTTGTGTCAGATTCGGAGGTAGTGTGGCGACGTTGACTCAAGCTGAACAATCGAACTGTTTGTTTGTGAATTGTGATGAGAAGATTTTCAAGATAGATCTAAGTACTTTAAGTACTGATGAAAAATCCCCAAGGAGGCAGACAACGAGAATGGCTATCAAAGCGGATCAAATTTGGCTGGTAGATGCACTAAATACTACCCTACAACAACCAAATATTAACTCCATATCACCGCTCGAATCTGAATCACTAGCTGATACTGATCTTCTTATGATATCATACAATCGGCTTCTACTTGCCAGAATGGGGATGAAACAAAAAACGGTACCTCGCCGCATCCCCATCAGAGGAACACCATATCGAGTCATCCATTCGGAGATTCGAAATGCGTTTGTCGTTGGCGCCTCTATAGACGGTCGAAGTACACTTTACTTTGTAGACCCCGAAACTGGCGAAGATTTATCTGACCCAAGGGTCAAGAAGAATGGGCCACAAACAAATTTTGTAGCAGGATTGGGCCGCTTTGATGAAAAAATCCTTTGCATTTATGAGTGGCTGTACTGTCATGGGACTTCCATTTGGAATTTTGTTGTCGTATGTACCAGTGGAGGCAGAGTTGTGATTATCTCAACTAACAGTGATGATATTACGGTGACCCATCCTGGTCGATCCAAGATATCATTTTGGCAAACAACTCAGTTCAAGAATTTTACTACTGTGTATTCAGTTGTTGGAGATTCTGAAGGCTTGTACTACTGTGCACAAAGCGGCAACGAAGTCAAACTATACTATAGCACGTTAAATAGGGCGGAAAGAAAGTTTAATGAAAACGTGGCAGAAGCCAAACTACTTTCGCCAGCTATTTCACTATCTTATGATTCTGGAAAGATATATGCTCTCACCAGGCATCATTCTCTACAAATTCTAGAGGTCATCAAAACTGATGGAACTGTTCATCTTCGTCATACGCATACCGATCAACTTCAACACGAATCTCTTCATCATATGATTGGCAGACCAAATCCTCTTGGAGAATCCGGTAGCAGTCAAATTGAGTTTGTCTCGGACAGGTCAAAATCTGTCATTGGTTTGTGGGCTAGTTCGGGCTTGAAAGTTGATACACTCGATACTGTATTTGAAGCACAACTACCGGCTTCAGTAATCCGATTTCGATCTGCGAATTGTCGTCCTGTATGGGATTCAAGTTGGAAGGTTCGTAAAGCTGGGGATTCTGTCGTGGATTCTACTCGTCTTCATGGTCTTGGTGCGATCTTCAATGATGAAATGAACTCAGAGACTTTGGGATTAGGAATTGATGGATCATTATACCATTTCACCACCCTTAATGTCCGAGCGTGGCAATTTCTCAAATATGTTGCCAATCTTGCAAGGAGTTCTGGTCTTGTTGGGGGACGACCATGGGATGTATCAGCCGACTTGGAACCAAAACAAAGTCCTGAAAATATGCAAGTTGATGGTGATATTCTGAAGAGGGTTTTAGAAAATGGCAAACTCGAAGCAATGTTTGGGATTGGGCATCGTCAAACTGACGAGAACAAGAGACAGTTTAAGCGATTTTGTATGCTACTTGAGAGTATGCATGAGGGAAAGTTGGAAACTAGTCATGACCCTAATGTCTATATAGAGCAGGCTTATGACGATTTACGAGTATTTTTGAGACCAGTCATTTAATAGTTTCATATGGCTCAATGGTATTTTAGATAGTATGAATCAAACGAACTATGTATTTCGATAATCCATGTAGTTTGACTCAAAATAAGAGACCACATCCCGTATAATATTTCCAGAGTTTTGTGATAGAGTATGAAGTAGGCGAGACGTGTCGGCATGATTGATTATGAATTGAGATGAAAAAAGATTCGAGCGCCCAAAATAAGATGAACATTATACAAAAGCTCACGACCCATATGATTCATATACCAAAACTACAATACCAAGAACTCGGCAATCTTATCCTGAAGAGTACAAAGGGAAAGATTCGGAAGAGACCCAGAGATATAAAATAAAGTGAAAGAATTCCAAGGAGGGGGGTAAACTCGTTTAGATCCCTGCCTAGTGTGAATTTGAACGCAAATCAGTCAAACCACTTAACGCACACTCATGATTAAAATGCCCCGCGCATACCTCAAAATCTTCAATCCCACTCGAAATAACATTCATACATTCACGCTATAGTGAATCCCGAAAGTTATTCAATTATCATCTTTTTTGGCACTCTTTCACTAGATTGTTAAATTAACATTCATTGAACAGCTGTCACTCATCTTTTTAAGGCTAGCTGATTTGTTTGGGATCGTCTTGAATTAAATCCTCGATCTAAATAACCTCGATTTTTGATTTCGCCACGTAATTCTCACCATAATAAGGCAACCTTCCCCAACTTTTCGTTCTTGAAATTGACGACAAAATCAAACACCAAAATGGCACCAAAGAAGAAGAACAATAAGAAGCAGAACGATGACTGGGAGGCGGAGTTAGGAGAGACCGTTGAACCTGTCAAGGCAACGGAGCCCGATGCCGACGCCGCAGAGGCTGATCCTGAGGAGGAATTTCCTGCAGGAGGTCTCATGGCTATGATGCGCAAGAAGCAAAAGAAAGGCAAAAAGGGAAAGCAGATGGAAGATTTCGTTGAGGGAGAGGACCCACCAGCCGCCGATGAACAACCCCAAGATGATTTCGCCGACAAAGCTCCCGTTGAAGCTTCAATAGACGATGAATTCGCCTTGCCAGAGAAAAAGGGAAAAGGAAAGAATGCGCAAGCTAAGCCTGCAAAGAATGACGATGCAGGAGATGATGATGTGGGTGCGGATGGAAAGATGCTCACGAAAGCGCAAAAAGAAAAGTTGAAGAAGGAGAGAGAAAAGCAGAGGAAAAAGGAACAAGTACGTGAATTTCTTGATTCAAGGTTCCTTTGATAGTTTTGCTAATTGTACAATTTGTAGGCAGCTTTGAAAAAGAAGACCACCCCAGGTGGAAAGGCTGCCGAGCCTGAGAAGCCAGTCGAGGAAGAGAAACCCGTCGAGGTCGCACCGACTCCCGCTCCAGGTGGGAAAGGCAAAAAGATTCCAGCTGCTCTTGCAAAGCTACAAAAACAGCAAGAGGAACTGAAGAAGCGAGAAGCTGAAAGGGCCGCTGCCATTGCAGCCGAGAAGGCTCGAATCGAAGAAGAGGAACGCCGAGAAGCCGAAGAGGAGAAGAAGCGTGAAGAGGCCAGAGCCTTGCGAAAACAAAAGGAGAAGGAGAAGATTGAACAACAAAAAAGAGAGGGTACCTATCTCACCAAGGCTCAACGAGAAGAGAAATTGCGAAATGAAATGAAACTAAAGCAAATGATCGATGCCGGTGTAAAGGTTGGAGGCGGAGAGGGTGGAGAAAAGAAAAAGGTTGTCTATGGCAACAAAAAGAAGGGTGTAAAGAAGAATCCCGCTGAAATCAAGGCGGATGAAGAGAGAGCCCTTGCCGAAGCCGCTGAACGCGCGAAGAAGGAAGCCGAGAGAATCGCCGCAGAGGCCGCAGCTAAAGCAGAAAAAGAAGCTGCCGAGCAAGCCGCTAAGCAAACTAAAGAGGACAGCGAGCTGGAAGACTGGGAGGCAGCTGCTGACGAAGAAGATGAGGATGTCAAGGAAAGCTGGGATGCGGATTCCGAGGAAGAAGGCGACAAGAAAGCTGCCTCTTCCTTGCCGGTTAGAAAGAAGGAGCAAGAAGATTCTGAATCTGAATCTGATTCAGAAGATGAAGATTCATCCGAAGATGAAGAAGCCACAGCGAGAGAATTGGCTGAACTCAAAAGAAAGAACGAAGCCGCTGAGAGAAAACGAAAGGCACACGAAGCAGCATTGGCGGCTAGATCAAAGGATAACTTGCGATCCCCCATTTGCTGTATTCTTGGACACGTCGATACTGGAAAGACCAAGCTCTTAGACAAGATTCGGCAAACTAACGTGCAGGAAGGAGAAGCTGGAGGTATTACGCAACAAATTGGTGCGACTTACTTCCCAGTTGAGGCTATCAGGAAGAAGATTGCAGTAGTGAACAGAGATGAGAGCTTCGACCTCAAGGTTCCTGGTCTCTTGGTGATCGATACACCTGGTCACGAGTCTTTCTCGAATTTACGTTCTCGTGGTTCATCACTTTGTAACATTGCCATTCTTGTCGTCGATATTATGCACGGTCTTGAGCCTCAGACTTTGGAATCGATGAAACTTCTTCGGGATAGAAAGACACCTTTCATTGTTGCCCTCAACAAAATCGATCGTCTCTATGGCTGGAAGAAGGTTGATAACAACGGATTCCAAGAGAGTTTGGCTCTTCAAAACAAGGGTGTACAAAACGAATTCGCAAAGCGTCTCGCAGATACAAAGGTTGCTTTTGCCGAACAAGGATTTAACGCTGAAGTTTTCTACGAGAACAAATCTATGGCCAAGAATGTTTCCTTGGTTCCTACGTCAGCTCACACTGGTGAGGGTATTCCAGATATGCTTAAGCTGATTCTTCAACTCACCCAAGAGCGTATGGTCGGTGCTTTGATGTACCTTTCAGAAGTTCAATGTACTGTGCTCGAGGTCAAGGCTATCGAAGGTTTCGGTATGACTATTGATGTCATTCTATCCAACGGCATCCTTCGAGAGGGTGATCGTATTGTAGTATGTGGTGTAGATGGAGCCATTACCACAAATATTCGAGCACTCTTAACACCAGCCGAGATGAAAGAACTTCGTCTTAAATCCCAATATGTCCACAACAAGGAGGTCAAGGCCGCCCTCGGTGTCAAGATTTCTGCACCCGGTCTCGAAGGCGCTATTGCAGGTTCGAGATTGATGGTTGTTGGTCCTGACGATGACGAGTCGGATGTCGAGGCTGAGGTTGAGTCCGATCTTGGTGCACTCTTTAGCCGAGTTGAGAAATCTGGACGTGGTGTCACCGTTCAAGCATCAACTCTTGGATCTTTGGAGGCTCTTCTAGATTTCTTGAAGGTATCCAAGATTCCTGTTGCCAATGTCGGCATTGGTCCAGTCTTCAGGAGAGATGTAATGAATTGTGGTACCATGCTTGAGAAGCAAAAGGAATACGCGGTCATGTTATGTTTCGATGTTAAGATTGATAAGGAGGCTCAACAATACGCCGATGATCAAGGCATCAAGATCTTTACTGCAGATATTATCTATCATCTTTTCGACTCCTTCACCAAGCACATGCAGGTTATTGCCGAGGCAAAGAAGGAAGCTTCTAAACTTTTGGCCGTCTTCCCCTGCGTTCTTAAACCAGTAGCTGTCTTCAATAAAACCGGCCCTATTGTTATCGGTGTTGATGTTGTTGAAGGAAACCTCAGATTGCACACCCCTATAGCCGCTGTCAAACAAAACTCGGTCACTGGTAGCAAAGAGATCGTGGGTATTGGAAGAGTCACATCCATTGAACGTGATCACAAGCAACTTGAAAAGTGCAAAAGAGGAGAACCTTCCGTTGCTATCAAAATCGAAATGGGCAGTTCACAACCGACATATGGTAGACACTTGGAGGAATCTGATACATTGTACTCATTGATTAGCAGAAAGAGCATCGATACTCTGAAGGAGTTCTACAGAGATGAAGTCAAGAAGGACGAGTGGGCACTCATTCTGAAGTTGAAGCCACTTTTCGATATCTCTTGAGTGGATTAATGGTAGATGGTAAAAAGGATATCTGTATGTATTATGCATGAGCCATTTAAACTTTGCCCCTCAATGTACATGCTTTACTTAAAAGTCAAATGATTATACCCCCTCTTTGTTCATTTTGCAACAGTGATACATTTACGAGATACCATATATGTTTCTTAAAACCGAGGAGCAATGAGGTCGCCAAAAAGGAATAGGATGAGGAGACTAATGTTTTGATTTGTGATGAATGGTTGTAATGAACATTCGGATTTCATATACCTATTCTTCTTGACTTCCTCCGATATTCTAATGTAGATTCGATAATTACCTAGGTACTTGTAAGTGCTTTATTAGTTTTAGATGTTTATATTTTTATTTGAATTTTGGAATAGATGGTTTAAGGCTGTCTAGATTGGATAGTTTGTTAATAGTGTAGGATTCGAGGGCTTCGAGGAGTGGAATCAGTATATTATGTATCAGCAAACTTAAAAGCTTCCTAGGTAGGCCATCTCTTGGTATTCTTTATATGGATCAATGATATAAGTCAACAGTAAAGGAGTTTGCAGGTATGATGGATGAGATCCTTGGGAATCTGAGATTTTGTATGTAGGTAATGAGAAAAGGGGGGAGCGAACATGAGATGAGGAATGGGAAGCCAAACGAGTTTTAGAGATGTATGTCAAGGAATTGGAGGAGTTGAGATATGGTATATGGTGTATGGTTTGGATGCATATACTGCTCGATTCCGGATATTGGATGACAACCGTCTTGATATGTACTAAGTGAGGCTATATCCTCAACGACTGAACAAATGAGGATCAATAAATACACGTTCGAGGCCTATGTGTGCCCTTGGGTGAAGTGATAGAATGGTTCTTTGATATGTAACTTTGGTTATTTGTAGTTGTCTGCCTGGCCGGCCTCCAGAACTTGGAGAGTTTCTCAGCCCCATATTAAGAAACACTAGCAAGGTATGAATCCACTAATCCAGTTTGAGAACTGATAGTCTTACCGCCTTATGGCAGAATTTAATTTTTGGTCAAGTTTTTAGACTGAGCTCTTCAAATATTACAATTTCTGCAACTATCAAGCTATAATTCGAAATGGGTAGCAAAAGGAAGCGTTCAGCTCAAGATGCTGCAGTTGCAGCTCCTGCTGCCAAAAAGCAACAAAAAACCTCCAAGGCAACGACCAAGAAGCCCACAGAAACTCCTGCTCCTCTCGATACATCACCATTTGTCAACAACCCAAGAGGGGACGATTTGAAGCGTGAAGTCAATCTTTATGATATGCTTAGTAGTGAGGATGATTCGAAACGACTTGATGCCGCCAATGCGATTGTGTCCGGATTGTTAGGCGGAGATGGAGTCGAAGAATCAACATTACAAAAGCACCTGGAGAGAAGATTGTTTCGGGGACTCGCGAGTGGCAGGAAGGGTGCGCGATTGGGCTTCAGCATTGTACTTTCGGAACTCTTGGCCCAGCTTTTCGGTTCGGCGAATTTGAGTGCGACAAAATATCCTGGATTGACCTTCGATAACGTCTTCGAATTTTTGATCCTTAAAACGAAGCCCGAGGGCGACCTTAGCGGACAGGAACAGAAAGATCATGCTCTTGGATTATTGTTTGGGCTGCAATGCTTTGTCAGGTCTAAGATACTCTTTTCAATCGACGGGAAATGGGAATTGATTCTGGACAAGCTATTGGACTTATCCAGCAAAAAGTCCTGGACTCGGGAGGAATGCGGTTGGGTAATCATGGAAGCTTTAGAGCAGATGAACCAAGATCAGGCGGAATCTACTTTGAAGAAATTGTGCGATGTTGGATTGGGACTCTCACCAGAAGGTGTGGGTATCTGGCTCAGAGCAAGGGACAAGTTTCCAAAAATGAAGTTTCCAAGCAATCCTTGGGGACAGAGTGGTAACCCATTGGAGCATCTCAACTCCCTTGCAAAAGCACTCAAGGAAAGTTCTTCCAGCGAGGACACTTCGAGTAAAGGACAACAAGCCAAGCAAACTGGAACATGGAATGCAAAGCTACATTTTGTTTGGGACATTGTCTTGAGTCAATATGTTAAAGCAGCTAATAGCAAAGCCAAGAACATCATGTCCGAATTCGATAAATTTTGGAAAGTTACTGTTGATGGTACGTTGTTTATATTCTATATCTTGACCCATTATTGACTATTCTTTAGAAAATCTATTCTCTGCATCGGCATCAAGAGAGCGTAAATTTTGGGGCTTCTTGGTCTTTCAACGAATGATTCAAAGCCATATTTCGTGTACAACACTAATCACTAGTATTTTCAGTCACAACCTCGTCCGCTGCCTCATCAATCACGTTCAGGAAAAAGATCGTTTCCTAAACCGGGCCGCCGACAAGTCGCTAAAGGTTCTTACACACGCAGTGGAGGAGAATCCTGAAGCATTGGTTGTTGTCCTTCAAGGATTGATTGACGGTAACGGTGCATACAGTTTCGACCGGGTCACAAAGACAAAAACGATCGAAAAATTGCTAAGCATGGTTGATGACACAAATGGCGAGGCCGTTCTCGATGTTCTCACCTCTCCTGTTTTGGCAGTACCAAGCTCGGAAACCAATGACGCCGAAAAACGTCGACAAATGTTCGGAGACTATGTCTTAACCGCAATTCGACATGTTGATATCACAGAAGCATCAGAAAACTCAAGTTGGATCAAAACCGCTGCGTTACCTCAGCTTGCCTCACTGGCATACTCGAACAACTCAGAAGCCAAACCTCCCATTTCAGAAGGAACCCAAACATTAATCAGAAACCGATTGACATCGGCATTTACTCATCTTTTATCTAATATGGATGGCTATCATTACCCCTGCGATTTAGTTATTTCCTGCACACCTGATGCGGTCGCCATGGACGGACTCATCACTGGTGCTAAAGATGCTGCATTCACTACCTTACAGAAACTCATGAAGAAAGCAAAGAAAGGAGGAAAGGATAAGGCAACTTTCCAAACCCTGTCATTGTTATATGCTTTAGTAATCTTTCAGTTGTACAACGGAGATGTTGAAGCTGTGTCGATTCTGGATGAGTTGAAGTTATGTTACGACAACCTGATCAAACACAAATCAACAGAGGATTCGGAAGTTGAACCTTTCGAGGTTCTCGTGGAGCTCTTACTGTCTTTCCTTTCTAGACCATCCGCTCTTCTCCGAAAAGTCACTCAACATGTCTTTACTGCTTTCATGAGTGAGATGACTGAAGGTGGATTAAAACTCATGACAGACGTGCTAGAAACTAGCGAAAACATGAGAGGACAGCAGGAAATGTTTGATGAGAATCCAGAAGATGAAGATGCGATGGATGTCGATGAAGAAGATGACGAAATGGACTCGGATGTCGAAGTTGTTGACATGAACGGCGAGGAGGGTCACTTGAATGCACATCTTGCAGAGGAAGAGGAAGAGAGCGACGAAGAAGAGAATGAAGAAGAATCCGAAGACGATGAAGATGAGGGAGACGACGAGGCTAACAAAGAGCTCAACGACGCTCTAGCAAAGATTCTCGGCACCTCAGCATTAGACCAAAATGACGAAGACGAGGATGGCGATAGCGACTCCGATATGACTGATTCAGGGATGGACGCTCTAACTCCAAAATTAGAGGAGGTTCTTGGAAGAATGCAAAAGAAGGGACCAAGTAAGAAACAAGAACAAAAGGACGCCAAGGAAAACATGGTCAACTTCAAAAGCAGAGTTTTGGATCTTCTTGATATATATGCCAAGAAGCAAGCGTCTGATCCCTTAGCTGCAGAAATTCTATTACCTTTGTTACGATTGATTCGTACTACCAAAGCCAAACATTTGAGTGACAAGGCATTCTCAATAGTTCAAGCTTTTGCAAAGTCCAAATCGAAGGCATCGTCTTCGGAAGCCGAGGTAGAGATTAACGTCAAGGCACAGATCGCATTGATCAAGGGTATCCACGAAGAAGTACTCAAGGACCAGTCTAAGGTCTTCGCCAAAGCTGCCAGTACAGCCAGTTTGTCTTTGGCCTCTGGTATATATAGAGCGGACAAGAGTCAATTTGAGAAGATTGGAAAGGTTTACTTGCACACGATGACAAAGTGCGATGTCGAAGGTGTGAAGATTCAGGCTAGTTTTGTAAGTGATTGGGTTAATTGGTGGCAAAGTCATATTGCTCAAGCTGCGGCAGGGGGTGCTGCGAAGGAGGAGTAGAGGTAGACTGGGGAAATCTGAGTGTACATGTAAAGATACCAACGAACCAAAAGTTTTAGCAGTTATGAAACGAGATACAAGGGCTGTTATTTGAGTTTTCAACTGGGAAGTCCTTTCCGGTGAGCATGAAGTTTGGTGCCTTTAGGGCTTTTGATTCATTTGCACTAATGTTTAGGGTTTAGAGAAACACATTTAAGTAGAAGTTTGTTTCTGTGAAAACATTAAGATGAAGCTGTATTTTCTTCGAAGCGTAAGCGTTGTCCTGATAGAAGACAAGGTGTGTCCAGAATATTGTGGAGCTGAATAAGCACCAATTAGATATCCGTTGATTATATCACAGAGTCCGGGGTCCTGGAGCAAACGAAAGAATCCTAGACACCACGGAACTATACACCAAATTTCATATCACCTGTCCAAACCCTCTTCATTCGTAAGTGCGCCGCAATAAGACTTTATCCTCTGTCTTCATTCATATTGTCTATTGACTAAAATCTCATAAATCCCACAAAAACTGAAAATCTATTCAATACATCTCGGTGACTTTAGAAAGCATGGCCAGCGGCAACCTGGAAATACCTGATCTCTCCGAATCCTTCCAAGGTGACGAAACCACAACCCTTTGTGAGCTTTGCAACAGCATACTCTTCCACAACACAGAGATCGGAAATGAAGTCGAGGTTATGCTAGGGTTGAAACTATCCGAAGAAGAAATACCTACTATGTTGTTGATATTAAACGGCGCACATGGAGGCTGTCGTTTCTGCGCTGTGGTATGGAGAGCATTTAGGGATGAGGAAGTTTATCGGAACTTCTCTTCAAACAATAATACTAATGCGTTGTCCTTGACTGATATCGCAAAGCGTTTCATTATAAGCTCTCTGTCTCTTGAACTTGTGGAAGGCATTTCTGTGGGCTATTACAAGCTATCCTACAAAACAACCTATGAGAAGACAAAATGGAAGGGCGGTGGCGTTTTGGTGCTAGTTTTAGACACATTAAACGGTAAAGCACTTTTCATAGTGTCCCATCCCTAAGTTACAGCTTCAATTGTAGACATGGAGAGTTTAAGCATATCTACTGAAATCTCTCTACAGGTTACCAAGACTTCCATAAAGCGTCACAGTCTCTTACAAACACCAATCATCTTTCTGAAGAGAGATGGAGGAACTTCTGTTATTCATCAATAAGAATGTGCCAAGAAACTCACGGATTATGCAATTCAGCGTCAATATCTGAGAAGACTTCCCGTTGCTTGCCTACACGTCTCATTGATGTTAAATGCGATCCTCCAAGGTTAGTCTTGTCATCCAACGTAGAACCTGCAAGTTCATACGCGACTTTAAGTCACTGCTGGGGCAAAGCACCGATCCTTACTTTGACGACGGAGAATTTGGAAGCTTTTCAACAAGGGTTACCCATTTCTCATTTAAGTAAAACTTTCCAAGATACCATCGATGTAGGGAAAAGACTCTTACGAGACTTTAATGTAAGATATCTTTGGATTGACAGTCTTTGCATCATCCAGGGTTCCAAACCAGATTGGGAGAATGAAGCACCAAAAATGTCCCAGGTCTATGGGAACGCTTTTTGCTGCATTGCAGCCTCTTCTGCGTCCGATGGATCGAAGGGCCTTTTCTCTCCAAGGAACTCTATGGTGGACGATATACTACGTATATATCTTGATAGAGCAAAATATCCACGTCTGCCAAGCCCAGTAAGCATAACAATACTCAATAAGGAAAAATGGCTCCAGATCATTCGAGAGGCACCCCTAAACCAGCGTGGTTGGGTTGTACAAGAAAGGGCTCTTACCAAAAGAACGTTGCAATTTTTTGATGGGGAAGTAATGTGGAAATGTCAGCAAATAATGGCATCAGAATCATTTTCTGTCATATCATCTTGTTTAAAGATATCCGATGATCGCCTTCTATTTCCCCATTCTCTTACTGCAAACTTCGCTTTCCGAAAATTCTGGAGTCAGCTCTTACAGATGTATAGCAAGACTATTCTTTCTCACCCAGATGATATACTTATGGCAATGGCTGGTGTGGCACGTCAATTTGGGGAATACTTACCGATCAAAAATAGGGTATATCTCGCTGGAATGTGGTCATTCGAGCTTGAGCGGCAATTGGGATGGCTAGCAACCACACCTGGCTCTAGACATGATCTTGATCGTCGAGATTGTCCTAGCTCTAACGTCGCGCCATCTTGGAGTGTGAGCGCAATCAGTTCCTTAATATCTTAGCTCTTGATACTAGTTTCTTTTCTCCCGTTTTATTCTTCGTTTTCTCCTTGTAACAACTTCTCAAACGTATTCATCTTTTGCAAGTATTTCCATGATAGGCAATTGCTGACGCTCCTTTGGTCTAGTGGGCTTCATCAACAGGCAGGTCAATCGTAAATGCATGGGACAACGGTCCTTATAATGAGGCCTCTACGCGCTGGTATGACTGGACTCCGGCGGAATACCAAAGTTACATGATTTTGGATTTAAATCGAATCCACCCTCCTGAGTTTACCATTATTGATGTCGGAACCACTGTTTCTAGTAAAGAACCATTCGGATCCGTCACTTCGTGCTTTCTTCGACTTCGTGGTCAATTGAAGGTTGGGCGTCACTCTTTTACATTGTCTGAAAAGAATGCAGCGACCTGGAATAACAACAACGTTCACTGCATCCAGGTGCTCGGTAGATCTCATCCGCTATTCTCTCCCATGGTTTTTGATCGTTTGCAGTCTAATGACGACCTGAGGGAGATTAGAGAAGGGATGTTGTTCGTTTTCCCCCTGAATTTCGAGACTAGTCGGAGCTCCCGTGCTCTCATTCTAAAGCCAAGCTGCACTCGAAAATGTTTGGTTAGGGTGGGCTGTCTATTGACCTTTGCAAAAAATATTGCTTTTGATCCGGAGAGTGATAAATTGATCGGGGAGGAATTCTATGAGGAATCTCATGGCAATGGAGAATATACTATATGTATCATATGACAATTTCTTCAAGAACCATAAATAAAGCAAGAAATGGTTGCCTAGCATCAGCTATCTGGCTAAAATAACAGGCAACAAGTCCATGATGGAAGGAAGCTCTGAATAGTTCTGAATAGTTACATATATGGGTTGGAGTACCGAGTACACTGAAGCTCAATCTGATACGACTCGCATATTTGAGGGATTTTCTCAACTCACATGGTAAACACGAAGTCATAAAGCATTGATCCTCATTCAAATTGACGCCGTCATCATATTGAGACTCATAAAAACTAAAAAGGGCGAGTAAGATCGGTGGAGTAATTTCAACCCAGCACAGCTAAGCTGAACGTGATTGTGTCACTCGAGGAACAGGTCCACCTGATTTCGGTATCATCAAGCACGTTGCTCTTCTACTGGATATAGAAGATGATGAACTACCACCACTCTTGGCAACACCATCCAGTTCTACATTATGTGGCCTGGGGCTTGGAGAAAGCAGAATTTCCACCCCGCCCCTTGTAATACCTATTCGTAGAAGGAACCCCAGTTGTCGCCGTGCTATAAGATGACACTTAAAGAGATTCGCTTCAATACATCGGTATGAACAGGTACCAGTAGTAAGGTAATCAATCTTGCAATGACAGCCATCTGTGTTGTGTATGAAATGAGCAGTAGCGGAAACGTACTTGCATATGCGTTGATAGCCATCACGACGATGTATACAGAGGAATAAATAATAGCAAGTTTTAAAGTTTTGAGACTCTGATTAGCTATAGCTTATTACTATCGTACTAGCACGCAAATACCGGTACGAGCAGCTCTACTTAAAACATTATGCAGTCTAGTCTCATGAACCCTCGGCTGCTTAAATGAGCGGGAACCACTGATCAAACCTATTGCATAGATTATATTTCCGTTTCAGTTCCTGGAGTCTGGCAACATTATCACTATAGACAGTTGATAAAGACTGGTCCCCAAAAGCGAAATTGATATGCCTGCAAGCTAGTGAGCATGATTAGACCGATAGAAGAATTTTGCAAGACAACTAACGTGCTGTTCTATTTTAGGCCATCAGTTGATCGCCATAGACCTCTATCCTGAATGATCGCGGCTATAATCCAATCAACAGCTCTCGCTACGAAAATCTCAGGAGACAAGATGAGAGCTTTAACCAAACATCTATTCTAATCAACGATGGCTCAGGGTGTTTCACTGAAATAGCTGCTCATCACGACTTACATTTTATGATGAGTACGATCTTTCATACATTCTGCTTATGGCAGATACTTACTCATCATTATTGAATGATGAGAAGCGCATCAGGCTATATTTCCATTGAAATCGTTAACATCTAAACAGAGACGAGACTACATCCACATATGCATGAAGTCAGTAGAAGGTCTTAAGTCAGATCTTGAACCGCTCATTGTAATCTCCAGCTCTCGCAGTCGAGAGTGCTGCCATAAAAATGGCATCAAGCAATCCAAAAACTGGGCTCTACTACAAGATATTTTCAGTACCGTGATGGACAGGTGTGGCTCTCGTCGAGTTTAGAGATAATATTACAGGCGGCACCAGAAAGTAATCGAGCGTCGGGGTGGAGAAAGACGAGCCTGCTATTCCACGAACAACAGAGGCTGTAATGGCGCGAGACACTTTGTGAGCTTGTGGGATATGGGTGACTAGCACTGCTTATTATGGCGTCAAAGTGCAAGGTCTGGTTTGGCCTGGCAGTTGTTGATGTCAGATAATAGTCTGTAGACAATCCTCTTTTGCACAAGTCGATGGACGTATCATCCTTCACGATTAAGGCATCTTAGCAGAGATTAATTGTAGATGATTGATAGACATTTTGACTTCGTGTACTTAGGCAATCTCAATGTACTGCTCAAAGTTTCGCGGAAGTGGTTGCACGGGACTGATGGAACATTGCACGATTTGAACTTGCAATAACCTTTTGAACCTAAGTTCAGATACCTCCAAATCTGACTATGTGATTCATTACAGATCAAATAATTAGATTATAGATTATGGGATCAATCAGTCAATCCGAGAGTGTCTATATTACAATTTTTGAGTTGAAGAGTAGATCACGAGATCACCCACCCATTGGCGAATGACAATATCGGCTTACATAACACCACGACCTCAGACCGTTTCAAACACCCATCACTTCCATACACAACCTCAACTCTCAAACATCATTCGTGACAGCAGCCACATGCGGATAGCAAAACAATAAACTTACTCACATCAGACCACTCTTCCTGCAAAGAATTCGCGCAGGAATACCATGATTTCATCAGATAACCCTCCCTCCCCAATGGTGGCTGAATGTGTCTCCAGGGAATCATGCATCTAACAAACCAAATCTTCACCATTCAGAAACTAAAGAGCCAGTTTCATGTCATTTTTCTTACTCTTCCTTATGACCATCCCATCCCATACCTCCTTCACAAACACATGCCAAGAACGTTCCCTCCCCTTCCCTCATTCATCCTTATTAATTCTCGAAGGCCGGTCCTTCCTTTCCACTCCCTAAAATGACATCCCGAACATTCTTTTATCTCCCCCTCATAACCCTCTTCATCACCTCCATCTCTTCATACCCCCTTTTCCCCCTCAACCTCAAACCCCACGCCATCGAATCCCGCGATCTCTCCGCCGTAGCCAGCGAACTCGGCACTCTAGGAAGCGATCTCCAGAACTCCAGCACTTTGAAAACGTTTCTCGGCGATAGAGGAAATGTGATTACGCAGAACGATGTGCTGGATAGTAATGGGAGTTGTGCTACGATGACTGTATTGTTTGCGCGGGGAACAGGGGAAGTGGGTATGTTGATTTCACTCGCCTACTTATTTATTTACAAGTTCTTCTCTCGAGAGAAATCAAATGAATGCACGGGAATTGAAGAAGCAAGACTCATATGACTAACTCAACAACTAGGCAACGTAGGCATCCTCACCGGTCCTCCGTTCTTCACAGCCCTAGCCGCATACATGAACCAAACAGGAAGCATGTCCATCCAAGGCGTCGACTATTCCGCCAGTGTCTCTGGTTTCCTCGCCGGTGGTGATCCCGCCGGTGCAAAAACTATGTTTGTGCTCCTCCTCCTCCTCCTCCTCATCTCCCTTTCAAACCCATACTCATTCATTAACACACCCCAGGGCCGATCTAATAAACAACACTTTAACCAGCTGTCCCAATACCCATCTCACTGTATCCGGCTACTCTCAAGGTGCCCAACTTGTCCATCTGGCTATGGGTTCGCTCCCCACGACCACCACATCACGTGTGAAATCCGTCGTGATGTTTGGAGATCCAAAGAATGGTACTGCATTGCCGGGCATCGATTCGAGTAAAGTGATGACGATTTGTGATCCTAAAGATGATATTTGTAAGGGCGGAGATGTCATACTACCAGCCCATCTTGAATATAGTGCAAATGCTGGAACTGCTGCCATGTTTGCGTTGAGTGGGCTGGCGGATGTGGGTATCACGAGTGCGAGGAAAGTTAGTGGGGTTAATGGGATATCTTGAATATTTCAAGGCTATGGAATCGGAAGATAAGAATGGGAGAGATAAAATATTGTCTATATATGCTGTTGAAGTCTTGAGACTAGCAAAGTTGAGTTTATTTGTATGTAATGAATCTATCACAAAATCTATATCTATGTATCGTACATGAAATACATAACTGTACAAAAGGTATCTATACGCTTCACCCCAAAATTTCTCGTTCTAGAGAATCTCCTGTTCTAACCATGGTCTTGATAGCATTCAGCGTCCTTGAACAATCATGCTCCAAATCATTGAGTAAAAGTCGATTGGCCCTTGATTCCGCAGCCATAGCTTGTATGTTGAGAAAGCCTTTGGTAAGGTACAAGAATGTGCGGTATTCTGGACGTAGAGACGTCAATAGCTTTCCCTTCCTCCTGATTTCCAAAGGTAATCTGTTCTTTTCGCTTGTTAGAGATCTAAGCTTCGCCCATCCCTTCCAATGATCCATAAGAACCGTTTCGCATATCTTAAATGCTAATTTGAAATGTCGAAACTTGGTAAGATGTTGAATATATTCGTTCCAATTTTGATTGCTTAATTGAAATCCCATATCCGTAATCTCGTTGACAGTTCGTATCATAACGTTAATTTTCCCTTGCCTGACAAGAGCCATCATGTAGAAGTGCAAGGCTTTTGTCAGTGCAAGTCTGTGTGCTGCCTTAATTGGCTCCTTGCTCTCCTGAAGATTGACTTTGGTATCTTCCAAAACGCCCTCTCCAAATGCATGGCCGATGTCACCTTCAACCACTTCTGCCTTTTCGGAATCATTGGTACGAGAAAGTGATTTTGAAAGTCGAAGGGATTGAGCTCGCTTTCTGGTATCAGACACGAACTGCTGCCACAGATCTTCCACGGCGTCATAATCCAGCTCTTGAAGTTTTAGTGACATCAAAGCAGTGGTAACGTTCCCGGGTTGTGTGTCTCTTCTATCGGCTGGCAGCAATCTTAAGAAACGTTGATGCATATCAATGGCGGACGTTATCTCCATGTTTTTGGAAAGCACAAATACAATATACCCGAAAAACGTGGCAGGAAAAGCGATGTCAAGTGGCTCCTGCTGGATACCTTTCCTGACTTTGTCGCTAATGTCGCGGGGATTCATTGTTTGGACAACTTGTTCAAAAATCTCCATGGCGCCGTGTGGATCTCCCCAAGTAAGCCTAGCTGCGTGAATTGCAGCTCTTAATTCCAAGAATTTTGTACTTGCAGTTTTCTTTCTTTTTTGCTCGAGCATTCGATCTTGGATTACAAAAACATCCTTGTAGCGTTTAGCAGCAAGATAACCACCCATCACAATCGCATAATGAAGACTAGTGGCAGGTATACCAGCTTCTGGCATAACTTCTGCTAATATTTGCCAGGCACGTTCAGGTTGTTTAACCATAGCCAGCGCTTGCATGAGAGCAGCATAAGTATCACCATCATGCTCTATATTAAGCTTAGACATTCTTTGAAGGATTCGATTAACGTTGATGAGGTCATAACGCAACGCCCAAGCAACAAGCAAAGAATTCCACATGCGAGTTCGTGAATCTGAGAACTTTAGATTCACAGCCTCTTCGCATATGGTTTCAGCTTCTTCCAATCGATCGCCAGCCAAATAGGCAGTCACAAGGGTGCTAACCATAGCTGCACTCTTCTCAACTCCATAAGTAGCAGACACTCGATAAAGCTCAATGGTGTTTTCAAGATCACCACGTGAGGCACACATCCCCATCAGTGTTCCAAATGTATAGTCGTCAGGTTGAAGTTTTCGTTTTGTGACAGTAGATTCAAAAGTCTCCAAGGCATCATCAACTTGACCAACTTGTGCATAAGCACTGATGAGAATGTTGCAACATGTTATGGTCGGCTTAAGACGATATTTCTTTCGGATACTTTTGAACACCTCGAGGACTATTTTGGGCTCTCCTCGCCTTGCGTGAACATGTAAAAGAGGAGCCATATCGTCGGCCGATGCCAGAGGATTAGGAGATGTTGCAGATTCACTTTCTAATCGCATATACTTTTCTGCAAATTGTTCAAATAAGGCATGAACCGTGTCAGCATCTCCGTGACGTGCAAATTCATCCATGCATCTCCTGTGCGACGCTCGATCCAAAGTCTGATTGAAGCGAAATATATCCGCAAACACTTCTTGGACTCCAATCAAATCATGATTTTTGAAGAATATTTGCAGTACGGATTGTAACATGGATCTTGGAAGTAAGAGGTTCTTCATTGGACTTTCTCGGGCCTGCCTGTAAAGAACGATGGCTGCTTTTAGTTGACCAAGAGACAACAGCATGTTTGTTGCCTGTGTATAAAGAGGAACAGACTCAGTTCCCCAGTCCTGAATATGTCTTAGAAGGGGCCAGAATGTGGCATATGAAAAGTGTTTGGCACTAAGTAGAGCGGAGGTGATCACTGCCGTAGCAAATTTCGTGAGGGCTTCAGATGGTAGAGTTTCAACTTCCGACGGAAGGCGGAGTGACTTATTGACATAATTTGCCAAAAGTAAAGCTTTGTTGGGAAGATCTTCTATGTGATGTAAACTTTTAAACATATCATAACGTGGTCCGGTAAGATTCTCGTGCAGCTGCACTTCTGTCCAGAGAGTGAAGGCTTGCGACCATAGATTATTTGTCATGAGATGTAACATGATATCTGATCCTCCAGCCGTTGTGTTGAACTTTTCGAGAGAGTAGTGGTAAAGTTCATTCGCTCTCGAGAAATTTTGCAGTCTCAAATAAGTACGAATCACAATCTCGTATATCTCTGGTTTCTCTCGACGTTCATCGGATCGCTCGAATAACGAAGTGGCCCTCTCCGCATCTACTATCCTATTTGAAGCCGCCATATATTCTAAGACTTGAATTCGAATTCGCTCCTCGGCCCAGCTCCCAAATTCCAGACGTCGATATTTTCGCCATACCTCTTCGTATCGAGATGATGTTGTTATTCCTAGAACAGTTGCAATGGTTGCTGCATCGTCAGGCGCCTCATGTATAATAGGACGCTTCTTAATCTCGGTGGATTCTTTCGTCTCTGCATCTACCGGAACCAATGCTAAGGAAGGTTTCTTAGCAGAAGATGTGTAGAGCCGATAGCCAGAACCTCTCAATCCCAATCTGGACCTCTTCCCATCTTGTCTATCGACTCCCAACCCTGGGTATTGCCGTAAGAATTTGAGTGTACCGGCTGGATAGAGAAAGTCCAAGAAGATGCCATGATTTTCGCTCACAGTTCCATCGTTGGGTGATCGTGAGTTCGAGCCCTCCATAGAATCAGGTCCTTGTAACATGAGCTGCCATAATGGCGAGAGCTCAAGCTCAATTGCACCGTGTGTCCAGAATCCCGAATGAAGCGCGCGACGACTTTTGGCTAAGTGTTTTGGTCCTGGTAGAAGGCGCCGCAGACTGCCTGTTTCAAGACATCCCGCCGTGCGCTCGAGCATGCCCTACCAAGAGAGACAGAAATCGTGTACGAATATGTAGAAGACAGGTTTAATCGTCACCGGTGTGCGGCTCTAACGTGAAAATCAAAATCTAACTCGATATCAGCCGATTTTGTAAGTGAAAAAGATCAAACACAAGCTCTGTACTCACCGTAGAACATGCTTTGCACAGTCAAAAATTAGACTGAATTGAGAAGATAAGGAGAAGATACTGGGAATTTGTCAATCTGTCAATCTATGGTGGTTTCAGTGAGATATCAAGTTTAATAAAGGTAAAAGAGGCAAAAACTTCACATATCAACGTAGGCAATAAATTTAGCTGGGTCGGATCATTATTTATTTTTGCTCCGACTGCTTAAGTAAGCAAGCAGTATTTGTATGGAGGGGTGGTGGTCTCGGTAGTATTCTCCGTCAGCCAAAGGTATAGTGATGATATCACCATTTCATTGTTCCGAATTGTATTTGATAATGAAAGTTCTCGAAATGGATCAATTTGAAAAGCTTACTTGGAATAGGAAGAAAGAAAAATATGAGTTCCAGGTAGTTTGTTCTTTCCCACCGTTTCTCTCATCTACCTATCTCAATGAGATGATATGTGTATATTCGACCTATTCAGTCTACAAGAAAAGACATTGAGACATCACCGGGGCACATCAGAAAGTGTTTATATGAGCGTGTAACGGGATATGAGTATGAGCTTCTAGACACCAAACACCTATCTAGATATGATTAGAAACCACCAAACTTACATAGATGTATTGAAAGCGTTCGATGATTACATTTTTGTTAAGAGGTTGAAAGCATTTAACTGCATTGATTGATTACAGTCAATACATACCTCGTATCTAAAGGAGCTCTACGTCGAGGGGAAAAGAGACCTCGTTTGACCATTTAAATCTTTGCTAGAAGCCTTCAGTTAATTGAGTTATAAATCAACCACAAATAAATCATATAAATCTCAAGACGTTGAGACGATCGTTACCTTCTCGTTACCTTGAGCCTTATCAAGAGATACATTTTACATCAAATGTAAAGGGAGGTAATTGAATTATCGAAAGTACCTTCAAATCCGCCCGCTTTTTTCTTCCATGTCCTTTGTAAACAAAAGGTCCAACCCAGTATTTCGCTTACCGCTTTCCTTACACTTAAATCATTCTGCCAGGATTAAATTTCCAGCTACAAGTGATCTATACCTCTTCCACAACCCCACAATCCCGCAATCCACCCAACCATTCTTCCAGAACCCCTTCAAACAATGGAAATAACCAAATTCGTCCTCGAAGGACGAGATGAGGCGAAGCTGTTTGGTGATTCTTCTGCTTATCGAACTCGACTTTCAAATCGCATTCACACCTTGAGAAAGAAGCTTGGAATTACGACAAAACCCCGCGCAAAGTACTCGAACAAGCCTGTAACTGCGGAGGATATTAGTCAAAGCCATGATTATATCCATCTCCTATTACTCACCTCCGAAAGAGCTTGGGCGCATGCTATGTCAATGAAAGAGATGCACACTGTCGACACAAAAGGAATAACGGGTTCAACTCGATCGCACATCGTTTCTCGATTACACAAAGCTACGATATATGCCAACGACCTTTTTCGATTACTGTCCGATAAATCGACCACCAATGCGAACGATGTCGATATATTGGAAGCTAGAGCATATGCTGCTGCTCTCGCTGGAGCAATGGAATTCGAGAAGCAAAGTTGGGAGGCTTGTGTGAAGAGATACGCTGAGGCTAGGATTATTTACACTGCACTTTCCAAGGTCACCAAAGCGGATATCTTCAAGGATCTTTTGACCGACCCTGTTGATCCCAGTATACGATACGGGGCTTATAAAATGGGGCTGCCTCGAACATTAGCTATATCTGCCATTGCACGCAAGAATTTCCCTTCGGAGGATCAAGAGTTGACAAGCCAGGTGGAAAAGCTAGACCCCGACTGCTTGAAAGACGAAGGGACAATATCAGAAGTTGAAAGTCTGGAATCAGATGGGTCAATCAAAACTATTGTCTGGCGATCTAGGACGGTGGTTTTGGAAGATGCGGCAATAGCTACCGCCCTTGGATCAGTAAAGGAAGCTACGACGAAACTTTCCAACACTCTTTCCTCATCCAGTCCTAAGGATAGGGGCTTCGCTTACGATGATATTTTAATCGCTAGTCAAGAGGTAGTAGACGCTACGAAGCATGCTATTGACGAGCTAGCTTCGGAGGGGGTTGGGCAAGGAGATAAGCGAATGCAGAGCCTATTAGTGACTAGGACCGCTGTTAGCTATGATATGATTGGCTGGCGTATAGGCAGAAACAGAGTCATGGTGGGGCAGCAAGACGGGATTATCGACTACGTTCAATCATTTCCCGCAGAGAAGGGCAGGAGATCCACCAAAGATGAGCCTATAGGACGTAAACTCGCAAAATTACGCGAGAAGGTTGTCCTCTATGATGCAATCTTGCAAAGTATTGAGTCAATTAGCGAGCTTCCAGGCGTTGCAGCAGATTCTAGTCTACAGGAAGAGCTAGATGCAAAATATAGCTATTTCCAAGCCCTTAAGTAAGTCTAATAGCTTTGATTTGCCATGCACATAACTGACTCTAAAACAGATGTTTGATCATAGCCCGCTCTCACGCAATCCTTTCAAATCCCAAAAATGCACTCGCTCTCTTAAATCGCGCAGCAGAAAAGTGCGCAGCAGCCCACTCAAAGCTCTCTTCCTCAATGGACACAACAACTAAAGATAGCCCACCTAATCTAACTGTCTCTCCCTCTCAAACCGAAAACTTCCTCGCTTATCTTCAGTGCGAGCTTCAACGATACCGGGCCTTAGTCGAGATATCTCATCTCACCTCGACTACCCCCAAACCAGGCGATGAAAACGTACAGCAAGCTCCCCTCATTGAACGCCTCCACGAGTACCCAGCCGACGGAGTTGTTGACCTCAAGAATCTCGTAAACTATCCCCCAAAACTGGAAGTTGTGCCTGTCAAACCACTATTCTTCGATTCAGCGTGGAACTATATTGATTATCCAGGAAGAACAACCGAGAAAGCTGCAGGAAAGACTGCTGTGGAAGAAGAAGCGAAGGAGACAGAGCCAGAGGAACCACAGGAGCAGCACCAACAGCAGAAGAAAGGATGGTTTGGCTTCGGTAGATAGATACAGGAATTAGATTAATAATTGTTGCTAAGCGAGCGAGAGCTATCGAACATATCCATCAAACATTAATCTTGCTAACGCGGGGTTCGCTAGTAAGATTGGCAAAATAGAGCGTTCACAATAATTAGCCGAAGCTAAATAGTTATAAGTGCTAGCTAGCTAGCTTTAGAAATATAAAACTTTCAAATCCTGATTTGTTCTCTTACTTAGATTATTAGTGAGTGTACCGGCTGATAAGATGCTGCGAAAATGGACTTGGGAATATTTCTTGAGATGTCAATTTGTTTGTCTCGGGAATGATTTCAATCATTCATCAAACATCGAACAATGAAAAGAGGGATTTGATGTTGAACTGTTGGAGAATGAATCTATTAATTTGTACATCTTAGAAATGATTTCAATGATTCATTAAGAATCGAATAACTAAAAGATAGATTTTGATTATAATTCATTGGAGAATGAATTTGTGAATATACATATCTCAGGAATAACTTTAATGATTTATGAAGACTTGAATAATGAAAAGATAGATTTTGACATCAAGGTGCTAAAGAATGAATTTGTTGAAAATGTCAGAAGTTCAGAAGTATCCCGTTCATCATGTACTCACTAGTAGACTCACCGATACATAACATCTGGCAGGCATCGAATTCATAATCGTATTTTATTAACATACTCCATTGATACCATATTCAAACATCCTCCCTTCCATGGGTCCAGACATTCAATAGCAATAAATACAACCAACCCTATCCAACCCACCACACCTCCCAATCCCTTAAACGCTCAAAAGAAAAGTAAATCCTGATCCCTCCAGCCCAAATCCGACAATATGCCATGTACACTCTTCTCCAATGCTTCAGGTCCACAGATCAAAACCAATTGTTCACCATCCCTATACCCATATTCCTCATCGCTCATCTCAAACCTCCCAATTTCCTTCTCCAAAACATCTTTTCCAAGCCTCCCTCGTAATCCTTTCCATTCCTCTGTTGGCTGACTCAAAGCATATACTAATCTACACCTCTCCTCCTTTCCGTTCACCAAATTATCCAACTCCTCTCTGCAGAGAATATCTTCCACCCTCCTATTCCCATTCAATACTATGCATTTCGGTGCATCCCCCGTCTCCTCTTCATTAAGCACCGCTCTCAACACCGAGAAGATAGGCGTCACACCACTTCCTCCACAAATCATCACGAATCTTTTTACCCTCCTCTTCTTACCTCCAATTACACACTCCCCTTTCGACACGTACTCGAATTTCCCAATCGGTCCTTTGAAATCGATTGCATGTCCAACGGGGATACTTTCCAGCGCCATTGTCATTTTTCCTCCTGGTCCTTTTTCATTTTTCACATAGATCTTGATCAATATGTCCAAAACTCCTTTGTCGGTCCCGAGCGAAAGAGGCGTGTAGGATCGTATGATCGCTTCCCTGGTAACGGGATCCCGTAAGCGCATCATGAGATGTTGACCGACCGGTAACCCGATGACTTGCTCCGCATGATCGAGAGTAAAAGAAAAGATGCGCGTATCGCTCGAGATAACTTTTTTAGCGGTGAGGATGGCTTTTTGCCAGCTTTTGGGTTGGAGGAAGATGGGACGGAGAGATTGGGATGAGGAGGATAGGGGCTCGGGGTTGAGGAGGGAGGTGCGGGCTGAGGGCGAAAGAGTTCCGACGTGGTAAGCGGACATCATTGCTTTTGCCGTTTCGGAATGGATGGCCATGAATTCGTCGGTGGAGTCTTGGCCTGCGGCTCCGGTAATACTTGTTGCACCTCCTGGGTGGCCTTCTAGGAATGGTGCTCCGTCGTAGACTTCGCCGTTGAGCACAAACCAAGGTTCCTTTTCATTGTCATGTTGACGTAATTCCTCGATGGATATCTCACGCTTCAGGCCGTCTTTTGTCATCTTTATCTCTTGCTTGACTTCGACCAAAGCGACAGATTCATCTTCAGTACCCATCTTCTCGCCCCAGAATCCATTCGCAAGGTTCCCTCCAGCAGCTTTTACTCTTTCCATCCATCCTCCTGGCATAAGTGCTGGTTGTGTGGGATGTTCGAAGCGCAAATAATCGCCTTCTTTGGTAATGGTTACTCGATACCATGGATTATTCATCATACCCAGCACACTCCAGTACATATCCCTCGGTTGGACATTCATACTCTCGTCCATAGCTCTTACCATGATATCCCCCGACATTGCGAGATCTTGGATCTCCAAATCAACCTCCCAAAAACACCATGTGAAACATGTTTCTCTCCATTCCATATCTAGTTTACCACCGAATAACGTTTCATTTTCGTAGGCGCGGTCTCGATAATCGTCTTCGTGGTATCGTATATCAGCTAACGCCCATGATTTCCCTTTGTCAAGTGTTACCTCGACTCTGGTAATGCGACGTCCACCACCACCATACGCATAGCCCTTTGCACGATATGTTTGTTGCCCGCTTACCAAAGATATTCGCTCTTCGTGTTCTGGGTATGCGGTGGCACTGTTTGTACTCAGATCGTAGATAGCATATCTCTCATCTGTCCACCACTTGGGTTCGTTGGCACTCTGCTCTGGGCTGATCATAGTTGGAAGGACTCGGTTATCGTAAATGTGGTACCAGTTATCGCTGGGAGCTGCGGTAACAATAATCTTTTTCAACCATTTCACACTGCGGCCACCAATTTGCCCGGGAACGACAGCTCGTAAAGGTTTACCATGGTCGGGTCGAAGCATTTCTCCGTTCATCTTGTGGGCTACCATAACTCCTCTATTTGGGTCCATAACCCAATTAAGCTTTAAGGAAGTTCCATAGTAACCGTTAGGAAGCTTATCGGCACCCTCCATACAAACATACTTTGCTCCTCTCATTGGTATCGCCTTTTTAATCAGCTCATACATTGGTACGCCTGTCCATAATGCCGTTGACACGCCTGCAGCTCCCCACGAGAAACCTTTAGATTTCCGGACTTGGTTCTGTTCTTTACGACGATTTCCGGCGCAGACAAGTGTGATAGGTACGGTGATTTGTTCGTATTCTCTCAGAAGATCTTTGAGTGTGAGAGTAAAAGGTTTTTTGACCAGTCCTTCGACGGAAAACTCCCAGTCAGGTATTGATGAGTCCTCAACATGAGGTACCGCTCCATGATTCCGAACATAGAACAATTCAGGCGATGTGAGAAATCCTTCGTCGTATAAAGCGCTTAATGGAGGCTCGACATTAAAGGGATGAATTCCAGTCAGCCGAATAAGTCGAGGGTCCCGGGGCACTTGGTTGTCTGGTGTTTTCAAATCCTCCTTGAGAATTTTCGTCGGTGGATTTGTTGGAGGTGGGAGAGTGTATCGCTGCGATGACAATGAGGTCGAACTAGGTCGACTTGATAAGGAACCCAGCTCATCTGCACTGTTCTCATTGGAATCTGGTGGAGTCTGTGGCAATTGAGGAATAATCTTCGACATCTCCGCATGAGCCTCGGAAGAGTGTCCGTTCATGAATTGAGCACTAGCCATTGAGATTCTCTTTTTCGTTCAAGATATCAAAACCATAAGAATAAGATGGAAAAGCTGGAAAATTCTTACAACTAAAGGGCTTGTAGGATATGATGGTATTAATCCAGTGAAATCCTCTTGCGCTCAGATAAATGAGGGAAACAATATTCGACGAGGGTTTCAAGCCAGTGAATATATAAATTTCTCCGCGGGTAACAATAATGGAAAGTGATGATGCAAGGGAAGTCTAGAGGCAAACCCCAGATCGATACACGGAGCAATGGAGCGCAGTGCACCAATTATTTGAAATTGTTTCAATCAATAAGTCCCACGACAGAAATCCCACTAGAGACTCTCCAGACAAGTGTATCAATCACAAAATTTACAGAGGTAATCATCTAACGTCAAACTATGACTTTCCTAAAAGCACGATATGGTGAATGCTGCATATCCTGAAGCCAAGTACGATCTTTGAGGATTTCCGCGGATATCTCTTCATTTTTATGCAGAGAAGATAAGAAAGCCTTTCTCTGTATCCATATCTATACCCATCAGTAGCCATGGGCTTGAATAAGATACGTTTGGTGGCTCAGAGCGGTCCATACTTGTGCTTTTTTTTTCTTATCTCTATGACAATCGAACATGATTGGTTCACCAGATTCGGCCACTAACCGTTACTAATAGCGACGGGAACGAAGTATTTCCGATTTCGAGGCATAATTGATATGCTTGTCTATACCATGAACTGATGATAAGGAAGAATTCCATATTATTGCGCCAATTGACTGGAAAATCTGGTTGGTAATGGCTTCGTTGTTAACTCGGGGTTCTTTGGATTGTTTCATAGAATGATTTGAAAAAGATAAGAAGCTAGATATCCCGGGCTGTTTGCCGGACGCTAGCCTTCAATTAGCACCGTGATCCCCACGATTCATGGCTTCCTTAGATGCAACACTCATGTCGCAGGCCATGATCAAAACCCCTCATGTTGAACTCGGTATCAAAACAATAACGCAGGTTGCTTTGGGAGCGATGGCTTGTTTAAGATCTTAAGACCGAAATCAACAACTTTGAAGCTTTGAAAAGAACAGGATACACAAGCATGCATGCGAGAAGGAAGGACTTAATGACTTGTTCGTACTGTCATCGTGAAAACCCTTCCTTTTAAGAATGTCAAAACTTTATGACCGTAAGGCTATCTCACACATATTATTGTGCCTCCAGAAATGCAAGTCACAATGTAGGCAAATGTCCAAACTCGGCATCATATCAAGATAGATAGAATCGGGCGAAGGAATCATAGCCACAATGACCAAAGCTTTCCAGAGATTCATCTGGTCAAAGCTGAGTATTTGAGCTTGTTTCTGTTTGCCACGGCCATCAAATCAGATGACGTATACTAGATACTCGCAGCGAGATGGTCGAGCCCCCGTTTATCCAACTATCGGTAGAAGGAAAGGGTGATATTCCAGAATGGAATGGGAATACGACAAAAGTGTCTGCCAACCCAGATAAAACCTTTACAGCCATTACTGAAGTAAAGCAAAAGTTTCAGACGGTTCAGGGTATTGCATCACATATGCGCATCGTGCAAACCAGTATATTGTGGCAAGTTGATCATAACGTTGAAGTCAACGATATAATAGGAAATTCTGTCTGGATCTTGCTATATTGTTGGAAGAGGGATGTCCTTTCGCATCATCGAGTCGCTGTAGCAAAGGCTCAAAGGCCCACTCAGCATGCAAACCTCCAGCATGGAAGTTTGAGTGCTCTGTCAGGCTTCGATGAAAGATCCGTAGACACTCTGCTTTGCTGTTTGATCCCTTCGTTAATGAACATGAACCTGTGAGGTCAACCATTGTACAGGTTGGTATTCTTGTGGGTTATGACTGAGGAGAGTTTGAGATCAATCTTTCCTATGAAAACTCAGAGAGAGGGTGCACAAGCTTTGGCTCTTAGTTGTGTGAAGGTTCGTTCCCTTTGAATGAAAGTATTGTGAGACGAATGAAGTCAACACATCGGATAGTCAATAAATGTATTCTCAGACCCTTGGCAATGAGAATAAGTGGGCAATATTGTATTCTTACTGATTGATTACCTACATGAGATGACAGTATTGTGAGCACACTAAAGCTATCATGTACCAAGACCGACAAGTAAGGAAAGATGTAGACTCAACAGGCTTATTGGCATGACACGCAATCATTGTATATGGTTGTATAGGTGCAACTATTCTTATGCAGGACAAGACGGCTATGTCTACCTACCCTCACTAATTCACTAGCTTTATAACATGTAGTGGTAGCGATTGACTGACAAACAAAACAAGCAAAGAAACAATACAGAAACAATACATCCTATCCACCGTAGATGTAGCAATCTATCTACCCTGGTGAAATACATGAATTCCAATCGAGAAATTATTGTTTGGTTTGTTGGTTGGAACATCTCAATATATTCATCAGGATGTATCTTTCTTGGGTTACAGAAGCTTAATCGATAACAGTAGTAGGGTTGTTAGTTTGATCCCTTCATTCGAGCAGGAGCAGGAGCGGTAGCAGTAGCAGTAGCAGTAGTATATTTGGGAAAGGCAAGGGACAAGGCTCGCACGGGCTACCTTTAATATTCTCTATTGTGATTCCTCAATTCCACAATTTATTGGGAAACTTTCTCACAACCCATCTTTCGACTCAACTTCTAATTTCTCTCAACCTGCATAAAAGGGCGCTGGTCAATCAATTCAAAGGGAAACAATCTCCCCCAAAACTAAACCTTCATATCCAGATGCATCTGTCTGCTTCTGTGAAGTCATACTACCTTTGGTCTTTCTTACAAAATCCCTGATGTGGGGCGCAAGGAACACATATCGCACCCCCCACCTCAAATCATAAAGATCCGGCCTGAATAGGCTCATCATGGATCGCAAGAGAAAGCGTGAGTACTTGCATATTACCCTACGACATGCAGACATGTAGGCTGACGTGAATATTGATTTGAAGGCGAATTGCGCGACTTAAACACCCGCGCTTGGAATGGCGAGAAAGGTTGGTTTGATATGCGAACAACTCATAAACTATTCTGTCTAACGTTGAATACAGACATTTATGCCGTGAACAAGTCACTAGATTCATCGCTCAAGAAGAACACAGCCTTTATCAAGCGCCTTCGAACCGCAATTTCAGCTGCGACCCTTAGCACCTTCCTACAAGAAATACGAACCCTTAGCCTACACAAATATCTCTCGGAAATTATATCAGCTTGTTATGAAGGGCTTTGCAGACTTAAGTCGCCGGGAGAGGTGGAGGCTGGTGTAGAAATTGTCAGCGCATTACATCAGCGTTTTGGGCCAGCAGAATTTACGGAGTTTCTAGGGTGGTTGGTAGGAAAAGGATTGGCTACACCCGAAAAGTCGTTATTGAAGAGTCTCGCAGCCGAAGCCCGGGAGAAGGAAGAAAAGGAGCGAATTGTACGACAGAGAGTACTTTTGAGAGTTGTCACCGAGTTGTGGCTGGTGGGAGTTTTGAGAACGTTGGACGATGTTGCTCGACCAGACGACGCATCTCACGGCAAGGAATCTCTTTCAGGATCATCGAACAAGGCACCAGATAATAAAGCGAAACCGAACGGAGCTGGAAAGGGGGGAGGTGCGGAACCGTTTCCTCTAGAAGTTCTCAAGGATCTTCTGGGTCATGATAGGGATCATGCGAACCTGCCCTTACTGGTAATTTTTGTAAAGGCATTTGGTTGGGACATACTCGGTGTCAGAGAAGCTGGATATGAGGGCAGAAAAACTGTGGAGGAAGACGGTACTACGAAGACGACGAATGATGCCACCGAGGGTGAAGGTGAGAATGAGGACGGCGACGAGAACGATTCGGTGGAAGTGACGTCACCCTTAGTGAACTCGACCGAAGATGCCCCTCTTGCTTCACCTGAACTCCAGGAGCGTTTCCGCAATATCCTCAACCGCTATTTTGAAGATGTCAAAGCACACATCATTCGCGATCAGAAGGCTATTGCTAAACAGGCCCGCAAAGACTCAGAAGCATATGTCAAATCTGGCCAATTGTTTGAGGATCGCCAAGCAAATTACGAGAAGGCCCTTAAAGGGCAAGAACGACTTGTATCAAACGCTCAAGTCCTCGCAGAATCCATTGGCGCAGAAATGCCAGATCTTAAAGACTCCGATGATTCTTCGGCCTTGGGCAATGGAGGCATTGGGCTTGTGAAGGCTGGCGACTACCTGAGAGGGGAGGGCGAGGGCGCAGGTATCTGGGAGGACGAAGATGAGCGGAGGTTCTACGAAAATCTGGTAGATCTCAAAGGAAAGGTCCCGGGTATGCTCCTCGAAGATGGTAAAAAGAAGAAAACAGATACGGACGAGCAAGTGGGCAAAAAGGTCGACACTTCCGAGACGATTCCCGCGGAGACCACTGCGCCCACAGCAAAGACCGCGGATGATGATCAATCCACAGCCATTGCCAACAAAACCATTGGTGCCCAAGTCGATGCATTGCTTGCTAGACTCCCTGATCTTACAAACAAAGACTTGATTGACGAGGCTGCTATTGATTTCTGTTTCTTGAACTCCAAAGCTTCTCGTAATCGTTTAATCAAAGCTGTGCAAGAGGTTCCTAAGGGTCGCAGTGATCTTCTGCCGTCATACTCAAGACTAGTAGCAACACTGGGAAAGTACATGCCTGACATTATCAAAGGCTTGGTTGACCACCTTGATCAAGAATTCCGTAGCCTTCAACGTCGCAAGGAAAAAGAATTCTTAGGCCAAGCCCGACTAGGAAACATCCGCTACTTAGCTGAGCTGACCAAGTTTGGCGTTGTTCCTGAGCATGTTATATTCCATTGCTTGAAAGTCAGTCTTGACGACTTCTCACGGATGAATATTGAGATCATATGTAACTTGCTAGAAAACTGTGGTCGATACTTACTTCGCAATCCAGATATGTCCCCTCGAATGACATCCTTCTTGGAAACACTAAAACGCAAGAAGTCTGTCCAACATATTGGCCAACAGGAGCGGATGCTGATCGAAAATGCCGTTTACTATGTAGACCCGCCTCTACGGCCAACGATCCAGCAAAAGGAGAGAACTCCAATTGATTTATTCATTCGCAAGCTTGTCTATTCTGATATGACTACACGAAATTATGCTAGAATTATCAGGTCAATTCGTAGACTTCACTGGGAAGAATCAGAGGCATGTGCTATCCTCAAACTTTAGAGGAGATTTGTTAACATTTTATGAAAGGTTGTCACTATTCTCGAAAAAGTCCTCTCCAAACCCGGAAAGGTGAAGTATGGTAACATTTATCTTTTGGCAATTGTTACAAGCGCTCTATTTCGTTACCACCAAGGGTTTGTAATCACAGTCATTGACAATGTATTGGAATACATTATTGTTGGTTTGGAGCAAAATGATTTTAAGTTCAATCAACGTCGGATTGCAGAAGCCAAATACCTTGGGGAACTGTACAATTTTCGAATGGTAGATCATCCTGTAATATTTGACACAATGTACCGTATTTTGACATTTGGTCATGGTGAGTTTAAACCGCAGCATTTTACAATTTTGCAGCACGCTAACATGATTAGGTGGACCACCTGTCCCTGGTCGCATCAATCCTTTCGATATGCCTGATGACTTTTTCAGGATTCGTCTTGTAGCAATTCTATTAGAAAGTTGCGGCGTTTTCTTTAGTCGTGGTGCAGCGGGCAAGAAACTTGATTACTTCTTGTCATTCTTCCAGGTATATTATATTACAATCCCATTATTGCTGCCATGCTAACCTGTGTAGTACTACATTTATACGAAAGATCCTCTCCCCATGGACATTGAATTCATCGTCAGTGATGTTTACGCGGCCACAAGACCTCAATGGAAGCTTGCTTCAAACATAGAAGAAGCTAGTCGTGCGTTCCAATTGGCCATGGCCCAGGATCAAAAGACTGCTGGCATCGAGAAGGTTGCTGAACCAGAGGAGCCTGACAGTGAGGCATCATCAGATGAAGGAGATGCAGGCATTCCAGAAGGAGATGTCGACGATGTTTCTCTCGATTCAGAAGAAGAAACAGAAATTGATGCTAATACCGACAATTTGACATCACCAACAGGAAACGAATCAGAAGAAGAGAACTTCAAAGTCACTCGCCAGGAAGAAGAAATCGATCCCGAAGATGAAGCCGACTTCGAACGTGAGTATGCTAAAATGATGGCTGAGAGTCTAGATTCCAGAAAATTTGAACGAAAAGCGACCTTCGATGTTCCACTTCCCATGAGACGCAAAGACCGTGAAGTCGCAAACCCAAGCGAATTGCCTAAAGAGACTACCTCAGAAAATGGTCCATCCAGCGGTACAATGGCATTCTCACTCTTAACAAAGCGTGGTAATCGACAACAGGTCAGAATTCGCTTCCGCGAAATATTGCAATTGTCACTAACTATTCACTTATTAGACTCGAACGGTAGCCCTCCCTTCAGACTCAAATTTCGCAATCGCTATGAAATCACAACAAGCTGCCGAGCGCGAGGAGCAACAACGCATCAAGAATCTAGTTCTGAATTATGATCTCAACGATGGCGAAGAACAAGATGGTGACTCTGCACTGCAACCCTTACTCCCTAATCCCAATATTCACACTTTCACTTCAGGTTTCGATAAAAATGCCACTACAACGTTCTCCAGATCTGATAAGTCTGGTAGTAACCGTAGTGGACAGAGGTCAAGAAAACTACAGCTTAGTGATGTTGATTGGTATGGTCCCCCAAAAGAGTCTTCTCAGATTCAAACTCCAGGAAATGCCCTAAAAGAAGAGAATCGTAAATCCCGAAATATTCCTGAGTTGGACGTTGGGGTAACTTCAGTATCTACGCGAAAAGTTTCCAAGTCATACCCAAACCTCACTGTTGAAAGTAGCCCAAAAGATAAAGGTTCCCCCACAAAGGAAGAGAATCTGCCAATGAGAGATACGCCTGGAAGTATTTCCAAGAAGTTCCGTCCGAGATATTAATCTGGCTTTCATTTCGGCAATTTGGTATTCTACTTTGAACAGAGGACAGCTCAAAAAAATTGCTTTCATTTCTTCTTGCCAACATTACTAAAACAACAAGGATAGACGAGTGCTGACATATTCCCCTTTTCTCGGGGACCGCTTAATAGGACATGATAAAATTTGGTGTTATCATATTCGCATTTCAACCCCGAACTATGACTTGGGGATTGAGTTCGCGAACATATAAGTATACACTTCTTCTCTGTCCACTCGATGAAGTTCACCGCAGTCTGTGGATGCTTCTTCTTCGGGTGTTCATTCATTAGGGGTATGATTCAACGTGTCCCATCGTCGACCGAGACCCAATGCATCAGCAAATAACCAATTCCAATGATGGATGATGAGTTGATATGTGTCAAGGTGCTAGCTAACCCCAAAGAAGCGACAAACGTAGTGGAGATGGAGGACGCAGATGTGGCTCTTGTGAGGATCCTAGAGATGAACTTTACAATTCACTCTGGTGACCAGGACGGATGGGCGCGGAGTTGATTGATGGTACATGAGAAGTGAGGTAGATAGATGATGGTGAAGGACCGTACCGTGATGAAGATTAGAGGATTTGGTGGCCAATCTCATTTTTGTTCATCCACTCTTCAGACTTGCTTACCTTCCTTGCCTACTCTGTTGTCCTCGACAGTTCTACATTCTTTACTTGCATGCATATGTTCGTTTCATCCTCACTACTAGGTATCTCGGTCCTTAGTCCTCTTCGACTCGACTGGAGGAACCTAGAATACCTAGGAGAGATTGCTAATGGGAATGTGAATGCATGGATTCAGCATATGTCGCTATCAATTGAGAAGCGCATCATATTACACCGTATCGAATCGAATCGTATCGTATTGTTTTATGTGATGCATCTGATGAATGTATACACATACGACCCATCGATATGTAAAAATTATAACGTGGTATAAATAATCACCTAACCGTCCAGGAGCTAATCTCTTCTTCTTCTTCTTCCATTTCCAGTAATCTCAAGTAATCAATTCCTTGCAATTCTGAAAGCTTTCCTGGCTTTCCGACTTGACTTGACTTGACTTGACTTGACTTGACTTGACTTGATTTGACTTGACTTGACTTCCCTTCCTTTACATTAAACATCCTTAGGATTTGAAACTTGGATCAGTATACAAGTAGACATTAACTAGTTGGTATAACACAATATAAACGTCTATTAACAATCTATTAACCATACATTCTCGTTTACTCCCCCTTCTCCCTTCCCCCTCCATCACTGTTTCCCCTCTCTCTAGACCCCATACTCCCATATCTTTAAACAACATATCAAATTATACAACATCACTCCATTCCATTCAAACTCCATTTATCGTATTCATATTCATAACATCCATTCATTCTATAAGATCATTCCTAGCTTCGCAGTTGTACCACAACGTACGTCTCGCCTATTCTATTTATTTCCACCCAACTCCCTCGCCTTTCACTTCATATGTTTTCTGTTTACTTCTCTTCAACCTCTGGCTCAACCTTTTCAGCATCTGTCATGACTTCATCACCGTTTCCTCCACTCTCTGCTGCCTCCATGGCCATCGCAGCTTGTTTAGCAGCTTCGGCCATATCTCTCTTCCTCTGTAACTCAGCCTCTTCTTGTTTCCTGACTTCCTCACGCTCAGCTTCGACTTTGTCAAAGTAGCGTTGAGCAATTGGTCCTGCTACCATGCGGATATCGTCCATCTTTGATACGTAGACAGCCTTGGATGCGTCTTCACCTTCATCGTAGAGCCAGTCCTATTTCGTAGTTAGTATGACTCATTCCAGGTATAAGCAGATTAAGAAAACTAACCTCGCTAGCCTCAAGCTTAGCCTTCAACTTCTCCTTCTCCTCATCACTTGCAAACTCGGCATATTGATCGTCGATCTTGCTTCTCATTTCGTAAATGTAAGTCTCGAGTTCGTTCTTCTTCTCTTCGGTATCGGCGACCAATTTGTCTTCCATGTTCATGGTGTTTTCTTGTTCAGAAGCAGTGGCAATGGCGGAGGTGTCGAGGGAAGCGGTACCAGAAACAATTGGAAGATCACCCTTTCGGACTTGCTTCTTAACCTTTCTGGTCTTTGGTTTATCATCGGTGTCCATAGCCTTGGTGGTGTGTGTTAGTTTATCATGTCCCTGTAAACGGGGACGTTTTGCGATACGCTCGTCTTCGGAATAGGGTTGAATGGTATCAGAAATTTGGTTACTCACATCATCCTTCTTCTCTCCATCCTTCTCTGGGATTGGCTCCTCAACTTCCATATCCTCAACGTAGTAACCTTGCTCAACGTTCAAGATACCGTGTAAATTGAGACGTGCCTTCAATTTACAGATCATGAAGTCATCCTTCGAGTCGGCCTTAACGTTCTTCACGGTAAATCTTCCGATCCATGGGTTCATTGTGCCGGGGAGTAATTCTGGCTTGGCATATTTGGCCTCTAAGTTGAATGGTTCCTTTCTGTAGAAAGTAAGAATCTTGGTTGAAGGCATAATTCCACCTCTGTTGAAAACGGTAAGGCTGGTATCCTCATCTGGAATATCTGGGGATTTTTCCCATGTGAATTCGATTGGGTAGTTAACGATATCGTGAATAGCAAAGTCGCGGACACGGAAAACTGGGGAAAGAATGGCGCAGCTGAAAGCACATCCTCTCGCGATAGCCTCATCTTGGTTAAGGGTGAAGGAAAGGTTCTTTCCGAAGAATTGTTGGATGCGCTCCTTAAGAGCTGGGACACGTGTGCAACCACCAACAAGTTCGATAATGTCGATATCCTCAGCCTTCAATCCGGCATCGGCCAGAGCTTGCTCTAGAGGAATATGGGCCCGGCTGAGAAGTGGCTCAACAAGTGCCTCAAGCTCCTCACGCTTCAACATGGCGCTAACATCAACGTCGTTCATTAAAGATTCAATGTTGAGAGGAGCCATGGCGTTAGCAGACAAGATCTTCTTCAACTTCTCGGCACCAGCAGCAACACGGACCATAGCCTTGGGGTTGGTCTTGATATCGATCTTGTACTTCTCCTTGAACTCTGCGGCAAAGTGCTCAACCAAAGCCTTGTCGAAGTCTCGTCCACCGAAATGTCTATCGTAAGCAGTTGACTTGACGGTGAGTTCACCCTTTCTGAATTCCACAATCGAGGCGGTATAGTTGGAGTGGCCAATGTCGATGAAAGCCACACGACGGGGCTTCTCCTCTGGACTTGGGAGATCCAATTTAGTAATACCCCAGCCCAATGCAGCGGCAGTGGTATCGTTCATTAAACGGAGGAGCTTGACACCGGCAATCTCAGCAGCATCCATCAAACTTCTACGTTGAACATCGGTGAACCATGCTGGTACGCTCATGACCATATCTGATACTGGAAGCTTCAACTCAACAGAAGCTGTTTGTTTGATCTTGCTCAGGTACATAGCCACGAGTTGAGTGGCAGTGTATCTTTCCTTCTTGCCCAAATATGTGACTTCCGCACCAACTTGACCGTTGAGGTCGACGAGAGGAGCCGAGACATAATCTTGTTCTAAAGCGACATCTGGGTCCTTTAACGATCTACCTGCCAATCTCTTGAGGGATCCAACAGTGTTCTTGAGGTTGGAGATTTCTTGTGTCTTCGCTGGTTCACCGAGGTATCTGGCTTTGGGTCCGAATCCTACAAGGGAACTAGATAGCAGATATGTTAGAAGTATTCAAAATGAAGTGGAATCAAGATAGCTTACGGAGTTGCACGATTCGAAACTTCGTTTGTGATCTGCGCAAAAAAACAGTTAGCATAAACTACCCCCACCAAAGGGAAAACCCATCCAAGAGGGTAAAAATACATACAACATCGACACCACGGTTTCTTGCGACCGCGATGACTGTGTTAAGAGTACCGAAATCTACACCGACGACTATAACACCATGATAGTTAGCATCAAAGTCCTGGTCAAAGAGCGGAACTGGGTAAAGTACTCATCACCTACCAGACATATTGAGGTTGAGTTGTTGTCTTTGCGCTTAAAAGTTAATGGAGGTATGTAAAGGTAAGAAGAAGCAGAATCTTCTGAAGATAAGGGAAGAAAGGATATCTAAAAGATTGGGATTCCTTTTTGGAAAGTCTAAAAAGAGAAAGATAAAAACTTTTGGGGGGAATATGGGAAAGTTGTTCTTGTTGATAATCAAATCCTCAAGTTGGGTTTGGTTTTTGACAAAGTACGAAATAGAAGGGGTTCTCAGAAATTTTAATTTTTCAGTCTAATCTGGCGAAGGCGCGGTCCCGTTGTCTACACACACCACACTACACTACAAGCGCTTCCAGCTTAACGAAGAAACTTCTCGATCTTTCTCGACCAATTCACTTCATTACATCAGGGAATTTGCCATACACGGCTATTTACATGTAATCGACAGCCTTGTTCTTGCGTAATATTATGGATTAAATTGTGTTGTATGTATAAATTGTATATATAAATATAAATACAAATACAAATATCCATAACAATATTCAGTATACACTCAACATGTACACATCCTTTCGTCTCTCTTCCTTTTTGATATTGACACAATCACTTACGAATATATCTGCACTTATACAAATGACTTCCCCTCCCTCCCCAAACAATTCCAGTCATTCTCCCACTTTCTACCAACTTCGTTCACCCCTCTTCATCACGTGACACGGCTCGATCATTGATAAAGCTTACGATAAGGCGAAAACAAACGGAAGGGGAAGAAAATGGGTGAGCCACCAAGCAAACCCTGGCAGGAGTAGGAGCCACTTTGAGCCACTTTGTTGGTAAAGTGACGTCTGTTTGGTGGGGGGTGGGAAAATGTTGTGTTGGCACATTTGGATCAAAGGGCCCAAAGAGTTTCGCCCTATTCTTTGTCACAAAAACAATAAATGTTAGGTATCAAGTTTCATTGGGACCATTATAGGCATTGGCATTAATAAACGTATTCATATGTCTAGTCACAGTAATGATGATGATTTCTTGCAATCCACATCCTTGTATAAATAAGGTTATTTGTCAAACAAACCTCCAAATTTAGGGCTTAGATTCAAACCGTGGACATGACAGCAAACTTGTTTACTTTATTCGAATTGTTCTACTGTAGCTCTCTCTTCAGTTTCCTTTTATCATTAATTACAACTCCTGCCGAGAGTTATGGTTCTCTGGCCTCTATGATGCAAAATTCCTCCACGTGCCTTTCTATGCTCGTGGTCTGGTATGGTTGTTTGTACGCCGCGCTATGCCCATTTCAATATGGTGTATCAAAAACCATCAAAATGCAAGATGCAATATGCAGATGCCATGTTATATGAATGCCCTTCGTAATGCCCAAGAAATCCACCCCCCCTGTGCTTGTTCCGTAGAACTTTTCAGCCAATGAACCTTCCTACAGGCTCTTTGGGCCCAATCCGATTGATCCCATTTCCCTTCCAAAATGTCGAGGCCCTATTTTCACCTGAGACTCTTCTCAACGTTTCGGTTTCGGTTCGGGAGAGTTGGAACCGTCAGAATGTTGATCTCTATCCGATCGCTGGTCTTCCATCTCAATTGGGTCATCCCTCGAATTGGAACGAATCAAAGACAAACGACCCAGAGGACTTCGCCCATTTCGGTACGAAGATGTTTGAGGAACTGCCAAAGAATTTGATGTCGTTCCATCCAGGGACGCCAAAGATTCCACTGAATCTTGAAATTTACCCTTGGCCTCTGGCCCATCAGGAATTTCATAAACGTATCCCTAAGTACATAGTTAGCACTATTCAATTTGCACAGAACTATTATTGCTTACCTGGTTGTAGTATGCTCCAGCTGGTGCCTTTTGATTGGCTTGAGCAATCTCATACTTCTTTCTATCCTCTTCTCCCATGATACTCTCCACTCGTCTTGGCATGTACACCGAGTTTGTGCCGGTAAACCCTGACACATAACTATCGATAGATTCTCTGGATCCCATGGGATTTTGTCCAGAAGGCGCAACGCGTCCGACAGCAACGCTAGTAAGAGAGTCATTGACATGTTGATACCATCCACCTGGGAGTCTCTCCGCAGCCGCGAAACGACCTTCGAGACGAGTTGGGGGCAACAAAGGAAGCGTTGGGCGGCGAACGATTTGATTGTTTCGAGCTTCGGCAGCGGGTTTGAATGTTTCTGGAATAACATTGAGATCATCTCCAGCCTCCTCTGCGGCTTCGATAACTTGTTGTGGACTTGTGGTCGAATCGGCAGCTCCAGCATCTGCTCGAGGTCCACCCCAAGTTCGTTGTCCACAAGTGAAGATGCCATAAACCATGTAATACCAATTAAAGAAAGGATTAATGATGAACATCAATGGGTAGAGCCAGATCTTGAAACGGCGGAGTTTAGCACCAAAGTAGATCATCATCAACCAATTAAGGCCGAGTGAAATACCAATAAATCCAACTGGAAGATCTTGAACCTTCTTTGTAGTTGTGATAATCGAAAGTACCATAATGAAGAATAGTAGAGCTGTTGTTCGGATCGTGTTCTGCATAAACCGCACGACGGCCAAGATTGGATATCTCTTCCAGATTCTGATGTCAGTCAACATACAAACTTCGTTAGTGATAAATCCCAAGAACCAACGACGACGCTGCTTGATCAAAGATTGGTAAGTTTGAACAGCTTCGGTCTTGCAGAAAGCAGATGTACACATTTGAATTTGAAATCTCTTCTTTGCTCCAATCATGAAAAGATGGGTGAGCCATCGATCCTCTCCCAAATGACATTTACCGTAGTCGAAAAGATCATCGCATTGCTCAGCCTTGTCAGCAAAATAGTATTTGGCCATACGGCGAAAAGCAGAAAATCGTAGCATCGTTAAAGCTCCTGGCAAGCACGTGACGGAACCACAACCTGACTCGACTGTTCGCTCAAAGAGTTGGCCGTGAATGTATTCCATGTCTTGGAGCAGAGTAATGAGACTGTGTTTCTTTGTAGTCGAAGTAATAACCCCTGTCATTGCCAGCATATCTCTGGTGTTCCCCGGGCTCAACTCCATATCGTACATGAAGTTCTGGAGACAAACACGATCCAAAATACAATCGGAGTCGATGAAAAGAATGAACAGGTTGTCATTGCGCTTCAGGTATTCGGTATAAACTTTGTCGATCAACTTGAATGTGGCCTTCTGGCAGTGACGCTTTCCACCGTGTGGAAATCGGGAGACTGTAATTCGAGCAGTTCGGTAGGTCACGTCGATACTCTTTGGGTAGGAATCTAGGGATAACGGAACTCCTAGTGCTTCAATCGTCTTAAGGTATAATTCATCCTCTTGATCGCCATCGAAGGAAAGAAAGACGTGAATACAAGAAGGAGGGTAGTCACAATCCACAATTGAATCGATAGCCGTCACCAAAATATCTGGTTCTTCCTTGTAACATGGCATGACAATCACAACCTTTGGTGCTGAGTGCTCATCTAACACTTGCTTTATACGTTTTTTTCGTCCCAGGGAATTTGTTACAATTTGATATACGCAAAAGAGCCATGGAATGGTGAGAAGAGCTGCGAACGACCAAAATCCGAACCATTGAAGGAAGGTAACCATTTCCTTTGGGAAATATTGAGTGACTCCTTCTGGTAAAGGAAGCGTGACAACCATAATGGGCAGATAAATCGCTCTGTAGAAGATCCTGATTAGCAAAGCCTACACATATATTATTCAATAGATTTCGTACCTCAAGAGAAAGAAGACAATCGCCACTATTACTGACAAAACCCGGACGGACCAGTGCTCAGCCTTTTGGAAAACCTTGAACAGACAATACATGAACGCTGCCAGCCAGAGAAACCACTCTAGGAATGCGGCAAGCATTACTGAACCCACTATGGAGGTGTAGACGATCTGGAAGCAAAATTGTCAGTGAACTACTCCTCACAGCTCCATCGTGAGAAAGAGCGAAGAAATGAGTCTGAATAGGGAAAAAACTACTCACATCTCTCACCGGCCATGGTGAAGTATCGTATTGGACCATCTTGAACCCCAAATAACAGTTTTAAATGTAATAGAATTTCGGCAGGAGGGTAGTGTGGATCTGGGCCAAATATTAAATCGCCGGCTGCAATATCTCAAGTTTGGGAACGGAAGAACACCATGCGCGAGGTTTCGAAAAGTGCCCGTCTGGAGATGAGTAACTAAAGAGCAAATTCGTCAGAGTGTGTCTGTGAAGAAATATGTGATGCATCAAACGTACAAACCAATGACTCTCCAGCGAATTGGTCAATCTGAGTAATTCAGAAATCTTCCGTAACACGGTATTCGAGTTCCTGTTTAACCAGGTAAAATTCGAGGATAAATATGTTGAGCGACGCTCCGCCTAATCGGTTGAAAAGCTTAGGTAGACACAAGATGGTGTGGGAAAGAATAAATCGTATTCACTCAAGAAGGCGGATTTGAGGCGTAGATTATTTCTGTATGCTTTTGTGAAATGATCGTGAAAAGGAGAATGAAATGCAGGTTATCGTGGTTTGCCGCAAGTTGGACTATCACAGCAGGAAATGGGTGAAAGCTGCAGTATAATGTCTTGGTATATCGAATTAATGTTTGGTTGAAACGAATGGATGCCCGTTAGATGCGAAATAGTCCTAAAAGGAAAATTGAGGTTTCACCAAACGACTTGAGGAATTAAAATTTCTTTTTCAAACGATGAAAGGAAAGGAAAGATTCAATCTTCCAGTTATTGTGACGAAGTAAAAGGTTAAGAAGGGGAAAGTAACATGACAGTGGGAACGAATGAATATGATGACAATGTTGGCTCCAACGGCGACCCAGCAAAGAATCTTTCTCTTGAAAGAATGTTTGAATTTAGAAGGAAGATGATGAGGTCGAAGAAAGGTATTTGAAGAGGTTCGACAGGTGGTCCACGAGGGTCAAGTAGGAAGGAGAATACCAAAAGGAAGTCAAAGCATAACCCCTGCTTGACTTGGAGGAGGGGGGTGGGTGAAGTTCTTTTTCTTATACTTGCCTCCCAGGGTGCATATTAGCAATAATGAGATGTTCTACCGTTTCTTTAGACTGCGTCCGTGGGGCTTCTAAGGGTATGCATTGTACAGACTACACTGCATTGGAAAAAGCTGGGATGAAATCAATGTAACCATTGGCTCTCTGGCTCCGATGCTTTTCTCTCTGCTAGTTTTCACCATGTAAACATAAAAATCGAGGGAAGTGTCGTGGGACTAGGAGAGGAAGTGGGATGGAAATCATGAGGGTACGGGTATCTAGTCGATATGAAAAGTTCCAACGATACTCTTTTGGGTAAGGTCACATCTAAATCACCAAGGCGCTTTGATGATCGTGGGGGTGTGGTGGAGTGGAAATATCTTTCCCGCCAAGCTATTCAGGACCCTAGTCCGTTCTAATTCACATATCGTTCCTTTCCGCTGGTGCTAGGAGGTCCAAGTGTTCCCGGCTTGTGTGGCAGGAGGTAGGAGGGTAGGTAGGTACATGATGTGGATAGTGGATAGGATCTCTACAACATCTCAACATGTACATCGTGGACACCTGAGGTATTGATATCTCCAGCTATCATCGATATGCCTGGGTGCCTTCCTCGTCACATTCTTCCTATCCATATCCACTTGTTAATATAAAGGGCCATCCCAGGTGCAAACTCTCGAAAGAGGTATATGTTTACGCAGATATTAATTTGTATACCAGTGCTGTACCATTTTTTAACACACTCCTTACCACCGAATTGTTCGCGCCATGGTCAAAAATATCTCAACCCTAGTCAAGCCCGGATCTTTTTCCTGTCCCTGGTTAACATGGATGTAAGGGCAACGAGTGGTCAGTTTCATCTTGCAGCTAAGAAGCGAGTGCAGCTTTGCAAGGTTTTGCAGCAAACGACCTTTCCAACGCGGTTACAAGAAGCACAGCAGCCAATTCTTTGCGAATATATTGATTGAGATTGCATGATACTCTACCAGTCAGTCTCTTCTACTTGGGCACATTGTACATACTTGGCCAGGAAAATCTATTCTTCTTCTTGTATTTTTTGCTAACATCGTATCCGGTCGGTAGATCACTGGTTCACAGGTTTCGAAAAAGAATTCACTAAGTCGAATAAAAATGATCATCAAGTTTTGAAACTCTCAAACATATCCTCCTCCACATTCGAATCACGTTTTTCACGTCTTCGCATCAAAGAACAAGTATTTTAATCGGTTCTAAACTCTAATCACTCATGGTGATTCGACTTAGTCCAGTCAAGTATAGTTGAATCATCCCTTCCCGTGAGTAATTCATTATAATTTGAGGGCTATCGTCAAGCTAAATGTCTAGGGCGGTTGGACCCTGACTCTCGACTTTCAATGATTCTACGCACATTCGATGAAGACACGGCAGTATTGCATGCATACCTAAGTAGTAACAAGAACAAGTTAAACAACATAGGAGAACAAGAAAACCGTCCGAATTGGAACACCCAGACCGAAAGAGATTCGATCCAGAATTAATCTTTACAACATCCTAGGATCATAACCATCTTTTCGAAATTCACTTAACATCCTACACTTTGTGGGGACTTAAGGTTATGCCATCCACATCTATTTTCTTCTCTTCTTTCGCCAAGGTGCATACACAAACTACCATTTGTACTGTATACTAGGTAGGTAGGTATGCAGAAAGGATGATACCAGCAGAACTTCAACTATTGATATTCTTGCACAGTAACATACGGTCAAATCAAGGAGGAGTGTGAGGGTGTGAGCATTTTCCACTCCTCTTCGTCCTACAAGGATAACGAGTCCTTCAGCTGTTGGTTACATTTCCCTTCCTCCTAGTATCATCAGTGTAGCCCTCGACGATAAAAAACGGTTGCGCCAATACCCAGATGGTGATCCGACTTTCATCCGCCGGAAGATGTCAGCCGTCAAGCTTTCATGGCCATTCCATGCATCACATCTTCTTCACTATCTGCACCGCACATTTTGTCAAGATCAAGCCGCAAATACCCAGACAACAAACATGGCATCACCAAATAATACGATGTAATAAGAAACACAGTTAGCGTTCGAACAGCCTCCATCTACGCCACAAGGGACATCCTGTTCAGCCTCTCAGATCTCCAAAAGATATTCATTTGCTTTGACCGTCCTCAGACCTTTTGACACCTGGGCATGAATCAAAAACATCAGCAAACTTTTCTGGAAGTAAGACCTAACCCAGGACCAGATGTACCGGCATTGCTAAGTATGTACCTAATTAGGTAGAATATTCTGACTATTTTGACTATCCATGATTGATTTCAAATACCATTCAACCGTCACCTGACAGAAAGACTCATTTGATGGATTGTACGATACTTATCAAAGCTCATTGATTGTTTCTCTATGAGCACATTGTAGGAAATGGGAAGCCCTATTTTGTACAAACATTCAATCCTTTCAGCTAGACAGACTCTTGAGTCTTTATCGTTGCTTTTTCTTGGCTTTGCCTGACTTTACCTTACCTTACCCTCGGCTCAACCGAGATTGTTTTTCTTTTCATTTATTCTCATCAACCATTCTGAGCCAAGTGTACGAGAGCAGGTACGTACAGTACATTTAAGGATCCTCGGAAAGGAATGGTATGTCAGGTTACCAAAATGCATGTGGTGCCTCCCCAAAAGATCGTCAAAATCTCATTTAATATTGGAGAACAAGAGTCGGAGTATTTTTAGGTATTACCATGTTAACGAAACTCAACCTCAGCTCCATCACTTGAATACGATTTTGTACGTCTACAAGATATAAAATCAAGGATTTATCCGATATATGGGATTGTACATGGACATCCTACGTACGAAGTATCCTAACACAACTACTGAAAGATTAAAATACACCCAAAACACAAAAGTTCGATATGACGGCTCAGCAAGCCGCAGAAAACATCAGACGGATTACTACAAAGATATATAGGTAGGGTAGATATGATTTTTAGTCTCATCCACATTCAAGAAGTCCGGTATCATCTTGAAACAAAAGATCGCGAGGAAGATTCAAGGTCAATGCTTTCACCCTTCACCGCCTCCTACTCACATTTTTCATTTCTGCCTTTCTTATCGTCATCATGATTCAGATTTTGCTTTTTTTTCTCTCTCAAACTTTTGAAACTTCCTGAGTGGCGGAGTCTTCTCGTATTGTGTTGGCATATATCTTTTTTGTGCAAGCTGATGTATTGAATTTCATATGCACAACCCCCCTTTTATATACATGGATTTTATGTACTTAGGTAGAGTGTGCTAAGATACTTGCGATTCAGTACCAGTATTATTAGTATGAACACATGACAAGTGAGTGCTTGTCCTTTGGTTAGTAGACGAACTGAGCGGTAATGAGTGGATTGTCAAGATCTAGATCTCAGTCCAGATATCTGGTGTCAAAACTGCTGATCAGACTTACTTTCATGTACGGAACTTTAGGTTTTATAATCTGATTACTGATCATGTTTGCACATCATCGATATTGATCATCTTGCCGGCCTTTGCTTTGCTCTTGGGAAATAGGCATTATATAGTCTTTTAAACTAGCATGCATTTTCAACATGGAGAGCTAGTTAGCTTTTCAATATCTTCTCCTCATCAATCTTACTTTAGTATGATAAACTTCCATCAATCGAATTAGCAACTTTGATTAGACTCCCTTAGCAGAGCTTGTCCCTTCTCCTTGACCTCGAACATCAAAAACAACCTTTGACACAAGTGTGTGAGCGATGGAATAAATTTGTCTTCTAATTTCATTCCTTCGACTACTTGTATACTATTTATCATTCCCAATTAATTGGAGACGAGAATTATACTTTTCAGTGCGTAAATGTACAGGTGCAGGTTGAATATCTATCTCTATATATTCCGTCAACCTACAAAATTCATTCTTGTTCATTGTTAGTGTTGATTATTATGGGGGAATATCTTGGTGTGGTTATTTTTTTATTTTTTTTTGGAATTCGTGGTGTGTTAAGTCAGATGTATACAGTCATAGTCCTGCATCCTATTACTTCATCTTCAGAGCCTCAACCCAGATATACACACGGTATATATACATTTCCATTCCATTCAAATTATATTGTTTCACATATTGGCTCCTTATCTCCTTGCTTCTAAATTCAAATATGGATACATAATAAAACACGTTTATTTCGCATAGCCGTCTGAACTTGCTATTCATATTCATATCTATATTTACCTCTCCACCAAAGAAATGAATACATCCTCATCTTCTTGCCTTACACATGTATACGTGATAAAATACATTCTGATATATAACACTCGCTATTCGAACTTACTCTGTACACATATGCATATCTATATCTATATTTATTTCTCCATCGAATGAACGAATGAATAATGAATGAGAAGAGATGAGAGGACGAGAAATGCTATCTCTATATATTACATATCCCGCTATACAATAACCATACAACCATATAACTTTATTCTTATATCAAGATCAAAAATAACTCATATAAAAGCAACAAAAATAATAACTTCAAGACTGATTGTGAGCGAGTTGTTGTTTTAGAACTATTGTGTCCTCCCTCCCTCCCCGACTTTCAAGGTCCTGTGGTGATTTCAACTTTTGTTGTATAATTATTTTCATACTCTCATATGCTCTCAACCCCTTATATCACCCACCCCATAACCCACCATATAAGCATATAATTAGCCCGGTAAAGTACATCATACACAAGATCTCTGTATAAACTTTGATACGATTTCAATGTATCGCAAGCTCTGGCACAGTTCCTCGAAAAAAAAATTATTTCCTCTTTCACTCCTGGTCTTCTCGTCCCTTGTGGTATATAAGTTTATATTTCTATGTTATGTTGATATTATTATTGATACTTATTTTCAGATTTGAATATTGCTGTGGTTCTTTTTCTTTTTCTTTTTTTTTTGGTGTTTAACGTTTAATTCTCAATTCTAAATTCTGAATATTCATTTAACAATAAGCACCCAACCACCTAACCACCTCCTCGCCAACCACCCAACCAGCCAATCACTAACCAACCCCCTCTCCTCTAAATTCAAACTATATTCCTCTCCTCTCCTTCAGATTCCTTCAAACCCCTCTAAATCTATCCGCAAATCTCTCACCGCTTCTATTTTATCCTCTTCTAAACTCCTTCTTGAAGGCTTCTCCTCCCCGCCCTCTCAATTACCTCTCGCCTCCTATTTTCTACATTCTAGTCTAATCCCAACCACCAACGTTCGACTCTCAAAGATTAGAAAAAATCGAAACTCACAAATTCTAATAACAATATCATCTAAATCTTATTTTATTTTATCTTATTATCTTGTCTTCAAAAATTTGAAGATATTTATACATTTTTCATTTTTCATACTGTATATAGACATATATATAGATATGTGAAAAATTTCGTATTCCATCCTTCTCTACCTCATCGATTCATCTCTCCACTCATTTCTCTCTCTCTCTCTCTCTCTCTCTCTCTCTCTCTCTCTCTCTCTCTCTCTCTCTCCTACCCCCAATCCAATCTACTCTTACTTCTACAATCTACAATCTACAATCTACAATCTACAATCTACAATCTACAATCTACAATCTACAATCTACAATCTACAATCTACAATCTACAATCTACAACCTACACCTCCAAACTTTCCCACTCCAACTCTTGACCAAACCCTCAATCTCCCTTAAATCCAAATCCAAATCCAAGTCCAAGTCCAAGTCCAAGTCCAAATCCAAGTATCAAAGAAATACACACACACACACACATACATAAGAGAAGTACCTCTACCCCCCTCTTCTTCCCCCCCCCTTCTTTCCCCCTTCCTCTTCCTCCCCATACATCCCTATACATCCCTCTCTCTACCATACAAAATCTACCTTATTTACCTACCTCATCCACCAACCTACCTATCATAAATCCCTAATACCCCTCCCAAACCTTCAAACCATTAAACCATCTATCTACTCACCCCATACAAACAAACGGATCTCCCTGCCCTCCCCATCTTCTCCCTCCCAATCTCACATAAACATTTAAATTGATCAAATTTTCATTAATTAACTATCCAAAATACATACATACACACACTAATCAATCCCACAAAAAATCACCCTAAAAATCCCAATATTTCTAGACTATGTAGCACCGGTAGTACATTCAGCTCCAGTTCCAATTCCAGCCCATCTCCATCTATAAACCCTAATCCTATCCCCAGATCCCCAAGATTCCTAAAATTTTCAAGCAATAAAACCACACTACGCCAAACGATTCCTATACCTATACTTATGCGATGCCATGCCATGCCAAGCCTTGCCCTGTGATACAATGCGATACCAAATTGTTACATGTCAAGAGCCCAAAAAGCCAACCCTAGACTAATCCAGCTAGTTTATACTCCGAGTAATGTGACCACAATATTCACAAACCCCGATTCTAATAATGCCTATGAATCTCCCCCTAGCTTCTTGCTTTCAGGACCCTCTCCTTCTCTCTCATCTATACCAGCCATCCCCATCGAGAGCCCTACACCCAGCTCCCTCAATCTTGTTGCCAGCAATCCTTCAGCGGGAGATTGTCTCCCCCCTCTATCGGGAGTATTGACTCTCGTTGACGAGAATCCGTCACCGCCATAACCCAAATCGCCTTTCTTCAATTTCTCATATAGTCCCGTCCCTATGCCACTCCTCATACCGCCCATTTCTACCTCTCCAAACGCCGTACCCGGTCTCGAATTATGCTCCGAATTCAATGATTCCCTTGCTTCCAAATCGAATGGTCCAATATCACTATCTCCATCCGTCATACCCCTCTTCGTAGGAAATTGAAAAGGAATAGGACCCACCACTCCCCTATGCGATGCACCATCATCACCTCCAAAATCAAAATTCCTATTTCCACTCAAAGGAAATCCAGAACTTCTTCTCCGAAACGCTTTTTCCGCCGCCAATGCCGCACCTGCACCCCCGAAACTCGAATCGCGAATTGCTTTATAAGTAGTGAATTTTGGTTCTGGAAATGTGATCTCGTTGTGAAGCTTTTCTTTACCATCTGGAACACGATTGGCAAAGACGACTCGTATGCTTTTGTAGAGATAGTAGCGACCTCGAGCTGGTGAGCAAATGTGAATATGAACGAGATAGCGAAGAGTAGGCCTTTCGGCGAGTGGATCAATGATAGGTGCGGATCGATGAGGCGAAGATGAAAGTGCCGAATCAAGAATAGGCCCGGCAGAGTAGCTCCGTTGACGGATAAACGTTTTGGTGCCAGGTTCCATTCCAGTGAGATCATATGGGACGAGAAACAATTTGACAGCTGTTTTGTTAGGGTTCTTAATGATGATTTGCAATTGCCCTTTTTCGGGAATACGATAGCTACCACCTGGAGGCGCTCGTGGAGAAGTGGATCGGCGTTTTTGTTTTCCTGCTCTACGAATTTCTCGTTCTGAGGCTTGTCCTGAACTTGATGGGTTGGCGTCGAGATCATCCGTATGTATTCGGTCAAGCGTAGCATTTCTCCTCCTCTTTTGATTATCCTTGGCTTTCTCGGGGCTCGGCAATCCATTTTCTAAATCAATACAGCCAACATATGGACTAGGTCCATCATCAGATTTCCCTCTCCGACCATGACTTGTGGATTCATAGGCATAAAATACTGCCGGAAATGATAGGGTCACATGAGGTGGACATTTGAGACTCGGTTTGCACTTTCCGAACCCCAGCACCCCTATTTGAGCAACAAAATCGAGTGGTTTAGAGGGTGTAGTAGACATTCGTCCCCGAAGGATACTCTCTTCATATGATCCCACCATCGAAGCATGCAGAGGTGATAAATCCGAGAATGAAGGTCTCCTTGACCGCGAGAAAATCGGTGTCTGCGGAGAAGATGTCAAGTGGGGCATTGTGTTAGAGGCAAGAGATCTCCGGGGTTGATGAGCTTGGTAAGGATATGTATTGTCTCTCCTGAGACTCGGCAAAGGCTTGTTAAAAGCAGTGGATCCCGGTATAGAATTATTTGGATATATAGAATGTGAAGCCTGTAAAGTATGACGTCTTGAGTTAGTTTTAGGTGTCCCGGGAGAAATATCTATTGGATTTAAATTTGACGTATAATCTAAGTCGTCATTACTTTCTGATTGTACCAAAGGGCTTGTTGGTGCTTTTAATACAAAGCTCGAAGAGTATGAAGAGGATAACGACGGTGCACGAGTTCTTGTTCTTGAATCTGCTTCAACCCTATCCACTGATGGGAACCGAGGATCGAGTTGAAAGGGAGTAAAATTTCGCGGTGGAGATGTAGCTAGCCATGGTAGATTTACTGTGCCAAATCTCTTCATGTCTTGCGCAGGACTGCCAGATATAGTTTGTTGTGGACCTTCTGTGAAATTCCCACTGTGTAATGCGGACCTTGGTCGTTCAATCTCTAGACCAGCTTGTAAGCTAGGTTTGTCTACCGACGAGGGTCTGGTAGTATTGGATATTTCGGGAGATGGTAACAGGGAAGATGAATTCGAATGATTCGAGGTCTTTCGAATGGGAGTTTCCGGGCTTTGGCCGTGAAGTAGGGACTCCAACTGTATTCACTGTCAATATAAAATCACATGCATTGGAGCTCAATGATTCACACATTTAAATTCGGGAACCAACTCGAACTTTCGCCCCTTTTCAACCTATCAATAAGATCTCCTCTATCCGATGCTGCGCTGTATGAGTTCTTAAAGCTTGTATCCAAACCTAAAGTCGGTATAGTCTTTGATCCCTCGGGGTATCTGGTACAGGGCCTTCACATAGTTCCGTTCTAATGCTTTCTTCACTATCTTTCCTCATGATCGTTCTTCTTTCCGGGGGTGACATTGAAACAGGTGTCATTTTTGATTTTTGAATGGGCAATATCTCTCGGCCGTCACCGAGGTCATCTTGAAATATGGGCATGATGAATGGATGTGTGAATGGAGCCTTGTGAATTTGCTCCTTTTCGTTTGGTTATAAGAACATTTCAACGCAATTTTTGAATATCTCAGGGTGGGAGAGAGCTTTTATATGTTGTAATAATGTGGATTTGGAGGGATGATGTTGTGACGAGGCGGGGGGACAAGTGGTGGTTCCTTATTCCTTTGTCTCTGCCGATGTGATGTCGTATCGTATGCAGGACTTGTACGACGAATGAAAGGATGAGATAATGATCTGATATTTGATGGGAATAGATATGAACAAAAGAGGAATTTGGACTATGCTCGCTCAATAAATTCAGTAATGAGAATGCAGATTAACAGTTCAATATAAATGCACATATATATGATAGTCAAAAATGTAGACAACAGAGAAGACAAGAAATGGAAGAGAGGAAAGAAAATCAAGAGGTCCTCCCTCATGTACCGGTATATGCTTGCTGTATGATGATTCTGCTCTCCCAAATTGATAACCTTACGATTACCGCGGATGCATTAAAATTCCACTATTCTACGTTATCGCTCTTGAGTACCGGGGTACCCTACAGATGAGAGAGTGGTAGGTATCAATTATATCATGTTACTCGTATTCAATTGGCGTGGCCAGGTGTGAATATAGTAAATCTCTGCATGTGTAATAAGTCCCCACTAAAATTTTCTCACAAGACCCTTCCAGTTCAATTCATTCCACCAAGGCATCACATTGACATCCTCGATTTTCATATTTTCCATCCCAGTATTACAATTTTCACAAACGCTTTTCCACTTAACAAATTCCACAAATGGCTCCTACCAAGCGCCCCCGCGAAGAAGATAATTCATCACGCTCAACTACTAAAAAACCTCGCCACGGCTTCAAAGTTGGCCCCGACAATTTGCCTGATGGAACTTGGCGTCGAAAGGTCATTGCCATTAAGAAGGATTTGATTCACAAGGCGAAAGTCAAGAAGTCGTATGCGAAAATAAAGGCGAGGGAACCTTTGAGGGATGAAAGGAAAATATATGCCGATGATGAGGATAAGGAGGACGAGGTAACAAAAAGTGAGGAAGGGGACGATGCCGTTGAAGGAGAAGAGCCAGTGGAGCTTCATCCCCAGAGGAAAGCTATGCTTGATGAGCCTGAAGCCGACGTTGCCACCAAAACCGTTCCACGTTACTCGAATAATTCTGAAGATGCGAAGGATAAGAAGAGGGAAAGAGGAGAAAAGAGAGGAGCAAAGCCGGCTTATTTCGCAAAAGAATTAGCGTTTGCTGAGAAGCAAAAGGCAGAACAGCAGGCTCGAAGAGAAGAGTTTGAGAGGAAAGAAAGGGAGAAGAAGGCTAAAATTGAGGAGCGGGAGAGATTCCGGCGGCAGATGGCGAAGGCTAGGAGTGGAGGAAAGAATGGACAAAGAAAGTTAGGAAGGGAGAGTCAGGTTTTATTGGAGAAGGTCAAGAGGGTTGTTGGTAATTGAAATGTTGGTGGGATTTGAGTGAAGTAAAAAAAAAACGATGGAGTCACAGGGAGACTTTTGAATGGATTGGTGAATGTTAAGAAATGCAGCAGCGAGCTGCTCAGGGAAGACTGGAGCATCTTATGATACCCACGAAGTTATCGCAGAGGAATGGACGAAAGATTTATCTCTAATTATGGCGTTATGGCCGGTGCTTCCAACAAGCGTTTTTGCATCATGGCACTTTCTCAAAGGCATATCTAGTTAGTGTCTTGAATTAAACAGAGATTGAGGGCATTTCTTCACTGGGATTTGCATTTTATATTGACAAGTTATCATTAACGCTGCTATAAGATACGCTATGTACTCCACTCTCCTAGTCCTACAATTCATTTAGTACTTTGTCTGATTATCGGACTTCAACCTGGACGATTGGAAGCCCTATACCCTAAAGTCTATCCATAAAACTCCAGTTCTTCAAGAGCAATACTCAAAGCCTGTTTGACATTTTCTTTCTCCTGAAGTTCCGCCTCGATTCTTTGCATCTCGGCTAGATTAGCAGTCTGGCTTTCCAGCTGCTCGGCTCTCCTCAAGATCAAAATAACTAATTCTTCCGCGGTATCATCTAATTTCTTCCTGTCGTCGTCTCCTGCTTCTTTGATTCTCAGATAATTCGCTCGCAAATTAGAGATTTCGAGATCGGTCCGTTCCTGTTGTTCTCGTAACAATTGTGCCTCTGATTCCGAGCTGTGGTTGTTTTCGGACTCGATATCATTTGTGGAGACTGGCTGGGACAAGGGGATCTCTTCGGTTTTCTCGTTTGATGTCAGAGAATCATCGAAGACTGGAGGTGTTGCGGAGGTGGAAGGATCGCTTGAATCTGTGCTTGCGGAGATGTGGCTGGAGTTGAAATCAATTTGATTATCCATCGGTGCCCTATCATCCATTCCACTTGGTCGCATTATGGGCGGAGTGGCGAAGCCCCATTCATCGCTCACCCATTGTACACCATCCTCTGCATCCTCTGTTTCGTTTGGTCGTGAGAATGGTGTATGCACAACTTCTGCTGAGATTGTCTCTCTGGAATCGATTCTTTCGTCTGACGCCGTTGGGTCTATAGAATAGATTCCTTCATTTGACGTCATTGTCTCGCCCGATTCCGATGTTTCCCTAGGCGATTTTGTCTCATCTGGTATCGCGGATTGATCGCTGGTTAGCGCAGGCGTGGGTGACGAGCGAGAACTGATCGATTCACGAGCTAACGGGACGAGATTCCGGTCGGTCTGCGGCTCATCTTCGGTTACGAACAAAGGACTTCCGGGCGGGCTGGCGGCTGGGGATGGAGGAGGATCATAGGCTTCCCGCGTCTCGGTAGTGAAAGGTTCAAAGCGCTCGCCGGCAGATGGCGTGATTAATTGTAGAGGATACTCTTCTGCGTTTTTTGCCGTTTTGTCCCGAATTCTATAGCCATTCGCCACACTGTTCATGTCGTGTATTACCACACTTGACATCCGTGGCATGACGGGTTTGGGCGTCTTGGGAGTCCTGGGTGATTTTTGCGCCATGGAAGCACGAGGTTTCACCCTGCCGCTATTCAGCTGCGAACCTCCTCTTCTTCTCCTATTAGCATCGCCGACTGGAGAGTCTTCTGGTGTCATAACCCCATGTTGCATTCTGCCAGCGCTGACACGACGATCGCCAGGCCGCGAATAGTAAACGGTTTCGTCGTAGTTGAAGTATCTGCGACCATGCTTCTCAAACCACTCGCGGTATTCCTCCGATGTTCTAGTATATTTCTCTCGTCCCATTGCTGCCCCAACCATCATCCAGAACTTCTTGGCTTTCACACGATATTGCTTATCTTTACGTGCTTTCACCATTTCAAAAAGGAAATCCTTCTCTTCTTGAGGCCAATACCTAGAAGTTCTAGCTGGGCCTGGTACCGCGACAGTCTCGGTAGTTTCAGCGGTGGCAGAGCTCCCAGCAGGGACTGGTGTTGTAGCCAGTCTAGCTGCATATGCTGCTCTAGCGCTATCAGACTTGGCAGTCTTCAATTGCCTATACTTTTCCACCTCCTCATCGACATCATCTAGATTTTCTGGCCAGCGTGGAGCGATATCTCTTTGCATACCCTTCTTGCGCCAGTACAACCAACAGTCGTGTACTTCGAGATATGTACCGGTTTTCACTGCAACGTTATTGCACGCTCTGCTGAGAATCTCTATCGCGCTCATGTAATCATCGTCGGAATTTTCTGTAATCGTTTCGGTGATAACGTCACACATTTTCTTGGTGAAGCGGCGTATTGGGCCTCCGGCATGCTCGGAAAGGAGCTCGTACTCATCTTCGGCTCTCGATGAAGGGGCTTCTTCTCTCTCTGGGGAAGGGACGGCTTCTACAGGATATGAGACTAGTGGAGCTGACTCGAAGTCTTCTGATGCTCCTGCAGATCCCGTAACACTGCCAAGCGACGTTCTCGCAGTGTCGAAGCGTGAAGTTTGCGATCCCTGAGTAGTGGTCTCACGCGTACCAGGACCGAGGCGCGGAGGTTGTCGAGCCGCATGATTGCGGTGTGGAACTCGAGGAAAATATGGATTATTTGTTCTATCGCTTGGTCTATAGCTATCTACCACTCTCCTCGATTGCTTTCTATAGTATCTTGAAGCGTACGATTCTGAGCCTCTTCTCGAGTCTTGATGATCTTCCCACATTTCCCTTTGGTGCCTTAACAGATATTCATCTCTTTGTGGTCTTAACATATATTCTTCTCTGCTTAGTGGATCCTCATTGTCGCGTTTTCCGAACGAATTGGTGCTGCTATGTTGTTCCATCTTGAATAGGGGATGGAGAGGAGGCGGTTATCGTGGATGCTGTTGTGAGATGTTGAAATTAGTGAGAAATCCAGAACCCTTAAGTAATTCTCAAGAGTTCGCCTAGCAACGAGAAAAACTGTGTTTACAGTACAGACTGCGGTGAAAACCATGCTAGTGCTCTCGAGTCTATATTCAGTACGTTCATCGCGACGAGAAAATTGTATGAGCCGTACAAGCCGTGGTGAAAAACGCGCTAGCGCTCTCGAGTCTATGTTCTGTATGGACATCGTACCTGAAGAATCGTATGGACAGTACAGACTGTATTAAATAATGGGCTAGCGCTCTCGATTTCATTCTCGAGATAGGCAGTTTGTGAGCCGTATAAACTGTATTGGAAAATGCGACAGAACTTCAACGTGCATTCTCCAAATTTCCGTTGCGAAGGGAAATCATATGAACCGTATGGACTGTAGTGGGTGACGCGACAGGTGTATCTCGAACCTTTCAGCAACGCGAAAGGCCGTATGAGCCGTACCGACTTGTAGATTGGGAAATCCTCCAGTGGAAAGAATTCGCTTCGGCAGCCCTGATTTTATCAGTACGTTGAATTGGGCAAAATTGTTGAGACGATTGTCTGCTTCTCACCTTTGAGTGGTATCAAACCTTTCTATTCACTCTTACAATAGTTCCGTTGTAGATTGAAATGTATATAAATACTTCGTATTGTCTTCGCCAAAGAGCATAGCAACCAAGTACCTGGGGTTTCTACGCGTGGCTTGGTAGTACTGCAGCGGCGTATCTGGAACTGGCAGTGGGAAATCATGGAAGTGATCATCCGAGCCGTAACTTCGATACTGCCACCGATAGAAACTGGCTAGCCACCTCCTAGGCTCATCTGAATTTCTGCTTCATTGCAGATCGACTTTGATACTGGTATACAGAGTTATGAGGGTACAGGAGCATCATGGATCGAGAAAGTCGTAGACCTTAACAGTATTTGTTAGTCTGGTACAGCCATTAGGCCACGCTGTTATTACAATTCCATATCCTCCTTAACCATTGTTAGCGTGTGATTTGATGTTTAGATAAAAATGCACCGTCAAGTTTTCGTATATAAATAATCATAAGAATAGATTTGACTGATATATTGAGTATGGGAGTATGTAACTGTTAGTATTATCTAATGTTTGAAACGAATCTGTTCAGAACTTTGAGCCCAAAAGTTAAGTGATTGTGATGATAGCATTCTTGCAACTTGTCGATCAAACGATGCTTTCAATTGTTTATTTGACTGTTATATCAATCCAAACCCTTATGTCTACCAAGTACTTAGCAATGAACCGATGAAACACTACACTATTCGAAACATAATCTCTCTCCCCCTCAAGCCCGTCCACAAGAGCAAATAGTCCAAAGGATTCTCATATTTCAAAATTGCAAAAGAGTAATTCGCACGCACAGAACCGTGAATAGACCAGGCAAGTGAGTACAGCATTATTAGACCTTATCATCTGAATCAAGAAGTGCGCACTAGCAAGGTGAATTACGATTGAGAATGAAATAGATGTATTCCACTTTGTTAAAATCATTGTATGCATACATAATGATCGAAAAGAGAAAGTAATCAAGTACCCCATGGCCCTTAAAAGAACTCCAAGTCCCCAAGACTAGTAGGAAGAATCAGAAACATGTCGTTAGGTATCTGTCAAAGTCGGTATTCCCAAGGAGACTATCCGTAGTAGTGAAAAATCCCAACCAAAATAAAGACATCGACATTAAACTTTTTCCAACTCAAAGAAATTACAATGCCCTCGCCACAGCATAATACACTTAGTAGTCGTCGAGGAAGCTTTCAATCATCGCAATACGCTTCGTGGCTTTCTCGCGAATCTCTCGTTGGACTGTAAGCTCCCGTTCTTTTGCATTTGCAGCCTTAAGCTCCAGATCTGCTCTTTTATTGTGAGCGATTATAGCGAGTTCCAATTGTTTGTATTCCTCCTCAGCTGCGTGTACTTTTTGTTGTTCCAATTCTCGATTTGCTTTCATAACGGTGATCACATCAGATGTACTCTCCGGAATGTTTCTTTGTGTTGCAGGTTTGAGGAAAGATTGTTGGACTCCGATACTTGAAATTGCAACATCATTTGCTGAAGATTCATTCGATTCTGGTATAATTGAGCGACAACCAAAGGTCTCGGGTTTGTCCTGAAGATTCTGTGTTAGAAGGATTCTCAAAAAAGCAGTGATTGGATGAATAAAAGAAGAAAAACATCTGAGCTTGCCTGAGATTTTGAGTCAACTAGAACTCCACCATGATTTTTCATCAAAATCTCCGGGCCCAGGCTATGACGAACTCTTTTGGCTGGTTCTTCTTCTTCTTGACGATGATAGCCAATGTCTGACACGCGATAACGCTTCAATCCCATGCTTTGAATCTCCGGCTCATCAAGAATGGGAGCAGATAGTTCTTTTTCGGTCCGTGACTTAACTTCCTTCTGAAGGTCTGCTTCTTTCGCATCTATAGCTCTCTGATTTCTATACCACAACTGAGATTTCTTCATTAGTGACGATGAACTCGAGTAGTGACCTAATCAATGCGCTCGTACCTTGATCTGCTCTCTGCTCAAACCAGTATCCTCTATCAACTTGTTCACCACGGGATTGTCTAGGTGATTGTATTTTGCATACTCAATCGTCAGCAGATCATGCTGCTGAGATGAAACCTGGGCTTGTACATCTCCCAGATCCGTCTCAGCCTTCGAATTATTCTGCTATTCCAACATCGTTAATAACCTTAGGACTATTGTATGCAAAAGCTTAAAAAATAAATACCTGGAAATATTCTTCGGTTGAGGATTCAGGAATCGAATGCCAAGGGGCAGCATGACACGCTGCGTGCCCCGGAGAATTTAGTGCAGACTTCCCTCCGCGCACTCGAACTATTCCACGCAAGGACTTCTCAATCGTACCTGGAGTTCTTTCATCATAGTTGTATTTTCTCTCCCCTTGTTCTTCCAGTAGAGGTAAATGTTTGGAATTTTCGGTAGATCTGATGTTGTTCTAAAGCCTTTGCCACAATATGCCAAATTTGATCCGCCGTGATGGGTTCAAGTTTGAGTTCTTTCTCTTTATCTCGTTGACTTTTGATGCATTGGTATGCAATATCACTCTCTTCATCCGACCAGTTGCTTCCTGTCGCCCAAGGTTTAGAAGTATCGTCTCTGGACCCAATTTGGAGCAAAATATCACTTTTAGTATCGGCCTCTCCCTCATAGTCTTCAATTTCCTCTTCGCCTCTTTCTTCATCCTCCGTATCACTGCAGTCCCAAGGACTGGGTGGACCTTTCTTCGACGATTTCGGTTTAGGTGGTTGATTCAAACGCATCCATTTAAAATAAATGGCATGTGCTTGACGATCGAATCCATATAGTATCAATTCATCGGCGACCTTCTCCCAGAATGGATTATGTTGTCCACCTTTATGAACATGTTCCTGGCGGCTACAAATTTCCTTCAACATAGCAACCTCTTCAGATTGCCATTTTTTAGCTTTGACCATCGCAGGATCTTCTGGTATTAGCAAATGATCTAAACAAAACTAGGAGATTGAAAGATAGTCGTGGTAGCAAAGAACTATCAGTTAATAGATCGAATGAATGTTGAAGTTCTGTGATTTCTGAAATTATTTGAAGGTAATGCACGGAAAAACGGGAAGGCGCTTAAGCAAACGTACTGTGCCGCAACAGAGCTATCGCGTAAAGTCTATTTTCAACGTATCGAGGCGCGTATTCATAGGTCTAAACTAAAAAGTCACATGCACACGCGATCTTGTCCTACGTAGACAGGGTATCCTTCTATTCTTTTATGTAAGACTAAAATTTCATAGTATATATTAGGTATTCATCAAAATAATCATGCTTTCATCTGAATGCATAGGTTCATTGCCATCAGAAGCCACGAAGATTAATTCTCAACATCTCTACTATCGACCAGAATATTGTTTATATACCCTCTCCTAGTGCATTCATTTGGTCCAATCTTTCACACATATAGAACCCCAAATGTATAAGAGCGATGAAGAATAGGCGAGTCAATTCATCTGCCTGCTTTCCTAAAGATTTATTAGTAGCCCACATTCCAGCATGAACGAATTCTATGTGATAGCTTCAAGGCTTCTTTGAGATTGTAGATGATTTGTTTCTTCTCTCCAAAAACTCTTCTCTGTGATTGTGCAACTAGCTTCTCTTCTCGAGACTTTGCTAAGTGATCGTAAATTTCTGCTTGTAGACTTCTTTGTTCAATTTCGGTGACTTCGATTAGACTCTTCAACTGTCGTGATGTAGAGGTCTCCTGCACTGTTGAGAAAACTTCTCGACGCTTAGATTTTGGTGATTGTTTCTTTGTTATTAGAATTCTAGTTTAGGGAGAGTCAAGTGATGTTGAGATATCGTTATTAGCTGCAGAACCAGAGACACTTACCATTCTTCTAGCCTCAGTTATAACTGATATAATACATCCGCTTCCATTTGATCTGACTAGTGAAATGTCATCTGATCGGTATATCGGAGACTGGAGCGTGAAACTGGATGGTGAATGAATGAGCATCACTTGGAAAATTTGATGGCTCACGTATCATATGAGAATCATTCTGCATAATTTCATGGAGTAGAAGCTTACACTTCAAATTCGTAACCAAGATAGTATCATATACCCGCAAAATCCAACGCGGCAACATCTGAAGTACCGCCAAGATAGATATTCTAAATTGTGCTAACCCTTACAAAAGGACTGAGCCATTCTCATCTCCTCACATACTTCTCTTCTTTGCAGAACCTCTCACTGGACCACCTGTAGTATTATTCATATCCAATCTACTAAACCACTTTCCCAACCATCCTTCTTGCTCCTCATCCGCCCCGCACAACAAAATTTCCTTCAAAGTTTCAACTCCATAATCCTTGTACCTCAACTCCGGAACTACATAGCAAAGCTCACCTGCCCATTTGCCCGTTTTCTTGAGCTTGCGTCTTCTCAATGGCAGTCCTAACATTTTTCGAGTTTCGCCATCTGGATCGTCGTCGAGTGGACGAAAGGGACGTTTGATTAGGAATTTGGCTTTCTGGAGTAAGGACTGGTCAGTACATGTGGATGAACGACAGGAACAAGGAGCAGATGGCAAGGGTCTTACTTCTTTCCCCGCTAGGGCATTCTTTACTAATTCTGATTCTTTTCGTTGTTGTCTTTTTTCAAATTCGGAGATGGGCTCGGGGAGGTTTCCAGTAGCTGTCCGATTTATCAGTATTGAAAAATATTGGGATATCAGGCAAAACACATACCTCGTAGTGCATTGTCTTTCTCTCTTTTCTCTTGAGCCTCTAAGCGCTCGATGGATCGTAGCAAACGATCGCGCTCTTTAGCACTGATAGCTCTTTCACGCGGATTCTTAAAGGAAGTATCAATGACAGCGAGAAGTTGCTTTCTAAGTTCCTCGATTCGAATCCTTAGCTCAGACTTTGGTTTCGTCTCATATTTAACTGCAAATGGTGTGTTTGAATTTCTCAATCTTTCCAGTGGGGTTTCATAGTCTTCTTCGTTTTCACCAAATATGTTCCGAAAGGTATTTCTTTCTGGCTCTTTGTAAACTTTCGGCTGAGCTGATAGCATAGAAGCTTCCTTTGTAAGTCTTGGGGTTCATTTTCTGTGGAGACCTGAAGCTTAGCTTTCATGACCTCTCTGCGAAGGAAAGCTTGGAGACCGAGTTTTTTGTCATGATGATGGGTCAAAGGGCGGAGGTTCAAGCACTTGGTATCCTTGGGAGAAGAAGAAAAAGAGCCAGTGTTACTACGTATACTTACTGCGAAGATTTCAATTCAATAGCGAAGCACTTAGATACCAATCTAGCCCAAAGATGTGGGGTAAGCACAAGATGTTGGTGAATAGTAGATAAACTCCACAAGATACTGACAGCATTTTCCCCTGAACTCATTCGGCAATGAAAAGCAGGATTGGCAATCCATGGCACTTTGACAGCCATTCCAGAACCACGTGAACCACGTCAGAAATCACAAAGAGAGCTAGATATTGACCAGATATGTTCAAGCAGGCTCAGTTTCACAGTTTGATACCAGGAGAGTCTGTGGCAATTTCCTGGGTATGTGAGAGATCACAACATGACGAAGACAATGAAAATTGATTTGCCGGCAACTTAGCTACTTGGCTAATTCGAAATCTCCAAATACACTAGCACCGATTGAAGGATTACTTCACACCCAAACGAGCCGAGATCGGGGCATTGTTATCTGAAAATGAGAGCAAGTGCTCTACCATTTCAAATTCTGAGTTGAACTTGAGGGCAAACTTACATCGATCTTTTTGGTCCACTTTGCTTTGTTTATCTCACCTTTCAAAAACGTACCATGCAATTTCAGCTTTGCCGATAGTATTTTATTATCGCTAGCTTGGAAAGTTGCGTTCCAACTTTGACCTGAATTATCTCCCACCTCTTTTTTCGTAAAAGCTCGACAGCTTGCGGTCTTCGCCAGCAAGAAGGAGTCCGTTCACGTTGTATCGTAAAACCATTGTAAGTATTATCACCTTGCTTGTCTTACATTCAACGGTATCAATTTGTTTCTGAAGGTAGATACTGACTTCTCAACCTTGCAGCCCACCGATAAAGATGGAAGCCGGTTCAGAGCAATCGTTGACAGAAACAGCTGCGCGTTGGATTTGGAGCTTGCCGGAAGAAGACTGTTTAACTCGGCTCATCAAAAAACACAAGAAAAGGGTTGAAGACGGTGAAGTTCCCAAGGGCAGTCTATTCGAAGAGGTATCCATCGAACTCAATGGACTAGGATTTGACATACAAAGAACTGGTGTTGCATGTGAGCAAAAATGGCGTCGAATCTGCAACAAAAAGTCGATGCTGCAGGCCGCCAATGCATGGCAGGATGACCAAGATCTAGATGCTGACTTCGATGCCGAACATTCTACTGCAGATGAGAATAAAGCTGATGGAGAGTCTAACAACACGGCCAATGGACATCGAAAGAGGGGTAACAAGACATGGACCGAAGATGAATCAAGAATTCTTTATGAGGAAATCAAAACCCGTCATGAATTGAACATCCGATTAAAGTTACCAAAGTTTTCTGCAACTCAGCTTTTCAATCACGCATCTGACTTACTCAAAGTACAAGGTTATTTCAGAACCCCCCCGGCTTGTTCTGAGTATTGGCGTGTCACTGGTCGCGAGTTGTGGAATTATGACGAGCGAAATGTTGGCGATTCTACGGTTAGTTCCGAACTGTGACTTTTACCAACATCTCTAACATTTCTCTAGATACTTGATGCTCGCGATGCAAAGTGTGCTGAGCCCTCTTCCAGCATCAATGATAGAGCATTAGGGGAGACCAAGAATTCAAGAGGTGTCCTCTCTAAAAGTCAAACAAGTGCACTAAGTCGATTAGCCACAGAATCACTCAATCCATCCAAGGAACAACAGCAGAAACTTGCGAAAGATCATGGCATCAGTATTTTCCAAATTTCTGTATGATTAAATTCTGTTCACAACTCCAAAAGATGTAGTTTCTAATAAATTTTGTAGACCTATTTCGCAAATAAGAGATCCACTCGAAAGAAGGAAATGGCAAAAAAAGCATCAGACCAGGAGAATTCCAAGCGGAAGCAGTCTGTAAAGCTAGAAGCGGAACTTGCTGGTAGCAACGATTCGATTGTTGCTCAAGCCGATGATGTTTTGAGGGATACAAAGAAGCGCAGACTCTCGAGTTCCTCCCAGATGGTATCAACAGAGTTTATTGGATCGAATGCCCCTATCGAAATCAATAGTTCACCTATGCGCCCCACAAGCACTATGGAAGATACAGCGAGTTCAGACGACGAGGCTGGATTCAAAAAAATGCAAGAAATGGTGCTTGTTCAGCGTCGCAGAATCGAGGAAAGAATTGTAGCATCGATCGATAGACGAAAGCAACTGGAGTTAGAAACAATTAGACATCAGACCAAGGCGGATATGGAGCGAGAAGCGGCGGAGGGAACACAGAAAAAGGTCGACGAGGAACTCAAGGTCGAAGCTCGATTGAGGATGAGACTCAATCAAATCGGAAGCTTGTAGAGAAGACAAGAGAAGACTTTCATGTGCCATTAGCATTGATCTGTTTTTGAGTTGTGAGGGCCCTTCTTCTTTGTAATCAGATTGAGGAAGAAGCGCTGTATGTAGGACAAATAGTAGATGCACTTATAGTAATAATGCAATAATGAGTTCACAGTCATAAGGTAGAAGACACTCCCCAACCTTCAAAGCCATGAAAGATCTACGCTAGAATCAATTGTCCACAAAAATACTAGGTACATTATCTTATGGTTTAGTTTCTTGGAATATCCCCCAAACACTGTTCCAGAGCAGCAGGTCAACCGTTTCAATTCATGTCTATATTGACCCACGGTTGACACATGATTCTCTAGAAACTTTGTCATCCTACGAGTCACTACTTAGAATAGATTCAATGAATAAGTGAATATCATGATCAAAAATCCATCATCTTATTCTCAAGTCAACCACACCTAGCAGCAATCTACGAGGCGTCACCCCTCCTCGTCCGAATGTCGAAGGAAATGACTATCTACTTCTTTCCATATGAAGCTAAACCTCTTTCAATCGCATTTTTATGCACCGCCCTTTCATTCACTTCGATATCACTTCGGGGAATCACTTATTCCGCTTCTTTTGATATAAAATTTGACACGCTAGTGGGAGGTACCGAGAGGAGTCAAATATTGTACTTTTTCCTTTCGCGACCAAATCCTCCTTTTATCTACTTGTCAACAACAACCTTTGACCACCTGACGTACAAATTCTCTGTCGCTTTTTCTTTAAGCGCTTTGCGCATGTTCTGTGCTGAGCGTACATGTTCGCAAAATTCATTTCATTCAAACATCGAGTTCAATTTTTAAATTTTTCTTACAAGCCTCGTGTCGAGAATTGAGTAGCACAAACTCTTTTCGAACGCCATCATCTCATCCATTAACACCCACTCCCAATAACATCAAACCATCGAGTCAACTGCTGCCTTGTGCACATTGAAGTTACTCTATCATCCTCCTCATTCTTCCGATTACAAAGCAATTCTACGATTTTAAATTTCGGTAAAATGGCGCCACCTGATGAGATTTCTGTCAAGGAGGTACCAGCTCCTACCAAGGATGCAGAGGTAGAGAAAGCAGACGAGCAGAAACATGCAGAAGAGGAAGATGTCCCGATACTTCGATCATCAAGTCTCGATGTCATTGGTGACGAAAATTTCAATCAGGGGGTCAATCAGGAGGTCAATCAAGAGGTCAATCAAGAGGTCAATCAAGAGGTCAATCAAGAGGTCAATCAAGAGGTCAATCAAGAGGTCAATCAAGAGGTCAATCAGGGGGTCAATCAAGAGGTCAAAAAGCGCCCTGTATACAAAATGTGGTCAAAAGAGGAAGAAAAGATTGTTCGAGACATCATTGACAACCACAAAACCAACCCAGAAACATCTAAAATGGAGCTTAAGGAGCTGGATAGATATACAGTCAAGAAGCTAGCAGAGGCAGGTTTCGTCAGAACAGGAGTGGCAGTTGCTGGTTTCCGGGGAAGAAAACAGTGTAAAGTCGATTACAGCAAGGTTTGCGATCTTGTTGCCAATATGCCCGAGTCGATTCGTGCCATGGAAGCAAGAGAAAATGATGAGAAATCTGCCGCCGTTGCAAGCGAGCCAGTTCGTAGACGAAGTACAGTCCCTTCCCAGAGTGCCAGTGAGTTATGAATCATCGTTTTACTCGAATCATTCTAAACCGTTAGCTTCAAAGCAGGAGTGGGATACTTTGAGCAAGATAAAGAACAGCCAATTCACGATCAATGGCAAGCGGAACTACGGGCAGTACAACAGCGGTCTGGCAGGAGAGAGTACCAATGCTGCTAATGCTCCTGCTGCTGCTGTTGCTCGGAAACCACAAGCACAAGCATATTCCATGGGAACCAACGGCGTATTTGATCCAGTAACCATTGTTCCTTTTGCCATTTTGAGACTTGATCAGCAGAACTTCTTGCTAACATAGAACGGCAGCAGGGCTTCTCCACGACTCCTGGATCCAAATCCTGTGAAGTTGCCAAGACACAAAGTGAGATGGGTTTAAACATGCCGCCAACATCAAAGCGGATGTGTATCACCAATAACAGCAAGGAAAATCCTATTGAGATCCAAGACGATTCACCATTATGTCAACCACAGTTAGAGAGTGATCGAATTCAGCTAGCCAGAGCTTCAATAGCGAGTCTAGAAAAGATGATTTTGAAATGTGTCGAAATAACGAACTATTGTCAGAAGAATGCAATTGAATATGAGGCGTGGCGCAAGGAGGCAGCGGAGATGGCAGCGAAGTACAAGAAGAAAACCATGGAGAAGTTGGACGAGATCCTCAGAATCCAGAGCTTAAACCCAGAGTTCAAAGACTATAAGCCATTCCGATAGATTTGTAGTTGACTGGCTGTTCTGGAGACGACGATGATAATAATAAAAAGTGTGAAATGAAGTGTAAAACGAAGTATGAATGAAGTGAAATCGAATGAGTCAAGACCTGCCTTCAAGAGATTTAATTTAGGATTTAGAACTAAGCGGTAGTCTGCAAGATCTACAAGTGAGAAGCTAGCATTAAAGTTTTGTTCTCAATTATATTAAGCGAGAGACTGGACAAGGTCTCGTTAACACCAGCGCATTCCAAGCGCTCTCATTCAGTTTTTGTTCCTGCTTATATTCTTCAAGTTTTCTTAAAGTCGGATCCCTTTTATCCGTCATCAGGGACAAACAATATCAATTCAGAATATCAAAAAGTTGAGAGGGAGATAGCTCCTCAGGAGTTCCGGGAGCTTGAGCGATATCATGTGCCCTTTCCCATGATCTAAATGAGGTAGAATCTGACAAGAAACTTGATGTAGGAGGTACGACAAGAAAGGAGAGGTCTTTAATAGTACTGCCAGTAAGATCATCATTCGCACCGAATGAATTATGAGATGGTTCATCAGGACGAAAACTTCTCGGCTACAAACAAACACAAGGCAGGCCATCTCCCGAATTATGTCACTGGCGCTACGAACCAGAACAAATAGCAGAGTCCGGTGCAGAAGGACCAAACGAACAAATCCCCAACTTGTGATGCTATTTGCTATATAGGTAGACTGACTCATATGGAAAACAGGTGTAATCCTGGCCCCATCAGACAAATTCACAGGAACCTAATGTGCAAAGTCCGCACCTACTAAATTCAAAGGCACTTACCTTTCTGCAACGATAAGTAATCCCGATAGCATTCCAGGTTCAGACGGACAAACAAGATTCTAGGTAAATCCATAAATTCAACAATAATTATTATCATTCCTCCATGAACACGGGAACAATTCATCTACCTCAAGCAAGCAAAACCTACCAACATATAAGCAGCAGTCCTAGTCACACAGAAATGATATACAATTCCACTTGTCTGTTTACCAAGAAACTATTATTGAATATGTCACTGAAACCTCCAGCTAATCAGACAGCTACTTGGCTATCACATCATTGATCATACCATCACAGGCATATTCAGATTGATAGTTTGTTCACTGAAACATGAAATGAACGTCTACACACACGCCAAAGTTAAATATACCGCCGTGGAATACATCAATTCCAACCGAGTGCTCTGAATACGAAACAAGGCATGGTTCAGGCAGGGCTGAAGAGGCGCCGAAGGAATGGCGACGTGCGAGTGAAAGATGAGTGATGGATGAATATGCGCGTCGGAATTTACGGCTTTTTATGCATATTATGTGATATGTAATGCGATTAGACGACTGTTTGATGTTTATGCTTAACCTTAGTTTGTGTTACGCTGGGCGTTGGTTCAATGTAGGATGATAGGTGTCACCCGGAAAGTGGGTTGGTAGATGCTGAGTAGGTGTTAGTTTCAGGCCCGATAAAATTAGGGGCTGAGCTTGGAGTTGATTCATGCAGATGGTTGTCAGTTGGTTGGAAAAAGTTGGTGAGTGTCATTGAGGCGGAAGTTGGGAACTACTAGCCATATGTTGGTGGCTTGTCCTGATCCTCGTTGGACGGGTGTTGTATAGTACGTTGTGCTTGACATGAATCACGGATAATATTCAAGCTCATGACAGCTTCTCCCCCCTCTCGGTGTGGCACAGCTCTAGATTCGACAAGAACGACGTCAAATTTATTCACGTGACCATTTCAACTCCCCTGCTCTCCCACCAACGAGAAGGCCGCGGCACTGGTGACCGGCATGAAACTTTTGGTAAGCGACAGGGACAATGATCTGAATGAAGGGTCTAGAACGGACTTCTATTCTTGTGATTTGCTCTCCACAAATAATCTCCCTTTGAAATTCAATCAGACAGGGTCAACTCTGGACTCAGAAGAAAAGGATATGGTATATCATCCCTAGATCCCATATTTTCTGCAACTCCCTTTGTGATTGGGGTGATCAACAGGCCATGGGTAAGAATTTCTTGTTGGAAAACGCGGTCGAAACAAATCCAGGCGTTTCTTTAAGGAGGATCATCAAATTGACGCTGAAACATCGATGTAGTGTTTTAGGACAGGACAGATAGGCGGAATTACCGAATTAGGCATTGACGATCGAATTATCTTTCTCAGCTGATAATTTGGTTCCTAGCGGATCAGAACAATGGTATGGAGCATAAATTATATAATTTAGGATAGGAAAGTCGACGTAAGAGCAATTTAGGGTTAATTCTTCCGATGAACTATTTTCAACCTAGCAGCTACGTAAATTATGTACTCAGCCTCGTCCAAGGAGTTCGAAATAAAGATTCAAAATCAAGGGGAAATTGTCAAACTGGACCTGTGGGTAGCCGCGTGTTTGAATAGAATCAAGCGTTATTTGAGATGTGGTGTATCTAGTAATCGAAGAAGCGGTAAATCATCAACATTGCTCCCGGCGACCGACAGGAGGATTTTCGAGGTACATACCTTAGTCTGGTTCTTGACTACTAGCTAGACCTTTGGCATCCTTCTTGACGGACCAGCCTTTCCAATAGTGAGAAGTTTAAGATTTACTTATGGGAGTCTCCAAAAAGAAGTTTCGCGGAGTATAGACTGTACGTAACAAGGAGTATCATGTGCAAAGGGTACTCTTATCCTGGCTTTTGAGTGGCAGCGGTACTGTGTGACGATAATCTTGTAATACGAAGAACACGATGTTATTCAAGATGCTTGGGAATTGGTGGCGAATGAGCAACTACCTAGTATGTATATCTGTAATTTCACGAGTGCAATATCAACATCTTCATTCGAACACAAGGACTCCATCTTATCATCTTATATGTACACACCATCTGTTTGGGATCATTAAATACAGCACACTTTTCGTCATGGGGAAATTATCTCTTACTGGAAGAATCCATGGGTTACAGCATAAATAACACGAGATGAAAGGATGCGTGGTGGAAGTTCATATCGCCACGTTCATCTTCTCTATATGCCATCTTTCGATCAGCGAATAAGATGTGTCCCGTCCTTATGTTCATCGCGACATCTCCTTGGTTGAGGGTCTATATTTGAAACCCTTAAAAGTGCCACCATGCAAGAATAATCGCCTCTCGTAGGCTAAACACTCTCTTGGTTCCATCGACCCATGGTTATTCCTGGTCTCGGATCAAACTCTGTTGGAACATTGAAATGTCGGGTCATCTGTATGTATTGACTGGGTTCCGAAGATTCATTACATCTTTTCGGTATTGGAGAACAATGGGAGGTCCTCATTGTGTCTAGAAACCAGCTGTAGATATATATATGTATATATATTTGACGGAATGTGAGGAGTACAGACGACATTCAATCTTCCCGGTCCTTGGGGTCAATATATGAAACCACAATGTGCAGACAGAAGAACATCGATATTCCTTACTGTGACCATTTCTCCTGTACCATACGCCATGAAGGAGAATATGAATATCCCTACCGAGGAACGAGTAGAAACTGATACATAATCCCCATTCATACCTGCAGATCAAATCTGCAGCGGTAATTAAATTCTGAGTGTTTGGTATCTCAAACGGTCATCCTTCTTGTAGCTGCCCATATAAACGGTTCACGGTATTGTTGAACTACAACATGATGAACAACAGTAGATTGATTTCCGAGAGAAAAATAACTTGCAACAAATTGAAGAATAAACCGGCGGTAAGGGGAGGCGTTTTTGGGGTAATTCACTGAGTAGTCGAAGGAACAATCTCACATCTACGCCTCAAAAAAGAAAGATACTTCTGCAGAAAAGCTAATCTTCACATCGTACTATATTCTACTCTGTACCGCACCAAATTGGTACTCAATTCGGCCCAAATGATCAATTGATTCACTATCTTGGGATCTAAAGGCTTAGACCGTGGGAGTTGTCTCATCTCACGACTTCCAATTCCAATTCCAACAACGTGCTGCACAGAACTGCCACCAGTAGATACTCTGCCCACCATCGACCGACCCCCTTTGGAATATATGCTGGTCGCTAAAGGATCATTAGCCTTTCCTTCTACTCGATTTCCTAAAATCTCACCTCCCTCGAGCCTACTTAACCACTTTTGTCTCATCTGATCTGAGCCCAAGGGAATTTCTAGACTACTTCCTCATTGATAAGTGTACGAATGTACCAACCAAACTCACACGGCGACCACGGTGAAGCAAGAAAGATACACCGTTTGGCATAAACCTTCTTTTATCAGTCTAGCCCTTCGTCTTCGTCTTCGTCTTTACTTAGTATCTCTATACTTACTGTACTAAGGACTAAGATTACGTTTATATTGGTACAGGTACAGGTACTGACCTACTTATCGATAATACATTTAACAGCAGGCTGAACAAGAAGTCTCAAATCGCAAAAAATCGCATCCAGTCGCAACTACAATCAATCAATATCAGTAGTATCTTCAAAGGGTGGATTGATTTGATGTTGGATGAATTCGTCCAACATATATCTCATATCGCTCTCCAGCAACTCATAGTTCATCCATCCCTCAATCTTTTCCCGTCACTATCAGGTATTACTAATTATTCTCTCACCTCACCTGTCTGTTCGCTCCCATATACAACAACCCTTCAACTCATTTTCTCCACCCAACCCAATTGACCCTCGAACTTCGCGAATCAAGCTCCAGGAACGTTTCTTTGATGATCGTCTATTCGCACTAGCTTCTTTTCCCCTTGCGAACTTGCATACCTCCGTAAACAATTCTCGAATCTCCTACAGACCGTGCGCTTTTACACTCTAGAAACCGACAAACCTAACGTCGAGGGATCGCATCTGTCAATTCATGTTCAGCCTGGGTCCACCGTCCGTGATACTTGAGGAGGAAGTGTATCTGCTGAAATAGAAGGATATTAAAAGGGTTTCTTTCGAGGGTCGCTCCTCACATATATTTGGCAAGATGGAATCGCCAGACAATAGTACATATCTGGAATCCCCTATGGAGGGTGACGATGTGGCATATCCGTGTAAAGGATGTGGTGATGTGAGTGTTCCCGTCCCATGCACCCATAATGTGTTTACGAATCTGCCACTAAAAGTGAATTTTTTGCACAGATCCTCGAGGAGGGAAAAGCCTTCGAACTTGGTAAGTTGTGAACTATCCCACGATCTTCTTCAATTGCTTTACTATGCGTTACGTTGCTTTATTCGATTCGAGCCTCGAGTTGTACATTGAATATCCGAGAAATCAATCAAATGAACCCTCCGACCTCGAAATTTAACAATTCTAACGATCCTGTAGCTGGCAATCGATGGCATTTAAATTGCTTCCGATGCAATACTTGCGGAACTCTCCTGGATTCCGATGCGAATTTGTTACTCCTGGGTGACGGATCTCTTATCTGCAATAATTGCACTTACAGCTGCAGTGCTTGCAATAACAAAATTGAAGACCTCGCCATCCTCACCGGTGACCAAGCATTTTGTGCAACATGCTTTCGATGCAGGAACTGCAAACGTAAGATCGAAAACCTTCGTTATGCTCGCACATCTCAAGGAATCTTTTGTATGAGCTGTCATGAATCACTAATGGCCAGGCGGCGTAAAAAGTCGAGGGCCGCTGCAAATGCGAAGAAAAAAGACGATCAATCTCCTATGCTTGTCGATAAATCACTACCCGCCCTACCACCGAACGCCGTTCCACAAAGCGCCTTCTCCCCTGAACGTGAGATCCCGGATCCTCACAATGCAGATAACCCTACAGAATTATCACCAAGGCCGCGGCCAACATATTCTCGTACAGATTCCTCATCTAGGAGTAGTTCTCGAAAACCTCGCGATGATACTTCCTCTCATCGAGCCTCCACCGATACTACAGGCCGAGATGGATTGACGCTTCCAACGACGACGTATCGAAACAATAGATATTCAGGGATATCGCAAATGTCTGAGATTGGAAATGGGGATGGGGAGAGCTTTTTCATCCCTCTCGCCCTGGATCCAAGCCCTGCGCCAACCTTGACACCAAGATCTACTTCGACATCATGGGACACAAAGAAGGCGAAAGAGAACCAAGCACCAGATCGAGATTACTTTGGCGCGAAAGACAATATGCGAAGTCAAACTGAACCACAGTCACAGAGACGATCAAGGGATTTGAGGGACGCGAGCTCAACGTCAACACCGCACATCGCATTCCAAGATAAAAATCAACCATCCGATGAACAGTTGGCACAGATCAAGGACAGCATACGCAGAGCAGCAAACGGCACAGGCACACCTGCCAAAGAATCATCTGCATCTACGAGTGATGATACTTTATTACAACATGCAAGCTCGCCAACCGCTGACGCCCCTGATGGAAAGACACAAGGATCTAGTGAAAAGTTTAGGTTAGGCGATGTTCCAAAGGGAAAGCGGGCTGGAGCAACGAGAAGCGACTCACAATCGGATTATACTGGCAGCGAGAGCAACTCCTCGAAATCTGCCTTCTCCAACATACCTCCCAGGAAAGACAGCAACATGCCAAAAATGGACTCCCCAAGGACTCTAATGGCAGCAGACCAGATCACGTCCAGATCCTCACTGGAATCACGACCAAAGGACATGGAAAATTCTACTATTTCAAGAGTCAATTCTGGAAGTTCCAAAGTCTCCATACCCGTAAGGAGATAGCCTCAGGACCAGTGAAAAGTCACGTTAGCACAATGAGCTTATCTTCCGGGACAGAAACCTCCCCATCCACGGAATCCTCTTCAGAAGGAACAGCTCATACTCCGACAGTGAATGGCAAATCAATCTCTGGTCCCTTGTTACAATCGCCTATAGATGATATGGTACCTCCAAATCGCTCGTCTACTCGCCCTCCTATACCAAAACAACAACTCAGTGATACGTACATGACCCCAAGAGCACCCCCAGCGCCGCCATCTGCAGGCTCGAATGGTACCGCTTCATCGCCCAATCTACCAAGGTGGAGTGCTGGCGGTGATCTTACCATGGATGAAGATATGGCTAGGATATTTGGCAACGATGAAGGCTCACAATCTATAATTCGCAGAGTTTCCAACGCTGTACGTCACGTTCGAAATACCAGTAGTGAAGCAAGCACTTCTGCCCGTGGCCATGGTCGTAGCGTCAGCGAAACAACCGCACGTACTCCTAACTCACCACGATGGCCAAAAACACCAATTATAGAAGACACTAGCGGACCTAGAGATATCAGTAGTCCGATTTCTATAAGCTCGCCAAATCCTGGAGATGATCCGGCTTTGCTGAGAAGGCAACTTCGCAACTCCGAACAAAGAGTTGCAGAACTTGAGAGACAGTTCGTAAACGAGAAAGATCTGAAAACACTGAACAAAAAACTCATCGAAAAGCGAAAGACTGTCTCGGTTCTAGATTCTCAAACGGAACTCATGATCCGCCAATTAGAAGTTCTAGCTGGCTATGTGGAACGTGCCAAAGGTTCGAAACAACCACTTGACATTGCTGAGCTGGAAGATTCTGCCATCAAAGAATTTGTTCAGAAGCTTGATCGCCTTAAGCAGTCGATGTCTGGCGCAATTGAACAACTCTTTGAGGAGCGAGATGAATTATTGGAAGAAAAGAACCAAGCTATTGCCGATCGTGATAGAGCCTTAGTTGAGTTTGAGCAATTATCATCTAAAAATGCACAACTTGCAGACATGAATAATGATCTTACCCACCAAATCCAGGAACGCTTCAAATCGGCCAATACCAATATGGAAAGTCCAAGGCCATCAACAAACGGTCTGGGAATCTACACTCACCATAATAAGGATAAGTCTAACGTTTCCGTTCATCTAGATAATGCAATCCTCCGCCCATCGGAAAGCAGTAGTATTACCTACAACAATTCGATCAATAGCTATCCACACCCAATGGAACAGGACCCCAGCATGGAGCCAGCGACGTTGTTATCAGCTCCCCATGTCGTCAATATCCGCAAGGGACAAGCAAAGAAGTTTAACTGGAAGAAGGGTGGCCAAACTGTTGCCAAAGGAGTCACTAAGGGTTTCAAGGGTGCTTTCTCCAGCGGACAAGAACGGCCATTAAACCAATGGCCAGGTCAGACTGGTGATAACATCGGCATGCCTTACAACATGACTATGGAGCACGTGCAATCTCCGGCGCCAAATGCCTCTGGGGCAAACTTACCCAGGTCTACATCAAACGATCCCTCTCGCCAAGGGTTTGGTTTATTCAAGAAATCACAGTCAATGCCAAAGTCTATGTCCAGTGGTAACATTCTCGCCGCTGAGAGTCCGTCAACCCTGTTCGGTTCTGATCTTGTTGAAAGAGCTGATTATGAGCGTCGGCAAATTCCAAGTGTGGTTACTCGCTGCATTGAAGAAGTTGAATTGCGTGGAATGGACATTGAGGGCATCTATCGGAAGACTGGAGGTACTGGGCAAGTCAACATTATCAAAGAAGGATTTGATAAGACTGAAGACTATGACATCTCGGATCCCGACCTCGATATTACTGCGGTTACAAGTGTTTTGAAACAATATTTCCGAAAGCTTCCTGTACCACTTTTGACCTTCGATGTTTATGATCGAGTGTTAGAATCAATCTGTAAGTTCGATCTCGCATTCTGATAGAAATTACTTGCTAATACAATTATAGCTATCGAAGACAATGCAGAACGCTGCACACATCTACGGAACACAGTCAACATGCTACCTCCCAAGCATCGTGATTGTCTTGAGTTTTTGATTTTCCATCTTGTGCGTGTGGCAAAACGAGAAAGCGAGAATTTGGTATGTTCATTTGCATACATTGGTCTTTTGACATACTAATTATTCGTCACAGATGACACCTAAGAATCTGGCAGTGGTTTTTGCACCGACCATCATGCGTGATCACAGCATAGACCGTGAGATGACGGATATGCACGCCAAGAACCAAGCTGTTCAGTTCGTCATTGAGAACAGTTACGACATATTTGCCGGCGCTTAGGAAAGCCTATAGCCTTACCATGAATCTTCTATGACCTTACACTTCTGAATGATTGGAACCTTTAGCTTTTTTTATCTTATATTTCGCTTTCAGCGTCGGATACGCAGAAAGCGTCGAGATGTATATTCTTTTTTGCACTCATGTTTAGCAAGGTGGTGGGTGGGGCGTTAGTTCTGGAAAGCGAATGAATGATAGACCGATTTTTTGATCGGTTACAGAGATGATTGAGAGAGAAATTTACATTTTTATGGCGTTTTTTAAGTGCCTTACTTGCTATTGTGTTTTTTGATTGATGGTTTATTTGATTTGATATTTGAATGGCTAGAAATCTACGTACTTGCTTGCTAGCTCTCTTTTCTCTTCTTCAAATCGAGCTAATTCATAGGCTTTCACGTCTTGGACCATGTGTCTGAAGAATGCATATTGAGGGTAGGGTAGGGGGTACGAGAAGGGGGAATATGATTACCAGGTATTATGCATTCCACATGACAATACGCTTCAGGGAGGGAAAGTTCTGGCATTGGCTTGAGGATAGATTGTGAGATTGAGAGTTTGTCGTGGCTTACGCAGGAGGGAGGATACTAGATCGAATGCGTGATTTATTTATGGGTTGATGATTTTTCTGCGATGTGCTGCGATGTGGTGAGCTGAGGTGTGGTGGTTTTAATGGTTTTAATGGTTATTATGCGTGGTATGTTGTGGGTGTTGGTTAGTTAGTTATGTATGTTTGTATATATATATGTGTGCATGTAGGTTAGTTAAGTTAGGGAATGATTATGCGTTGATGTTATATGATTTCCGTATTATATCTTTGAGTGTGCAGTTTTGAATGGATGGGTATATGAATGAATGTATGGATGGATGAATGGATGGATGATCACTCCGCTCAAATTTACATCGATGGAAAGATTGAGTTATTTGAATTAATTCGATCTCACATTTCATTGTCTACTCCCTATATGTCATATCATATCATATCACTCCCTTATCATCCCTATATCCACATCTACATCTACATTATCAACCGGCCCTCAACCAACCAACCAACCAACCAACTAACTAACCTCATGAACTCGAGACCCAAATCTTCTCCCATCAAAAGAACCCCGACATCTCAACTCTCGCGATACAAAACCAGTCCCGGCCGTATTTCAGCCCCTCAACACACCTTCCACTAGCCTGTCTCATACTTGACCATTACAGCGCTCTTGGAAAGTGAAAATTGAAAGATCAAAGAGTACAGTCTAGCGAACCCGGGGTTGCAAATTCTATACTCGTAATGTGCAAGTAAACTGCAATCAGTCAATGGTGAATCTGAAGTCAATACTTTACAGAATCCCTCTATACCGAGTACCTATATTCAAGCAGCGATGCACCAAGTAAGTATGTGGCACCGAGGCCAGAATGAGCAATCGAAGAAAACTTTACTAGATCAATCATGATCATCACTCAAAACGCACAAATAAAGCTAGCAATAGAAGCGCACACAAATGACAAGATTATAACATATAGATGTACTATGACCATGACTCCGACTCAAACTCATACCCCTCTGCCAATAACCAGAAAGTTGACATGTAATGTGCACTGCACAACGCCTTGTATCGCCCTTCCATTTTCCCTCGCTGCACACCATAGAATCCATCCTACCACCCAGAAAATATCCCAAAAATATCCGGTCAAAACAGAAGGCTTTCGTATTGTACAACGATCTTACTCATCATTTCCTCCTTTCGCCCAGACGAAACATTAGCTTATGCCACTGACCTTCGTTCCATGTCACCCTCCAAACTGTCAGTTTCCTACCTCCAACTCCCTCTGCCTCTTGACAATATAGTACGTAATCAAGCTCTTTGGATCGCCACTCACTCTTCCACCAATTCCACTCCAGAATCTTGCCTCTCCAATTCTTGCATGCGTACTCACACAGAGTACCACAGCATCCAGTCTTACTCCGCTCTCTTTGCTCTCAAGACACTTTGCCGCCAATTCCAAGATGCTATCAATTTCCGCATCTTCCAACTCAACATCTGATTTGATATCCAAAGTCTGCTTGAGTATATGTAATCCCATACTAAATTTTCGGCATCCTTCCAATGTCATTTCTTCGTTGGCGAGGGAGTTGAGAATGGTCGTGATGGTCTCTTTGGGATTGGCAAGTGTAACAAGCTCGTCGGCGAGAAGTTCGAGGCCACTGACAATGTGGGCGCGTGCATCGTAGCAGGATCTAGTTACAAGAATAGAATGGAAGCCTTTCGCGATATGTGGTCTGAAATGCTCTCGGTAATTCTTGTACATGAGTTTAACTGTAGCTAGTATTTGTGCCTTGACATCCTGAACTTTTGCAGGCGAGAGATTTGTTAATGGTTCTTCAAGATATTCAAAAGTCCTAACAAGAGGGCGGGGAATCTGCCTTCTCCCCATACGGCTTTGTTATCTCTGATCATGGCTTGAAGTTTTCGGAAACCATGCACGTCTAGAGATTTGGCTCTGATCTTGGAGATACCGCTATCGAGTAATTTTGTGCTTTGTTTGAGTTTATCCGGGGACATTGGCGGGTTCTTAGCTCCTTCGCCATCAAATTCGCTAATGCCATTTCTTGACAGATTCATAGCATCTTCGTTGACAGGCACTTCTTCTAAAACGGATTGAGGAACTGTAGGTCCTGGGGTAGTGGTGTCATCTGTGCTTGAGAATGGGTCTTCATAAACCTTCATTGGCTGATTGACAGGAGCTTTGATATCTTCCACCTCAGAAGGGTCAAAGACCTGGGGGAGTTTCTCAGATTTGATCCGTTCTAACCCTGTGATGGTGGGAACAACCATTGTAAAATCTTCATCTGCTCTTGATGGACTAGATCCAGGTCCAGGTAATCCAGGTACCGATTTAGTTCTTGTCCTAACAGGACTACTAATGTGAGGGGAAGCAGCAAGTCTAGGAGAAGCAGTTACGACTCGCCCAGATGTACTTTTTGCTGCAGGACTTGTGTAAGTAGAATGGGTTGGATGATGAGATTGCGTGGGATGACTAGAATGGCTTGTATTGGGTCTCGGAATTGGAGCTCTTCTAGCCTGGGGAGAGCTGGTAGCAACGGGAGTTTTAGATCTTGGTGGTCTTGCGGATGTGGAGGATGAAGGGCTGGCATTTGCTTCGCTGGAGGCTTGATTAGTTCTTCTTACAGAATATGGCCCAGCAGTTGCAGGTCTAGCAGCAAGTTCTGGTCTCTTAGATTTACTTGGTCGCATGGGTGCAACAGAAAGACCGCCACGAGATCCAGTGGCCTCTAAATGAGGTCTTGTGGGAGCTACTTCTGAAGACGATTGTTTACCTGATGCGGTTGGCACGGTCCTTGTTGGAGAAAATGTTGACATCGCAGAACCAGGACGAGTAGGAATATTCTTGGTGGCCATTTGTGCCTTTTTCTGCGCTAACATAGTCTCCCTCAAAGAGGGTCTAGGAGGTCCAGTAGTGCTCTTGGAGAATCCAAGGCCGGGTCTTGCGGAGCTGACTGCCGCCGCCTTCTTCGGTGCATTGGGATTGTCTGGAGAATTCTCTAGTAGTCTCCTCTGAGTTGGTTCTAGATCTTCGATTATTCTAAAACTTGTTAGTGTCATTACGAAAGCGTAGAAATGCTTATACACTTACAACTCAGCCCTTGCTGGCCATATCTGAGCAAAAGTCCAATAGGTCGATCTCATATTCTCGCGAACACCAGGATTGGCATCGGCTAGACCTTTTTTAATACACTTTTCAATCAGTTCCAAGCCTCCGCTATGTTCAACGTGACTCTTGTGCTGCGCCTCCTTCTTGAGCAATGTTTTGAGCCAGCCTGTGGCATATGTTCTAGGCTGAACATTCTTGTCTTGGCATGCGAGCCAGATATGCTGCATGATCCGATGATTATAGGTAACGCCGCTGATAATAATATCAACTGTCAAATTTCCGTTCTGCGAACTAATTTTTTTAGTGCCACCACAGAGTTTGATAAGGTTTTGTAGAAGAATTTCGACCATAGGATCCAGTCCAGGCCCAGCAGTTCGAGCAATTTCTTGAACGGCACTACACCCTTCTTTTGAAAGACTAGTTCTCAATGAATTAACAGCTTTCAAGATACCATCCAGAAGGCTTTTGATACCAGCAAGGAAAGCATCATGATAGTCGCTTGGGGCGTTTCCAGCGTTCAATCTTCGTAACTTTGTACAACTTTGTTCTCTCTTGAACCAATTTGCTTCAGACTCCTTGTCTTGAAACCATTGATGCATTTCTTGAAAAGTTTCCTCCAATTCCCTTTGTGTATTCACATATGCAGGGTCTACTTGCTCAATTCTGACTTCTGGTGTTGCTGGTCTTGAGACATTCATCGCAGATGCACTGCTAGCTAAAGGATTTCGCATAGGGACTTCAGTTCTTTCCGGTTCCACAACTACTGGGGCTCCTCCTTGTATAAGTTGACTCGTGATAGCTGATACGATCGCTGGTCGAACATTGAAGTTCTTCAACTGCTTCTTGAGATCGGATTTGGCTCCATTAGGGGCGTTTCTGTGGCAATTAGAATTTGAAAGTAACATGGCCGATAGACAGAGACTTACTGGAATAAGGTGATGACAGTGTTTCTCGCAGTATCTCTTACCATGCCATCGGCATCTTCGAGTAGCTCCATTAGTGTAGTCACAAAACTTTTGAATGCCATTCCGTGCTCTTGGTGCATCTATTTGATACGATAGTTAGAAAGTGTAGACAACCCCGCGCCAAAATGCATCTGTTTACCTGTACAATCCAATTCATTGAATTTTCTTTCATCCTCGAGTTCTTTCCTATCAGTCCTGCGTTTTTCACAATCCTTTCCACATCCATCGGCGCATTTTTCCAGAACGTTGTAAGACATTGCGCAGCAAGCTGTCGATATTTCTCCCTCTGGTCGCCCATCTTATCATTTATCATTGGCAGAGTTCGGGCAGCTTCCTTGACAATATATTTCGGCTCCTGGCGTGACAATCTGGTGAGGAGATGATTGAGGGTAGAGAACCCAGCGTTGACTAGCGCGGCGTGCTGCGACGACATTGCTATGCGCAAGGCTTCGAATAGTGAAAGTATGCATGGTTCTGGAACGTTATGTTGCTTGATACTGGATTTGATGTTGTTGATCTGATTGACCTTCGAATCTATCAAAGCATCTGTTCGAAGTATGGCCAGCAAGTTTGCTACTTGATCTTCGGTGATCTTTTCACCCATGATTGAGGTGGGGTGAAGTTGAAGAAACCGTAAATATCAAATCAGGATATGTGCCTATCTGGAGATGAGATGTGCTGTCAGTGATTTGAGAATAAAGGAGGTTATGCACAGTATGGCATTCGGCTATTGAAGAGATGATAATGTAGCACAATATTCACATTAAGAAATTATGAAATTTGGAGACACTTACGATGATGTTGTACTTTAGTATGTAACTTTCCAAATTCCCTTTGGAGATAAATCTGTCGCGTCAAAACAAATTATGGTTGCCCGGGCAGGGGAAGCACGGACTAGTCTCAGAGCTTCCATTATTATAAATACGATCAGACCCCAGTAAGAGGAGATAAGCCGGTCAGATTGGTAAGAGACATGAACATTTCTATACCTCTCATTGGACATGTAAATACCATTGTTGACAACCTTGGAACCTATCATCTCAATATTGATTCCCATTCAAGAAATAAAGAAAGCCCTTTCGGTCATTCTCATTTGGCAATATATAAACAAACATCTACAGCCTGTCTCCCTACCGCATCTGAGGCCTCAACTTGAAAGAAGCTCATCCCTCTGCTACATCAACAAGGTCAAGCTAGGAGACTGGGCACGGCACTCATTACTCACTCCGTTACCGATATCACCCAGTATTCAACCTTCATTATTGCAATTCCGCATAAGAAGATCAATGCAACAGGATCCTTGCAAGGAGTGACCTTGTCCTAAACCTTATCCTTTGATCCTTTGAACCCTACATATCACCCGCATAATGCCCACTTCCCCCGCAACCAGCCCGGTTCCTCCACCTATATTCATGCCTCAATTCTCCAGCACCTCACCGGCTCCAACTCCCATACCGATGCCTCCTTCGAAAGCAAAGCCGTCTTCGAAGCTTAATAAAGATGATAGTTCCAATCCGTCCATCAAATTTCCTCTACCCAAGTTACGCCTCGAGTTACGGGATCTCAATCATGCAGGATCGCATACTTTCTTGACCGCCGTTATAGCGAACGAGGCTCTACAGACAGCAGTTCAAAGCGTTCTCACGCTACTATATGAGTCCCCTGATTGTCCTACCACAACTCCGACTCCAACTCGATCGGTGACCCTGATCCTCCGTTCCATGGAAGGTGTGGCATATACAACAGGTAGCGACTTTGACAATGATCACAAGGAGATACATTTATCTCTAGACTACATCCAGCACGAATCAATACAGCCGGATCGAAAGAAGCATGAGATCATGGGTGTGTTGACTCATGAAATGGTACATTGCTACCAATACAATGGATTCAATACTTGCCCTGGTGGCTTGGTTGAAGGAATTGCAGATTGGGTTCGATTGAACGCCAATTTGAGTCCACCTCATTGGAAAAGAGAGGCTACCGGGAAATGGGATGCAGGTTACCAACACACCGGCTATTTTCTTGAATATCTGGAACAGAGATTCGGCAAAGGCACTGTAAGGAGGGTGAACGAAAAATTGAGAGTTGAGCGATACGAAGAGAAACGATTTTGGACTGAACTTTGTGGAAGGCCGGTAGAACAGCTCTGGAAAGATTATTCGAAATATCTAGAAGCAGAGGAGAGGAAAGCTGAAGAAGAAGAGTGCGTGATTGTGGAAAAGGAAGATGCTATAACACCCAAACAGCCCAAGTCAGAAGGGGACAAAGTGGCGCTTGCCACAAAAACGGAGGAAACGAAAGATAGCCCCACAAACACTGAGAAGCCTGAGTGAATTTCAAAGAAGCGTTTTGAATCGATATATCATTCTACGAATCTCAAAAACAGTCTTTCTCCATCACTTCACCCGATACATATGGCATGTTTCACATCAGTGTTTATCTCAAGGTGTTTAAGATGGGCTTATACAATTTAGAGGGTAACTTTCAACCAAGATTCCGATTGTTCACAAGGTTCAATCATTGGCTAACTTGAACTGTTATGAAAGGGCAGGATACCATAGAATGATACAATTATATTATGATTATACATTATATATTTTTATTGTCTCCACCTATGTCCATATCGTTCATCACAATCTCTAATCCACTCCATCTTTCCTATTTGCTTCATCTCTACCGTGTATATGTCGTTTGCCTAGATGATTTTGAACTCAATGGCTGTGGGTAGGAGACAAGAACTAATAGTATGTCCCGAATCCAAATCTATGACCGAAGACATCCGCTAAATGGAATTTTTGTCCGAGGTCCAGTTTTGGAATCTCATAATCTCCGTTTTCCTTTCTCATGTCGCTGGCATACTTGTCGAACGATGTTTTTATGTCCAACTCGTTGTGGTACATGACATGTGCATTTTTTTTAGTTGCGATTAACTCTGCATCATCCATAGCCTGCTTGAGTCTTACTGCAAAGAAAAGCTTTTCATTTTCCTCGGCCAAATGATTCCATATTCTTACTCTGGCTTCCATATCTTCTTTGACGCCTGAAAATTGTTCAAAAATGGCTCATCACTAGCTGGAAGCAATGATGCTACTTCTTGCAATTTATCTCGGGCCGAGGATGGTACGTTACTTGATGTTGGGGATGCAGAGCCGGTAAGGGTTACGGAAGATCCAGAGGAAGAAAAGGGCGTGGCTCCATGAACTCTTTTATGATTGCTATCTGGTATTAGCGCAAATGTGTCACCTTTCCACGGCAATGGGAACATACGACGTATTAACTTTGAATTTGCGATTAGCATCGCTTAGTTCTTTATTCCGGATTAATAATTGATAATACTCTTTGTGAAAGTCGGCGTAAACCTCTGAAAGACTCTTCTGTGTCGATACTGCGGACGAGAAGGTTGAACCTGAAGGTCCGACCGATGGCACTGGGGTGTGTCTTGCAGCCATGCTTTCGAATTATGTTCGATACTGAGGATTCATGAGGTTTCTATTAGGGACATATGAGAATTTTAAGAGGCAGCCGAAGACATTTTTATATTAGGTGCAGGATTTCTGGGCTATTAGTACTTGTCGTTCCTAGGAAGTTAGGCAAAGATTCTAAATTGTACTTGTTGGATCTACTTCTAGATTATATTGACTAAGTTACAGTATACTTTTCTAAACGTCATTCAGGATAGATAATTCCTAGATTTGGGATTCTCGTGATTGACGTTTTCAAACCCGAAGATTGATATCTGCCAGGAATAGACTTATCATATGTCTTTTTCACGTAGCGTGTCGCTAACTCGTTAAGGGGAAAGTTAAAAGAAAGCAACTACCGATCGGACATAAGTACAAGTCGATAACCGGGCTCAGATGAGGCATGAAATCATGATTCATTCTTCCCCCCACACTTGGCCTTGCTTTGGGACTTTTAGTTTATCGATAGACTTTCCAAGATTATGCCAAAGTGGAGGTTATTATCTCTGGCCCATGAAAAATAGTCATTGTACTGTACCGTACATACGTAGTGCACCAACTCAATTGTACATATGCAATGCGAGATAGACGAATCTCCCCAGAACACGCAAACATCATGAAACCAAAAATGGTTAATGGTTGGCGTAAGCAAGGAATGCTTTGTTCCTCTTCCCTTCAATATTGAAAATGTCGATGATTTGAGAGAACTTTGAAACCTCCTAGACATGTATTACGCACTCTCCTTCGTCGTGAACCGGTCTAATTGGGAAATCCAATATTTCGTGAAAATGACAATACGACCATAAAAGACAGGGCTTCCAGCTTCCTCATGGGTATTACTTTGAGCGGTTATCAAGCGGCACGGTAGAATTCAAACTATTTACAGTAGTGTGGAGTTTACTCCCCCTCAAACTCTTAGACGCCTCTTTTGTCAAACCAACATCATTCATTCCGTGCTCCGTTTTAGTCTGCCTCTGCTCTAAAGGATTCTTTATATAGAACTACAAACGTCCCATCCATCTCTTGATATTGTACCTATTGTTTCTCTCTCTCTCTCTTTTTGACCCTAGGTTTTCATGTAATTCAATTTTCAAGTTTTTTGATTAACCAAAAATAAAATCCAAAAATGCCTTTCATGTTATCTCCAGGTAAGTAATTCATAAATGATTGTACGGCACGGCATATTGCCACAATTTAAGTCCGTGATATTCATTCATATACACACAAGTTACAGCACCCCAATTCTTATCCTGTGATAGGTGAAGATCACCCGATAACCCTGCAAGTAGTGGCGGTGTTTTTTGTATACGCAACCTCATAAGAGGCAACCATTTATCACTTCAATACCCAGAATTCCTATTACTTTCTCATCCTTCTCTTCTCCATGAGAGATTTCCTTCAATCTCTTCATCAATACCTTTCCCTTATCTCACAAAGCTTATTGAGGGAACATGCCTAATCATCCCGTTTTGGTTTCAGGTGCGGTAATCATAGCTGCTGTGGCTGTAGGCGTAAGTTTCCCCTCTTTTTACAGAATCCATGCAATGCACAACGAAGAAACTCAAGAACTAATAGATTTAATAGGCGGCGATAGCAGTTTACGAATCACCACAAGCCCGACAATTCGCTGAAGATGTTCGTCGTAGAATCGCAGTCGCATTACATTCCCTCGGCGATGAAATCAATCCGAACAGTCGACAACCTCGTTTCAACCGACCTGAGGATGCAGAGGGTTTTATGCAGAGTGCTTCGGAAGTGGGCGTAGATGCCGATGAGGATAGTAGGAGAAAACAGAGAGAGGAATTGATGTATTGGAATGCAGTACGCATGGAAAGAATGGAAAAGGAGCAGAGGATGGATGAGAAAAGACCAGCGGGAAACCCGAGTCGAAAGCCGAGTTTTGAGGATTTCTTACAAGAGGATCCCAACGCTGAGAAGGGCACTTTCGTTTACAATACTGGTACAGATTTAAATGGTCAAGCTGAAGAGGGTCTTACTCATCGACGAGGCGTCCGAGGTTTAAATCGATCGACAATCTACGCAAACCCATTTGCAGATGAGCACGGTATTGACAGCGAGGAACAACAAGCTATGGATAGAAGTTTAATGTCTCCTGGAGACGGCGAACAATACGAATCGGACTCTGAAGGATTATACAGTTGCCACGAAGGCCGAACTCGATCCCGCTCTCGACAAAGTACCTCCACTCTTTCGCCAGCGGAACCTATAGCCCACGAAGACGCCGAAACTCTTGTTGATCTTTCCGAACCATTCAACCCAGATCCACCAGTCTCTGTACCTACCCTTGAAAACTTGGAAACCGAGCCAACTTACACAGCAAGAGCACAAGACAATGAAAATCCATTTGCATCCATTCACGCCTGGGCCGATCATACCGATAACGCAACCGGCTTTTATTCTCCTCTGCCTGTTACACCTCACGAACGTCCTTCAACTCCAACAGCCACCCAGAGCGCTCAAGTTACTCCCCCATCACCCACCATCTCTGATCCCGATTATTCCTCTCTCGAATCCCTTGATGGAGATGGAATGATTACCCCTACAGATTCCGCATCATTAGCTGGTTCAGGCGAAGAAATCTGGCACCCAAGAAGCGGCGCTACCAGTGATGCCGATGTCATGAGTGTGGATGACGGTATTGTCACACCAGATAGTTGGTCGGAAATCGGAAGCTTAGCAAGCGAAGATGAAGTACACCATTAATCATTCGTAGCAACTCATACATTACCCCCACGTATTGAGAAGTTACAACGTCTACCCAATTACATGCATGCGGTCTATAGCAAGCGTAGGAGTTGCATTCGGCGTCGGATACATACTAGATGTGATATCATACAGAAAGTCCATGGGAACCATCACAATTAGCTAGCTGCAGGAACAGTAAATTTGGAGGTAACACAGTTTGGGAATACAAGCATGGCGTCGGGATCAAGGGGAAATGGGAAAGGGGTAGGCTGGCGTACTGTTGGGCATATCTAACTGTCTCTAAATTGATCGATTGACATATAAATTTATTCTGAGTTTTACTGTTCCTTTATTTTGATGGGGTAGGGTGTTTATAATGAATATTTTCACCCTGTTTCCTATTAGTGTGGTATTTATATTTGTGTGATGTTTGTGTGAGATGATAGTATGTGATATAATGGTGTGCATTGCAATAGATGGTGTACGTATGAGTATGAACCTTTCCATCTCCGTTGTAATATTGATATTCACAAAGACTTAAAAGAAACACTCGAAAGGATTTTATTATCTACTAGTAGTTTTGGTTTGAACTATTACAAAAAATTATGATCCAACTCCTGATATCCTATGCCGTTTATAATTAGAATTACAATCTTTACAAAATGAGCAGCGTATGTATAAACGCACACAAAACATACAAGAAACATAAATACAAACACTCAACTTTCCAACCCCAACCCTAAACCTCAAGCCGGCACCCCCTCATAAACCGCACCCTCTCTCACCCTCCTCCTCCTCTTTCCCACACCCTTCCTCCCCAAAACCCCCTTCCCACAATTCACACACAGCACAAGAAAAAAAATGATCAGCACAATAATCGTCGCCACCAACGGCACAATCACGGCTCTCTCTCTCGTATTATCGTCGGCCTCTTCATTGCTATACGGACACGTGGCATTCGGACCACCTGACGTCCAGCAATTTTTCGTATCGAGAGAATTAAAATCGAGCCAGATTTTTGGATTGTCGGTGTCGAGGTCGCGGGCGGGAGAGAGATTGATGGTTGTTTGGGAGAGGTATGCGTTTTCGAGGGCGGTGCGGGGCGCGGAAAAGAGGTAGGGGGAGGGACAGGCTTGGGCGGCGTAGGAGTAGGAGATGGGGTAGGTGGTGAGGGTCCAGTTGTAGGGTTGTGAGGGAGCGCGACAGGCGGCGTAGAGTTTGGTGGAGCAGTCGGTTACGTGCCAGTGGGTGGTGGACGGGTGGAGAGTGGCGCAGCGGAAGAGAGGGTCGTCGCTGTCACTGTTGCTGTCGTTGGAGGAGCGAGGTTCGTAGGGGGCCCAGGACCAGATGGTGGAGTAGGTATAGTTTTGGTAGGGGAGGTTGTTGGTGTCAGCGGTGGTGTTGAGGAGGGTTGTGTTTAGGGTTGGAGATATGCCACACTTTGTGAGAGAGGATGTTAGGTTGAGGAGGGAAGTCAAATTGGAATTCGACTTTGTGGGATAGTCGAATCCGGGTATGTTTGCCGCTGTTGCCCAGGATGAGTTTACTTGAGAAACGTCTTCGGTGGCATTAACAAGGAAGCAACCAGTTTCCACCACGCCATCAGCACTGACTAATGTGTCATTGTCGCGGCGATTGCTAAGATAGCCTGGAGGGAAGATAGTCCCTGCATCTCCACTGAAATTATAATTCTCCATTTGAGGATCCACAGAGCCAAACTGTAAAAGCATTCGTTTGCCTTGAGAGAACTCGATGTAAGACTCTGATGGCCAACCATCCTCAGTGGATATGATGCCAAATTCTTGCGTGACGGTAGTATAATAATCTAAGGCAGGTCGATATCTTTCAGTAACCTGATACCAAGATGTATTTAAATTTTCTCGATTGGACCTTAGATCATTTGGCGTATATATGAATGCTGATAAATTTGCCGCGAAGAGGAACCCTAAAGATTCTAACGGAGCTGGAAGGTCGGGTGGCTGAGGGGCAGGGTCATCAATGCTAGAACCTGTCTTTACCGCGTGGATATTGAGAGTCAGTGTCAACATATATGCATCAATCGTATTTTGTGTTTCTTGTATGTAATCCAAAAGAATACTTGTTAGCATATGCAAGCTGATAGTGTTAGTACAAGTGTAACTTCCAACATTATACAATGATTTGTTCGAAGTGTTTGGGATCGCAGAGGCTACAGGTAGTGTTGATTCGAGAGAGCTTGCTATCACGTTCACTGAAGACAAACTATGAGAAGTAGGTCTTGAAATAAATGTACCATCTACACCTGTCATACTTGGTGAAGTAATGATGGAACTCGTGGCTGCATTTTGCCTAGGAATCAAATCTGTAGTTTGCTGGGCTAAAGTCAAACTGGCTATGGTGGATGAAAGCGTCGATGTTGAAGTTGGTGTAGAGGCAACATCCGAGCTCGAAACTGGTACGGCAGCAGGACAAAAAGTCCATAATTGCCTTGCTTCATCCCAATATAAATCCACTTCCAGTCTCCGGAATCCATTCGCTAATAAATTGGAAATGCACGTAGCCGCATTATTATCCTCATATTTGAGAAATGAGAAACATGCGGCCGTCAAAGAAACACCAGGAGCCGTAGCATAATTGATTGGTATATTCAATCCCAAATCTCTTTGTGACTAAGAAACAATTAGCAAGAGTGCCCCTATTGATGAGACCAAAAGAGCATTACACACCAGAAATGCTATATCGTAAGGAGACTCTGGTAAAGCAGCATTATCCGGTTTATAACTTTCACTCATTTTACCAAGTGAGTATCAATGTCTGTCTTCTACTCAATAATTGCGAATTTTGCCCCTCTGTTTTCTTTTCCATCCGAAGCATCCGAATAACTGAATGCTGTCATAGCTTGTGAACGGTCACCACAAGGTATTTTATGAAGGTAAGAAAAGAATGAGAGAAGGAGAGTATTATGGTCAACTAATAAAGAAATGATCAATCATCCTTATCATAGAATCCAGATAATGAAATAGGTTTAGATAATGGTTATAGAACCTAAAAGTGTGAAGTTCTTTTTTCATTTTGTCATTTTAGCTCTTTTCATATAAGTTAGCCGATTCGATGATGAAGGAGGTTTGAGAGATGAGCTCGATTCGGTGATCATGTGATCATGTAGCCGGGATGCCTGAGGACGCTAATGCCGCTGATGCTCACATTCCTTGTCGAAGCTCGGAAATCATGTAATCCTTGGACAAGCCGTGCGCTGAAGCTCCGTGCACCGTTCATGCCAGCATGCCTCACGAGTTGCAGCTTACCTCATCTGCCTGTTAGCGTCCGCCACATCGTGTGGCTGTATAACCCGATTTATAGCCACACTAAATAAAGATTTGGACAGATAACTTTAATAAATCTTTATTCACTGATTCACGCATTCACTCACTCATTCACCCACTTCAACCACATTTTGCCGTAGAAATTTCCCTTACATCCACCACATATTGTATTCGACTTTACAAATTCCAATATGGATTCTCCAAAAGCAGATCCCCAACAAGGACCACCACCAGGACTGGGTCAAATTCAATTCAGATTACCAGATGGTTCACAACCAAGTCCGGAACAAATACAGATGATGCAACAGCAAATCGCCCAACAAGCACAACAACAAGGATTATCGATACCTGAATTCATAGCAAAGATGAATGCGCAAAATCAAGCCCGATTACAAGCCCAACAAGGCCAGCAGCCATCTCCAGAACAAATTCAGGCCATGCAGAAGCAGCTAGCTCAAGATGCTGAAAAGGCTGGAATGTCTGTACCTGAATTTGTAGCAAAGATTAAAGCGCAACAAGCTCAACAACAAGCTCTACAACAAGGCCAACAGCCATCTCCGGAACAAATTCAGGCCATGCAGAAGCAGCTAGCTCAAGACGCCGAAAAGGCTGGAATGTCTGTACCTGAATTTGTAGCAAAGATTAAAGCGCAACAAGCTCAGCAACAAGCTCTACAACAAGGCCCACCACCATCTCCAGAACAAGTCCAGGCGATGAAAGAGAAATTGGCTCAAGATGCAGCAAAAGCTGGTATGACTGTACCCGAATTTGTGGAAAAAATAAAGGCGGATGCAATGGCCCAACAGCAGAAACAAAGAGAAGCTGCAATGGCCCAACAGCAGCAACAGCAACCTCAACCAATTCAACCAGGCCCTCCAAATCCAGCAGCCATTGCTCTCGCAAACTTCTTGATGAGTCAGGACTTAAAAGCGAGAACATGTATTTTGAATGGTCAGAGAAAGAACATGTTCAAAGGTAAGCATTTTCACTACCATATTACAACTATTTTCTAACATGCAATTACAGTGAAACGTGCTCTCCGAGCTATTCAATCACCAGCTTATGAAAAAGCTCGCAAGAAGAACCCACTTCTCCCGAAATTACTGATCGCGCCTCACTCGAAAACTGCTTCAAACTTCTCCCACTTTCGCTCCTTGCACTTCGTATTTCTAAAGTCGACCCTCATGAAGGTCATGATCATGCACCTGGTGCTCATAATACAAAGCGGGTGAAAGGGCTTTGGACTGTCAAAATCGAACAACAGCAAGAATGCAAGGAAGAGCTCCATTTCGTATGGCTTTATGAAGGTGCACAAATCAAACAGAAATTGTACGCTGCTGGAGCATTAGCGATTGTATTTGCAATTGTCATGTTCCCACTTTGGCCAATGAAGATGAGATTGGGTGTTTGGTATCTAAGTATGGGTATGCTTGGATTATTAGGATTGTTCTTTGCGATGGCAATTTTCAGATTAATTCTGTTTGGTATTACAATGTTTGCGGTACCTCCTGGATTATGGTTATACCCAAATCTGTTTGAGGACGTTGGATTCTTCGACAGTTTCAGACCCGTCTGGGGATGGCAAGAGGTATGTTCTCCTTCTCATGAAATATCTTGTTATGGAGCAGGAAAAGCTAACATGATCAATAGGAGAAGAAGAAAGGCAAGAAGAAGTCCAAGTCAAGTGCCTCCGCTAGTGCAAACGCTATTGGAGCAGCAATGACAGGTCAACCAGCTCCAGCATCAGCAACCACAACAGGATCAACAGCACAAATTTCTACCGGAGAAACTACACAACGAAATTTAACACCAAGAGTTGAGGAGGTGTTTGATGAAGAGTAATTACGCGGTAAATGACTTTACTACGTGATATGATACCTGGAAGGTGATTTTATGGAAGGGCTGATAAATCGATCTATGGATGATCGGAGTATCACTGGTGTACAATACTTTATGTGGATATTGGGAAGGAAATAATGTTCTTTTTCTTGGTCCTAGGTCTTTGGTTCTACTTGCTTCTATTTATCTATTTTTGGCTGTGAAATTGTGACACTTAAATCTACATTTCGACAAGTGGTTATCGACAATCGTAATTCAATTCTGACATAAGATACCATGTGCAGCAGCCCTTACATACAAGATACAGTGTCTCGGCTATTTGAAGAATTTCTCAGAGGATACTTAAAATTCGGTCTCTGGTTCTCTCATTCTAATGTAGTATTATTGTAATTATAATGTTTCTTAGATGTGTAATATATTATTTTGAATAGTGAATGTACCATTCCTAGGTAATTTCAATGATTAATATTCTATCAAAACACAAATGTCCAATCTCCAACTCCATCCAATATGCAAAAACCTCGACTCTCAAACCTCAAAGACTATCCGAGTGATCATCCAAATGCTCAAACTGTTTTCCATAATCCTCCGGAAGCCTGAGATCTTTCGGCAATGCATACTGTCCTCGACAAGTCCCCATTGTCCTACAATCTAAATCGCACTTCCCGTAGAGTCGACAATAACACTTTTGTGCACTCGGACACGCCTGTCTATTGAGTCTCTCCAAATCTACCATTCCCTCCTCACCACCTTCCTGTTCCAAAAATAACACGTGCCACAAATAACTCAATATCCTACCCGCTACCTTGTCATCTTTCGGTGCCCCATTAGGATTCAACAGCCACTGTCTCAGCGCTACATATTCCTCTCTCTCATGCTTCCAAATGCTTTTCCTCGAAACGACAAACTGTGCACAACATTGACTCCTCACAACATCCGTTCTACTCAACTGTTTCCCCTCTCCGAATAACACTCTCAACGCCTTCGGCATCGCCGCATCAGAAACCGCTCTCTTATCCCACGGCTGCAGCGATGCTTGCATACTCGTCTCCAGACTTCCTTGAGCTACTGCTTTATCTCCACACGTACTGAGACTCCAATCACATTTGAGATTATGATACCCGTTTTCCGCCAACGCACTTTCAAGATTAAGGTGCGATAACAAATCCAGATTGTCGTATGTGGGGTGATCATTATGCCACTGAAAGCGATTTCCGTGGACGAAGACCGCGCCCGCCGCAGGAATATTTGCGTAATTGTCAATGAGGAATGTGAGATAGGGCATTGCTTCATGCGCGCGATTAGCGGGTACCTGAAGGATTTTCTGAGAAAATTTCAGGAGAGGAGAGGAATCGACGTTGTAGATGCAGATGTGATATTTGTGGCTGAGCGTATCGAGCCAGCTGGGGTCGCCGTCGGCTTCGACGCGGGAGACGATGAGAGCGGGTTTGGTCGTTGTGGAGAGTCCCGGACAGATGCCGTGGGGAGGGGGGAGGGGGGTTTTCCGGGATAACCCATCGTGCGTGTACCGGATGCGGGTCCAGGGGAAAGAGGTGTTACTGGATGAGCGGTTGAGGTAGATGATGAGGAAGAGGGCGCTGCTGAAAAGCGTGAGATGCACGAGGGCTTTGCGGGTTGTTCGTCTCATGTTTGGGGAATTCGCCGATGCTAGGGGGTGAAATGTGGAGATGGGGTTGAGAGATGGGATAAGATGTTCATTTATCTATTCATCTATACGAATAACCCAGGCAAAATATCTCTCACAATCGAATTCCTAAAAATTGGTAAAGATATCCCTGTCTGTCTCTATGAACATATTAACTCTTAAGGGAATTCCGGCACTCTGGTCAGAACGCTCACCCATCCATCGATCGTCTCCACTCCGCTTCACTCAGGAGCTAAAAAAATCGTTTCATGCTTTTATTTTAGTCTTAGACCAAAAAAAAAGCGACAAGTGGATTCTGGAAACCCGCAATGGCGAATAAAAAGCTCGAATACATGTACAGTTTAGATAGGCTGACTCGAACTGAGTACCTCGGTTTCTGGGTTATTCATGACTTGGCATGTGTGTATACATTATGAAGACGAGCAAAGGAGTAAATAATATAAGCGACATCTATCTATGAAGTATGATTTATGATCAATCACCATGGTTTGCATTTATCATTTTTCTTTAATTTTTCGTAATATAAGAATACAGCAATATCTTTAACATTGTGTAAATAGAATACCTATCAATACTAGGTAGAATATATATTAGTACGATAATACCATATATCCATGTATATTTCCATGATTCGACAGTCCATAATACATCAAACAATCAAGAAAATAGATTCAGAAATTTCCTCCATTCGAATCACAATAAAAGTCCACTCAACACTTTGCTATTCAAATCTCTGGAGTAACATTTATTCTATCTTGCTCCTATAACATCCATATTCATGGTATCTCTGATCACATATACATATGTCCGGTCAACAAGATGCTTCTGTATGCTTCATTTCATATGACTTAAGTCGGATATCTTCTCTCATGATAAAGGCATCTGTTATGTGCATTTCCTGCCCGCTTAGGTATCTTTTGCTCCATCTCTCCATCTCTCGCTCTCGAGTTGTTATTACAAAAATGCCAAATTCGTACAAGAAAAATTCATGTTCTTCAGTATACAATCATTCAATCCTAGATTTATTGAATATGCTTCTTGATCCGCCTACCCCTTTCTCATTTCCAGCTAAATCGTCTGATCCATCAATCTACTGCCAATCGTCATCACCCGCAACATCATAATCGATGTTTTCTTGCATGTCCCTCTCACCACCATGTCCACTCATACCCATTGAATTAGAATCTTGAGCCATGGCATCACCTTCCATTCCACCTTCCATCTTGGAATCTGATTCTGTATTACTACCTCCGGTTGAGTTCTGGGTGTTTGGCAATGTAACTGGTGGTAGAGGCGTTTGAATCCATGATAGTTCAACCTTCCCTACCGATGGAATTTCGCCGTTCTGAAGACCATACATAAATTTCTCAGCTGTGTGACGATCTTTGAAGGTAATCTGACAACCACTAGGTGTATTTGTGAGTTCGGTATATTCACCAATGCCCTATGAGTTTATTAGTACACGTAGTTTCAACGGAAATTCTGAGGAGAAAAAAAGGAAATCATACCAAAAGATGCTCTCTTAAGCTCTCGTCCGTCTGGGGATTTGTAAAGTCGGCACCACTAACGGCAATCTTCTTCGTTCGATTGTCAAGATTATAGCGAGCTGGTGCACCACCACCAAAAGCAGCACCGCCACGCCCTCTGAAGCCACCTCGAAAACCGCGTGGAGCAAAAGTACCTCTACCTCTATAGCCACCACGTCCGCGACCTCGCCCACCCCATGTATCATCTGAAAGAGGGCTATCCAGACTTGGTAACCCTAAAGATTGAGCTTCCGCCTCTAGAGCTGCAAGTTGTTTCTTCAAGGCTTCTGTTTGAGACGAAGGTGCGGGCGCAGGAGAACCACCTTCTGCGTTGATGCCTGGAGATACAGATTTACCAGACTTGGCCGCAAGCCTTTCCATCAGCTTTCTCTTTTCCTCGGCTTGATTTTTCAGAAGCTCTTCTTGACGTCTTTCCAGCTCCTTACGAGTGGCTTCCATTTCCTGCTTCTTCTTCATTTTTTCCTCGTGAGCTTTCTGTACTTCTTGCTGCTTTTTCGCAAATTCTTCGAGATCAATCTGAGGTTCATCCGACTCTCTTGCAGGGACTGGGCCTGATGTGCCGTTATGATTTGTGCCATTAAATGATCCGTTAGCAGGAGGCTTTGGAAGCGCTTCATTATTTGTGAACCAATAGACCTTTACAAATCTGTTGTCAAAGATAACCTTGGGTGAGCTGTATGCTGCATTTGCCCCGTTCCAGTCATCAAATGTGATCAGAGCCAACCGTTTGTATGGTTTCATGTCTACCTCCTTTATGTTACCGAATTGAGTGAAAAATTCTCGAACGGTTTCCTCTGAGAACTTGTCTTCTGGAATTTGCTCTACTACGATTGTAGTGTTGTTCTTGTTATGGTTTGCTCGATCTGATGAGAACTCTGATCGTCTCGCACCTCTGTTAGAATGCATTTGCGATCCACCTCTGCCCATAGACTGCCCTCTGCCACGTCCCATACCACCACGGTTGTTTTCAAAGCCGCTGTGTGGTACCGATCGTTGGCTGCTATCATTCTGGCTCTGATTTCCGGTCATAAGCGACGCATTGCTTGGATCGTACTCGTCCGTAGGTTTGCCGGCACCTCCAGGAACATATATCGAATCTTGACCATGCTCGAACATACAAGTATTTCCTCGCGCGCAAAATCCCTTTTGGTCGTAATCTCGACATCTTTGTTTCCTCTGGCCCGTTGGACCTTGATGCCCTCTATTTTGATTAGCTCCGCTAGGAGGAAATCCTGGCATACCCTGTGGAAGAGGCATACCCATCGCACCCATAGCTTGCTGCATAGCGAGAAGAGCTGCCATTGGATTGTTTGGATCGAGAGGAGGTAAGCCTGTTGGAGAACCTGGCATGTTAGGCATGTTAGGCATGAATTGCGCATTAGGCATTTGCATATGTTGTGGACGACCTTGAAACCCTCCTCTGCCATTATTGAAATTGTCAAAAGCTCCACGTCCTGCCGCGCCGCCTCTTCGAGGTTGTTTAAACGCGCGCGAATTCTGGTCTCCGCCCCCGTATACATTTGAGAATCTCCATCGCCTCGTCCATCAAATGCGCGCTTTCGGGAACCGTTTTGATGGCCCATCGAAGTTCCCATATTTGGGTTGTTGAAAGCTGGAGCTGATGGTCCAGTAGGTGGCGCGAATTGTTGCGAATCGCGACGAGGAGGCCCACCACTCAAATAAGTCTTATATTGGAGGGCATCGAAGACATCTCGGACGAAAATTGATGTATCCTCTTTCAAGAAATCGGGAATTTCAGCCATACAAAGCTGTCGAACTGTGTTGACATCTCCATCATGTCGCAATAAAGCAAGAACATAATCGGCAAGAACATCTGCATCTGCATCTGATCTATAAAGAAAATTAATATCATATCTATAGGATGACGGAAATTGAAGCTGAACATACGTATTTTCAAGTCTCTTTATGATCCATTTCTTCAATTCTCCTGCATCTTCTTCTGGAAACAACATCTTGGAATTTAGATTCTTTGTGTTGCAGTATGCTGTTGAAAGATGTATTCCTAATTCTTCGTATCAATTTGTTTTAGGAAAGTTATTGATTTGCAATCATAAATTCATGACTGTCTGCACAAACGGTTTGACTTTGGGAATAAATTATTGAGAGCCTCGGGGAAGTTAAACTTTTGGGAAACTGGAAGCTCTATTATGGTCCGAGCTTGTTGATGTGGTCCGAGTGCCTAGTCGCCTCTGTACAAGCAAATATCAAGGAATTATCGAGTAAAATCGATATTAATCATACACAACTGTTGTTCTAGACAATTTTCAAATCGATGTATCTTTTCTGCATTTGAATATACAATACCCTTCGCTCTAGCGCAAACTTTTTCGAAACAAGGGATGAATACTACAACAATTGACAGTTGTTGGTTGACAATTGATTGATGCCAGAAGAGAAGCCCCTCAAATCAGTCTATTGAATATAATGGTACGGGAAAATATGAAGTATCTGCTCTTATACAAATCTATGTTCTTTCTATATTCTATATCTATATCTAATCATCTAGTAGTATATCCCACAGCTTTTGCTTCCATTATTCATTTATGACCTAACCCCTCTCATCAAATATCCTTCTGTTTGTTCCAGAAGGCGTCCAAGGTTCAAGAGCTTCCTCAGATGAAGTCTCATGAAGTCCTTTCACTTTAATCATAGGTACCTTCCCAGGACTTTGGTTGTCTGATTCTCTCACATCAACCATAGTATCTTCACTGATACTCCTAAGGCCATTCTTTGTAGTGATTGATCTATTCAAATCATTCTTTGGAGCACCCATTGGTCTCCATTTTATCCATCCCAATAACTTTTGTTTGTAGTTTTTGCTACTATGTTCAATTCCTCGTGCAAACCCTTCCTATTTGGGCCCCTTTTCTTGATCATCAACATCTACTTTCATTGTAGCATTTCTTTTTCGCCAATACCAAATTCCTCCGCAGGAAATTGTTACCACAGTTATAGCTAGGATCACGAAAGCTATCTCTCTCAGCATTGCTTTTCTCCTCTCCCGTTCAATGCCATTATGAGACTTAGGATCGGGAGCTGTGGGCACCGGTGTCAGAACACTGTTGGGATTGGCAGTGTCGCTGACCATGCTCGCTGGACTTGGTGGTGCTGGTCCCGTTGTCCAATTGGAGGGTTGAGGCCCAAGAACAAAATCCATTGTTCCACCATTGGCAAAGACATCGTTCCAAGTAAGCCATGATTGATTCCATGGTTTTCCATTAACCTTGAGAGATTGGACATAGAAGGAGGACTCGGATCCATCAACAGTAGTCATGGCAAGTGTTTTTCCGCCACCAAGTTGAATAGTTGTGTTGGCGAACCATGGACTGCCAATTAAGAAGGTGGTTTGCCCTACCATAGGGTATAACCCAAGCATATTCCAGATTAGCCATGATTCCATTGCGCCAGCATCACTATTCCCTGGTAACCCACCAGGTGTAGGTGAGTAATATGACTTTGCAATGTATCGAGATTGCATCACACTCAAATCTTGCCTTCCCACGTAGTTATACAAGTAAGGTGTGGTGAACGATGGCTCATTCCCTGGGTTGAAAATCGTATTGTTAAATGCTGATGAGCGCCCAGAGGTGTTGATCCCAGCTTTAAACATGGTGTCAAGACGATTGACGAAGGTTGATGGTCCACCTGATAATGCGATCAGTGTGTTCATGTCATGATGCATATTGAAGGAATATTCCCAAGGTAGTGCTTCATAGTAAGCATCTCCCCAATAACAACCACCACACGAGAGTGGGTCCTGTTTGATGAATCCTAATGCACTTCTAGGAACGAGAAACCCATTAAATCCTAGAGAAGTAGCATTCGGGTTCCAGTGATTTACCCAATTACGAGATCTCTTCAAATACTTCGTTGCGTCATCTTTTACTCCTAACCCAGTCGCTACTTGATAAAGGGAAAAGTCGTTAAAAGAATACTCGACAGCTCGAGACACAGATCGGCCATATTTTGGTGTGATATACCCATACTGTAACCAATCGGGAAGTGCTCCACGACCTTCTTTAGTCGAAGACGAATTATCTCGAGGATCGTTATTATTATCGGGGGTAATCTCAGCATTTTTGACCATAGCTTCGTATCCAGTGGTCCAATTCACTGCCCCTCTCACCCCCTTTACATAGGCATCAGCTAGCACATTATCAGAGTTAGACCCCCCTTGTATTGCACCATTGAAATTTGAGGATCTCGCATCTGGCATATAACCTTCAAATCGGAAAATGTCAATTAGTGATCGGATATACTCCTCATATGCTACTGGCTGAAGTATATGAAGCAACGAAAAAGTACACCGAAATAGATCCCACGTCGTAAAGGTATCATCATAGTATGGCTCTGATGAAGCCCAGAGTGGGTTTTCCCCGGTCCGATTGGATGGTAATAAGTGCATGAAATACAGGGAGCTATATAACAACTGCAAATTCGTTTTATTGGTCTCGGTAGTCGTGACTTTGGATAAAACCTCGGTATTCCAGACACTTTTCGCATCGTTGGTCAAGGTGGAGAGCGTTTTACCAGGAGGTATTTGTGAATTGACGTTTCCACAAGCCTGGGCTGATGATATAAAAGATATCCCTACTCTGGAGACTACCGTTGTAGTGTTGAAACTGAATATGGCTCCTAGTCGAGTTTTGGAAGAAGCAGATTTCTCTGTACCATAACTTGCGACTGCGCTTCCATTGAGGCTCGTTCCTATAAATGTCTTTGACGTCGCTGGACTTTCGAAATAGCCACAAAAGTATATTCTCCAGTCAGGTGCCATATTCCATCCATTGTTATAATCACCAAATCCTTCATAGTGTCCATCCTCTAGCACAGTGATATTCCCGCCAAGGTAATTCTGAGAAAGGCCTTGTTTTCGATAGGATGGTAATACATGAGACACATCAACAACTACGTTTGGGGTACCTTCTCCCTCTGGGAATGTATACTGATAAAATCCCGCACGACTTGTTGCCGACAATTCGACAGTGATGTTGCTTCCCAGCGAAGCTTTATAGTATCCTACCGATGTGATATCGGGAGAGGCTCGAGTATCATTCAGGTTGATCAGTGGGTTGGTTATGTTCCCAAGTATTGGCATCTGTGAGACGACGCCATATTTCGGTGATCCTCCAGTTCCACTCTCGTGCATCATGGAAAATCCGGTAAAGTTGCCACTCAATGCAGCTCCAGAATAACTATCACTTCCCGTAAACATATCAGGCCCAAGCTTGACCATACCAAAAGGTAAAGAAACTCCAGGGAAGGTATTGCCTCCACTGGCCTCGCCATTCTAGAAAGCACATTAGGTAAAGTCTGGTATTGGGTATCGCATAAACTTACTGATGTGAGAACATATTGTGAATAATCTACAGTAGACTGAGCTACCACTCCGGTTATGAGCCCAAGCAGGGCAGTGTAAAGATGCATTAGAACGGCGTCAAAAAAAATCGGAATACGTTAGAAGTTGGTTTCAGTCTCATGATTATGGAGATCTGAACAGTTCAAAAAATAGACGAGCAATCATATATGATCATGCATATTAGCAGTGGTGAATTCAAAGATGCACACACATTATCTGCTTCCCTTAGGGAGTGGTGCTAAGAGCAAAGAGCGTCTGTTGTGTAGGAGCAAGTATTTACATGAATGACTGGAGAATCTTATGATAGAGCTGTGAATCATAAAGAAATATGAAAGCAATGAGGGGGATCATAAAAATGATAGACTGATGAACATAAAAACTGTCTTTTGCTGAAACACTCAAGTCAAACCAAGTGCTAAGAAAAGTAAGGAATGATCGAGGTGTAGAGTACGGCAAGAACGAAACATGGCACTTGTGACTTCCTTTAAAAATGATCAGGAACTCCGTGCTGTACTTCACGATACCAGTTACTTGAGTTCTAGACATTAGATCGATCCACTTGGATCTCCCTGGGTCTGCGCTGGTCCTGTGCATCTGCGCCATAATGAGGGGTCAGCACGAGTAAACGTTGCAAGCGTACGGAACCAATAGAACGCGATAAACCCAAACGTTTCCTCACACATGGCCCCCAAATTCATCGACTATAAGGATCTTTTTGAGAATATAATTAGCCAAACAAAGTCTCCAATTCACACATTGTAAGGGACTTGTTTGAATTTGCTGCTACAAAAGGGGTCCAGAGCCAAATTAAGCTTCTCGTGCAGTAGCCTTATATCAGCCCCCCTAAGCCCTAGCCACATCGGAAAATTTGAGTACCAATAGGATTCTGTACTTCATCATCGTGTTTCCATTTTTATCACTTTTGTACCTGTCGATCGAATCAAAGTAGATGGCAGTTGGTTATTTAACAGTTGGTTTCCATGTCACCGAATCTATCAAGATCTCCCTCTTTCTTCAATCATGGGATCGCGCCTCCAACATTTGATCTCGAGAATACCCCATCCCTTTCCATCTAAATCCAATTGTTGGTGGCTCATATGGTGAATATATACGAGAGATCACACCACCCATAGTCAGATATTCGCTCTGTTCTGCTGCGTAATTACGATACAACTGTTTGAAAATCATTCTCGGCGTGATCTATCTGATTTGATCGGAAAATATCCAACAACAGCTGGACAAGGCACAAGATGACTATGAAATCACTACCGAACATTGCAAAGAGTCTCTCGAGTCTCTTTTCAACAACAATTGAAACGCTGTTGGTCAAGATTGCCGACAGATACTGAGGCTTCTAGAATCGAGTCTTTCGAAGAATGGAAACTTACGAATACTAAGCTTTAAGCTGATGTATTCAAGCTTCCGGCGACCACTATACCGAATCCTGAGGGCAGTGGATATTAGGCATTACTATAGTAAGCATGCACAGTCAGGATTCATGGCGTTCTGGAAGACAACTCCTACATGAGCATGGGCTTTCGAACACGTCGCATCCATTATTGAGTTTTTCTTAGTGTGCAGTATGGTGGCATATACGGACAGCATGGGAGTGAGATTTATAATCGAAGTGCTTACTATGTTATGTACTTCTAAGCTCGGCGGAGCCGGTATTCACATTTGGCTGCTCTTCTTAATGGATCCTTGTGGTATCCATCCTCAGAAACAGATTGTCGGTCGGTGAATGAGAGATAGAGAGTCCTGAATTTCGAAATCATCCCAAACTATAGACAATTCCTTCATAGCTTACCTCACCCTCCACCAGTAATGAATTGTCTTCGTCTTCACACATACATACATACATACATAAACACACACACACATCCACCACCGGCTGAGAGACTTTTACTGACCTAATTCATGCTTTTCCAAGAGTTTCTTGACCAACAGTCAGAGCTTAGTCACCACGTGCGTCAGATACAAATCCCCCGCGTTGCTACCGTGCCTCTACAAAGATGGGAAAGATAGCGAAAGATCTAATGGTAATATTCTGTCTCATTCTGAGTTGAACAAATGGGATCAATATACAATTATATACATCCATGATACACGATACACGATACACGATACGAGATACACGATGTATGACACACAATCGCTCCCGTGTATTGCTCAGAAACACTATTGTACGGCATACAACTCACATCTCAAAATCCTTCTCATTCCTTCAAATCTTACATTTCCTTTTCGATGGCAATGATGATATCAAGCGTTGGTAGTGTGCCATTGTAAATACATAGCCAGGCACAGTTAGTATATGCCCGATGATCATCAACATTATATTTCAATAATGAGCCACCCTCAAACTTTGCGTCACTTAGCTTTCAACGTGATAAGAAACTAAAAATACATATCACATCGTGTGGAAATCTCATCACATCTAGGTCACTCTCCCGGATCGTCCTAGATGTCAAAACGCACGGATTTCTTCATCACAGGAATGCTCATTGAACGACCACCACCGACCAGATCTTGCATTTAAACCTAGAAACATACCTAGGCACTAGGCAGGTACATGTATTTTCGTAGATCCCTCTTAATAGCTTCAAATAATTTCTTGCATTAGTACAAACTTTGGTCCGTCCTGCAAGGTACAGAAAGAAGTATTAACTTGAACTGTTTTCACAGCCATCCAATTTTGAATCCTTTCATTCCTTTCAAGTACACCAAAAGTCCATCAGACTCCATCAATGTCCATCAAAGTATACCCAAATGTGAGCAAATGTCAAGAGACCATTCCTGTCGGGGCAAATCCTCTTAATCAACTGGGTAAATTTGCCGCCCAATGGTCAATCTAGCGGTCTATCTCCCCTTCCAACCCCGCCCACCCCATCTCATCACAACCTATCACCATGCACCAACGGAAACAATTGTGCGTAACTGCAAGCAAGTGTGAGCATGCATCTGCACGCCATGGGGTAATCATGGGTAATCATGGGCAATGTGGGAGAATCATGGGTCATCTACAACCATCTCAAGCCTTACAATGCAATATTTACCCGCTGCGAAGAAACTCAAATTTGGTGTGCCTTTTGCTTTCAATTTCGAATAGGCTTTTTCCGGCGTCTCGATCTTTGACTGTCTGGTACGACGTTCCCATTTATGCCTAGATAACCAATCATTAAGATAGAGTTATCACATTCTTCAATTCTCATCTATACTTTTGCAATGATGCTCTCTTAGCTTTACACTCAGTTGTTTCCTGTTATTTTTTCCCTTTGGAAATATTCTCACTCTCGTTTTCTATTGTCTATTGTCTTTTGTCCTTTTTTCCTTTTACATTTAATTCAAATTGTGTTCGGTATGAAGTCGTGGTCATGCAATCTTTGAGCAGGTTTCTCACTGAAGCGCAAATGGCATGGTTAACTTCTTCTATCAATTGCTGTGCGGCGGGGGAAGATGTGGAGAGCTGTGGTAAGCAAGCAAATTACGATGCGAAAGCCTGACAGTATGAATTCTAACGACACATCAAGAACCAGAGAAATCAATGCGAATAATAAATGGACAACCTCAATTAATATCTCCCCCATTATCACAACCTCCAGAAAGGCCACCAACAGCACCGGCTTTTGAAAGACCAGAAACTAGAGGAAAGGAATGGGCGAGAACTCGATCGAGGACGTCAAGTCGTGGAAGCAGCTTCACTTTGAAAAGAAATTTATCATCTCGTGCTTCAAATCGAATGGTGATTAGTGCGCCATATAACTTCCAACATCATACGGAAACGAGTTATGTGAGAGAGCCCGAACGAGTCGTGCTTCGAAAAGAACCAAAATTGCGACCGTTGGAATTGAGTATATACTTACCAGGAAATCGATTATCACCCTTGCCTGAATTTGGACCTCACTTCAATGAAGACACGAAGAATCGTCCCTTGGTTCATATGAGAAGCGAGTCGGCGTTGGAATTTAGGGTACCTAGAAAGCCAGTTCTATCGACAGTTATGGAGAGGAGATCAATGAACACTGAGGAGTTGCTGAATGCTTTGGCAAATGATTTACCTCACGAACGTCCTATGCGATTGAGAGCAAATACGGAACCACTTGCATACGAGAGAGTCAAGTCTGCACTACTAGAGAATATGGAATTGGACAAAAAGTTAAAGGAGCTTGATGACGCTATCGAGAGACGAAGTATTTATCTAGCCAGTCGACCAGTAAGTCGTGCCAGCCGAGCGGAGAGCCGACAAGAAAGACGTGAGAGTATATACTCGGAGTTCACAGGTAGGTCTCTGATTGCATCATTATATTCTAACCCGACAATTCTAACAAACTCAAAGAACCCATGCCACCCGTCACCGAGCTTCCACTCCACCATGTTGATCATCGCCCTCAAACTGCCCCCTCTCGTCCTCGCCGCATGAAATCATTAGACTCTTCTCTTCACGCACCCAAGCTCCTTAAAGAACGTCCATTACCTCCCCCTCTTCCATTAGTCCTCCAAACACCTCAAATTACAAATCGAAGAAAATCTCTATCGCGGGTCTCCTCCTGGTTATTTCCATCCGGTTCCGAACAACAACACTCTCGTCACATGTCCCTCGATTCCGTTACCAACACTCCCAGACCCGTAACCTCTAGAGATGGCTTTTATCAATGCATCGCAGTCAAAGAAACCCATAATCCACACAGTGTTAGTAGTGTGAGTAGTATCGAGAGTGAAATTGATGGTAATGAAGATTATGAAGCGACGAGTTGGAGTGATAGTCCAAGTCTAGGATATGGAGCTAGATATCCACGGGGGTTGGGGTATGAAGTGAGAATTAGTGCGGATAGTAAGAGGTTGCAGGTAGCACCCCCAAGTAGAGATGGAGCGAGAACATTTGGTGGGAGTGAGAAGGGTGAGGAGGCTAGATGGAGTATGGCGTATGGACATGGAAGGGACAGTGTTGGAGTTGCAATTTGAGAGATGGAGAGATTTCTCAATTTGTATTGTATAAATATTTAAATGGTTGTTGGGAAAGGAGATGGGAATATGGAGGTCAGGTTGCTCGGTGGTATGGATGGTTGGTACGGTCTCTTCGATCTGGATGATTCGAATGGTTCTCAAAGTTTTGTTCGCACAGGGGGAAAAGGGTCAGGATACTTCCTTTATGATACCACCTATTGTATTTTCGGCGTTGTGATTTTGGATATACATAGTTTAGATATAATAATGAAGAAGTAGTGTATGTATACGTGATACTGTCAATTCTAATTGACATTACGTTAAATTCTATGAGACGTGATATTTGAGTGTAGAGAGATAGCTACCAAGCCTTGAAATAGTAAGTAGCTTTACGTCGTAAGTTGATATCAGAAGTTGAGTTTCGCGTCTGAGAGATGGTCAATTGTCAGAACTCACTCACGTACGTGCTGTATTATCCGAGAGTATTGACGATAACACATAGCATATTCTGATCCTCGAGTCAAGAAGAAGAAGCTATTTTCGCTTTTCCAAAGTATTTTCATTGAGTATGTATAAATGAGAATATAGAAGTGCAAGTAGTACGTAGCTAGCTATAGGATAGACTTTCATTCTCCCAATCCTATCTAATTCCAAAAATGCACGCATGCACCACAGGCCCCCTTCGCTTCCTGTACCTTCTCCATCTCCAGCCTCCTCACTCAATAAATAAATAGATGATGATCAATATCACGAAACTCTAATTCTTCCCTCCATTCCCGTTTCCATTTCCATTCACATTCAAAACCGGAAATCGGAAATCGGAAATCAAAAGAAATTCGTGAGATATAGATATCCAATAAACAATACACAAAAATGAGAAAGAGAGTTTTCTTCTGAATATCTTGCATGGTCATTTAGTCGGTAGAAATACATGAATATAAAGCATTTCTCTCACGCGCTGCAAAAAGCAGCATTTAACTACCCTTACCTAGGTATCTAGTTAGTATTATGCATCCGAGCCATTCATCCAACCATCTCATCACATCACATCAGCACAAAGAACCAACGAACGGACGAAAGAAACAAGTGGAGAAGAAACATGATCATTCATTTATTATTCACTCTTTTTCCAAAAATGTAAAAAAATTTCTCTACGACTTCTTATTTTTCAAAGAAGGAAAGGAAGGAAGGAAGGAAGGGAAGAAAGATATCTGCAAGATAAAACAGACCAAAAATCCAAAAAGATAATGATGAGAGTGGGATTCGAACCCACGCCTATTACTAGACCAGGAGATTGTGACAATCTTGTGTTAAGCTTGACCTTAACCTGGCGCCTTAGACCAACTCGGCCATCTCACCTTTTGGATGTTTTGATGTTGACGAAGAAGATTTCTTGGTATATATTGTACGACGCGGAGCGAAAATTTGATTGTGATTGTGTGGGTTCTGTGGGGATAGATACTAGTGGGCTGGCTAGGAAGTGACTAGTTGAGATCACTGGGGTTTGAAGGAAAATATTGAGGATTTGGGGTTTGTGGTGTTTGATGGGGAGAGGGGGAGTCGTAGATCGGATAAGGAATTTTTATATATGTAGTTATATCTCACCGGAATCTTTGTTTCCTATTTAATCAATCACTTATATATATATTATCTATTTAATCTCTAGATCTTGAGTGAGATAATTAGTATTCATTTATTTCATCAAATCACTTATTACTCTCATTTATTTCTAGATACCTCAAACCCATAAAAATAAAAATACATTCGCCTTTCGCAGAATATAATTTCCAAAATCCTCAGTGGGAAAATCTCTCGTTTCGCTATTTATTAGTCGGTCGGTTGATACGTGTGGTTTGAGTGAGATCCGAGGATTGATAATTATTATATATGTTAGGTACTTTGAACAATAACTTATATGAATATAATTCGTGTGCTCAAGTCATGTTAAACAATAAAGTTGTTGTATTTATTGTATGTAAAATCTCAAGTAGGATTTTGGTCTTCGAATTTGGGGATAGTTTTCTATATTCGAGGTCCTTTTTTCTCTTGGTGTATAGATAGATGGATATGTATCTTTCATATCCATATCTAAGAAACCTCGCATACTTTTTTCTTATTCATGAGAAAGTCAGATGAAATAATCAGATCTGAATCCGTATTTTCTGGATGAAGATTCCGTCTTGACAAATCCTAGAATGAATGAGAATACTAACTTCTCATTGATTCTGTGTAACACTAAGGATCTGGTCATCTAGTCTTCGTCACTCGATAGATTTTCAGACTCTGAGTATCGGGTATCAAGCTCTGTCAGACTGTCAAATACCCCATTTCCCTTTTGAAATAGATAGATACCTACCTCCCACATCTTCTCCATCTTCATCAAAAAATCAAACAACAAACACTATATCTATATCTATATCTATATCTACCAAGCTACATACCAGCAAACGAAAATCATCAACTCCCCTTCCCTCTCTTCTCACACGATATACACAGTATCACACCACATCACATGCGGTCCAAAGATCTCACAAAAAAATAACAATGATCTATCTATGTATCTATCTATACCACATCTCAAATCCAACCCCTCAACCCACCCTTCCCATCAAATGCACCTCCTATTTTCTCCATAAACACGTACTACATACAGTACAATACAATACAGCCTTCGCCGAACCCCTTCCTTTTCACACATTGTATAAAGTCCTCTAAAAATGTATTCTAAAAAGTGTAGTAGCAACGAAGCTAATCTCCCGCCCCCCAGAATTGATATCATATCATGAGAGTGCATTTGATTCCCCTGAAGATCATCCTGTACACAAACGCCCACCCAGAAAGAACATGATATTAACAAAATGATAAAGAAAAACGTAAGAAGTGGGAATCTAGTGTCTGATCTTGAATCAGAAAAAATGATGCATGCATGTAACATCATCCCAAACTCCATCCCCAAGGATCCAATGTACCATTGACCCCTTGTATCTAATTTTGAAAATCCCATCGGTCCCCTCCAACCTGCCAATAACACCGGAATTCAAGGTCCAAATCCCAGAAAAATATCATTGCCTTTACGCCTACTTCCTGAACAAATCTTTCAACTCTTCCAATCTCCTAATCGACGCTTCCTTTTTATCCAACCTTCCCTTCTGGGAATCCATACTCAAGCTCGCCAGCTTTTGTTTTTTATCTTGGATTTGCAACATTTTTTCCTCGAAACTCTTGTTCATAATAAATCGTACTGTCTGTACCTCTCTCTTTTGACCCAATCGATGTACACGATCAATAGCTTGAGCTTCAGCTGCAGGGTTGAATTGAGGTTCCATGACATAGACCTTATTAGCTGTGGTGAGATTAAGACCGAGGCCACCTGCAGCGATAGAAACTAGAATAACAACGATTGATGGATCATCGCGAAATTTTTCCATGGCCATTGAGCGAGCGATACGAGTCATTTTACCATCGAGACGTGTGTAAGGAATATTATTCTCCTGCAAAGCGAGTTGAATAAGGTCAAGATGAGTTGTCCAACCAGAAAAGACAACACTTTTGATTGGTGGCTCGTTCGGTCTTGCTTGTGATTCCCTTCTGGATGCCAGAAGATCATGGATTAAAGCTATTGTCTTAGTATGAGGTCCACCATAATTTGATAAATCCTTGCCTGCTTTTGCCGATTCCTTGGTTTTCAATCGAGATTCTTCTTCCTTGTCTACTTCCTCTTGTTTCAGAGAAAAGAACATAGACGGAGAGATTTGTTGGTGACAAGTAGGACATCCGACTAAAGAACCACCAAAAGCCATCTCTTCCAATTGAGCTTTGTAAGCACCAATGCACAAGCCACAAATGATATGGAAACATGGTGTCATGTAACCAATAACTTCCTCCTTAGATTCGCCATCAGAATCGACAACATCCTGAGAGCCAATCTTTCGATTGCATGTCAAGCAGCTATCTGTACCCGTATCTCTCATCAACTTATACATTTCATAAGCCTGTTTGGGTGTCATTCCATCTTGATCTTCGTATTCTTCACTATCAAGATCGATAGCGGAGTCCTTGCTTAGACCGTTCATAATTTTTAAATCTTCGGGACTCAACAAATCCTTGCCATGAGCGCAGACTTGACGAAGACGCAATATTGATTGCAAAATGTGATGAAAGGTTTTGCCTCCCAATGCGCTTTCTCCCTGAGAAGTGATAACTTTAAGCCTATCTGTTGCATTCTTTTCAAAGATATCATAGACCATACGCTCTTCATCACTGAAGTCTAGCCTAGCAATTTGATCATGACGCTTAGGGAGGTCAATTTTGTCTTTGAGTCGACGAAGAGTAATGCTGTCAACTAACAATCGAAGTTTGGGAATGATTTCAGGATCGCAAATCTTGAAAGGGGATAGTATGTGTTGGGCAAACCCGCTTCCGTTGAATGGTTTGACGCGAAGGAAATTCATCAGAGCACCTAAGTCCTCCAGTCGATTCTGAACTGGTGTACCTGTGCATGCCCATCGACGCTGTGCTGAAAGCCTACAAATAGCCTTGAATTGCAAAGTTGATTGTTCCCGAATCATATGAGCTTCATCGAGTACAATTCGAAACCAATTCATCTCCTCGAGAGGATATTTACCATCTTTCTTTTTGTTCCTGTTATTGCATTCGCTAGCGACAGAACCATATGTAGTAATGACCATATCATACTCTGACAATCTCGTAACATCCTTGATACGATTAGCGCCATGATAGATATAATACTTCAAAGCATCAGGTTTGATATGCGCCTTGATCTGATCTTCCCAATTGGAGATGACACTGAGCGGAGCAACTAAAAGGGTAGTTTTGCAGTTCAAAGCGAGAGTTGCGGGTTCGAACTTGGGCTGAGCGGCAGCCTTGCCTGATTTGAGAACTGGCTGCTCTCTCTGATCGGATTGTGATGGTCTCTGCTTTGCCCAGTCTCTTGAATCATCCAGTGTTGTAGCTACCAAGGAGAGAATGCTGAGAGTTTTGCCAAGTCCCATCATATCGGCCAGAATTCCACCAAGTACCTGTGGTGGACTTTTGCGTTCCTCATCACCGGTGATAACATTATAGTATATTCTCTGCCCATTGTTCCCATGTCTGAGTTTCCACAAATCGCATTTGTCATTTATCTCATAATTTCGCTCCTTTTCTCTATTTATCATGAAGTAGAGACCCTGTTTTTGATGTTTGAGCAGCTCCGTAGTAATCAAAGAACTTGGCTCCATCTCTGGTAAATTCTCAGATCTCGGCAATGAGTCGAAAACTCCTAATACGTCATTTCGGATTTCTTCAGTCGTCCGAACAGGGGCCTGAGAACGAGATGCGTAAGACGAGTATGTACTAGATGTGGGCTGTAAGGCCCTTGAAGGCTTTTCTATAGCATGAGGATTGTGCAATGGAATGCCGGCTTCTACAGAAAGTGGGGTTCGTAACCACAATTGTTTGTGAGAAAGATGTCGGCCAATTTGAAGAGCGTGCTTTTTTGGTCCGTAAAGATTCAAATCCAAATTATAACGTACAGAGCATGGGGAACCCACTGGCTGGTCATCAGGCGCCTTTCTTCTTGTAAGAATACGGGCAGCTGTTCTGACGCCCATTTTTGGGGAGTCGAGGATGGGTGCGAGTCCAATTGCAGTATTCACATCGACACAGCCAATAATTTCGCGAGTACAATCGAGAGCGTGGATATTATTCGTCTTATCCCCTTCCTTCCTTCTCAAGACAATCTTTATCTGCGGCCAATTTTCGGGTATAAGTGATTGGGCTCCAGGTTTTGGGGTTGGTACTCGATGAGCGTTGAGTTGAGATCCTTCAATACGTCCGTAGCAAACTTCCCTATCCTGCTCATTCCCGACAACTACAACATCATCGTCATCCACTAAAGATAAGTCGAGTACTTGTTTGGTACAGCCATCCTTCGAGCCTTCAACCCTCCTGTTTTTCACATATTGTCCGTATGCACCTCCACTAGAACTTCCATTAAATTGTGCTCTGCTTCCCTCCCCGGTCAAGTCTTCTACTCTTCGGCGTTTTTGAGGGACCATATCGCGATCTGTAATATTATGCATTCGATCCACAAAACTTCCCACGCCCGGCATCTGCCCACTTGGGTTCGCGTATGATGCAAAGCCATTCTGGCCATTCGAGTTCGAGTTCACGTTATAATTCGGGTTCGAGGGAGGTGACGGCGTATACGATCCGCCGGGGGTGTCGAATTGGAATAGAGGCTGGGGAGCAGATCCTGCTGGTGTAATTTTTGGTCGCGGATGAGGTGATAAACTGGGCGAGGGTCGTGAGTTTTGATTAATACTTCGAGGATTTAGCAGCTGCGCGGGACTCCAATTTTGGGCATTTGTGGCATGACCATTCGAAAGTGGTATACCGGGATTGTTCTCATTTTGATTCGGTCTCGATCTTGGAGGGTTCTGGCCTTGTGCGACAGAGAAATTGTAAGTAACAGGTTTATCAAAATCGGTAGGGTAATTTGGGCGTAGGTCTGAACTTCCAGATAGTTTGCCTTGGTGTGAATGTAGGGACTCTCCGGTTGCGAGTATTGGGAAATTACCAGAGAAGTTGTTATTCATTGAGGCCATAATTCTCCTTTATGGTAGATAACCTTGAATGTTCGTCACGGTCGCATGCATCAAGTTGTGTGTCGTATGTACTGTATGTGTGTATGGTTATGATGTGGTTGTAATGGCAGGTAATTGTAGTAATCGAGCCGATAAATTCACAGGAGGGGCAATATTTATCACTAGGGAGGATTGTGCAAAAGTAAGTAGGAAAAAGAAAAAGTCGATGAAACTAAAATCATCGGAATGTGATCATTCTGTTTGATCTTCGTATATTCACTGAGTTTTTTGAGTTTCGTGAATATTTATAGAATTTCTTATGTGTGAATGAGTAATGAGTTTATTATATAGGTAAAAGTACGAAGGAGAGTAGATGTATGGATATGTACGGAGTCGGGAGAGAGAGGAGGCACGGCGATAGATGTGATAGAAAATTTCCGTGAGTTTTTAGGTACAAAGCAATTAGTAAGCAACAATGTATCATTTTTGAGAAGTTCTTCAAGTTATTTACCTAGATAGGCATGTCGGTTGATCCTGTGTATGATGTAGATATTCATTACAAAGATAGATACCTACCTAGGCAACTTTCAATTATACCAGAGTTTACTTGTACAATAAAGCAGGTTCGAGATGTTTCGGCCGCTACTTGGGTACATTCGACATCGTTCACGTGCATCAAGTCCTCTCACATCGCCATCTCCCATTCTCATGCCCATTCATGTTCTCATTCTCAGATCACCATCGCCATCATAAACAAAAGAAGACTAAATAGACTGTAATCGGGTCATCTAAATTCTTGAGTCACCACTTCTCATTTCTTCTGTGTATCACGTGGTCCCCCAGCCTCCGAAGGCTTGGTCGCCTAGTTTCCAGTTAGTAATAGCGAGTATCCCTTTACTTACTGCGTCACCCTCAAAATCATATCAATAGAAACTACTAGATATACTAATAGATTTGTCACTCTCATTGAGCTAATTACAATGTCACAAAGATTGTTATTCTAGCTCAACTCCGAGCTCCTCGTGGACTGAATATGTTACGGAACACTCGCTTAGGACACTCGCTTTCACTAACTGGGAACCAGTCGGCGTTAACAAAAGCCGACTAGAACGTGAAGGTTTCGATGAGACAAAACATGGGATGATCCAGAGCCTTAGAAGTTAAGAATAGTGTTGGTAATGAGAAGGTCGGATTCAAATACTAGTGGCGAGTCTCGTTTGTAATCTCAGAACCTCAATTATACTTTTCTGGAAATTCATTGCCAAATTCTCTTTCAAATCGCGATGAGCTGAATTCGACACCTGTTCGTTCCCCTGGAGTCAAATTCAAAAAGCAGTCACCCTTTATATATTTACTAAGCTCCGTACTTGAAGAGCAAGATATGAGCAGCTTAAAGGTCGCTCGCATATTGGTCGCCTCTCGAAGCTCTAAACAAGAATCCACCACCGATTCCATATCTTCGAAATGAGGGCCACGATGATCACAGTAAAAATCAATGCCATCAACGATACAAAACAAGGTTATCCCTCTATCCAAGTGTTGCACGAGAGTCTTGAAAAGCCATCGAAGCGCTTCAAGATTATTGCCTTAATCTGCTCGATGTTATCAAGACTTAGGAATTTCAAATCGAACTGGTCCTGTGAAAGTAATTGCGCGAGAAAGCTCTTGATCATTGAAATGCCTCCGGAATAGGGATCGTGTGATCGTGTATGAGATCCGCAGAAGAAAAAGACGGTACGGAAGCGGTCCATACTGATCATATTCTTGATCAACAGGGAGCAGAAGAAAGTGAGAGGAGATGTCGGCTCGGATGATCCATTCCCATGGATGAGAAGCTCTCTGGATACTGGGTTGACTAGCCATTGTCTAAACTGTAAAGATTTTATGATAAGTTCGGGCAACTCCTGGCCTGCTAGTTCAAACCGCTGCTTAGATCTGAAGGCGTGCGCTAGATCTTGGTTGGTTTGCTCAATATAGCTTTCTGACACACCACTTATCGGTGATATATCGAGCAGCCTTCGCAAGTCTCCTTGGGAGATATGGGGCTCTTGAGGTAATGACAGCCCTTGTTGAGGAGGTGGTGTGATCGCACGAAAGAAATTGTTCTCTACTCGAAGACACATGTTTTCGTCTGGAATAGATCAGCTTTCTTCAAGTAGATACTAATACCACAACAAGGTCGCTTACATCTGAAATCTTCTTCTTGAGCATGTCTTCATCTCGGATCATGTTCAAAATCTAAAAACATTTTCTTCAGTATTATAGGTAGTTCGGATACTTCATCGTGAACTTGAATGTTTCCGGTCAGAACGGAAAGTTAAGTTTGGTTTTGTTGGAGGGGCCATATCTTGTTGGATACCATTATTTGCGTCAGCCATACCAGTGTGTGTTTCGTGATTTCCCTTGAAATTACCCTTTTCGGCTTCACGATGGAGACACTCTATACGTGGTAAACGCAACCAATCAAGGTCAAGACGATTAGGTCGCATGACTTTACACTACGCTCTGTCGCCTGCCTGCTTTATAAGGTTACATAAATATAATCTAATTCTATCCTTTTTTATCTTTTATCTACACTAGTAAAGCAAGTCCCGCTTCGCTATAAACACCCTTCCGCACCGTTTCCTGTTTGTAAGTATTTGAGTTACATCTAACAATCCGTTCAGTATAGACTGCTGTTAACCCATATATAAACACTATCCTGCTTATGCTAGTCTTACTATCAGATAATTCAGGAGACAAGACTCATACGAGTAGTTCGAGTCCTAATTCATTCTCACTACAACTTCGTTTAATACTTTTTATGCTCAAAGAGATCACAGATGTCAAATTTAACTTTCAAGTTCAGGTTTACTGCTAACAATAAATACATCTAAGTTCTTCCACGCCTGAAGAGAGAATTACACCTGAAATCCAAATGCTTTCAGTACAGCAGGATTAGAGATGTCCTCATAGTTTGACTCGCGCGCAAAGAATCCTAACACAAAGTCAAATATTCTACTCTTACATGACCTTAGCGAGATTTAGTACATTTTCTACTATCCGCAATCAATCATCAACTATCGTCATCAGCAGACTCTCATGAGCATTCATGATGTGCCATTTTGCCGAACCAGGGTCCGTACCATAGATTCGCTTACACGTTTACTCGGACAGACTAAAACAAAATACATATACACCAGCAGAGATCCGAGCATGACCTCCTTCCCCATCTCATCTGCTCCTCTCCCGATTAACAAAACACGAGTCAACAATTAAACCCCCATCAGATTCAAAGAAAAAAAACCAGAATTTCAATACAAGAGGAACTTCAAAGTAAAACCATATAAAAAAGGTTCACAACACATGATAAGCCTCAATAACCAAACAATAATATGCTATTAAAAGACATCCGAAAGCAGTAGCTAGCTTGTGCATGTATTGTTATCTGATGCAGCATCAGACGTATATCACTATTTCCTCTCTTCACTTTACATCAAATTGAAATCGAATTGATGATAGGTCATGGAGCATTTACCTACTACTATCTATCTATTACCTACCCCCTACCTTCTACCTCCTACATACTATCAAAATTCATCATATCACAGAAAGCGCATCAATAAGCCATCCTCATTGCTTCTTTCCCTTTCTCGGTTTCCTTCTCTCTAAACACACACACACACACACACATATATATATATATACCCACACTTCAACGAATGAACATCTCTCAGCAGTTAAGAAGTTCTCAGACACCTACTACCTACCTACCTACCACCCACTACCTAACCACCTACTTCTTACCCCTAAAACCCAGCCATTCCAAAGCCAATAATCTCACAAACTCACAAACCCAGAGAAAGGCAAAGAACAGAATTTTACACAAATTTCCACTTCACATCCAATTGAAGAGAAATACGAACGAAGATTGTCGCTTAGTACTATTGACTACCTAGCAATCAGAGTATCCATCCATCCCATGAAGACCTATTTTCATTTCCGCCATCCCAAGCAACTTACGGGTTTATTAAATATTAATAATAACAATAGTATACTATCAATACCAGTATCAATCACAATCAATCTAGTGAGACATTCGTACCAAGCTCTAGATACCTAGATAGTCATGATTTGCCGAAAAGGGGGGGGAGAAACAACAACACAAGCATCTTGATGTTTCAATAATATTTCATTGTAAGCGAACCAATTTCATAAAAAATCATGCTACCCCCATTGACCCATATGATTACTGTCCCGAAGATATCTATCCCGAGACTATTTTGACGCCCATTTGCAAAAAAAATAAAAATCATGCGCCCGCCGCCTTCCGAGAGATAATATACATATTCGTACTCATTTATTCCTTTGCGGATCATCATTCCTTTTCCCCATTAACACCATGTAAAGACGGGGTTTTTGCTTTTGACCGTTTCAAGTCTTTCTACTATGACCTTCCTTTGATTTCCCTCCATTCCTTCAGCTGCTGCATATCCCAAGTCTCCTTCGAGGTCATCACCATCATACAATGTTTGAACAGCTCCGCGACTCCTCGAGCCAAATGAAAATCTTCTCGCTTCAAAATTGTTGCCGTTTGGTGACCTTGCAGGCCCATCATAACTCATACGGTTTCTAGAATGTTGAAGGTGTGGTCGATCCGAGAACCTCACTCCATCCTTGGAAGTATTATCTCGAGAGAATCCTGTATTTGCAGATGTTGGCTCAGAAGACTCGAGGTCAGGGGAAGGCTCTTCGCTATATCGTGGACTAGCCAACTCGAATCGGTTTGGATTTGGTAATTCTGTAGATGGACTTGCAAGTCCAAGAAGATCTGGTTGCGGTGCTGGCGCATTGGCGGCACTAATATCCATTTCGTCATCAAGGCTATTGCGAGCCTCATTACGTCTTCGCATTTCTGCAGAAGGCACTCTCATAGGAACCGCAACAGGTATATCAACAAGATCATCCCAAACGCAAACTCTTGGTCTTCGAGTCAACTCTAAAGGACCATGATCCACGGTTTTGAGGGTTTCGACGACATTCCAAGCTTGTCCTTTCATGACAGCAATCTGTCTAGCGAACATGCGTTCTTGAAAATCTGCGTCTTGACTGAATACTTTTCTTAACTCTAGCTGAGTCTCGCTCCACCATTGCTTTGAAGTAAGCAAGGGAAGAAAGTGTTCCCGAGTTTTTTGAGAAAATGGTTGTCCAATCAGTGATACAGGTAAGAATAACCATCCAAAGGGGAAACTTCGCCAAGCATCAGGATGCTTCCAAGGCCACGATAAACTATTATCAATTGCACCAATGGATATGGTTGGTGCTGCCATTCTAGACGGTGTAGCCGATCTACTGGTAGCTTCCATAGGCTCTTGACTACGGTAAGGATATGCCGGTAGATGAGACATGCTGATGTTATCAGAGCTAGAAACTACTCGTGGTGCGTGTTCTGAGTCTGGATTGGTCCTCATTTGTGGAGGGTCTGAAACGATGGAAACGCCCTGATTTTCCCAGTCGATTTTGATCATCCAATTATCAAGACCTCTGTCTGTATTTCGCATTATATAATCCAATATAACCAGTTTCTCCAACTCCTCTCGAAATGATTGTTGTAATGCATCTGTCCAAGCAAAACGTCGGTTTTGATTACCATCTCCAGATCCGGTAGGGCTGCTAGCCCCTGCTCCTTCATTACCCTCGTCTGACTTTGATGAACCTGGACGGCAAGTCTCTTTCCACCCTCTTTTGTTTCTGTGAGTATCGTTCAATCTAAATGCTCCATTTGCATGATCTGGCCAAGGGTGTTCACGGAGGAAGATATTCGCGTCCTTGAAACCTTTAAGGAAGACTTGGAAACTGCCAACCTTTGGGGCAGAGGCTTTGTACTCCTGTAAAACTTCCTTCGATCCCAAAAATCATAGTGGAAAGATTTCGAAGATAAGTGAACTATGTCGGTGTAGGGCACAAGGTGAGTTCGTAACCTACAGTCAAGCGTGTATGCTGCGGCTTCGGAGACATAACTCAAATTGGGAATAAGACATGCTCTGCCAAAGAAGCATGGAAACAAATTGCGATGGATCCATTTATTCCATTTCGGATTTCCTGCGGCGTACGGTTCCTCATCCTTCGGTTTGAACACACCGACTACTTTTCCATCACTGTTTCGAGCGAAGTAACTTCCAGAACTACCCTGAGATATCATTTTCGGATGCATACCCTGCTCAATCGCAACTCGAACACTTTCAACAACCTCCTCAAATTCCGATTTCGTCATTCGTCCATGATCGGGCTCCGATGCCAAAGTATCAGCAGTAACGGGTCGCATACCTTCCGGTGCTTGAAATACTGAGTGCTGGATTTCCAGTTTTTCCTCCTGATGTGATTTCCCCTTTACTTTATTGATTTTAAATTTGGATGCTATCTCGTCGGCCCATCGTTCCAATCTAGCATTTATAGCTTTGATGTCCACACCGGAGGCATTGCTTCCCATACGACTTCGCCTTCTCGTATGTCCAAACTTTCGATTATTTGTCGGTGAACTGTATCCATCTGTATACATTCCGCCATGTGGTCGAGGTTGTGAAATAGAGGCATATCGTGGTGCGGTTGCTGGTTGTAAGGAAGCATGGCTGGCAGCGAGGGGGTCCTCATCTTCGTCATCGCTGAACTCTTCGGCTTGGGCAATTTGGGCATAACCCGTGGTAGCTGGTCGAAATCTTGGCATATTAAGTATGATATTTGATTAGTATTGAAGTCGCCATGAAGTAGAATCATTTATTTATGGTTATGAGGCATTTCCAGGAGCGGTGGAACTAAGCATGTTACAAGCTCTAGATTCACAACATGCCAGGTAGTCACCGTGGCCCCGGGTCGCGTCACTTATCAATATCCTTATCCAATCAAAAGGGTGGAGAACACAAGGCTGAAGAATTTATCCCCAAAGATATCAAATCATGAAGAAACACGATGATTGATAAACTTGTGTCGATGGATACTCAGTATACTAGTAGGTATCGTTCTCTGTACATTCGATGTCAAAGGGAGTCAATTGGATTGAACACCATAACATCAATCCAGACATTGTAACGATGATTGAGTTGAATTGATGTCTATGATATTGAGGCTTTGCGAATTTTACATCTTCTCGTACAATTGAGACATTGGTCAAAGCCCTTACGATGCTGCCATAATCTCCTTTACTATCTTTGCGACCTCCCCCTTTTCTACATTCTTTTCTCCCAACACTTCGGGAGCAAATACTCTTTTCAATACATCTCCCATCTGCATCTTTGCCCCCTCAGCCTTCATTCCATTGACAAGATCCTTGACTGTATTTCTGATCTCTTCCTCACCAACTGTCTCAACACCACTAGCATATTCTTCCAAGACCTTCAATTGTTGTTCTTCCTTCTCAACTAGATCTTCTCTACCTGCTGCCTTGAATTCTTCACTTGCAGCTCGACTGGCATTCGCAGTTTTCCGGAGGAGAGCTAACATCTGCATATCGGTATTGATAGGTGAGGAAGTTTTAGAGGCATTGAGTGTTTGACTGAGGAGTGATCGAAGGACTGAGAGTCGATTGCTATCTTTATTTTTCATGGCAGTCTTCATGTCATTCCTATTAATACACTCATATTAGCACAATTGCCCCCTAAAAATAAGAATAACGAACTACGTGTCGTGTGTACTGACCTGATCTTCAAGAGCATAGGCGGAGGGGTACTGGCAGAGGTTGCATAGCAGCGGCAGTAAATCCTTGAAGCTCTAACAGCTGGTCGTGAAAACATTGTCGATATGGGTGAAGGGATTTTGAGAATTCAAAGATTTAGTATAGAGAACTTGCAAAAAGTGATTCCCGTCTGAAAATTGAAGGTATTTGGTATTTCTGATTCAAGTCCACTCACTGCCTGCGAAGAAAACGAGGCTCGCCAAATTTATTTTCCCCGATGCTGCGCTGCCTCATACATCACATAACACAACATTTGAATGAGCGGACACCTACCTATGTAGGTACGTCAATTGCATAGCACAACAGATATTTGTTACTTTATTATAATCACTGGTCTATCCAGTATGTTACCATGGATGTGAATATACAGCGAGTGCCTACGTTTTCGTGCCGATTATATCAGCGCAAACACAAAGCCATGAAACAAAACAAGTTCTTTGATTCGTCAAAGCCCCCTTTTAGGTGATCGTCAACTTCCCCGCATCTACTTATCACCCATGAAGAGGGAAGCTTGACCAGTTATTATGTTATTATTGTATATCTATTCGTACCTATCATGGTATTCTTTTCAAAACGAACAAGAAATCTCATCCCAACTACTAATAATTTGAAAGACCATAATTCGTTGCTTATATCTAATTCTTTTCAACTCAAAATATCTAAGATTGATTCCTTGCATGAACCCCTTCTTCAAGATTCAACATCCTACTACTCCAACACCAGAGCTCCGTCTGCTCTGCATATTTGAATCCTATCACTATACTTCGATATGTCTCTTGATACTGTGCCACTAGAAGATCGACATTGAACCCCTGATATTTTGACGTTCGCTGGCACCATTCACCATCAATTCATCGTTCAGCCTCTGACCTCTGACCACTCATATAGAGACGGACTACCACTCTTTATGTACAATATCCCATGCGCATTAACTCTTCGAGTATTACTCAAGGAACAAACTAATGCAAGATCATAGTTAATTGACTACCCAACATCAATTACAATAGACGGCTTTACCTCCAAAGCTCGAACCTTGCAAACTGGATCCCCAGAGCTTTATCGAGACAAACAAAGAAACTCCTGACATACATACTAATCCTTCAACTCCACCGTGAACAATGTCATCTGTTGATCCTCGTCCCGCAACCCACCCACCTTCCAACGAACCTTCCCCTCACCGTGGTCGTAAACGTCGCCGCTCTTCTGCTGCTTCTCCACCACCCATCACAACCAGTACATCCACGAATTTTAGAGGTCGAGTTCGTTATCGATCACCCCAGACGTCTCATTTAACAACCTCCTCACCATTGTCATTATCCTCACCCCTCAACCCCAAATCCACAAACGCAAACGCAAACGCAAACGAAACCATGACATCCCTTACAGCCACAGCCCCTAAAACCAAATACCAAAAGACTCACGCTACAGCTACAACAACGACAACAACAACAACTCCCTCCCCATCATCATCTCTCCTTCTTTGCTCTCCGCGCTCAAAAACCCGGAGAGGTCAATCACCCTCCCGTTCTCGTAGCAAGGGCCATTCAGCTGACAAGGAGGTTCCAAGGAGAAGACAGAGAACAAGAAGTAGGAGTCGATCTCATAGGGTTGCGATTGATGAGAAGGATAGCAGCAAGGGAAAAATGAAAGCTTTATCAGAGACAGAAAGAGCTTGAGACATAGGAGTCTTGGAGTTTCATTGATTTAGTTCGCGGAAAGATGTCCACCTGGTTGACTAATGGAGAGAGGAAAATGGATACGATGTGGCGATTGATCGACTGAAGACCCGAGAAGAATTCTCACTCGAGATCTCTGTGAATGCTACGCCCCGGAGTATCTGAAGAGAGTTCGGGGTTGGATTGGATGTATTATTCGGGTACCAAGAATTTAGGAGTTTATTCCATTATGGGCTAGGGAGCAAGCATGCAGGCACTGGGCAGATAGGAGTTAGGCCTGAATGCATGGATTTTTTTTCTTCTTCGAGTATAACAGTGGCTAGTTCGCTCCATGAACAATAAATACCAAGAGCAAATGCTCATCTTGATTTACATCCTATTTTTACGACATTGTACTACATACAAATAATATACACCAGCCAAGTCCTCTCTCTCCTTTACACTCTCTCCTTGATTCCCATCCCATTCCACACAAACAAAAGAACTCAACCCAAAATCCCACCAACAAACCCCACCCACCCATCCATCCAATACACTCCACTTCCAACAAAGTTCAAACACTCCACCCCACCCCATCCCGCCCGTCACACAACCCTCCACCGTAAAATACAAAATATTACATACATATATCCCAATGCCTCCCTCCGCACCATCAAATAGGACAAACATCCTATCACACAGGTAATAGTACCAGCACCACGCCTCGGTGGCACAATTGGTTAGCGCGTGGGCCTTTTAAGCCCAAGGTTGAGGGTTCGAGCCCCTCCCGAGGCGAAGTTTCCTTTTGGCTTTTGGGGGGCGGACTTTTTTATCTCTATTATTTTGGATATTAGGTAGACTTGACTTGCTACTTTGAATATGTATGCATAGCTAATGAATAGAATGGGTAATCGAAATCTTGTAGATTTTTGAAGAATTTGGAAGGAAGGGCGAGTAAACGAGTGAGTGGATTCTTCTTCACAGATCGATGGTCTTGAGATTCGTCTGGTGGAGTTGTTGGATGAAGTGAGTGGGTTTCCGAGGGAGAGGATGATGGGAAATCCCTACCATTATTCTGATTGCTGTTATTTTAACACTGATATTCGCAACCTTGAATTGTCATCAGGCAAATGTGAGATTGTTGGAGTCTTTCGTTGACATAGGTGTATTACTGGAACTCCAGCCATTGGCTTCAATACCCAGCATAAATCAGGTGAAAGGTCGAAACTATTCAAAAGACTACTCTCGTTTTAGAAATATTTCAGTTCGAGCATGAAATAAATATATATTTTCACATTTATATTTTATAGTTTCACCAATTCATAGGGTACCATTATTAAATGTCATAAATCATGTTTTTGAAATCCTTCAATTCGCCATGCTGCTAAATACATGAAGACTCGAAATGAAACAGAAGCTCAAGAAGTGTGAAAAGGCTCATCTGTCCATCACATGGCGTGCGGCTAGCTTTTTATACCAGATTGGCTATCAAGCCGAAATGGTCAACGAGCATTCGCTCAGAAAATCATGAAAGCGCCGGAGCTTGAGATAATCTTGATGTGAAATGTGCATGGGAATATGGAAAGGACGGTATCTTTTATTTTGGAAATTCGTTCTTTATAGCTTGTCATAGTACTATTGAAATGATTAGTCAAATGTTTTTTTGCAAGGGGTTATGATATGATGTAAACTTACGTTCTCGTAACCTGGAACCTCAACCTTGATACCCTTACGTTTACGGAGCTCTTGGACGATTTGTCCAGTCTTGGAGGTTGGGTCAATTGGTGATCCACCTGGAAGAATTTGCCAATGATCGAAGATGGATTGTGGGAAAGCTTGACCGGAGGTGTGGGAACGGAGATCAGCGTTGAATCCGAAAGATTCACCGACTGGCAAGTATGCCTTAATGGTGAAAAGAGGAGTTCCTGGACGTTGCTCCTCAGCGAAGACGTGACCTCTTCTTCTGGTGAGAACACCGTAAACACCACCCATGGCAGATTCTGGTACTTGAATCTCGACCAAGAAGACTGGCTCGAGGAGACCTGGCTCAGCCAAGAGGGTAGAAGCGTACAAGACACGACGGGTGGTTGGCATGACTTGTCCGGAACCACGATGGATAGCATCAGCGTGGAGGGTAACATCCATAATGTTGAATCTGCAAGATCTCATTGGCTCTTCGGCAATTGGACCTTCTCTCGAAGCCCATTGGAAACCGGAAACGACGGAATCCTTGATTTCGTTCAAGTATTGAACAGCCTTGGTTTGATCAACCAACAAGTTGGCACCGTTGGTATCTGGACCGAAACACCAAATCTTACGGGCATCAGTGACATCCCATCCGTGCTCATCGGCCAAGATACGGGCACGAGCCTTGAAATCATCACGGGGACCGATCTTTCCGGCTTCGATCTGCTTGGAAACCTCCTCGTCAAGAGGCTCGGCGATCATGTAGAGACGGTTGTGCTTGTTGGGGGATTTGGAAAGAGCAGTCATGCTGGACTTGCCAGTGACGGTCTCACGGTATGGAACGACAGGGTCGGAGATACGGAGAGGAACACCAGCGTGGTCCTCCTCGAGATCCTTCAAGCAAATTTCCAAATGCAACTCACCGGCACCAGCAACAACGTGCTCACCGGATTCGGAGATGAAAGTCAAAACACAAGGATCGGACTTGGAGAGACGCTTGAGACCTTCGACAAGCTTGGGGAGATCTTGAGCGTTCTTGACCTCAACTGAACGTTGGACGACAGGGGAGACAGAGAACTTCATGACCTTCAAGTTGTGAGCGGTATCACTGGTGGTGAGGGTACCAGACTTCAACAAGAATTGATCGATACCGACCAATCCGAGAATGTTACCGGCTGGAACGTCATCGATAGGGTCGACCTTACCACCCATCATGAGAACGACACGTTGGATGGCCTTGATGAACAAATCATCCTTCTTACCAGGGGTGTAGTTAGGACCCTGGATACGGACCTTCAAACCGGAACGGACGGTACCAGCGAAGACACGACCGAAAGCGTAGAAACGTCCCTTATCAGATGTTGGTACCATCTTGGAGACGTACAACATAAGAGGAGCCTTGGGGTCACAGTCACGGATACCAATGCAGGCCTCATCATCTGGAGGACCCTCGTACAAGGTCTCAGCACGGTACTTTTGGGCGGTAACTGGGGATGGGAGATGGAGAATCAACATCTCCAAAAGAGCATCAGCAGCTGGCAAGAAAGTACGCATAACAACCTTGAGAAGTTGCTTGCCCTCCTTGTCCTTGTCATCTGGAGAAAGCTTGATGTTAAGCTTCTCGAGGAGAGTTGGGATCTCGTCCTTCTTGAAGTTCATGACAGCAGCGAAGATACGGAAAATTGGGTCGAGAATGAACTGGTTGAAAGCACGCTCCAACTCCTTACCCTCGTGAGAAGACTTGGTGGTCCACTTCTTGGTGTGTGGGTTGAAGTAGTTGTCGCCCCAGAGACGCTCCATCATCTTGTTTCTGTCAACACCGAATTTCTTGGCGTATCTTTGAGCGAATTGTCTGATGGTGAAAGCCCAGCCGTGGAGACCGGAACCGAAAGCAACCGTTCCCTTACCTGGGTAAACTTGGACATCACCCAAAGTTTTGTCGAAGTAGGTAGAGATAACGACGTTGACGGACTCGATGGTTCTCGAGAAAGATTGGTAAAGATCTTCCTTGGAAACTTGCAACTCGAGGAGAGCACGATCGACCTTGTTGATGATAACAACAGGCTTAATACGCTCACCAAGAGCTTGACGGAGGACGGTCTCAGTTTGCACACAGACACCTTCAATGGTATCGACGACAACGAGAGCACCATCAGTGACACGGAGAGCGGCAGTAACTTCAGAGGAGAAATCAACGTGACCAGGTGAATCGATCAAGTTGATCAAGAAATCTCTTCCGTCGGTCTTTTGGCCAACAATGTCCTTCAAGTCGTCCTCGTCTGGGAGGTTACCGTAGAGGGAGATGGCAGTGGACTTGATAGTAATACCACGCTCTTGTTCATCGGCACGGGTATCGGTAGCTCTGGCATCACCAGCCTTTGCGGCGGAGATAATACCAGCCTTGGAGAGCAAGGAATCGGTAAGGGTAGATTTTCCGTGGTCGACGTGGGCAATGACGGACATGTTACGAACGTTCGTAGCCTTGTCCATCAATTGGCGGACCTCCTCAACGGTGAAGCTATCAAGAGAACAGTCGTTAGCAAACAATTCATAGTTAATAGCATGAGCTTATCTCCGAATCCTCCATCCCGAGCTTATCATTTCAAGATCCTTAATCCATCAAAACAAGATGATCAAAGATACTTGTGGTGATTTGCGAGTCAATAGTTTGATCTATGTATCTGCCACAGATGGTATGATGTTAAGAGAGATGGAAAAATTGGACTTACTTAACCATGTTGGCGGTGGTGCTTCGAGAAGCTGATTAAAGAAGATTTATTGTTTTGACGTTCGACACACGCTCGAACGAATAGATACTTGAGTGGTTTATTGAACCACTTGAAGTATCGTAAATAGTTTGTAGATACCTGCTACAGACCCAAAAGTATTTGGGATAGAGAGATAATACAAAGAAAGATTTGGTGATACTTTCGATGTAGAATGAGAGGAAGAAGAAGAGGGGAAGAGAAGGAAGTCTTGTATAAAGGTGGGCAAGAATTTGGTAGGAAAAGATCTCGGGTGGGGCAAGTAAAAAGTGGCGGGGTTCCAATTGTAATCTGGAAATTTTTCACTTAATTTTTTTGCACCGAGTTAGGTGGCTAGGCAACTATAATTCATGCCTTAAAAGGGTTAGTGCCCTAGTTGAGGTTTTGGGAATGAGAATGAATGGCATCCACCTGCCCATTGTAAGCAGGATTGTCATTCAAATAATTTAATTCATCCCATTTATGAAGTGTGATGAAACGGAGTGAATACCCATACGGAGGTGTACGGTATGTAGTATGTAGTATTCTTTACTTCTGTTATAATTGGCCCATTCTATAATAAGTGTATTAGTAAAGGGTACATTATCATTCCGCGCTGTTCCGGTCACCGTACACGTGTTAGCATGACTGTATATCCTACTGTACTGTAGAAAAGCACCTAGGTGTACTTCGTTCATGTTCAAGTTTTAACTTCACCCTCCTCGTTTACTAGATGTACTCGATACACTTGGTGGGGGGAGGGGCTTACAAATTACAATGCACATCAACAACAACTCAATGTGATTTGTATGTGAATTCCATATCATGGGTCCACGCAGAAGCTCCACTACATCTCAGGATTTTTATCTAGTATGTGACTGTATCAAAGAATTCATGATTTATCTACTCACAATTGGATCATCAATAGTAGGTCACCACAAAGAAGCACCTCAGAGTACCTACTAGGTCATTCACCCGGTCAACATTTACCCCTCCTCCTGACTCACCACCGCCTTACCGGCATGACAAACTTGGTCTGCGTCAGAATTGAGGAATGGATTCAATTGATGTGAACATCAATGATTACCTTATTACAGAATCAGTAACATGGTATCCAATTACTAATTAGCTCTACAGTACCCAGCAACTTCCGTCATGATATGAACTCAAATACAAGCGAAGCTTTTATATCAAAAACAATAAATTGAATATTAATAGGCTACTATTAATGGTATAAACTCAACTATCTACCCTAGGACCAACCTCTAGTCTTCCGTCAGAAAGATCACCCCAACTCCATCGCGGTTATTTGTAAAGATCATGCGTGGAATTGACACATGAATAAGTGATTCGCAAAGTTTAAATGTACTCAAGAGGATCCTAAAATCTTTTCATAAGCATCCTCTACCTCCCCAGCCAATTCTAGTAACGCGACAATCACTATTTGATGTGTAAGATTTGGAAGTCGATCTCGATGTAACCCAAAAAACTCCAAAGGTGGTGTGGCTTCACCGAGACTCTGAAGAAGAGGAGTCTCGATGACAGGGGGCTCAAGGGCTGTGTATTCATATTTTGATAGAGGAACGTTGACCTCGGCCGTAATCTTTTGTTGCTCACCCTCTTTACTTTGTGGGTCTTCTGCGTTTGGCACACCCGTGATTTTCAAGGCCGAAGGTGGTAGAGGCTTTCCTAGTCTTTGTGCTAATGCTTTTGTGTGTGTACCGTACATGCTACGAATATAGCTGACACGGGAATAATTCCATCCAACCTCAACCTTCCCTTCAAAGGAGCTTTTGAATATGTAATCGATGTGATTGGAACCGGGAACCTGCCAGGTTTGCATCGTGGCCTCGACCTGGGGGACTTTCAATATGGTACCACCCCGAGATCCCGTGACACTATTGACCACATCTTCTACAGAAAGGTCGCTAACGGACTTTGGCGCCTCGTCTTGCTTCACTCCAGCAAGCCCAATGCGAAGTTGACCAAGAGTGAGACCCAAAATGCTATGAATCTTTCCCCGATCCATGGTTACCGCAAATCGTGCCTGTGCATTGAGTGCCTCGATTTTGAAGACTTGGTGGTCGGAGAATGTGCTTGGAAACGCCCCTATATTCAATGCTTTGAGTGTGACGATCACATCAGTGTGCAGTGATACGGGTGATTTCGACTTTTCTGGTTTCCGCTCCGTAACAGGCGTTTTGGGATTGGGTGACATTGTCTGAGAGATCGATTTACGTTTAATGTATTTTTCAATTTCCGAAAGGGACGTTTCATAATTACTCTTCTTCTCTTGAGCAAGACGCAAGAATGCTTGGTATAAAGCGAGTGCTTGCGATGCGGTCGTTGCCGTGCAGAAAATCTGTACGGCTTCCCCATCTAAAATGGCAACGAGTCGATCTCCCTTCGCCTGCGTGCCATTACGAACATTATACATAAGGAATTCGAAAGATGTGATATCCGCGACTAAGAAGGCTTGATAATCAAATGCGGCCTTGACTCTTAATTGACTGAAACCCAAAGAGCCTTGAACTAATGGTGTTTGATTCAGTGCTTTCTCGCGTGCTGGCCACTGGATAGAGGTGCGTACTTTGAAATCCTGAAGCGCCACGAACCCACTCATTCTGCCTGAACTGTCAACACCAACTTTCTCAAAGCCGAGACACAGATTTTGCTCCCAATCCGAATTCTTTTTGGATGAAATCCAGAAATTTGATATAATAAAAGCAGATTTGCCAATTGCCTGGCCGAGATCCAATTGAACGTCCAGCTCAGCAATAGAGACTGTAGCATTCCAAGGGAAGGCACCAGTTGCTGCAACTTGCTGGTATCTCTGCACGAGAAAAGTTGATGATTGTATGCTGTCAGTTGACGATACAGGAGCTGTAGAGCCTTCACGCAACTCTTGTGGAACCCAAATCTCCCTAAAGAGCAGGAAATCTTGTAATTGCTTGGCATTGATTAAGACTTTCATAGGACTAATCTTTAATATTGCAGACATTCCACTGGTGCCACTCACATGCTTACTATTCATGAGAGATAGGAAAATTGATTCAACATCAAAGCTTCCCGTAGATTCCCTGGAGTAAACATGTTGTACTGAAGCTTGCAGCCTTGAAAAAGCAACGGATGCAGCAAAGAAATGCCCATGCTCAGTGGATCGGACCGTGTTGATAGTCAAATAGATTTCGTCGAATCGCGCGCTAGCAGCAACACGAGCTATAGGCTGACAGCTGAGAGTGAACTCTTGCTTACAAATTCTAAGCCCTAGATTGAGACGAGTGCGGCCAAGCACAGTACTGGGATCGGCTGCCAAAATGTTGTCGTCATCGGAGCCCATGAATTTTTGTGGCGATGTTTTTGGCACCGACTTTTTATCCTTGCTATTCTCGCTTACAATGTCTTTGACTGAGGAAGATATCTCTAAGATGAGAGGCACAACTGATGGATAGAGTATGTTTGTCGAAGCGTCCACTTTCACCTCAGCATTCAGAGACGGGTCATCAAGTCCATTATCTGTGTACTCTATTTTCCAAGCCAGACCAGGCGCACGTAAGACTGTGCTACTACCGGCGTCTTTATGTGTAAATTGCCCATATCTTCCAGCATGAGGCACGCGACCTTTTATGCCTGCTTGATTTGTCTGCGTAGTCTCTGCCAGTTTCCTACCCGACAGGTATACAACAGCTCCAGCAAAGTCCGCATCCACTAGTAAAGACTCCATACGTTTCTTCCCGAAGAAGGGCTGCCTTTTGTTGGAAGGCGTTGACGGTAGTAGTGTCGGTGGTGGGCTTGCACTCCATGTAGCTGATGCTACCCGTACCATTTCGGTAGCAGATCCAATTGATCGTTGAAGCTCAGCGGCAGGTATGATGAATTGAGAAGTCAGTCGCAAATCAAGGGATTTTCCTGCTGCTTGAAATGCTAACCTACGGGTATTTTGACCAGAAATATATCCAACATTGAAGATAACTTCTGGCAATAAAGCTGAGTTAAGCGAACGTTGGATTTTGTCATGTGATGAGGGTACCATTTGCAGTTGTAAGTCTTCAATGGTAAGTCGAGCAGAATTCTCCTTCCTTGTTGATAAATCAATACGTTTCAATGATAAAACCAGATTTTCCTTCTCAAAGTGCGAAATGCGATCGTTTTCGGTATTGCCAACCAGCCAACTAACTTGGATGTTGAGCAATTCGAGAGTGTACATCGAAGCAAACATAATGGTAGACGTTGAGCCAGTAACGCTATCATGATCTTTGGTCTCATCGTTGACTGTAATCCTTGGTCTGGACTTACGAAGTTTCTTAAAATACTGTTTTTCTCTAGTGAAGTCGATGTCTTTGATTTTGTTTTGCAAATGACCCATGACATCTACCACAGAAGATGCAGTTTCCGCGAAAAGGTTGATTTCGAGGCCATTGCTAGTAAGATTAAATGATCTAACATCGTCCCCTATTTCGTTCTTTTTGCTCGTGGCAGTCATGAATGCAGCGAATGCAAGATTTCCGCAAGGTTCCATAGTCCCATTGTTGAGGCGAGACAACTCAAACATAATGCGATGCAAGTTTACATGAATCTCTGGAAATTCATATGTTGCCCCATGTGCCTCCAGCCTATTTGCAACTAGAAGTTGCACGCATCCAACGTTGAACTCAAGTCTTGCCGTGGTTTTTCCCTCCCGCGATGGTTCCGCATTTGCATAAACATCTAAACCTGCAAAGGTTAGGTGAGCATCGTATATTAGAGCAGGACCGGCTTTCGGTGGTGAATCTGGCACTGGACTGCTGCTAGGACCGAATATTTCCTCAATATGTGCTTGTATTGCTTTGATATCGTCACGGATATCGGAAACGACACTAGATATTTCTGGTCGATTGAGTGCAGTCAAGAGACTGTGGAGAGCAGCTGCATCAAGCTCTATGGGTTCCACAGAAGCAAAGACTGAAATCTTATTCTCTTCCACAGACATACTGCTAACGACACGACCGTTTGTTGGTGGCATTTGCAGCAACGAAATACTTTGCTGTTTATCATTTTGGACAGTTTGCACATCGTGTGAGTGTTCTTTAATGTCAAAATCGAAGACAATTTCGGACCCAAATTGAGCCGCCAAGGAAGCCCTAGCAACAACACCTGAAATGGTATATGTTAACGACTGTATGAGAGGTATGCTGATTTGATACATATTTAGGAACAGTGCCAAATTAATCTTATTGATGGGCTTTAATTCTTGAACACTTGATGGCAAGACATTCGGTGGCGATGCAGGTCGTTTGGCTGTAGGAAGCTTCGGTATCAAACGATTCAGCTGCGCGACTTCATCCCCAATCACTAAGTCCAAGACTTCAATAAGTGCGACGATATCTTGCTGGACTACAAATGACAACTCTTGCGAATTTGCTGCAACTTTAAAGACGTTAAGAGAAGTTTCGTCGAGCATTGAGCTTTCGAATGACACATAGACACTCGGATTCCGCAGCTGGTACAGACTTAAGGGTTGCGAATGACTCTGAATTTTCGAGGTGGCAGCTTCTGCGGCGAGCATGACGTTGACCATAGTCGTGTTAGCAATGTCCTCTGTTGAAACAACAGATACTTTCAAGCCATTACTAATGGAAACAGCTCTGAGATTTATTGTGTCAAGCGTGATAGAACCTTTGTCGGTTGCAATCACAACCTGAAGATTTTGTTTAGCTTTCACTTGTGGGCGAGCTAGCGTGATTGGTGAAGGCCTTTCTGGTAATTTTGCGTTTGATTCGCTTTGTTGATACAATTTTAAGATATCTTGCACAAGCTCACATAGTTCCCAATTTAAATTGATCGAAACATTCTCGCAAAACACATGCACGATAGTGTTTTGAATTGTGTCTGTATCTGAGCCATGCTGCGATATAGATATTGGAGACGTGATGGAAGAACGCGTAGTTGTCACCGAAACACTGGCCGACAAAGAAGATAGTGCAATCTCGTTTTTCTTCGGGCCTGGATCTATCACAAGCCTTACAAGTTCCGTTCGAAATGATATGCTTAAGTTCGGTGCTTCTGCTACCGCTACCGTGGCATCATCGTTTGCAAAACCGAAAACATTACTCATCAAGACACAAGTGCCAAGATTGTTGAGATCCCAGCTCCTCCATTGAGAAAAGCTAGCGAGGACTCGCTGAGCAGCGTCCTCGGGAACACTCTCCGCATTATTTGCGCAACGGCTAACGATATCGTGTTGCGAAGATGTGCCAAGTATCGAATACATATGTCGAAGTCGAGCAATTACTTTCCACGAATCATGGGTTCTCAAATGTCTCTGTGCGCTTCGAAGGACGTAAGCTGGTCTTGTCAAGAATAAAGGATCTGTGGCATGCTCCCCTGCAGTCGCGACGAGGTATGTGAATAGCTGGAGACGATTTCGTTGTTGGCTTAATCTAGATGCAAATGTCTCACTTACACGATCGGCGAGAACATTGGTACGATGGACCAATGATGCAAGATATTCAATCTTACTACTAGCCGTGTTGACTTCTATAGTTTTGAAAACTATGTTTGCCGCCGTCTTATGTCCAGAAGAAACCCAGAACACGACATCTTCAAGAATCGCGTTCACAGCTGCTTGAGGATCATTTAGATCACCGAATCGTTCCTTCGCAGCTAGGACAGCAGAGCCGAGGTATAAATGGATTGCAGAGGACTGCCGACCAGCTTGGGCGGCGATGAGGTCCGAAGTTCCAGTTGTTTCACTTCTTGAGGTAATGGCAAGCTTTGCGATAGAGAGATCATACTGATCATGCGTTTCATTTTTATCACTGGTCAAATCATGCGCATCGGGCGAATTTAAGAATCGAAGACATATGCCTGGAGTCCGCACAGCTATATCAAGAACCTCGCCGTGTATCTTGTCTTTTTTGTCCATGCCGAAAATCTCTCCCATAGAGCTAATCTGAAGATCATCTATCATATCCACAGGATCTACAGGTTGTATTGCAGTGAGTAAATCCGCAACGGCTCCCACTGCTTTCGGGCTAAGCACTGCCTTGATACCCCCGGGCATTTCCACGATAAAGCTGGTGTGAGTGGCGTTCTCGCCCACTCGATCTGGCTGGATGTCTTCTAAATTCATGCGAGGTGATTGCATGGTGTTTTCGGTCTGAGCTTCTGGATCTAGGACTGGAAGATCTTTAATATCAGGTTCGACAGCCTCAAGTGGAAAATACGGTGCTATATAAGAGCTTGAGAAGGTAACATTAGAGGGAGGTAGGCCTCTAGGCTCGCCAACGGCACTATAGAATGAAGATTGACGACCGGTCGAAACTGAAAGGTCTCTGAGATGCGATTGACCAGCCTGTATACTTCGGGAACGTGAAGCAGAAATAGATGTTCCCTCACGATTAAACAAGTGAGGTCGAATGATACTCTGATCGCTTCTGAAGCTTGAACTAGAAGCGGTCAAGAATGAGCTTTTGCGCCCAGTCTGAGGTCGATTCCTGCGGACCGACGATACATTGGAGGACATCTTGTAAGTAGATGGCCTATCTTGAATAAGGCCGTCACTGTAAAAGAGTGGAAGGGGCATTGGCGGAACACACATTGCAGGCGGTTCAACATTCTCTTGATCTACGTCTGTCATAACATAATCATGTAAGAGGAAATCAGTTCGGTGCGTTCTTCGATCATGAAGTCTTAGGTGTGCTTGCTGCAGGCGGCGATCTTCTACAAATGCAAGCTTCTTCAGGATCATCCCAAATGATATCGTTGTTTGAATAAGGCCATGCGTCTCCACGGGATGTTGTGCTCTTGACCTGTGCCTTGAAGCTGATTCCGCATCAACACAGCCAAATTTCAGATTTGGTATTTGAAGATCTAGTTTCTTGGAGTAATGGGATCCAGCCCAATCATCGAAATTCAATATAATTTTAGAAGTGGAAAAAAGGAAGGCTGCTTCTTCGACATGTATCCAAATGCGTATGGAATCAACCGAGGCACGGAGAAAAGTGACATCGTGCAGTATTAATTCAGCAGTCGGTGGCAGGGCATTTTCATCGTCATCAAAGGAAAATGCAACTGCCTTGACACTTCCAAGCAATCGCACAAAGAACTCGGTTGTACACTCGCCAGTAATTGCGCCTACACTAAAGTCCCAATTACAGACGTAAGTTGGTTCAATAGGAGGCAGACCAAAAAGGCGATTGCCCGATACATTAAGACCGTCGATGAAAAGCTGAGTACCAGACGTTGCGCTAGCAAAAGACATTCTACTATCACTTTCGGTACCCAAAGAGAAAGCTAGTGTGCCAAGCTCTACATCCAAGTCCATGTAGTAGTTGGTAAAGCGAAGATCAGCAGCCAGTGTCGCAATCTCGATTCGAATATGGTCCTTTGCTGAATACAAATTTGCGGGTAAAATTACACTGGATTCGTCAGCAGATATGCTCAGGATCACATCGAGATCGTTGCTCTTCTTGAGAGGTTGAACGTTCGCGTCCTCTTGGCTGTTGGCGGTTTTGACACGAATGGCTTCTTGGTGTTCCTCCAAGGTCCTAAAATGAATATCATCGCCAAAGTAATTGTCTTTCACCTTGAGGTAATATCGAATAACGAATCCATAGAATTGCGCTGTAGCCCCATTGCCATGCACATCAAGTATTAGTGTATCGGTATTAGTGGAAGAAGTAGTTGCACAATATTGATATTTCCCTCCAAGTTTTATAGTATCGAGTTCAGCAATTTCTGTGGCTTTCAGAAAGGTGGCCTGCGTATTCCACGGAGGCACATGCAGATTCAAACCACCGTGCTTAGCGAAAACATCAAACGATATGTCGTTTCGGTGAGGCCGAAATGTATCGATAGGAATGCAAATGTCTGCAATCAGCGACTCTCCAAAAATGATGATGAAGGTATTATCGTCAAAATCGGCAGGATTGTTGATTATGTTGGAGTCATTGACGTTGAGGTAGAGTTTGAATGCCTGAAGATTGAGGTTCACCAAATACCGAAACGGCGTAAATGTGAGATATTCTGGCGGCGGGCCACTGGCCCAGTCCCCAACAAGATCTGTGAGGAGGAAGATGTGTTCTCTCAGAATAAAAAGTTCTAGTCCGCGACTGCCAATATCGAAATTCCATGTTCGGAAACCGTTCCATTGTAAGGGATTCGATAGATCACAACTAATCACATTTCCGGTAGATCTCCAAAGTAGCCCGTGGTTAACACTTGTAGTTATCTCCGTGTTGGGCAAATCCAATTGAAGCTTGTTTGAAAATCCAGATTCTCCTGCCACCATATCCATCAGGTATCGAATCGTTGCATTCGCCCCAACCTTAATGTCAAGCCAACCAAAAGGTCTAACCTCGGGCCCAGGGGTCCCCTTGTCATCCTTTCTCCTGCGACCTCTGTTACCAGTTCGTTTTCGCTCGCTCGGCCGGGCACCAGCTGTTTCTGCTTGCTTTGTCCATTTCCAATTCTTCGATTCCTCTCTAATGGGCACTCGAAGTGTCGTCTCGTGGTCAAGTTCAATGTAAAGTTTGAATTGTGTTGGCACTCTATATTGACCAGGTCTAATCATTTTGGCGGGGGAGGCGTCTTTACACAGACTTGGAAAGAAGACTCGCTGAATCTCGGCCCGCTGCCTATCTGCCCAAGGACCGTAATTGATAACAGCACCTTCCAGAAGAAGATCGATTCCCCATTCAGGAGGAACATCACCATTGATGTTATTGCATGCTGATTTTGACACTTCACGTCGCCATGGAACCTTGGCCGGGACATCCCAGTAGAATCTCATAGTAGCGCTGGGGCTATCAACAATAGTAGTAACTGTTGCATATTCGTTAGAAGACCACCGTGCCTTGTCATCCTGCTCGCTTTCATCCAGATACCTCGAAAGACCTTGCCAGCTACTAGGGTTGGGGCCTCCTGGAATGGGTGAGTTTGAGCGGCTATCATGACTGGATGAGAAAGACTCTACAGAGCTTCGAAAATAAGGTACGAGGTCTTGAATAGTATGCCATGCTCTCTTGCGCTGTCGATGGAAAAAGCTGTGAGAGTGAACGCGGCTTGCAATAGCGTTCGACTGCTCAGGAACCCCGCGTTTGATTCTACAGGCTGCCGTAGTTTGATCTTCTTTGTAATCATCATTCGGTTGCATTTGTATAACGGGATGTTCGAAACGAAAATTTATTAGCTGTTTATACTGATCCAATTTAGTCGCTGCTGAGGCGTCCAGATCTCCCTCTGCCTTGTCCATTTTAACAATGAGCACGCTCTTGGTATTTTCATTCCCTAGTACCACTGCAGCTTTGGAACATTCAATATGAACGGGAAGAAACCTAAGTAAGAAAGTTGATTCCATTGTTGCATGCGACTCATCACCTTCCATATCGACTGTCTGAGAATTCGTGGAAGATCTATCAGATTTATCTTCTACGTGGGGTGCTCCAGGCTTAGCTTGTTCTTCGATATGTGAGGGTGAAGGTTGAGAATCGGCAGTAGATTCCTTGGACAAGTCTTGCACATTTCCACGACCATTTACAACACCCTTCTTTCTTAATCTCACATGCTGATGGAAATCATCTCCATGGCTTTGCGCAGCATGATCTATATCCTCACCATCTCCAGCAATTCCCGATATAATAGCATCGTATGCCGCACTTCGGTTGTAAACAAACCATTCCACCCCGTTCAAAACGATATCGAATCGACACGGTAGTTTCTTCTTTTCTTTCGGCCCCGCCTCCTGATCAAGTCTCGTATGAACAGTCGGCTCCTGCTCCTTCTGCTTTTTTGTAGATTCGTCGGTTTCTAAGTCCAATTCTCTCACATTGCGAAGCCAATATTTCCATGTAATGTATCCATTTTGTATCAATATAGTCTCATTGTCGCCGTGGTATCTAACACCTTTTAAAAACACGCGCCCTCCTAGGAGAGATATTTGTAAAGCTTGGATGTCGACATACACTTGATATTGATGCCATGTCCATTTCCGAAGACCAAATGAAACGATGGCAGCAAAGACACGGTTGAAATAGAAAAGGAAGAATAGTGTGCTATACCGAGGATTAGCTATGCGAAACCAACCACAGTATGAAGACTCACACAATCCCACAGACAATCAACTCAATAAGGAAAATCCTAATCTATTAGCTAGCCTTCTTTTGCGCCGGGAATACAGAAAGCTACCAATTGAAGCCCAGATCCGCTCGCAGAGGGGATGCTGTCAAGCCACTACTGCTCGCCATCCTTTAACGTTCTTGTTTAAATTGTGTATGAAGTAAGGTTCTACGTGATTCCGACTGAAATGCTCATGATCGCAAAGATTCCGGCCTCCATGCTACATGTTGCATTGTCTCTCGAATGTCGTCAATCTTTCGTTTTTCGTCTTCAAGAAAATCGTGGTTACCAAAAGGTATCAAGTGAAGTGGTCAGAGTAGCATCGATCCTTTTTGGTTGGATAGTTGAAATACAAAAGATTGAACTTATGGTAGATCGCGAAGTAGAATTGTGATGCTTCATAGGGGCCACTCGGCCGCATTAGCCCGCTTTGAAAGCTGGAAGCCACCGCCTTGGCAGAATTACGCACGCTTTCGCCTCTACACTCTGCGACAAAAACATGGCATAGCTATCAAGACCACCAACTGCCTGCCTATCTCGCTGTGTGAACATTTTCCAGAGACTATAACATTCACTAGACTTTATCATTCATTTTTAACAGTATGAAGGAGAGTTTCGCAGATCATGTTAGTCGCACAATTTGAGACTTCTAAGCTCCAATCTACTCCTATAGCTTATCGTGACCAAGAGAGCGCGCCAACTTCATTGATTCTTCACGCCTTCTAAGATGATGGCAGGAAGTAGTGATCTATCCGGTGGTACTGGTGAGAAATTGACAAATGCAACAATAGTGGTAGCTGGTTCTGCTGCATTGCTTGCCTCTTTACTATCAATTGTGTATGTTTGAGAGCGACTTCCTTCATTCACTTTAGAAGCTAACATCTTGTTCAACAGGTCGGTTTGGTTGCAAACGTATGTTATAAAGGCTACATGATACAAAATTTGATCATTTTTCTAAATGTATTCTAGGAAAAACTATCGAAAACCTCTTTTACAACGCTATGTCATTCGAATCCTACTTATGTACGTGGATGAAGTCTTCAGCAATATTTACAGTTCCTATATTGATCAATACGCTTAGGGTACCGATATACTCAATCTCGTCATGGACTAGTCTAGTTTCTAGAGAGGCAGCGATGTTTATCGATCCTATTCGTGATGTATATGAGGTAGGTTGAAAATCTTTGAATGCCATGGCTCGAAACTGATCATTGGCAGGCTTTCACAATTTACACTTTCTTTCAACTCCTTATAAACTTCCTCGGGGGTGAACGAGCATTGATTATTATGATGCATGGACGAGAACCGGTACATCATCTTTGGCCATTGAACCATGTCTTTCCTAAGGTCGATATATCCGACCCTCATACATTCTTGGCCATTAAGCGCGGGATTCTACAGTATGCTTGGCTGAAACCTCTTCTTGGACTTTCAGCTATAATCATGAAAGTTACTGGTGTATATTCTGAGGGTACCATTTCTTTAACCTCCGGTTATATGTGGAGTGGTATTATTTACAATATTAGTGTCACACTGAGTCTATATTCACTCGGAATGTTTTGGGTTATCATGTCTAAAGATTTACAACCTTTTCGACCTGTACCGAAATTTTTGTGCATCAAGCTCATTATATTTGCCTCATACTGGCAAGGATTTCTACTTTCGATCCTGGTCTTTCTCGGAGCAATTCCAGACAATGTGGAGGATTATACAGCCGATAGTCTCGCTGCGGCAATACAAGATGCCTTGATCTGTATCGAGATGCCTATTTTTGCCATTGGACATTGGTATGCCTTTTCATGGCACGACTATGCAGATGTCACCATATCTGCAGCTAGAATGCCGGTCCGCTACGCTATTCGGGATGCTTTTGGCATTCGTGATCTCATTGAGGATACGAAAGAGACATTCAGTGGGAAGAAATATGAATATCGGTTATTTGATTCAGGAGACAACGTCCTGGCCCATGAAGGATCCTCGTCAAGAGTAGCTCGGATGATGGAAGGTATGCGATACGAGCGTGGTGGGAAAGGAAAGTATTGGATTCCCAAACCAGGCGAAGCAACCGCAAGAACACCGTTGCTTGGAAACAATGCTGGATCTCCTGGAAGCCAATCTCCCGTACAACCCCGTGATGGCGATTCTGACTACATGGGGTGGGGAGACGGTGGGGTAGAACAGCAAGGTCTTGATCCTGAAGAAGAAGGTCTTTACGAGAGAGCTAGACAACTAGAATTCGGGGATTGGAACGTAAGTAAATTTGGCTTACTGCATGCTTAAAGCTAATCAATCATTTATAGTATCATGTGATTACTGCTCATGAGCCTTCAAGGGAAAGATGGCTCACTGGGCAGCCTGATCTTCTGACAACCTCGGCAAATCGTCATCTCCTTCAACCTACTGATGACAACCGTATTCGAAGAGCCAGTAACATCAGAGAAACGGTCGAGGATGTCACTAAGCGAACTAAGAGAAAGTCTTCAAGGAACAGTCGTAGCAGAGATTCTAAAGGCAAAAATAAAGAAAATTCACCACTGAGTGAGGAAGGAAGAGCGCCAATGCTCAAAGGCATGTTGCGACAGCATTCGTCTGCCTCCAGTTCAGCTAAATCCGACAGAAGCCAATTAGTTGATGTCATAGTCGAAGATACTGCGGCAGAAGAAACTGAAAGAGTTCGGGCTCGTAAAGAAGGAAGTTCAGGATGGAATGAAACTGAGCCCCGACGTTTCGTGTAAGTCCATCCTCTCATTAGATAAAATTCAAGGCTAATTTTCAAAGGCGGACATATGGAGACGGTACAGGTGAGGACATGCGGGAAGGATTCGAGCCCAATGATGACGCAGAGGCTGTGGATCCCAAGCCAGGTGTTGATGAAGAGTTTGCAGTTGATGGGGATAAGAATCATGGTAGTGATCAGGACAACTCGGAGGAATCACGCCATTGGAATGAAGCTCGACAAGAGAATGTGTTATTAAAGCCTAAATACGGAGTTGATGGAGAGGCCTTTGAGAATGTTTGGGGTAGTGGAGAACCATCGACTCCTCCACGGGAAAATCCCTGATGTATAATAAATACCCTTTGGTCTTTTGGGAGCGTCGCGGATATATAGTTGAGGCGTTTGTTCAGAGCATTATGTAAACATATACGGTTTCTCTTTTCTTCTTTTCTTCTTTTCTTCTTTCTTTTCTTTCCACGGTTTTACACATTCACACCGTAAATTAAATATAGGGGTTTTCTTCTTAAATTATCTGTGAAATTTAGCAATGTGATATATCGCATCTGGGGTTCCAAGTACCAGGGCTGTGATATGTAGCTCTTTGCTCTTTACTCTTTGCTCTTTGCTATTTGCTATTTGCTTGTTCACGAATGCGACGAATCATATTGGCATTGGACCGAGGAATATACTACGGGGAATGATAAAATACACTGCCTTGCCCGAATGAAAGGAGAACTTACAGCTACTGTCTTTCCCAGCAGATCCAGACGTACGCATATTTATCAGGGGCTAGAACAACCTTTCGATCTCCAATCCAGGCATTGGGGGCATCTCAAATCTCAGGTAACACTTCCATGCACAACATCCAAGCTCCATCGATCACTTGCTTATCTCAGTAGATGAACCATGTGTTGGCTTGGCTGGGGAATTGCGCTTAACCCCGACTTGGTTTAAAGCTTGTGTAACACTAATTCATTGACCCACTTTTCCCAAAAACACAAAGTCAGTCTACGGTGTAATTATGATGAGAACACCTACGAGTGCTGGGTCCCTAAGTAATATTGTAGTAATGATAACAACTTTTGGTAAATTCGATGGCGATTGATTATTCGACATCTGTCGAGACAACAAATGTAAAAATGATGAGTTCCTTTAGGCTAAATGAAAGGGGAATTTCTAAAGGGTTATCTCGGATATTGTATATTAATGCAACACAGTATCACATTATGATACACCTAATTAGCGGGCCGAAAAGGTGTCTTTGTCTAATCGATGTTCTATAGCCGTCGGCTTTACCTTCTCTGTGTAACTCACGGGCTGTGTTGTGTGACAACGGGACGGCAAAGGTTTTGAGGTCATCACGATATCTATTATCCACACTGAGGGAGGAAGGGCCACTCAGAACTCGAATACTTGGCTAGACGATGACATCCGGATCTGTAAAAAGAAGGGGCCGAAATATTAAAGCGGGGATAACATCTCCCAGCTACATATGACCTAGTGTATAACCCAAAAGAAATCAGTAGTAGGGCTAAGCTTGCGAAAGAGTATCCTGTCATAGAACATACCCAGCACTTAGCACTTTTTAAAAATGGCATTGGATTTTCATATGTAGCTACTGGGTTTCATGCGCTGTTTGCTGTCGTGAGAGGAATTTCATATAGTATAGTATGCAATTTTCTCTTGCTTATACGCTCTTACCCGGCTACTCTGATGACCAAGGGTACCATACTGCTACCCGTTTGAAGAATCCCAACGTATTGGTAGCGAGTAATTCTTGGGAACGTATATATAAACCTCAAGACTCACAACTGATCTTAAAAATTCCTTCTAAAAAGCGGCTCTGCTGTGTCTATTTATGTTGCAGCGGTATCCCTTCGATTATTCTAGGCTATACACGCTTTGGGCTTTATCACCCTTTTGCGAACCGACCATAAGTCTAAAAGCACTTGCCATCTAGCGATCTCTAACATAATTTATCCAATCATATTGAATATAAGGGTCGGGCGGACAGGGGACTACTTACGCTGAGCTTCTTGATCACATCTTCATTACATATATTCTATAATCTGGTCCAGGATGACTTTACATTAGATAAAATTTGAATTTCGTTATTGGAAACAGCTCATGAAAAGGATGGCCGACGAAAATGTATTAGGTAGTTAAACTGCTTACTTCTCAATGTGGAAAGAACAAACAACTCGCGACACGATAAGGAAACACTAAAGCCTTTACAAACCCAAAGAACCTCACATCACAAAAACTCAACAATTCTCTGTTCCTGTTCACCATGAAGCCTGCCACTTGAGCGGTCGATGTATGTTCTCATTAAGTATATCCAATCTTCATTGTGCTTAAATACCTCATCTTTGAACATCATTGATTCCCTTTCAATCCAGTTTTTGAGCATCTTGGATGCAACCAAGTCTTCTTACTCTTCCCCTGCTAACATTCCAGTTTGGACTACCTAGTTCCTGGGCCTTTCAGACTATACGAGTGCTCTAATGTGCGTGTAAGTTACACATTAACACCTGCGAACTATCGACGCGAGCGAGGCTTCCTTCCGATGCAAACATACAAAGGGAAGTACGCCTGCGAACGGGAGATTAGCAACCTTCATCTTTCAGATTATCTGGATGCAATAATCACCTTCAACAATGGGTCACCGGCCTCTACTCTAGCCTGCGCTACAAGAAGTTGAACATCTTGGATCGGCATCCTACCATTGATTAGATCTAATTCTAAAAGAGGGGCAGAGACAATCACTCTAGTCTTTCCGCGAATGGATAAATCGCAATGGATCCTAAGAATTGTTGCACGTTTTCTCTGTTGGCAGTACCAATATCATAGTCTCTGGTATCTATCGCGCTTGCTATTAGTGTGCTTCTCTGCCCGCTCATTGCTTACTGACCGCTTGACCACTGTAAAGTTCTGAGGGTTAGCGTTTAGATATTACCTCATATCTCCATTAAGAGTTAATGGAATATTTGATTTCGAGTAGAATATTGAGACTAAGTTACTTGGGAAAGTATTCCATGGTTTTTGGTTATTCGAATGGATATGAAGTTGGAAACTTACACCACAAGTGTGGAGGGGAATCATTCTATGTTCAATGTCGACAAATCCTGCAGCTCTCATCATTTCTGGAAGCCGGGGTGCGACACGAACATCTTTCAAGCCGTTCAGGCTCTCATTATACCTAGTACTCCACTGTCTAAGAGCATGGGCTGTTGTTTTTTCCGATCAGATACAATATCTTTACATAATGCCTGCCTGGAAAACTTACCCTCTGTTAAACTTCCATTGTCTGATTGGGCGTTATGATGCAGCTCCACCAACTGGCACCATCCTCCGGGTCGGAGTACACGAAGCATATCACGGAGGTACCCAGCCCATCTATTCACATGTATAGCGCCCGACATCAATCGACTGTGGACAAGGTCGAAGTTATGGGCCTGAAAAGTGAATCTATCAGATGTTATTAGACCTGTTCCACCTTTTGTTTTTTCTATACAAACCGGTTGTTGAGATCATCCACTTGTAAATACAAGTTTTCAGGTACGGTCTCTGGCTGGAAGGGGTAAATATCAATCGCTATAACCTGCATGAATATTAGCACCCGACCACCTGGGCGACTCCAATATTTCTGATGATGCTCAGCCATCTGCCTGGTACTGGCCGAGCTCTGCATTATATGCGCTCGAAGAATCATGCCATTTTGTATTTCACTGAAAACCAAGGGAAAGGAAGAGAACCTCGCATCCTGGGTTTTGTGTAGCAACGTCGACAGCCCAGCTGGCTGTTCCATAGCCACAGTCCAGAATTCTTCTAGGTCTGTTCAGCGTCGGAAACAGAAGACGATTGTCGAAAACTCTGTTTAGTACTGCGTGCCAAACACGCAATCTTTCTAATTCGTCCTGCGCGGATGTTTTAGTTGAAGCTTTCCAAACTATTGTGTGCCTGCTGGTCGTATTACCTCATCGATAGGCTGAAAGTAAGATAAATTCGCTATGGCATACTGCTGGAAGTGTCGATTGTGGTATGTGACAGTCTCGAAATATGTGTTGTCCACTTCGACTGTCTGAGATTCGGGATGGCTAGGTAGAAAGTTATCATCTTAGCTAGTGATTCATTTTCTAGGGGCCTTAATTGTACAGCACAGAGAACCTACCTCGCCATGTTAGTTCTTTTCAATGTCTTTTAACCAAAATTCGTGCTACTGTTGCTTTTAAAAATCTAGTTTGAGATAGCCGGTGCGGGGCCAAATACTGTATAACATGTATTGTCGAGGCTCGATTTTCAGTTTAGTTTTTCAAGCAAATTGGCGATCCATACAATTCTCTCTCCGTCTACTAGATGTCACTGAATACCTCTATTGTACAACCATCCATGTATTCTTATTTGCTATTCGTTGACCTTTTCAGAGCCTGTGTGGTGCGGGCATAAGCGGTTGCTTCCATGTCTGTACAGTCAATGTGGCATCTATCCGTTCCTTCACAAATGTGGTAATTCCGTGGTGTACGTCATATAAAAAGAGAGAAAGCAGCAGCTAGTTCAATAGGCAATAAGTATAGAAAGCTATTCCAAGCGCAAACCTCTATCAGAGTGATTAAAGAGCCAAATTGAAAAAGTCGCGAGCCAATCAAATTCTGTTACTTCAATTAATGAGACTTCAACAAGAAGGTCGTCAGTTGGTCTATTCACTCGCAAGGTTCTTCTACGAGGTCTGAGCACTAGTAAAGCTCTTTCTTTCCCACGCCAACAGGAATTAAAATATGAAAAGCTAGCGGGTGCTCTGCGGTGCCTCCGAGTTCACTAACCAAATTGAAGCGGGGCAAGGAGGTTTTTAAATTTGCATCGACTAGCACGCTATCTTTGCAGGCACCTCAGCATGCTTTGGGTTTCACTACTGGTTAATGGTCATGGTGTAAACTGACATTTAGCTATTCGTACATGGTACTGAACAGTTCCACCACACCGAGAGAGGTAGCCATGCTAGAATATACCACAATCGGCGTTCCATGCCTCTTTTGGCATCCTTTCATCATGAGCAAAAGTTATGTTTCTATATAAAAGCTGAGGTCACAGATCTCATGAACAAGACGAGTGTTTATTGCGGCTTCTGTATTCGGACTATGTGAACACCTGGTGAGCATATGACAAGGGACAAGGATGAGATATTGGGTGGCCACAGCCTGTAGCTGATTGTTACTTGCAGCAACGGGCCCTAGATATTTTTTCCAAGGTTGTGACCTATAGTCAATCCAGTACATGTACGATGTATTTTTCTGGATGCATGTCAAGCTCGTTACATGTATTGATGGAAATTTCACTGGTAATACCAAGAAGCAAAATCTGTACAGGCTCGGGCCGCCGATTCTTAAACAGCACAGATCTTCAGCTAATCATTCACCCTTAGTGGGCAGCCGACTTACACTTCATGTTAGGCATGCTTAGTGGAGCCAGACAATCGAACCGGGTCATTGGAACAAACCTTCTCAATGATAGCTACTCATGTTAAAATTGCAGTGCATAACAAAAGTGAACAATTTGTATTCATGCTTTACGAACCTTATGTTAGAGAGATGAGTTATAAGCTTGCTGAATTGTGGTGAATGGAAACAATACATTTTGTAACTTCTGACCTAAAAAATTACCAGATTTGAGATTGTATGGTCTATCGATGGCAAGAACTCTGCACTACCCATGGAATGTATGGAAAAATTCAATCATCAAGACTCAACACACTTGAACGTACAGATTACCTTCACCTGCGTTACCCCCACCATGGCATACGACAACAATATGTGCTCTGGTGCCACTAAACGCTGGATCACACGACAGTGTATATAAGGGCCGCATCAGCGAATGTCCTTCAGCCAAAGATACCATGATGTACAGCTTGTTAGTATCCAGCGGTGAAGCACAGCCCGTGGCAGCGAAAAAGCAAGAACACAATGGAGACATTGCCATAACTCGACTAGCTTTCTAATCTCTTAAATTTATTCAACGCTATAGTAGGATCTCCTAGCCGGAGCGGAGTCGGGCATGAGCCTAGGCATGTATGAAGTTTGATCCGATAGAGCCAGTGTTACAGTTAAGCGTTTCCAATATGGAGAAACTTTGGAGCAAGGGGTTACACGCCTTAGAGATGTTGGGATTTAATCTCAAGTTCGACATATGTGAAATCCCGAGTGTACTAAGCTGCCGTTCCTGGACAAAGTCTCCGAGACCCATTGCCTCGGAGATGTAGGGGGGTGTGGATTATGACTAATACTAAATCATTTTGCTTGAGTGAACGGGCTATAGCAAACTATTGAGTTTTCTTCACCCAGAGATATATTATCATGAGGCCTATCGCAAAACCGTCGACAAACATGTAGAAAGTATCGTGATTTATGTGAGTGCACGAGGAAAAGCATCCTTCCGTAGAGATCATCACCTTTTATAGGCCTGTTACATTACATGATCATCGATGAGGTATTAATGAACCTGAAGAATAGGCAGGCTGAAAAAGTTATAAATTTCAGCTCGGAGAGAGGGAGTTTAGCTTGCACAGTCCGCTCCGTGTATTATCAAGTACGTGGGTCGTTGGGCTTTACTATCATCACAAATATTAGCAGACTCAGGAGACAAATCGTATACAGTACGTTGCGTAACATAGGCGTCTTTATCCCCAAGGATTGCAACCTAATTCTCCCGCGCAGTATCAATCCTTCTTCCGACATCAAATCTGACTTCCTCGCTTTTCTCTCCAAGCGAGACAACCAGCTTCGCTATATCATCAGAAGTAAGAAGCTGGAACGACTTGGCTTTCGTGTTTGGATGATTTGGAGCTGGCCGTCTTTGTCTTAAACCTTAACTTTCTTCAATATCCATGATCACGTCTAATGAATCTCACGCCAAAAAAGCATCCGAAATTTGAGTTCCCTCTACGTGTATCAATGTTGAGCCCTAGCTTCGACGGCAAAGCCATGCAGATCGCCTATGTACGGATTAGATGTGAGACTTACCGAGCTCCATAATGCTCCCTGCTAATATCTATACCACGTTATTCAGTGGACCATGTTCGCCTTATACAGATAGCACAATTGTTTATTTCTTGCACCAGAGGGCTGTATGCAAGATGCATAAGTTATACAAATACTTTTAGCACCCACCCTGTCCCAATATCATTCGTTACCACACTACTGGACTCGGTGCGTCTATGCCACTGGCGATCAGTGTTGGTATTCGGACGAGCTGGGAGATCGCCTCCAGTAGGCTGGAACGGTTGACATGCATATTTTTTTTATATGTCGGTCGTAATTTAGATATGTACCATGTTACTGTCTCCGATTATTCGACTAGGGTCAACGACGAAGCGACTTCAAATTCGGCAATATATAATCAGCGACGCGTGCATGCTGGTTTTCATCAGCTTGGCCTCAATCTGGATATTGAGCGAACTTTTCAACCCACTGAAGGAAAACCAAGAAATGGATCGAGTGCACATGGATTTCACAGCGCGCGTGGAAGGTCCCGAATATATACATATAGGTAGCCTCTTTTGACAAGATCTTACAAAACAGTTTAAATTCAAGATTCGAGAAAAATTGAGGCCGAATCTCTGGATAAGTACATATCAAATTATCAAAGCAATGTATTGCGAAGTGGATACAGATATACATATATGAATATACCAAGAGAGCAAAATTGACCCCATCGCTCGGCCCCTAAGACCGTCCGGGACGTGTAACCGACGGCAGTGATTAGAAAGTATGCAACTCGGCCGCTAAGAAATTGGGTTGGCCTTCTGGGTCTTGGGTGCTGCCATCTGGTGGTATGTGCATCTAATTAGTTTCGGAGTGACATGTTTCTTCCCCTTCCGGCGGTGCCGCTGTGTGAGGGAGGAGGGGGGACCCGTTGAATTGAACCGTGGTTATGGGTTGGGATTTGAGAGGGAGGGGAGGGGATGGGTAGTGTTTGAGGTTTTGGAAGGGGGGAGGGGAGGAGAGGGGGTGGCTTGTGTGTTTGTATGTATGTATGTATGTATGTATGTATTGTGTTGTATTATTTTTTCTGTACTTTATGGTTGGTACATCTAATTCTATGCCGTCTGGTCCGACATAGAATGTGTCTATCTCTCAATCAATCAAATCAATATTCCCATTTCCAATACTACTAATCCTCTATATGGTAAAGGCAAGATCTATTTCTCTAGATAACATATTGAGTAACAGCTCATCAATTTATCAATCATTCAAAATAAATAAAAATCAAGAATCCAGAGGTGAATAATCATTATACAGGATCAATAACTGAATATTCTGCCCCCCCCCATCTCTCTCCTTTACATCATACATATACGCAGAATTCTTTTCCGCGTATACTGCATTCATTCTCGGATATTTCTCACTAAGCTAGTCGAGCAGTGAACAGCGCTTCTCCACTCTTGGCAATGGGGATGGGGGTGCGGATTGGTAATGGGAATGCGATTTGGAATTGATTCAAATGGGATGGGATGGGATGAGATGAGATAAATGAGTCTGTTTGTCTTGGCATAGATGTAGAGTTGTATCTTATTCCATTTTTTCTTTCGCAAATCTCGGATTCTTGAATTTTGGAGGGGGAGGGGGGGGGGGGGATAGTTGTGAGGTGTGAATTCTATATTCTGAATTCTGAATTATAACTTATAAGTAGTATTACTAATTACAGCAGATTTTCTTTATGAAAAGGAGGAAGAGGAAAGGAAAGGAAAGGAAAGGAAAGGAAAGGAGAGGAGAGGAGATGTGGAGGTGTGGGGAAGAATCGAAATTCATTTTCGGAGATTTTCATTTCATAGGCGTCTGTCTAATATCTATCTTCAGGCTATCAAGCTATAGAATGTAAACTTTTCAAAAGGGGGGTGGTAAGATCTGGGTTGATAGCTGTTGGTGTTTGTGAAAATGCAGCGCGCAGGGCAGGATAGGGCAGGATAGGGCAGGAATGATGAGAGAAATATTCGATAGGCTCTAGGCGCGAAGAGTAGTTCTAAACTTCTCAACCTCTAATCGATGTTCACTGAAATGTACTGATTATAGAATTACACAGTATAGTATACCATAATATATCACAACGTAACACATCGTATAATCACCCTCTATTCCCTCATGCCTCCTCGCCAAGTTAAGCTTTCTCATTGCATATCTAGATTCTAGAGACCTATCTATCTAGGGAGTGATATCAGTATGTATTGTGAGTTCATGGCAGGTAGGTAGATAGATCCTTTTGAACTTGTCGGTTTATACTCCTACTCATACCCGATTCTATTCAAATTTGAGTGATCTTGCTACTATTACTTACGAGTCGATCTGAGTGATTCCAATTCACTTCATATTCCAAGTACAATGTATCTTTGTACGTCTTGCATCGAGTATCGGTCAAAAATCAACAAAGCAGATGCAAAAAGTGGAATGATTCATAGCCAAAAAGTTTCACAGAGTAATGTAGCAATATTGATATTCATTGATACCAACGACTCAATGCTAGAAGGGAGCCTTCCCTCAATTGTAAATTGACATTGAGGAATTTGTGAAGCTATAGATTTATATCGCTTATCTTGTAAAAAAGTTTCGTATTCATCTCTATGTATCATCCTCCCATTTTACTTTTTTGGTACGTAACACCTGACGGATACTGCATCTGAATACATTATGTCGTGAATGACTAAAGAGAACCCTCCCCAAAATCTCCAAAACGCCATGCATAATTCCATTATAGTAAGCTTGAAATAGAATTGTGCCTTGAATGTCAGGGGGTATTTTAACGACTGTTTGTTTTGCCGATACTGCGTTTTCCGGAGAACTAATTGCACATATGTTAGCAAAGTGTTTGATATTAGGTTTAAGAGACCGTTTTCAGATACGGCGAGGAATGATATGGGAATAGAGGATTGAGGGGAGTAACATACCAAATGCTTTGGTCTGACACCAGCAACATGCCTATCGGCTTCACCTTGTCTTGCCATACGATTCATCTTCCTCTGGCCTAGTTTCTGAGCACGCTCAGCCTTTGTCCTAGACTCCTCATTTCCAGCAACACCATCATCTCTTCTATTGGCCTGGCTTCTTGCTCTGCTCTTAGCACGCATCTTGGCTTCATAATCAGGATCATCAACATCCATAGCATCTTCAGTTTGTGCGCGGCTGCGTGTTTGACTACGGCCTCTAGATTGGGAGCGTGCACGAGCGACAATAGATGTAGTATCGTGACCGAGAGAGTCGAGGTGGTCTTCCATCTCGGAAAGCTTCTTGCGAGTGGCAGAGCGGGGAATGAGAGCACGGTTCTTAAGGGATTTCTTCATCTTGGCTTCGTTCTTGATGAGTTCACGCTTCTCGCGGATAAGGTTAGCCTTCATGCGGATCTCAGCATCTTCAGCATCCTCGAGATCGTCGTCAGAATCGTAGTATCCTTCTGCCTCGAGCTTCTCTTCTTCTTCTTCCAAAGCGGCCAATTTGGCCTCGATATCTGGGTCCACGAAATCGTAAACGTTCTTTCCGTCGAAGATTTCGGGAATCTTGTCGTGCTTCCATTCGTCGTTCTCGAGCATATATTTATCCTTCAAGTCTACGTTGTAAACACCAGCTCCACCATTCTCTTCCTCAATATCACGAGCAAGCCTGATGCGCTCTGGATCACTTTTATCATACCTCTTCTTGGCCAAGGCAGCCTCTGGAATGAAAGCCTCACGAACAACGCCATCCATTGGTCTGGCAACGTGAATTCTTGCGAGGACATCACCCAATCTGCCACCGACAGCACCGCTGCTGTTTGTACCAGCCTTGAGCTTTTGAGCAACACGATCAGCGATCAAACGCTCGCATGCAGCATTCTTAACTTCTTGAACTCCCTCGGCAGTTGTACATGAGAGTTGCAACAACTCAACATCACCAGGCTTAAGGAGTGCCTGGAGTTGAGCCTGAGTCTCAGGATCCAAATCTTCGGGGCGGGTAACATCAATCTTGTTAATGACGATGAAAACGAGTTTGTTGGCGAAGAGAGGTTTGATACTTTGGAAAAGTTGCATTTGTGCTTGAACGGTGTAACCGCACTGCTCAGACAAATCCATGAAGTAAAGAATGGCAGATCTTAAATGCGCAATGGCAGTGATAGATTGCATTTCAATGGTGTTCATCTCTTCCAAAGGATGATCCAATATACCGGGGGTATCAATTGCTTGGAATCTTAGGTATTTGTAATCGAAATGTCCGACAAACAAACTTTTAGTGGTGAAAGCATATGGTTGAACATCCACATCGGCTCTAGTAACACTCTTCAAGAAACTGGACTTTCCAACGTTGGGATAACCGCAGATCAAAAGTGTTCTTGTGTTTGGGTCGATGGATGGAAGACGACCGAGATGCTGACGGACTTGATCGAGATACAAAAGAGGGTCTTTAAGTCTTCTGCAGATGGTGGCCATTCGTCCCAATGCAGCACGCTTAAGTTGTTTACATTGGAAGAGAGATTGACCATATTTGAGAAGTCGAACATAATCGCGAGAAACAATTTCAATGAGATGCTTGGCAGTTGACAATTGTCCTAGAGCGATACGGAAATGGTCGGCATCGTAGAGGGTATTGAGGAGATCTTTGTGGAACGGATGAATATCTTGTAGTCGTGGGAATCCGTCCAAAATAAGAGAGAGCTTCTCGGAGAAAGTCTCAGCTGTGAACTTGACCTTTCTAGTGTAGAAACCTAACATGAATTAGTTGAAAAAATCGTTGCGATGTAGGCAAATGAATTCTGTACCTCTAATTCTGGTAATGGCAAATCCAGAACGAATTTGTGTAGGCAATCGACGTTGTGTTCTGCTCAACACAATGTCGAGGAACTCTTGGGAGGTTGGAACCGGTTGAATATCCTTCCATGTGGTCTTCATGATGGGCAAATGGTATCAATGAAGTGTAATGGAGGTGTTGATGGGGATATCGAGAACTCGGCTTGAAGTTCTTTCGATAAGAATTTGGATAATTTTTTTTTGCTTAGTGCCTCAGAAACTGACCGCGCTAGTGTATCTTATCGCTAACCAGTATTTAGAGTGTACTGGAGTGGCTTTATCAGGTTCCAATCATATCAAGAGATTCTTACCTAGGTAGTAATTTCACTTCAAGCAGACAAAAATGATTCGTAAAGGCATGATCAAGAATATGCACAGCTTAACCTCCCTTTTGTGATTCTCCTTACAAGCAATTTCAGTTGGTAGATGTTGAATTATATGGCAAAAGGAAGGACACACCATTTCCACGTGGTGTGTCTTAGAAGAGCTTTGCGGCGTTGACCTATCCTGTAAGTACTGTTTTGGAGCGAGGAGATTCTAGAGGGTTAATTCTCAAGATCCAATGTACATTCTTCCTGATATCTGGATTTTCATGTAACTAGTGTCTACTGTATGTTAACAATCAATCTCAACTGTGACGAAACAATCAATCAATGCTTATTATTGTATCCGTTTGGCTTTATGCCAAATCTTCGCCGAGAGCCACAACCGTAACACCTGCTTATCCGATTTTTCTCAGGGTCGCTCATTCCCCACCATAATATTTTAGGTGCATCCGATGAGGGGAGATGAAAAAATTATTTCCCCTCCATGACATAGACATTGTTATAGTTCGAATTTCAAGACACACAAGAAATACTCGAGTTCCACTCACACACGAAACCTCGAACCTCACTCATTACACATTTCGATACACATATCCATCATGTCCACCCTTTCTCCATACAAAGCTGAATTCCTCAAAGCCGCAATCGATGGCGGGGTCCTCAAATTCGGCAGCTTCGAATTGAAATCGAAACGAATCTCTCCTTACTTTTTCAACGCCGGCGATTTCTACCGCGCAGATCTTCTCCGCGCCATTTCTACTGCTTATGCAAAGGCTATTATCGAGGCACAAGAAGCAAACATTCTGGACTTCGATATTGTGTTTGGACCTGCATACAAGGGTATTCCTCTCGCGACAGCTACCGTGGATAAGTTGGCCGATCTCGACCCAAAATACAATACCATGTGTTATTCTTTCGATAGAAAGGAAGCAAAGGATCACGGAGAGGGAGGAAATATCGTAGGGGCTCCCTTGAAGGGAAAGAGAGTCTTGATTGTGGATGATGTTGTGACTGCTGGAACTGCAAAGAGGGAGGCTATTGATAAGATTCGCAAGGAGGGTGGCATTGTAGCTGGTATTTTGGTGGCATTGGACCGAATGGAAAAATTGCCTTCGCCAACTGGAGATGATAGTGCACCAATGCCAAGTGCGATTGGAGAGATCAGAAAAGAATATGGCATTCCAGTTTTGTCTATTTTGACATTAGATGATATCATTGGAGGTCTCAGCGGCATTGCGTCAGAGGAAAATGTCAAGAATATGGAAGAATACAGGGCTAAGTACAAGGCCAGCGATTAATAGATCCGAGACCCTGTTCATAAACCAAGATACCCGTACGAGTAAATATACCACCACTTCACTAATGTTTGAAACTCCTGTGTGATCCCCTCTCCAAATGACAATGAACCGTGTGTGTGAACCAAAACTGTAAAGGGTATCATTCTCTAACCATAAGCTGTGCGTGCCTCGGGAGTCTTAAGATCATAAATCTGGTCATATGTCAGTGTCCATTCAAGACTGATCAGATGTGCAACTTACCATATCATACCATCCGCCGCCACCAAATTGAGCATCACTCTTACCCTTCTCTAAAAAGCCAAGCATCTTGTAGAAATTTACTTTATGCTTGAATAAATGTCAGTTCCGATAATAAATGTGTGAAAACCATGCATGTCTCGAGTCAGAGCAAACTTACATCATGCGCGATAAGAGCCAATCTATCAGCAATTCCAGCACCATTCATTTGTTGCATGTACGCAGCCATAAGAACTTTTCCCAAACCTCGTCCTTGGAACGCTGGTAGAATTGCAACCGAGTGAAGTACTATGGTCCGCCCATCTTCTTGATGGCCAATGTTTGTACGTGGAGGTTTGGTACCCTCCCAACCTTCAGGAACCCCCATGGATGCATCCGAAGCTGTCGCGTCATGTGTCTTGGCTGCAATAACATGACCGATGAGAACACTAATCGCTCCATTCCTTCGACTGGTTTCAACAGGACGACCTGTGGCAAGAGTCTCGATTTTGGAATCGGAGCCGGGGATCATGGTGCAGAAGATACCCAAGCATAGCTCACCACATCTGGTAAGTCTATACCTTAGCTTGTCGAAGGTTAGCCACGTCAAATTCTCTAGACGAGCATGGAATTAAGATATAGATGACCAACCTTTTCTCTAGATGCTCTTTCATTTGGATCTTCGAAAGCGATATTCTCGAGGGCCAAAACCGACTCCAGATCGGAGACAGTCAGAGGACGAGTATACGGGTGAAGATCCCGATGAGAATTGGAATACATATGGACGTTTTTGATTCGTTGATCTTCAGGTATGATTACAAAACCTCTTTGAGGTTCTTGCTGGTCGTCGAATTGTCGTGGCGTTACTGGGTTGGGACTCTCTGATAAAATAGGTGATTGAGGTGTTCCTTCACGTTGTTCGTTTTCCGACATAATTTCAACTTTCTAGATTAGGTTGGGACCCGAGAAATGCTACCAGGTACCGTATCCAGGCAATTGTAGCCTTATGGGGAGAGATTGTGAATTAGTTCTAGATTTGACCGATTACCTAACTCCACGGGTCGAAATATTGCACGGATGTTGATAAGATTTGGAGATCGGATCTGCATGAGCAATCCATTCACTGTGTTGAGCAATTGCAAAATTGAATGTCTGGAGTGAAATCTGATGGAAGTGAAGTCGAGTTGGAAAACAGCAGATAAATTCAGGTGAAGGGCTAGAACCCGCGCCACAAAACCAAAAAAGAAGGCAACAGAGAACAAACGGCGTTTGATTCGATCATGTGCTAACAAGGCTGCTTTGTAGTAGTATTGTAGTAGTATTATACCGTGGTAGGTATGTAGCTCATCGTCATTATGGGTTACTGTGTACAAGCTCGATTGAGACCTACCTAGGTATGCTGCTTCCATTCGAGCCAGGTAGATATTTATACATCTACACAATTGCTATTGAAACCCACACTTGAAAAGGTAACAACGGTTCATCTCTTCCATGGTTGAACAAGATATACGAGCTCAGAACATGTGGTTAGGTGACATTCAATTACCAGGCTAACGAGTAGGTACTCATTGAGGTACATTTCTTCTATTGCACAGCATCTGCTTCTTGTGTGTACAAGAAGAGACCCCGAAAGTTCTATATTTATATTTGTATTTATACCTATTTATCGATTTCTTTTGTCACATCAGAAGAAGCATTGAAGAAAGGGTCCCCGTCTGTATGTCTTTGTTGTCGCATCATCACCATTGCATTAAGGAATACCTTCACGACTCCAATAGTCCAGAGTACCGATACTCCATATTCCATATACCTTGAGTACCTGCGGAAGAACATTCGTCACCAATTGACGCGGATCTCTCATTTTATCCTCTTTAATCGGCTTATATCCATCCATGGGTTTCATCGTCGGGTGCGGGTATGGCTGCATTCGCATAGTAACCAAAGTACCTTTTAACTACTACTCAGGTACCTGATACCTAGTCGATAGATGATTTCATCTATTTTGAGTATCATGGACCATCGGTACCATTGCTGATCGACATCAAACCGGTATCTTACCTTTCCCTAAGAAATACCTGGATAGATTCATCACTCTTTGACATGCACTGCCACTGAACATGAGTACGAATCAGTCACCAAGCCTTCCTGCTGCCGAAGACTTTGTCATCACATACATTGATATCCATGCATTCAGATGCACCGAATGAGGGAAAAGATACGTGCAATGCAAGTACAGTCAGTACATGCAAAAGCAAAAAAATGAAAGAGGCAAACAAAAATGCTAGATGCTAGAACTTTCTGCGGTACAAAGTTTGCCATGTACCGTGTATGTAGTTCTACACTATCGGTTACCTCACAGATAGATATTCGCTACAAACATGTTATCCCCATTCTAATTTACTAGCTTCGTCCGCTTCTATTTCAGGCGATTCTGGAGTGGTAATATAAGTGTCAGCCTTCTCTCGTCATACATGGATACCTACTTATCCCCAAGCTCTGACCGAAATAGTCAATAACCCCTCTACCATCACCATTACACTTTCAACTTCAAAGTATCAATCTTTTCCATATATTTCACTACTTCTCTTTAGAACCCAGACTTTCTAATATTCACAATAACCTCTACTTTCTACAGTCTTCTAATATTGAAAAGCACAATACTTGTTACTGCCACAGAAGTTCTACCTGTGACATAGTCTTCAAAATGTTCGTTGAAGATCCCAAACGAAGTGCTTGATTTGTGAGCTGAGGCTAATAATTTCAAACATAGGCGTATCACTTTAACCATTACTGCTCCTACAGATGACGATGCAGATCTCATATCTCTCGAAATACCTCAAGACACCACGGTGGGCACTTTGAAGGAATCCGTCCAAGCCGAATCTCGCATCCCTAAGAGAGATCAACATCTATACCACAATGGACAACTACTACACGATGATAATAAGACCATGGAGCAATTGCAGATTGGCGATGGAGAGATGCTTGCTTTACATGTTAGGGAATACAGAGATCCTCCTGCTGCTACCGCACAACGAACTTCACAACCTGCTCGCGCACCTCAAGGAAGAGGAGGCCAACAACAGCCAGATCCAGAAACAATTAGATTACAATTGATAGGCAACGCGGAAATGAGACGAGAGGTCGCTCGTCAAAATCCGGAATTGGCGGCTGCTGCTGATAGTCCAGAACGATTTGCAGCAGTACTGAACCAAATGCGAAGCCGGGAAGCAGGTGAGGAGGCTAGGCGGAGACAGCAGATTGCGGATTTAAATGCCGATCCTTTTGATGTTGATGCGCAAATGAGGATTGCGGAGATGATTCGTGAGCAACGAGTGCAGGAGAATTTGCAAAATGCCATTGAGCATAATCCCGAAGGTATGCATGAGGTACCCCATTCTGCCTGCGCCAAGCTTCTAACCTGATCAATCGATAGTATTCGGTCGTGTTCATATGTTATACATCGATGTTGAGGTCAACGGACATAAAGTAAAAGCATTCGTCGATTCCGGTGCCCAAGCTACCATCATGTCTCCTAAATGTGCTGAAGATTGTGGTATAATGCGACTGGTCGATAAACGTTTCGCAGGTATCGCACGAGGAGTTGGTACCGCCGCCATTCTTGGCCGAGTTCACTCCGCGCAGATTAAAATCGGAAGCATGTTTCTTCCTTGCAGCTTCACCGTCATGGAAGGCAAAGATGTCGATTTACTTTTGGGCTTGGATATGTTAAAGCGACATCAAGCTTGTATAGATTTGTCCAAGGATAAACTCATCATCCAAGGTGTCGAGGTTAGCTTTTTGGGAGAGGCAGATATTCCTAAGAATATGGAGGATGAGAGGGCAGAGGAGCCACAACTTGAGGGACCAGGAGGAACAACCATTGGAGCTAAATCTGGAGCAGTTTCAGGGCCCTCGACAGGACAGCAAGCACCCCAGAGCGCATCATCAGCACCAGCTACTTCTGCTTCATCGGCCCCACCACAGCAGCAACAGCCGTCGTTTCCAGCAGAAAGTATAGATCAACTGGTAGCATTAGGATTCTCGCGTGATGAAGCTGTTAATGCCTTGACGGCTTGTGGGGGGGATGTTCAGTATGCGGCTGGTCTTCTGTTCCAAGGATAGAATGGGACTTGGTTGGATTGAATGCACTGGGTTATGATATAGTACGGAGTGCGATCAAAGAATAATATTTTCAAAGGTCAGGCATGGCGTCACAGCAAAAAGGAAAGAATGAGGGGCAGAAAGGAGCAAAGTCAGAGGACACAGGACTTGATCGTCTTGATGATGTGGTATGATGATAAAACCTTAAATAGCAAAACCGGCGTTAGCATAGCAGATGTGTGGCTTGATGCATATGATTCTTTCTTCATTGTATATCTACCCTTTCGTGATGTGAATTATGAAATGGGCGAATCTGGTTCTTAGGATAGTGCTACACATGTGCCCATCACTTTCATTGTAATTACAGTACGCTTCCCCACAAACTCATATCAACGTTCCCCCTACCTCAACTTATAAACACAAGGTTTTAGAACTGCCGCCTCGCTGGAAACAGGTACCTCCTCGGGCTCATCCAAAAACTTAGCCTTGGGCTTCTTCTTCCACGTCTCTCCTTCTGGCATACCCTTTGGCACTGGTACACACTTGCCCTTGATAGGCGTCGCACCCTTGACAAAATGCATCTTGACAAACATCTTGTTACTCAAATCCACCGATTTTTCCGTTTGCAAAACAAATCCTCGCTTCTTAAGGACTTCAACGAAAGCCGAAACGTCGGTTTCCTGCTTGTTGTCTTCGTTACCATCAACGTGTACCATGAGATCTGCCTCGTTTTCCTCATCATCGGCGGCTTTGATAGCTTTTTTGTTGACGGGTTGGTTCTTTTTGCGGTGGCCGACGCTGTGCTCGACGACTTTCTTGTTGTTTCCTCCTACGCGACCGAAGCGGGATTTGATTTCGGCGATCCAGAGTTCACCTTTCCAGCGGAGAATGCGGAAGGCTTCTTCGATGAAGTCGATCCAATTGGTTCCCATGAGCGCCAGACAGAAGATTGCAATATCGATACTTCCGTCTTCGAGAGGGAGGTTCGCAATATCCGCACGCGTGACGAGGGGACTGGGACTTTGGAGATCGAAACTGTGGATTTTCAGGTTGAGTTTCTTGAGATCTTTTTGGAGACCTGTAGAGAGCGCTGCATCGCCGCATCCCAGATCAGCAATGCGACATGTACCGTCGGTTCTTGGTAATGGAGTGAGATCGGTCTTTTCCTGGGCGGGTTGACCTCGCATATCTCGTCTGAGTTTACCGCGCTGGCGGATTTGGAGAGAGTAACCGTCAACGGGGTTTTCGGGCCAGACTTCTACTTGGCGACGGAAACCTTCGTGGTACTCGGTGAACATTTCTGGGTTTTGTTGAAATGTAGCGAGGGATTCGGCGGATGGAGTAGTATATAGAGATTGATTGAGGTGACGGAAGCGGGCGGAGATGAGCTTTTGACGCATAGAAGCTTGGAGTGGTGTCAATTTCGCAGCGGGCTTAGGAGGTTGAGGAGCTTTGCTCGAGGCAGCATTGGAGGTATCGTCTTTCGTAATTTGATCATTATCAGATGGTTTTGAGTCCTTGTCTTTCTTATCTTTCTTATTTTTCTTTTGCTTCTTTTCTTTTTTGGATTCCGAAGCTTCTGTCGATTCATTTGAAGGTTTTGCCGGTTTACTCTCAACCTCAACTGTGCTGGCTTCCTTGGCTACCTTCTCTTTTGTTTCTCCATCCTCTTCAGCATTCTTTACTTTCTTTGCTTTTGGTTTGCCTTCAATAACCGATTCCCAAAGTTCCGACAAGTTCGCTGCGTTAACATCTGGATTCTTTGCGCGTTTGCGTTTCTTGCTTGATTTTGTCTCGGCAGGCGCTCCTTCTTCATGGGCCTTTGAAGCTGCAGCGACAGGCACCGCTTTTTGAGTCTTTAACAGACTCGGCGAGACTGACCATCCTGGAACTGCGAACATTGTGATAAGATGACAATGCTTGCTTAGTGTTGTGAGGATTGATAGCTGTGAAGTTGGTAATTGAGATAAATTCTAGACATTTTTTTTTCTCCTCCGATAAACTCGATAACGATGATAAATTTTGACCCCACTTTTCTGCTCCAGCTAGCGCATTCTTCTGGGGAGCTTGTTAACCGAACCGAAGGATGATTGATTGACCGAATCTCAATTGTCTGATGTACTATTACCTACCTGCCTACTCAAGTAGGTATCTAGTACTTCTTCTTCGCGGTGAGGTTTGGTAAGAGATTGAACAATACCTGATTCGTCCGTTAATTTAACTTTATTCAATCTCGATCATTCTCTTATTTGCTGCGATGATTTACGTGGACAACGAGTGCTTGCTTTCCAGTTTGAACTTTGAGCCAATTCTATTGTCTCAACATGCGGTGATGCCCGTTTGGTATGATTCCCTTGTTTGGAGATATTTGCTTCCCTCGGGGACCTACCAATTGAGAAAGAGTTTTCCACATCCATCGAAACCTAGGTAATATTTTAGGTTATGATGGCGAATACTTCTTGATCTGGAACCCTCCTTATGTACGGTGTTACTTATGTAGAATGATCGCTGTAGGTCATAACGGGGTGATGAAACGGTCAGCTCCAGGTGGGAGACGGCCGAGCCGATTTTCTCTGGGTCGGTAGAACAGGGGTAAGGTTTAGTAGTGGCTTTGGGAAACATGGATACAGATCAAAAGATATTGGAATCATCAGCCTGTCATTCTTGCAATCGGCCAAAAAAGGCATGAGAGGGTTCTAGAATCTGCCATTATTTCTTGCTTGTCATACAAGGAATCGAAAGTCAATGGCTGAAGCCATAAAGCTTTCGGCGCCGTTTACAAGTATGGTCTAGATCGTTTGCTTCTCCGATCACCCAACCTTAGTTACACACTTCTCCGTCGGGAACAAGATCCCAGACAAGGATATCTAATTGGAAGCGGTGATAATATGGTAGATTTGGCAGGTTGATATAGAGCGGAGAGTCCAAGATTCCACCTCCGATGGAAGGTATCTGTTAACTACGGAGTTTGGAATGCCGCTGTTGAATGTTCAATTGGCAATACTGTTAGCCACCTCTAACACGAGGGCAAGAATATAGTTAGTGTATGAATTACTAATTTTCCTTCCTTTATATGGGTAAATATGCTGCTCCATTGGAAAATACTACATGTCCACGAATAGGCAATCTTATGTAAGGGAAACCCAATAGACAGATGGCAGCATTCTGCATCAACCCCTGACTAACACCTCATTCTCCTTTCTTACGTCCGAATCTAAAAGATCAAGGTGGGTAGTGTTACCAGTCGTGCCAGTCTATTCGGGTGCCTAAGTTTGATGTCAAGCCTTTTTGCAATCCCATAAGCCCAACTTCATGGGGTTTTCCATAAGCTCAAGCCAATCGTTTCTTATCCCACGCAGCCTTGTAAATGAAAGACATTTTGAGTTTATGAGGGGATCTTCTCATCCGGCAAGCCACCAAAAATTAAAACTGGCTACTCAAGTAGAGGATTGAATAGTAATCTCGAAAACACATTCACTACAACGTAAAGCCAGCTCTGTAGTGATGCGTTGAATTCCTACTTCCTTCTTACTTCCTTCTTACTTCCTAATTTGTCGATTTTTCTAATTTGGATGAAGCTCGGTTCAACTAGAGGAAAGGCCCACCAAAAAAACAACAACCGTATTGCAGGGAACCGCGGTCTAAATTGAAGTGTAAATTTTGAGAAAAAGAGACTGGATGCTTCTTTTCCTTCAAATCTCTCTTTACTTTTGACGCCTTTTCTTCTACATCCAAATTTGGTCATCAACTTTGCTATCGCTATTACCATTACTATCATCGTCGCCATCGTTCCTGCATTGTTACCTCGCCCTCGTTGTCGCCATTTAATGATATCATTTAGATAATCGATAACATCTGCCTTACCTAGTTGGAATCCATCTTATTCAGCCCTTATCGATTTTGGGTTAATCCCACCCTTAAGCTCCCAAATACTGGTATAACAACAGACTTCAATTGCATACACTACCAAACGTCAACGCATAACTAGCTATACTTCATTGGTCATGACACATTGAACTGAAGTTGCAAACAACAATGATTTACATCCCTTAGGATACACAAATTGGTTGTTACTGTTAAAAGCCCTCGTGGTGGCAATATCACCATTGTCTCAAATTCATCGACTTGTTCGATTATTGTAGTACATATTATGGTCTCCCGAGTTCACGGGTGAACCTACCGAAAATTGACGTTTCCCAAGGTTACACGAGTACTACCATGATGGAATCATGAGGCCCGAGTCTTAAATCATCCATTTAAAGAGGGGAGATACAACTACGCTTGAGTCAACACTCACGGTCATTTTCAACATGAATCCAGAGAAATCGCAGGATCTTGAAAACGAGGAGGAGGAAGAAGAAAGTTCCGCGGGGGTAAGAAAACCTGGTTCCAAGGCTCAGGGTAGGAAACGCACGAAAACGGGATGTTTAAGTGAGTCTAAGCCGCACCAAAGTTAGGGTTATCTTTGAAATGACTGACATTTCTACCTTGCTCTTAGCATGTAGAAAACGACGGATCAAGTGTGGTGAGGAGAAGCCAACATGTCAAAATTGTTCCAAATCCAAAAGGCACTGTGAGGGCTATATCCAGCGAGTTGTATTCAAGGATCCTTTGAGTGCAACCCGGGGACCATTTGCCAATTCTTCCCAGACAACTTTCTCATCGGGGTCTGGTCGGTCAAATCAGCGTCGTGTTGAGGCCCCAAAATCTTCTACTTCTGCGCAAGTACAATTACCAAGTCTTGCACCGAAACCGGGTGACTCGGGCGCATATAATAGTCCTCCATATAGACCCCCCAATGAGACAAATCAAGGATTTGAACAAGGCAAACACGTTTTCTCCGGTCGCGCAACTCAAGACGTAGTAGTCCAAAAGAACACTACTCAAGAAACCCCGGAGGCGAAATCAGCTCAAAGAGATACAGTGGATCGTTCATACCTACCAACTCCCGAACACAGATCTCCTCCAGGTTCTGGGCCTACTCACTATGATTTTAATGCTCTCTTTGAGCGACAATCACCGCTTGGAAATTTCCCCGTTATGCAGTCCAGTCCCTCTCCATGGATTGTGAGCCAGAATAGTACACCCCATGCCTACCCTCAAAAACATACACAAAATACAAATCCACAATTTTCGCTTCTCTCGCCACCTATGGTGACCACTCAGAGTAATCCAAGCTGGCAACAACCGGCCTTTTCTCACCCACCTAATTTGAATTCAAGTATGTCACATGCCCCACTTACAAACCAAGTGACACCGATTATAGAAACAGCATACACACCTCCCTTTGATATGGCCAGTCATGTATCGGATGGAACCTTTTCACATCACACGGTCTCAAGAAATACAGACGATAATACCATTGACAAGAAGAACTATACTATGGCTGAACAGGAAGATGAGGGCACATTTGACGATGATGAAATGAGCCTGGATAATGATCAAGAGACTGATGACTACGAATATGATACTTTCAATGCTCAGAACATGGACTATGGCATTGGGCAAGTGATTGCCCTCCAAGCTCGTCAGAATGCACAAGATCAAAGTCTTCGCTCTTTCACCTCACTGCTTGATCGATCTAATATGCTATTGGCTTACCATCCTTCACTACGGTCATCTCCACTCAACGACAGTATGACAGCCAGAATATTTTGTCATTTTATCAACGTGACTGGCCCGAGTATTTCAATGTTCGAGCGGAACCCAGCCAATCCTTCTTTGATATTTCGGGGAACGCCTGTACCATCTTCTCAACAACACATCTGGACTTATACGTTTCCTATGCTTGCCTTGAAAAATGAAGCGCTTCTCCACGCAATACTCGCTTGCGCCAGCTTACACATTGCGAAACTGCAAAATACCCACATAACCGCATCTTTAAAGCATTATGCAATTGCTTTACGAAGGATTGCAAAAAGTGTATGCGTGCCCGGACGCCGAGAACATCCTGCTACTTTGGCTGCAACACTGTTACTTGCGTTCTATGAATGCTGGTGTGCTGATCATCAAAAATGGAGTAACCATCTGCTGGGGGGGAGGATCCTTGTGAGAGAAATTGACTTCACTGGAATGACTCGACATCTAAAGGACATGCGGGCACAGCTGCGTCAAGAAGACCGAGCTCGCTATCGTCAGGAGCAGATACATATGGGTAAAACATTTATTGAAGAAAAACGTAAATTCGCAGCCTCATTAGAAGACGTGGACGAAAATATTGTTGGAGTATTGATGGGCCGAAGACTTCGTTACGATGACTTTGGACACATTATCGACGAAGTTTGGGAGAATACCGAAAACAGAATTTATAGCCCTAAGGACATTGAAACTTATGAAATGCAACGCGACCTTGTGTGGTGGTACTTTAAACAAGACGTTTATCAAAGCATATTAGGTGGAGGAAAGCTGTTCACTGAGTATGATCGATGGAGTCTTTGCCCTCCGCGTGCACCACTCGGTCGATTAGATGCAGTTTACGGCACTTTTGATCATCTCATTCTGTTGATAGGACGACTTGCAGATTTCGCTGCCAAAGACTTGAAGAGGAAGACGTTAGCCATGAAAGCTGCCAACAACTCTATGAGTAACCAAATGCCAAATTTTGCAGGCATGGTACCAAATGTTAAGGAGCCAACTCTTCCTATGGGATTTTCACCAACGCATACTTCATCTCCTCAAAGCTCAGAGGGCGGAGATATGGATCTTGAGGCTCAAAGGCTCGAGGCAGAGGAAGAGTGGCAGGATATACGCAATGCATTCAGTGTACTTGAAGATCATTTTGGTGAAGACTTTCAACCTTTAGGCGACGAATTCTCGACCCCAACTCAAACTCCTTTTGGCCCAGCTTTGCAATACCGAACTTATGGTGTCGCTGGCATTTGGATGAACTATTACATGGGTCTTATTTCTTGTCACCGATCTCATCCCTCTATGCCGCCAGCAGCAATGGTAGCCGCAGGCATGGCGGCTCGTAAGACAGCATTCTTTGCAAACGAGCTTGGTCGTATCGCTGCTGGCATTGCACCGGATCTAAGCATGACACCTCAAGTCAATCCGGGAGTTGGTGCAGCACTAATGGAAAGTACTATCTGTCTCTTTATGGCGGGCGTTCAAGTAAGTCTGTAATATCTGAGTACTGCAATCTCGTACTGACCATTTGTAGTTTCAAAATCCGGACCAGCGGACATGGCTAATATGTCGGCTTAACGATGTGGCTCGTTTGACGGGTTGGGAAACATCACTCGCTAGTATGCAACTCCTTCATCCTCTATAAACTTGTCGTTTCTACCTTTACTAATATATTTTAAGTTGCTTCCGGTTGCGAAACATCTTGGGTCAAGGCTGGAGAAATGGGGAGAGGTCCACCGTACACAAGGACGAGAGACGAGCGAGTAAGTCCACAAGTGGTGAATGTTACACGCAATGGGGAAAGAGTTGCAATGCAAAAGCAGCAAGCAACTGATCAGGGATTCGTGATTAGTACTCATCAGAGAATTCATTATGCGATTGGTATTTTGGGTGTCCAAGATGATCTGAATAATCTTGACTTGAAATGATAACCAACCAGAGTCAAATGATATTCAACATTTACAAAGTCTGAGAGTCGAGACACAAATAAACGAAACTTCGCCTGGACGATGGATGTTTGGAAACAAATCTATCAACAAGACTTAAATCCGAAGTCGTCCAAAGTCATGTTGGAATAAGACCAACGGCTTGGTATAATGACGCAGTCAATAATGATATCGACGGTTGTCGCAGAAAATGATTGGACAGCTCGTGCTCGAGCCTTGGATGTCCAATATCCTTGAATCTAGGCCATGAATTCGAGATGGAAAGCAAGATCATGAATTGGGCTGGATCGAGTATGGGATGATGCCTTTCTTGAGATGAGATCGTGCATGATACGGATCTATGAATGGGATAAACTCGTATAAACCACAGAGTTCTGGAACCCATATAGTGTTATACATAAACACAGATAATAATGTCATTAGTAATGCTGATCTGAAAATTTTGTAGGGATTTTTACGCATCGCCGTGATTATGTCCGTACCAATATCTGTGAAATGATGAATGGAGGATTATGAGTGGTCATATCAGAAAGCTGTACGAAAAGGACGACTTCTTGAATAGTGCATGTTATCCCCTCATAGACTAAGAGAAAGGAAGAAGAATTCCAAGTTCGGAGATCTGGTAGGGTAAGTGGAATGGACTGAACCACGTTTTTCAGTTTCCCAAATCGGAAGCGGGCAATCAAATCGTCATCAGTCCTTAGATTATTTATCGCTTCATTACTAGATAACATGCCTCAACGTTGAAGAGGTGGTAGTTGCAAACAACGTGCTTGCTTATTGGGAAGGTAGGTATGGTGCACTGTGAGTAAACATATATATCATCAGCTCATCTTTTAAAACCTCCGGACTCGTATTCTACTTGTTCAACTTACAACCTAGCAATTAAAAATATGTTTTTCGGCAAAACTACTGGGAAAAAGCAGGCTGGAGAGCATTCCTCTGGTCAGAGTGATCTCCCTAATATGGCCCAGTGCTTGGCTGCCAATCGAAGCAAACGCGACAACGAGCACATAAATGCGATGGCCTTTCAAGATGAATACTATCGGGACCGTCTGCGAAATATGCAGGCCACCTACAAAGTTAAGCTAGACAGTTTCCCTGGTCTAGGTTACATTTCACGCATTAAACTGATCTGGGACCATGATCGTCTCTTGGGCACTTTTGAATTGGACGTTTTCAAAGGTTCTTTACTTATTGATCCTGGTCCTAGTCAAGAGCACTTCAGAGCAGATATCGAATACTCAAAGTTCCACGAGGCACGAGCAAAAGATAAGGAATCGAGTGAAGAGTCTGGAGATGATAACGATGACGCAGATGATGGAGATGATGAGATTGCTACTACTCGAGAGTATCGTTTCAAATGGCGTGGCATAAATTCAAAGATACCACATAAAACTTTTAGCTCCTCCTTTACTGTCGGCAAGATTCGATTTGGCAATGGCAAGATTTGGGGACACTTTGAGGCCATGTCTGGTGTTGGGTTTCCAGGTGGTCGTTGTGAATTTCATGGCAAGATACCTCACGGTCCTTGTCTTGTCGATATGACTATTCAACAGTTTCTTGATAAATGGAATGGATATGCTGAGATTGAAGAGGATGAAGAGCCACGATCTCCCACTCCAAGATCTACAATGACGAGGTCACACACCGAACGTGATGGTGCTGGTTCAACACCTTCACCAAAGGGTGATACATCACAAGTTGAGGAATGGACAGAGGATGATCAACAGAGTTTTATTGAAATGATTACAGGTATTTATGATATCACTAGCAAGGAGATAGAAGAGGATTGGTCGTCGAAATCGAAGGGTTTGATGGTTCGTCTTCACGTAGACCAGCAACAAGGAAAAGTGCTAGGATTTTTCGACATTGGCATAGTTGAAGGTTTCTTCTGCTTGGATGATGAGCTCGAGGGCCTCACACACAACGGTCCCATGGGTTTCACATGGCACGGCAAGGGAACATTCTCTGGGTCGTCTGAGAAAGGCACTGGTACGATAAGCATTCGAGCACGAGGAGGAAGAACAGTAGAAGGTATCTTTTGTGGTATGCCTGATAAGAATGATGGCGAGATTGATTTCCGTGGTACAAAGCGAGTTCTCCCAATGGGAGTCTCGGGTCGCGGTGCGGGCTATTATCGTACGCAGTGGGCAGAGTATTCACGGTTTGGGCTGGATGCTCCACAGCCAACTCCTCATAAAGGACGATGGGGAGTCAGACAAGAGCTTGCTAAGAGAGTGAGCTGGAGTCGCTCTAGTGACTCTACCAAGGATACTGGAGTAGCGAAGAAAGGCTCTGCATGAAGAATGGTTTATGATAGCCCTATACTAGTCTTGCGAATCATACATTATCGGGGATATGTTAGCATTGGCGAGATTTTTAGATCTCCGTATTCCTAATAGATGCATTAGATTAGATTAGATCATTGGACGAGACACATGAATCCAGATTATCCATGTGCATTGTGTTTATTGCTTGTGATCTTGTCGTGTATCTATTGATTTGGAATCATTGCAAGCCTCCCTCCACACAACCTGAGATGACGAAAGATGTCACACGTTCCGCATCATTGATGCGTGCTAAACTCGCTATACACACATGGAAACTTCGAATCCCCCAAGATACACAACCGATCGGGAATACTGAGCAACCCACCCTCACTACCATCACACCGTGGGCATCTCACGATCTCACCCCACTCGATATCTTCGTACCTACCTACCTACCTAGTATCTATGCACCAAGAAGTTAGACGAAAACAAAAGCTCAGTATTGACTATAGTCTCGAAATGGAAAATGGAAATTGAAAATTGTAATCTACAGACTACCATTTCGTTTTCCAAATTCCCAGGATGCCACCGAGTAGGTATCGCTTGAAAAAAATAAATTATGTGTGTGATTAGGATTTTTTGGATTTTTGGAAATTTGGAAATGTGGAAATGTGGAAATGGTAATGGGGATTTTATTGCTGTGCTGTGCTGGATGGGTGGAAATGGTATTGATGATGGTTCTCTGTATCTGTATCTGTAATGTAGTTTCTTGGAATTTGTGAGAATACTTGGGGTGGTTTGGGTTGGTTTGATTTATGTTGATTGGATTTATGTATGTATGTATGTATGTATATGTATGTATATAGTGTGTTTTGAAGAGAGATGAAAGATATAGGAAAGTTAGTTTAGAGTGTGAGTGAATTGTAAGATGTGAGATGGGAGATGGGAAAGCTTGTAAGTAGGGAGGTTCAACGTAGGGAGGTAGGTGATGTTTGGAAAGCTGTCCCCGCTAAAATGGGGATATTGTTCTTTGAACAGTAAGAATTAATGGATGGTATGGTGGGTATGGTGTGGTAGCAGCTTACTTCGATCGAGTCTCCGAGTTTGGCCAATCAAATTCCCTTGTTGGGTTATGGTTTTATTTATATGGGAAAGCTACTAACGACCTAACTGTTGGGAAGTTGTACGAATCGAAGACAAATATATACTCAGGTAGGTAGGGAGATGGGTAGCTTATCGATTGAATTGGATAGGATAGGATATATAGCATCAGATGCACAATCTTCGAGATCTCTACCTACATGCATAGATTTTCTTTGATACGGACCGGTATACGGAGTATGTGAAAAAGAGACGGACGGACAATCCCAAACCCGAGATGTGAAGACGGAATGGGGGAGATACATAACGTACAGTATCGATGAAGTATGATGGTGGATTATGGATAAGAATATGGGGATGGCGCGGCTTGGCCTGCGCCCACGCACGCGTCTTCTGTACGATGGATGGAGTACGGTACACGTTTTTGGTGAGATGCGTGTGTGGATGTGGATGGATTGCGTGTTTAGGACTTTGGGTGCAGAGATTTTTACTTTTATTTTTATTTTTGTTTTTGTTGGTTTTATTGGGGAGGTGGAAAATAGTTATGGGATTGTTATGGAATTGTTATGGGGTTAGTAGGTAGGCGCAGGTTTGACTAGGCGGGTGGATAGGCAGGTCTCTGGGATTGTGCATGAGCTAAGGGGTGGATGAGCATGTACGGTTTGTTACTATGTATAACGACAGGCATAACACGAATGGATAGCTTCCTTTGGCTGGAGTGCGGGCTGGGTGTGAGGGTGTTTGGGAGAAAGCTCGTATTGGATGTAAATGGACGATGCCACGATGAGGTGGTGACATGCTGTGTGATGTTTTGGGGGATGGATGGAGAATGCTAGGCAGTTGGAGTGGCAAGGTCAATCAATGTGTGTGGAATTAGATGCGAATATACATAGGATCCAAATGGGTAAGGTATCTCGTGATTTCTTACGGTTGTGAGAGATGTGATAGATTGCGTGAAGAGGTATCTAGTTGGTGGTAGCATCATGATGATTTGATTCGAGATCACGGCACAGAATGTGTGTGATGCAAGAAGAGAAGAGAGAGAGGAACAATGATATGATATGACATGATGATATACTTTTCCTCAAACCCTTGCTTCGCGTTGCTGGACAGGCGGGTATTCCGTCCTCCGTATATAATTTATTTGTGGCTCACAGCGTCCTCGAGTTCCGGCAGGGAATGTGGAATAGAATTGACATGATTCATCCAATCAAAATTGATTAATGCAGATGAAACATACGTAACCGATTAAAGGGGCACTTGGTGTAGGTAGTGTAGGGAGTCAGTGACTTTGTGGGAAGATGATGATAATCCATCATCTCATCTGTTCCGAAATCAAGTCCACTGATTATTAGATCCAACCTTGGAACCCCTCCTCGCTTCTAGTCCACAAAAGATAGATTGATACATCCAACCTCCTGTGTAAAATTACTTGGAGTCGTAGTTTCTCTCGTCTGTCGTTTCAAGGGAGAATGTTATGGATGATGACATCAATTTAGATGTTCAGCGGGATAGGGTATTAGCACGAGAACCTAGCTTCTCTTTTCGTTTTGTTATTTGAGTAGTTGTGAGTTGAGTAGTTGTGAGTTGAGTAGTTATGAGTTGAGTAGTTATGAGTTGAGTAGTTGTGAGTTGAGTAGTTATTAGATAGATAGGTATGTACTGTATTGGTTATGTAGTTATCAGATATGATACATGACTTTGGAGATTATTCAGATTTAGGTAGGTACTCAAACAATACTGTTATACCTGTCATAGCATAGTCGTGAATTTTAAATACAGACTTGAGCTGTAACGCCATTAGCGCCACATGTACGGAGTCACAGTCTTGGTGTCATCTAATATCCCATTCAATCTTTTCATTCGAGTACCGTTGCTGCACATCAAACTCGAGATTTCGATCTATACCAGGTAGGTAGCTATGTATACCTTGATGTATGTATACCTTGATGTGCGTACCATGCCGTGTCGTATATCTTCTCGATCCACCATACTTCTAGCATAGCCTCCTATCATTTTCATTGAACCCAAAATCTTCATTGGATGATAAAGTATTGATTGATCTTCTTCCTCTGTCTGTACGGAGGATATTATCACAAGAGCAAGCAAGCAAGCAAGCAAGCAAGCAAGCAAGAAAGAAAGAAAAAACCGGTTAATAAACTTTATATCAACCCAGTCAAGCCAGTGATGTACCTTATACCTTAAAGCCTGCTAGCCCAGCCCCTCGACTAAAATGTCAAAGTAATAAACTTCTCGAACGGCCTTATCCACCCAAGAGTCAAAAGCCAAACCCTCACATCCCTCACATCCCTCACATCCCTCGCGACCCTCACTATCTTCTAGAGTTTCGCAAGCTTACGGTCTAGCTACATTTCCATTGGAAAATCGTAATATCCAGTTAAACAATCCACTTTTGTATTTTCTTCCTTTTCATGCTTCATGCTTCACGCTTCATTCTTCGTTCTGATTTTATAAATTATTCTTTTAATTGAAGGATTGATTCACTATACACTCTGCTATGCTTCAAGAAAAAGGACTCGAGAAACAATAGCAACTTATTTGGTTTTGCCTCGACGGACTTGGACCAAATATACCCCCAAGAACAACATCTTCGCACACAAAACCCAAAGAGAACAAAACGGGACAATACTAATAACCAACTTATTTGCTGTTGGCTTTACTCTCTGTCTGCTTTATCCCGAGAATATCTTCCTGCTCGAATTCACGCAATCTCAACAAACAACTGCGAAATAACTGCGCAACCTGTCGGCGCGCATAGTTCCTCAATAATCAAGGAATATCACCCACCAATTTACCTCTACATGAAATCTCAACAATCACCACGAAACTTCTCTAAACCACTAATTTCTCAATTGTAAAGGAATATCCCTATTCGATTTACCTCCTCCAATACCGAATAAATTACAAAGATCTCTATTGAGCGACATACAAAAACTTCAAGTCTCATATCCTTTCCAGGCGGATTTGCCGCCCACTCCTCCTCCAGTATGGATCAAGCCGGGCATGCTCTCCTGGCTGCGAACCTCATCTATGCTAGAGCAAATACGACAAATGGCACAACCACCACAGATGCCGAAACCGAAGTTCGACCACCTATATATAAAGCTATTGGAATTTCATTGGCCGTGGCTTCAGGAGTATTCATCGGAATATCGTTTGTGTTGAAGAAGATTGGATTATTGAAAGCCAATGAGAAATATAATGAAGAAGCAGGAGAAGGATATGCGTACCTCAAGAATGCCTTGTGGTGGTCGGGTATGACTCTCATGATTCTTGGAGAAATTTGCAATTTTGTGGCATATGCATTTGTTGATGCCATTTTGGTTACTCCGCTGGGCGCACTCAGTGTCGTCATTACCACGATCTTATCCGCAATCTTCCTCAAGGAGCGACTGAGTATGGTCGGAAAGGTCGGGTGTTTTCTCTGTATTGTTGGATCTGTGGTGATTGTTATGAATGCGCCAGCGGAAGCGTCGGCGGCGACAATTCAAGAAATGCAACATTTTGTGATTGCTCCGGGGTTTCTGAGTTACGCCGGTGTCATCATCATCGGGTGTACCTTTCTTGGATTTTGGGCGGGACCACGTTATGGAAAGAAATCCATGCTTGTGTATTTGTCAATTTGCAGTTTGATTGGAGGACTGAGTGTTGTTGCGACACAAGGTTTGGGAGCTGCAATCGTCACTCAAATTGGTGGGACCAAACAGTACAATCAGTGGTTCTTATACGTCTTATTCGTTTTCGTCGTCTGCACACTTTTGACGGAGATCATATACTTGAACAAAGCACTTAACATTTACAATGCGGCATTGGTAACTCCGACATATTATGTTATGTTTACGAGTTCTACCATTGTCACTTCGGCCATTTTATTCCGAGGGTTTAAAGGAACTCCAACCTCTATAATTACGGTCGTCATGGGGTTTCTGGTTATTTGTTCTGGAGTCGTCCTTCTTCAACTATCGAAATCAGCCAAAGATGTTCCAGATGCTGCCATTTTCGCAGGTGACCTCGATCAAATGCGCATTATTGCCGAACAAGAACAGCCAGAAACTGAGCCAAAGGCAGATGCCATTAGAGGAGCAGCAGCTATTGTTAGAAAATTCTCTTCAGCTAGACAAAAGATGGAAATGGAGGAAGCTAAGCGTCTTCATGAAGAGTCTCACTTGGAACCACTTGGTGAAGATGAAATCGTTGAATGGGATGGTCTTCGAAGACGTAGAACGACAATTGGTTCGAACTACAGCGCGAGTATGAGATCTCGCGCTAATTCATCTGTTCCTCCTCTACCCGAAAATATGCACCATCAACCAACTCATAGGACGACTCTTCCTAGAACACCTATTGCTCACCCACCTCTCGGTATGTCTCATTTCCCGGATCCAGAAGAAGAGCGCGACGAAGAAGATCGACCAGGTACCGGTCTTAGTTCTTCCATCTTTGGCACTATTCGCAACCGTGTAGCTCGTGGCAAATCTCTTTCTTCGGGCACAAATCCTGTTGTCAACCTGCAAAGTCCTACTCACCCTGTTCCCTTGACCGATATTCGTACTTACAGAGGTGGTGATGGTGATATTTACAAGAGCGAAAATAGCGATGAAGCTTACTACATTCATGACAATAATACTTTGGGTTTACCGCCTGCTTTACGCGATCAGAAGACTGAGTATACTGGCTCGGGAGGTAGACATGTTACTATTGCAGAAGATCCACACCGTCCAATCTCCAGAGCTAGTAATTTAGTTCCACCTACACCACCACCTCACTCTGCCAAGAGACAATTTTCATTCCAGAATGTCTTCAGAAAGGGTGGAGGACCACAACAAACTGACGGACCTCCACAAGAAGTCCGTTCACCTGATAGAAAACGTATGGGTTCTCGACATGGAAGTGATGAGGTTGTTAAGGGTGCAACCGAAGAAGAAAGATTAGGTCTCGTCAAAGGCGATACGAGAACACAAAGTCCATCGGGTACATCTAGTACTCCCTCATTCGATGAGGATGATGAAGAATTAGAACCATGGAGTTCTGAAACCAAGGATTTAGAAGAAATCGTTCTCCTCCCAGAAGAGATCCTGCGTTGGGAGAGAAGGGTTCATTTCTTTAGGGGATACAAGGATGGACATATGGGATATGATGGAATGATATGAATCATGTGGAGTTTTGGCGTTTGCGAATACCTAAGAAAGTTTTCCTTCCCTGGCATTATTATTTGTTTGGTTGATCGATTGGATGGATGGATGGTTGGTTGGGTAGGTGGATTATTATTACTGCAAGTGTATTATCACAAGCTTTGTATATTGAAGGAAAATGGGGTGGGACTTGCCTAGAAGGCGATTTGGATTAGGGAAGGAGGAAGGAGGATGGAAGATGAATAGAATTATTCGAGAAAGTGATTAGGAGTTGAAAGAGAGACCTATGATACCTACCTAGAAATTATTATGAACTTGGTTATCATCGTACCTACCTAGAGATCTGTTCTTACCTGTGATTGATGATCTATTGACGGACGGAGACATGTGATGGAATTCTATGAATAAAATGTGTGAGTGAGTGAATGAATAAAAGTCTTGCTTGCTCGGTATAGGTAGGTAAGTAGATATTTAAGGGAATCCTCGATGTTTGGGTGTAAGATCAGGATCATTAGTTATTTGTGTGTCGTTGCGTGATGCTTCATTAGGGACATTCTTTGTGGGCTTGGGTAGGGGGTTGAAGGGAGGGGGTTGAAGGGAGGTGGTTTGGCGGATTTGGATTGTTTTTGTTTTTGTTTTTGTTTTGTTTTACGGGGGGGGGGAAGGAATGATTGTTGCTGTTGCTGTTGCTGTTGCTGTTGCTGTTGTTTATCGTCTATTTACTTGGGGATTCATGGGAGGTTGTCTGGAGATTACCTAGCAAGTGCGATGTATGTATTTATGTACCTAGGTAGGTATTTAAAGCTTAATCTTGTTGCAGATGGAAATTTTTCTCGCAGAGAGAACGCGGAAGTACATCGACGACTATTCGTCATGGAAAATGAAATGAGGCAGCTTGGTGAGAGGGAATGAGGGATGGATTTCTGGGGGTTTGCTTTTGTGTTGGGGGTTTTGGGAGTTTGGGGTGGGGATGGGGGTGACTTGATACGTGGTGTGAAATTTTGATTCTGATTCTGGGCTTTGTGTTGTCGGTGTCGTTTGGATGGTTTGTGTTGTTGTTGTTGTTGTTGTTGTTGTTGTTGTTTTCGCTTAGATGTTGAAGAAAGTCACACGTGCGAGGATGGAAATAATGGATGTTTGATGGGGAGTTCTTGGGGGAAGAGCTTATAATGATTTATATGAGTATGATCGCAAGTCCTAACACCAGTTTCACAAACGTGCAAAAAGCGCTGTCTTGGACTTCGCCGCCATTTCGTTTTTATCGAAATTGGCGTGGGCAATGTGGTAGGATTATCGTTTCTTCGGGGAAGTACTACGTGCACGGGGTTTACATAGACATTGAAAAATCTTCTAGGGTAGCTAGATATTCTGTGTAGAGTATTGTGAAATATGTGCTAGGGGAGAATATGAGAGAGGTAAGAAGTGAATCGCAACCCCCTCCCCCCCCTACCTCAATGGTTTTCCCACTGTAATTCATCCCGAAGAATATACATGCTAGCAGATCTCTGTAGATCTAGAAGAAGCGAAATTTGAATCAACCATTAAGTGAACTTATCTACTACGAGCAACCTATAGCTATTAGTAGTCTGAACATTTTTTGAGTGTTAAGTATGGAGTAATCGATTATGTATCGAATCATGTGGAGGAAAGATGTTGTGCATGGCGTTGAATTTGACATCTGAGTGATGATGGAGCAAGAAACAGAAAACCGTGAACTCGTCAGTGATGGAGGAGCACAGTCTCAAAGCTTTTGATTTTGTTATGAGTGATGTGATGGGTAGGTATCATTAAGGGTGTTCCTTTTCTGGAGTTCATTCATTCTTTTTCTGCTCTGCACTTCTTGATTGATGAGCCACTAAATTATTCATTATGAAGACTGATGGGAGAGACTGGAAGATTAGATATTTTGGTATGATGAAAATTCATCGTTCGAGTTAATCTGAATCATCCAACTCTTGTGCTCGAATTTGGTGTGAGTATTGTTCATTGTCTTGAATGACTTGATTAATTGACTCTTGGTGAGAAACCTCGAGTCATTGAGAATGAAGCTGTGATCCCAACGATCATGAATTTAGCGCCAGATTTGTGCTCTTAAGCTTCGAGATTTCCTGAAAAGGGGGTAGAGGGTAAAAGCACAAACAACTATCATTCGGAAGTCCAAAATCTCGCTTCATAGTTTATCAATTTCTTAAAACATATCTACATAACAACAACTCATTTTCGGAATGAGGATTCTTCAGGAGAATCAAGATCCTTTCTATACCTGTCCACAAATTCCAAATCATGAAGAACTTGCCTCCGCATCTATCAGACCTCAAAGCACCGACCCAATTGATATAATGACTTCTTCACCAAACACCATCCAGCCCGTAGCTCCGGTGAACTACACTCCATCCTTCTAAAGCAACAAAGCCCAGCGCGGATCCGATGTAAACAAATCTGCTGAATATGATGGTACGGCTCAATCCCTATTAACGCTTTCCCCTCAGGCTGTTGACAAAACGGCTTTTAGAGAGAGAATCGAAAAATGGATCTCGGAGGTTGAGCATGGGAAATGGGAGGATGGGAGGATAAGGGGAGAGGGGGATGGAGAGAGGAGAGTAGATGAAGGGGTTTCTTACAAGAAGAGAAAGAAATGGAAGAGAAATAAAAGAAAGAGAAATAAAAGAAAGAAGGGAGATGAAAATAAAGGTAATGATGAAAAGTCGATAGCAGCTGAAAGAGTCTCTGGTGGTAAGAGATGTAAGAGAGATAGAGAGAGGAAGTATAAGGCGGGTGATGATGATGAAGTACACGGAGAGGAAAGTCGAGTGAGAGAGCGAGGGAATGGAGGTAATGAAGGATTTGGAAAGTAAGCCTTTTTGTGAGGAGCAAGAACCCTGGGACTCAAGTATTATGAGTATATTGTTCAAAGAAAATTGAACGAGTGAACGTTCACTGTCCAAGTGTGGTTTGGATATTGTGGATAGGCGCACGTATGCACTTCTTAAGAATCAAGTTTTCTTAGCTATTGTATTGTATTATAGTATTGTAGTTCAATATCATCGATGCTTCTTGGATTCTTTCTCTTTGTCTGATTTCATGTGTGATCTTATTCGAAAATTGCTTCTACTATACAAATCAACTTCAAGTAAAATCTAATGCGGCTGCTTGAAAGGTTTCTTGGCACCTTTCCTTTCTGTTGAGGATTCCTGAAATCTTCTTCGAAGACACTCCATCAAGAGCACGATGAAAGTTACATCTCTCTCCTCTAACGATATGTCTTCTCAAAATTCACATTTTGCCTCCAAGGAAAGAACTTCAGCCCAAAATCTCCGCTGCCACGGCCAAACTTCCTCTGCAGGTTTCCACTCCCGAATCGCACCCGGCACTTTCCTCCATTCTCCACACCACCATTTCCAATCTTCCACAGTCGGTATGCGATACCAAGTCCAACCATCTCTCCAAGATTTCCCAGCTCTTAGGACTTTCTCAAGCATTGAATTTCTAGCCTCCGCGATCTCATCTTTATCAATCGCCCAGAGATACTCCCACTCTCCAAACAAATACGGTTTCTTCTCTCCTTCTTCTGGAACCGTATATTTCTTATCAATAAATCCCATTATCATCCAATCATCCACTCGCTGATTTGGTCCTTCAGACTGTAGAATTAAATTTTTTGCGCAGTCGATGAAGGATCCTGCTGCTTGTTCATATGTGTTCCGACGGTCTGGGGTAAGGTCCTCGTAGTATCTTATGGAAGTGTGTGTGTTTCCGTTCATGTAAGTGATACGATTCATCAGTTGGTTGCCGAGGAGTTTTTTAGTTTGGTGGAATCCTTTATGCGGGTTTCGACCGGTGAGACTGGTGTTACGGTTAAGATTACCACTGGAGGTATGGTTATGGGGTTGATCGAGGGGGAAATGAACTGGGTTGGGTGGTGAAATGGTCTCGCCAAATGCTTGGGCCCATGTCGTGGACCATCGAGCGGACCACCAGGTAGAGGATTGTGTTGCTTCGGCGTCGGATTGGGGGCTGGCTTCTTCTAACCTAGTTTGTCCGATCTGGTATGGCTGGTAAACGGGAAGAGTTTGTTCTTGGGACCATTGAGATTCTAAAAGGGGGGCCCTGATGACGGCTGCCTGGCTTTTCACACCAGTAAAGTATGCTTGGCTGGGTGGTGGGATAATCACTTCTGATGCGTTGGCCCATCCAGTAGAGGCTCGTTCTGCTTCTTTGCAAACATCATCGTTTGTATCTTTAGGGTCATCGAGATGGAGATCCTCGAACTTGTCTGTCCCAGTAAGGTAAGACCCGGATGATGTATACGAGGGAGGTTGTTCTTTAGACCAGTTAGGTTCTTCAAGGTCTGTGGCATTAGTGATAGGTGGTGGAGTTAATACGGAGTCAAACATCTTGAATGATTGATCTATGTTTTGTATGTTGATGAAATGGGAATGTGTTTTGTGTGCAACGACGAAAAGTTATCTGCTTGTATAGATTGTTTCATGAGGATTTGAGGAATGGAAACAGCGAAACTATATAATACTATATTGATGAGTATCATGAGTCCTCTCGTTCTATTTCTTTCACATGACTGGATTCTTTGATATCAACTATATGACTTGTTCGAAACTTTTGATTTTGAGTCAAAAACTTTGTGTAATAATCATTGAGAAATCAGCTTCATGAATATTTACAAATCAAGTTCGGATGAGAACCTATGATTTAAGAGATATGAAATTGCTACTGAATACAGAGGATATGAAACCGCCTTTGAACATGTGTATTCACCGCGAGCTGTCAATTAGACACTCCCTCCGTCCCCTTACTGTTTAAAACATCAAATATTTCCAACTTCTAACAACCTATCTCGGACTGTTCCAACTAATTAACCTCTTTTGCCCCGCTTAGCTCCAATATTCGTCTCTTCCACGCCTGGTATAATTTCATTCTACTTGCTTTTGAAGGTCCAATGTCGAACTCGTGTCTTTCTTCTATGATTGTCTCACTTATTTTCATTGACTCTGAGTTATGACAATGGCCCTCGTTCTTGTTGTCTTTTCCCACTGTGATGGTGTTCTCGGAGCTGTTATAATTCTGCTCCGCACTGGCCCGATTAGCCATATTGCAAGTAGATGAACTTTCGGGTGGGGGTAAAGGCCAGTTAGGATCATGGGTGGGAACTGGATGGGTGGAATTGGTTTCGGTTGCTTCTTTGAAACGGATGTTGGTTTTGTCCTCAATTTCCGCCCTGCGTGACTTTTCAGACAGTATACTAGAAAAAGTACAGTTTTTTGTCCTGTGGAAATGTGTTCGAAAGAGGTTGCTAATGTGCATTGGTGTCTTGTGTGCAATGTCGTCGGTCTTATTAGGGAGTTGCTCTTCTTGGGCCAACCTGTTTTCTTCAACATCTCCACTCGTCTTGAATCGTTTAGTTTCCTCAACCTCTTGTCTTTCAACAGTTGGAGATGAGATATTATCAACTATCTGAATTTTCAATTCTCGAAGTCGAACAAGATGATGTTCGGGCAAATGCATCACTGGGAGACTTGGTATTCCATCTTGAAAGACATTGCCGATTGATATTTGGGAATCTAGTGATACGCCGACTTTTTGCTGTATCGATTCTTCAGGTGAATGGACTGGAGATTTTTGCACTTGTTGCATAGGTGGCAAAGTATGCTTTTGTTTGTGGTACAGGAGCGCAGCTTTGTGTAGTTCGAGTTGATCAGGAGTTTCGAGAGGTGTTTGGAGAAAAGCATCTTGAGCACCAGGATGGCTGAGCACCAGGATGGCTGAGCAGGTCATAGATGCTCTGGTAGAATATCGATACTTTGATATGAAGTTTGGATAGATCTTTCTGATTTACTTCGGGAAATGAATGAGAAATGAGATTGGGTTGAGAATGTATTCAGAAATATAAATAGTCCCCGAAACAATATTCTGCTGACTCTACAAGGTATTTCGAATCATTGAGTTATAACCAACAGAAGTTTCGCTTGGAAATTGATGGCGATGATACATAGTCAGGAAATTTTAATTTTAGAGTCAATACGTACAAATAAGAAAATGAAGCTGTAGTGAATACTTGTCCGTAACTCTAGAATGAACGCGCTCACTCAAACCACAATGAAAGACAAAAACACAGTAATAATTCATATTGAATCTCAATACCCCTTGAACCGAACCCACAGGCGCTCAATATACATAGCACCTCCCTTCCCAAAAGTCCCAACCTCTACAAAAATCACGCCTCAATTACCAAGCAACATGCTCTCACACACAACTCCCAGAGGTACAATAATCCCCTTTCTATAGGTTAGCAATGGAGCCTCTATATCAGATGTATAAAACATACCTTGAAAAAAATCGTAGGCTTTAGATTTCTTACTTTTGAGGTGGCTCGATTCCCAACACACTTTTGATTTGTTGCATAGCTGTAGGAGGAGAGGCAGTAGTCAAGCCCTCTTCGGTAGAAGTCTCGACACGTGTTGGCCCTGCGGGTTCTCGCAGGCCGAGACTACTAAAGGATGTATATACTGGTTGATGAGAAGCTCTTGGGTGTTGTTCGGTGTTTGTTGATTTGGGATCTGGCGATTGTATGGCGGTTTTTGTTTCATGAGTTGGGTGCATGGCCTTTTGGGGAGTAGGAGGCGAGGTTGGGTTTGAGTAAGTTGGTAGAGGAGTGCCAAGTAAGAGGGTTTGGAGGTTCATGAATGAGTCGGTGGTTGGACTATGCATAACTAGTCTCGTAAGGTCTCAGGTAACAGATGGCTCACTGGTGTATAGAAAGGTTGCAGCACTTAACTATACGTAGAAAAATTGAGTTCAGAAGCTGTTCTTGTCTTCAGTGTTGAGCGAATATGTAGTACAATATGCATGCCTGCAGAGTCGAATTCAGGGCCAAAAATGGTCTAGCACAGAAAAGTGACACCAAATCTGAATGGTCCATTGTTGTCATCCTTGCATTGGAATAATAATTGTCAGCCCGGTTGGCTGTGAATGAATACTTCCTGTCTACTCAAGCATCAGACAAGAGTGAAAGTTACTCAGATTCATGCGCACGCCTCGATGTCTTTGGGTTCACCAGATAAGCATCAACACCACCTTTATGAATAACATGTAAGAATCTCGAGAAAAATATAAAATTTGGATGGACTATCTCGGTTTGAAATCATCCTCAATCTGCATACGCCACGTAGATTGAATATTCTTTTCGAACCCGACTAGAACCCAAAACCCAGACCGTTCCCCACAAGAAAGTCTTGAGAAAGCCATCGAATCTAGCATGGATTCCTATCGTATCGCTCGACATCATAGAACCAGAGAACAAACTCGTCAGAAGGCTGCCCCTTGCCCGTCGATAAATATTCCTTTCGGACGATCTCCAAATCCTCTAATACCTTTCTATCAATCCACTCCATCCCCATCCCCATCTTCGCAGCCTTTTCCTTGTAACGACGCGTGAGGGCTCGTGTAGCTCGAGGGAAGTTTTTCGAGTTCGAGGTCATCAGATTCGAGGCCGGGGCGATAATTGTAGAAGTACGGCGTTCGGGTTCTGCGTTACTAAGGAACATGATTACTGCAATGTAAATCGGGAAGTTTGACGGAGTCTCGTTTGCCTAAGGATACTTAAGTACTTGTGAAGGATATCTAAGCTATTTCATTAAAGTGGAGAGTTCTTGTGCTATCTAGATCATATAAGTGTAATATAAGTTACGTATTTCTCACTGTGATTCAAATATTGTCTATGTATAACTTAATAAAGGAATGTTTCAACTACGTATTTTGGTACCATCAAGCAACAGTTCGAAAGCAAGCGAAAGCGTCAGACAATCACTATTCCCAGGCCATGTCCAGGATTTTTGGGAGCCAGGACTGCATATTGGCATTCAGAAGGTTTCAATTTGTGAACCCAATCAGACCATTGAAATTATTATCTTAAGATATTGAATCTATTTTAACTACTGGGCTACTTTCAAACATCAAAAGCTTACACCAGTTCCCCAGTCCAAATAATGGAACGCCTAGTCTCCAAATCTTCATTATGCGTGCCTCCAACGAGCTCCAGCTTGCCAAGCTCCGTATCTGAGCTTGTCCAATTCGATCTGGTCCTTTCTAGCACCGCAAAAATCGATGACAGCATTGTCATATGATTCATCGAACCATTCCAATCCTTCGCATTGATGTGAATTTGTGAGCTTGTCGAAAGTTCCATGAGCATTCTCAAAGCTCTTTATTTGAATGCGAATCAGCTGCTCAATCAATTTATGTTTTGCATCCTGCAAGTCATTCTTCATCAATAAGGTTGCACACGACACAGGAATGGGTAGCGTCTTGTTGTTGTTGTTGATACGTGCGGAGAATTCTTGAAGTCTTATAACGTATGGAGAATATGGAATGTTTGAAGACTCTTTGAACTTCTTCTCATGACCATACCATAACACCTCTTTAGCTAGAGCTGGTAGTGGAGGATTTTCTGAGCAAGCAGTTTGCGTGGAAAGCGATAATGTCATCGCGGGTGGAATTTGTGGATCTTCGTCAGGTATCGAATCTTTCAATAACATCAAATATTTCTCGGACGCCAACCAAGCCTCAGATCTAACCATTGACAAGTTGCCTAAAAATGGACAGTTTTCATACATTGCAAGGTTGACAGGTTTTGAGACAATGTAGTTTCGTCAGCTAATGAGTGTTTTTTTTTCTTCAGAATACAGAGACCAAAGCGTCAGGACGAAATACTGTAATGTGTATTCAAAATGTTGATATGTATTCAGTTGGTTTGAAAAATGCTGGAGTGTTGCAAGAAAATTTTGTTGAAGTTTAGGTGTGAGGAAGAAACAACTTCAAAGAGGATGTTTATACATAAAATTCGAGCAGATAATATGATTCAGATATTGTTTTTTAGAAAACATGACTCCAAGAGAGGAAGGTGTGAGTTAATCGCTAGAATTATAATTGCGCCGCCATCTCCCTACCATATCACTACTCCTAACAAGATTTCGTGTACTTCAAAGTCATGGCTTCGCAGTATTGAACCGCGTAGTCCCACGCGTCAAAATAATCAATAACTTCCTTTTGCGATGGATGTTTCCCATTATGACCTTGTTGATAGACTCGAACAAAAATTGAGATTTCCTGCTTGGCAATCGTTGGAATCTCGATAGTCTTCATACGCTGGAGGTTGTTATCTCCCTCCGACTGATCCATAAGTTCACAGGGAGCATCAACTCCCAGTTTGATGAGGTGTATGCGCACGGGCAATGTATGATCTTGTATATGGTAAAGGTCATATAACCTTAGGCGATGTCTGAAAATAAGGATTTCAAGGATATTGTTGTAATTCGAAAATTTCATGCTCAGTCTCCGTTTCAAAAGCTCAAGCGTATCAAGATGCAGTGTAGGTATGGAATGAATACCATCAACGCTCGAGTATGCTGGAGGTGCTTCTTCCATGTATGGAATGATCGAGTTATCTTTCGAAGACATAGCTATAGTCCTCTTTTACCGTGAACATTGGGATTTTCAAAAAGTTGACGAATACAAAAGAGCATAAATCTGAAATGCTGTTCCTGGAACGTCTTGTGGAGAAAGCTGGAGTATTATAACTTGATCGAAATAAGAAGAATTATGTGCACAAGTAGATGGAGCAAAAATGCTTTGATAGGAATAGAAGAAACCGAAAGATACAATTCAATATTTCAGAAATACGTTTGCTAAATCTAATTCACATATACAATATGAAATGATGAATGATTTAGAGCGGTATATGTTCCGCAAACTACCACGCGACGTGAGCATCACTTGATGTATACCTCCCGTCATACAAAACGGTTTACACAATAGCTTTGCTTTGACAGTCTCGGACAATAAGTCGAGGGTGCAAGTGCTAGTCATCAGACCAACAGATCTATCACAAACATAGTAGCAGTACGATTACCGACTTTTGGTCCATCTAGAATAACCACTTAGGTATCATCAGCATCGGGCTTTGCAAGTTTATGATATACGGCTTTCAGCTTGAAGTTGTCAGACCATGTTCTGCGAACACCAATATCATATTGAGCACCGTGGAAACTCACAAGCTGTGGAAAGGAGATTGCTGAAGAAGGCAATCATCTCCACAACAAAGGCAAAAGGCAATATTGGCTCTCCTGAGACAAACATGTGTTTGCAAGCATTACCTCAAATACCTATGATTTTAGGGTTCTCAAAATGATTTGGGCAAGCATCCGGAAAATGCGCTCCACGCATCGGCAGGAAGCGAATATTTTGTGCTGATTTGAGTACAATGCTATTGTCAGATGTTGCCATTACTACGCACCGGATCTCCCGAGTGAGATAAAATAGATAGATTCGGATGCAAATGTAGTCGATATTATGTGACTTAAGCCAGTGAAATCGAATGGAGGTTGATGTAACAATAGCCACAAAGTTATCTTCCATTGATTTTCAAGATATCAAATGGTATTCGATCCATGCTCTAGGATAGCAATTCACATTGATATCGTTCATTCGGATTTCGCAACTCACCGCCCGATAGCGGTGAGCAAATGCGGGATTTAATGCTGGTGATATATATTACCCCAACCCAAATTTTTCTTCCTCCTCAATACCCCGCAATCATCAAACACCCCACCATACGACATCATGGAGAAAACTATAGGACTTTTGGGAGGAGGGCAATTGGGGCAGATGCTCTGCGAAGCTGCGAATCCTCTTGGTGTCAAGGTTATTATTCTCGATGCACCAAACTCCCCAGCCAAACAAGTTAATGCCAAGAATGACCATCTTGATGGCTCTTTCATTGATGCTGAGAAAATCCGCGAACTTGCAAAGAAAGTGGATGTCTTGACAGTGGAGATTGAACATGTGGACACATACGTATTGGAAGAGCTCGCAAACTCTGGAGTGGAAGTGCAACCCAGTGGGTATTCATTTTGATATTCATCATGAATATGTTGATTCAAGCTTTGAAACAACACTAATATAACTTTAGGCTGGAAGACGTTGCGAGTCATCCAGGACAAGTATTTACAGAAAGAGCACCTCATTAAAGCTGGAGTACAGACTGCAACATCACAAGCGGTAGAGGCTGGAAATCTTGAGGAATTCGGGCGCACACACGGATACCCATTCATGCTTAAGGCAAGGAAAGACGCCTATGACGGACGAGGTAATTGTCCTGTGAAGTCAGAATCCGATATCAAGAATGCGCTTGAAGTGTTGAAGGATAGGTCATTATATGCCGAGAAATGGGCGAGCTTCAGAATGGAGCTTGCGGTAATGGTTGTGAAGACAGAAAACGAAGTTTCCAAACATGGGGACTCTACCATCGCATACCCAGTCGTCGAGACAATTCACGAGGATAGCATCTGCAAATTAGTTTATGCTCCAGCAAGAGGAATTTCTAGTGACCTCCAAAAGAAAGCACAAGCTTTAGCGCGCAAGGCAGTGGGCAGCCTTTGGGGTAAAGGTGTTTTTGGAGTTGAACTATTTGTTATGGAAGATGGTGAAATACTGGTCAATGAAATTGCTCCTCGCCCCCACAAGTGAGTATTTCAAGGCGTAATCTCAACAGGCAAATTTAGACGAGTACTGACACAATCTTACTACAGTTCGGGACATTACACAATTGAAGCATGCCCAACCATGTCTCAATACAAATCTCAACTTCTGTCAATATTAGGCATCATGCCATCCTTCCCCAACTCAGCTATACCTTCAATGTTTCCCGCAACGATCATGTTGAACATTCTCGGTGGAGCGTCAAAAGATTCCCACAAAGAGTTGATGCAACAAGCCGCCGCGATCCCCACGGCCAACCTTCACATGTATGGAAAAGAATCCAAGCCAGCCCGAAAAATTGGTCACATCACTGTCATTGGTAGCTCTATGGCTCAAGCCGAGCAACTCATTTCCCCCTTAATCGCGCTGAACGATAACATGCGCGCCGAACGAAAAGGTCTCCCCAAACCCACATCTACCACAGTCTCATCTCCATCTTCACCTCAAAAGCTCGTCGCTATCACTATGGGCTCAGACTCAGATCTCCCCATTCTCAAACCCGGTCTTGCTATCCTTGATTCACTTCAAATTCCATACTTCCTTACTATAACGTCTGCGCATCGTACACCACAACTCATGGCAGATTTTGCACGCGACGCCGCTTCCAATGGCTTTAAAGTTATTATTGCTGCTGCGGGCGGAGCGGCACATTTGCCTGGTATGATCGCTGCGCAAACCCCTCTTCCAGTTATTGGCGTACCAGTGAAGGGAAGTACATTGGATGGAATGGATAGTCTTCTGAGCATAGTACAGATGCCAAGAGGAGTTCCTGTTGCAACTGTTGCTATTAACAACAGCGTCAACGCAGCGTTGTTAGCAGCCAGAATAATCGGAGCCAGTGATAGTGTGGTATTTGCAAAGATGGAGGACTATATGAAGAAGATGGAAGATGAAGTTGTAGGAAAGAAAGGAAGATTAGAAGAGGTCGGATGGGAGGGATATTAGATTTTGAAGGATGTAGAATCACATTGATACCACGCATTTCAACTATGCACATGGAAATATATAGTTAAATGAACAATAGACAAATAAAATCAGCAATTAAATTTACATTTGCTTGATGTGTTTACTTAATTGGTTCCTTTGCTAACTACCCATCAGCGCCTGACCTCAGAACCAGAAAATATCAAGGAAGCATAAAGATGAAAAATCACGAGAATTGCGTCCTTAATTGAACCATTTCCCTTTCACCCACTCCATAGGCTTATCCACGAAACTGAGCTCTCAGCGCCATCAATTGTGCCCTATCAGCTGGTGGCAAACTATCGATCAATTCCTGTGGCATGGCCATGACTTGCGCCATCAACGCATCGGCATCTGGTTCGGCCACTTGAGCTGGTGGTGGAGGAGCTTGCCTTTGTTGTGGGGGAGGTGGCGCATAACCTTGTACTGGCGGTGTACTCATCATTGGCAAACCCATTTGGCCTGCCATATGTGGAGGAGGGGGTGGATATCCAGATGGGTATGCCGAACCTCCATATTGAGGAATGGCCGCAACGGGTGGAGGAATACTTGGGACGGGGGGAGCGGATACTGGTGCTGCAATCGATGACTCGATGACGGACGAGAGGGCTTCGGGTTGAACAAGGCCCATCAGAAGAAGGGCTTGGAAAACGGCATAGGAGAGTTGGGGAGCTTGATGGAGGAGTTCGGTCGCTTTTTGAGGATCGGTCGAGGCAAGGGTCTTCATTTGGGAGAGGACATCGAGAAGTTGGGATGGAGGGAGAGTGTTGAGAGTGCGAGAGATTGCATCAGGGCAGGTGAGGCCTTGGGGTAACTCGATGCCTATTGGCAGAGGCGGCAATGGGGAGGTGTTTGAAGCTTGAGGAATTGGTAGAGATGGAGGTGGAACTGGAAGGCCATTTGTATTGAGAGGGGGAGGTTGATAGTTTGGCGCAGACTGGAAAGAAACACAAATTAGCACACTCTCTAGGTATATTTGTAGATCGAATTATTGTAGGATAGAAGCTCGACATACATTCTCTTCCTCACCACCATCATTTGAGAAATCAACGCGCAATTTTCGATTCATAATTTCGTAGTCGTTTAAATTCCTTACTGCAGAAGCTGCAGAGTCTAGATGGACGCGCAAAAATTTAGCAGTGTAACCATGGATGGGAAAGTCGCAAACCAAATATGCAGTGTACTGCACGTACCTGAATCGGGATATTCTGCGAAACCGAAGCCTTTGGGTCTACCTGTTTCGCGATCATAGACAAGTCGAAAATTGACAACATTTCCCGCGCTGCTGAAGATATCTATTATCTGTTCCTCGGTAAGACCTTTTCATACGGCATAAATTAGCTTGATACGGTACAGCAATGACGACCGGTCAAAGAGAAAGAAGATAAATTACCATAAGGAATATTTCCAACAAATACAGACTTGGAAGGAGGTTTTATTGACATATTGAAAGAGATAATGAATGTTCCAGACTATGGAAATATGCGATGGACAGAGTTGAGATGATTTTGTTTGCAAGATTTGACCCTTTAGAAAGGAATGCAAATGGATTGATCACTTCTTTTGTCACTGCAAAATTGAGAAATGGCACAGAAAGTCTTTGAAGAAGTGATTTCTGGCTACTCTAAAATCCTTCTTGTCCTCTTCCTTATGAGCACCGACAATCCAAATCCCTTTTATAATTGTGGAAATAAAGGCGATTTAATAGTACTGCCTCTGTTTTGAGAAAATTCGATTTTTTTAATGTTGTTTTGAGCAGTATGGAAGGGGAATACGTCCTTGACAGAAATGATAGTAAGGTTTAGTTTATCGCGCTTCACGACTTTCATTATGCTTGGCGTCAAAGCTTGTGTGGAGTGAGGTGCGGCTAAATTAAAAATACGCTAGGACGGTTTTCGTTGATCTGATCATAGAGCTTCACAAATCCCCCTCCGCATCACAATTTACTCCCCTTAAACCCCGCCACAATAATTCGCAGATCGATATTGTGTCCGAATTTTCGAAAGCTGTCATCATGTCGAACAATCCACAAGATGTTTTTAAGAAGCTGCAGAGAATGGCAAGTGAAGCAGGTAAAAATGGTGGCGGAGGACCGGCACCAAAGGGAATAGCAGGTGGATTGGCTACACTTATTGCACTGGGTGGACTCATGGTCGTTGGAAATAATGCGCTTTTCAACGTTGATGGTGGTCACAGAGCTATCAAATATACGAGATTAGGTGGTGTTGGCAAGCAAATCTACAGTGAAGGTATGCATTTACTTTTTCCTGGGGCGGTTATCTCACATAATGTGGTGGCTAACATTACGACTTCGCTTTCCAGGTACACATATCAAGATCCCATGGTTTGAGACCCCTATAGATTATGATGTTCGAGCAAAGCCACGCAATGTCGCCTCCCTCACCGGCACCAAGGATTTACAGATGGTCAACATTACCTGCCGTGTTCTCTCAAGGCCTCGAATCGATGCCCTTCCTCAAATCTACCGAACCTTAGGTACCGACTACGATGAGAGAGTACTGCCATCGATTGTGAACGAAGTTTTGAAGAGTGTAGTTGCGCAATTCAACGCCAGTCAGTTGATCACCCAACGTGAGATGGTTGCAAGACTAGTCAGAGAGAATTTGTCGAAGAGAGCAGCTAGATTCAACATCATGCTTGATGATGTTTCCTTAACGGTATGATATTTATAAGATACTTAAAAAATGACACAAATGCTAATGAGTGAATAGCATCTCGCATTTTCTCCCGAGTTTACAGCAGCAGTAGAGGCCAAGCAAGTTGCACAGCAAGAAGCTCAGCGTGCTGCATTCGTAGTTGACAAGGCACGTCAAGAGAAGCAAGCTATGATTGTTAAGGCCCAGGGAGAAGCACGATCTGCGGAGTTGATTGGTGATGCTATCAAGAAGAGTCGATCATACGTCGATTTGAAGAGAATCGAGAATGCTAGAGCAATTGCTCAAATCATTCAAGAGGCTGGTGGACGCAACAAGATGTATTTGGATTCGGAGGGATTGGGATTAAATGTCACTGAGGCATTTGAGGATAAAAACAAAAAGGCATAATGAATTGGGATGGTAATGGCGAATTAAATAAACTCTCTCCACTGTACTACAAGCGTATGTAGCATGTATACTATATTTTCTGAAAGGTACAAGGTGTGCCGATCGGTTTTTGGCCCATGGCTATGAATGCATTATTTGAGCACACATAATACGCCTTTCTTTGAGTCGATTAAATCCCCACTATTGGTGGGTAAGAGGTGCAATCGCAATCTCCAAAACGAAAAAATCACTTTTCTTCAAAACTTTCGGGTCTTTAGACTTCCATTTCTCGCTTGAAGTCGTTGTCTAGGTATTCGTTAAGTTCATTGTAGCATTCAAATTGCTGATCACCTGCATTGACCCCTTGTTAGAATTTATACTCATTAAATCCTCTATTTCGGAACACGGATCAAGCCTTGCTCGAAGTCGCTTTAGAACGGCTCACAACTTTGCGCACGCAATCGCAGAGCTCTCGTGCTTTAGGAGGCAAAATCACGTGATATATTCATTTCTAGCTCAATTCCCACCAACAATTTGTCGTGGCGTGTCTTGGCGCTTGGCGCTTATAGCCAAGACGCTCCCACCTTCCTTTTGGATGATAGCTTCCGATAGCATTTTTACGGACCTTCCCCTCAGGTTTAGATTGGCCCAGCCTCATGGTTGAGCATTGGGATTGATACGAGTAAACTCAGATGAATGAGCCAATTCAAATTGGTGTGTCCCTGGCCGATCTTCCCAAACAATTGGAATTACCTTATAGAATCCTGGTATTACGATAAGACCACAGACGAACGTTACAGAGGAAAGCTTTCTCCGCACTTTGTGTCACTTAACCGTTGTGTGAATGCATATTGCCTTGTTTAAACTTCGGATGTAAACTGTCAATATGTTTACTGTTATGGAGCTTGGCACTCTAGCACGACATCATAGCCCGAGATAACAATCCAATTAGCGGGGCTCAATGGGATGAATGGTAAATATATAAAACCTCGGCTTTTCCCCGATAAGTTGTGTCTCGAAGTCACCCTCCTCTTACCGTCCTTCCTCGCAGTCCGCTAGGATACTTGCTCATCATGCTCTTTACGATGAGGAGCTCTTTGTCGTTGGTGGCACTGCTATCCGCAGGGGTAGCTAATGCTACCTACACCAATTCTACACCGACATTCACTCCTCAAGCGATGTTGAGTTCTCCTCGTCGAGGGTCGGCAATCCCGAATGCAGATGGAACGCTTGCACTTTACACTGTGGCTACCTACTCATTTGAGGAGCATCACAATTCTCATGAGCTCCGTGTGATGAACCTTGCTAATGGTACATCTTGGCTATTCAGCAATTCTAGTGGCATCAGCAATGCCAATTGGTTAGGCGATGGAAGTAAGATCATTTGGTTCGTTTCGGAGGATGATGGATCCACTAGCTTCGTCGTGGGAGACGCAACGGCACCAAGTGCGGAGTGAGTCTTCTATTACATCCGTCATGTGGTCTTTGGCTACACAAAATACTATACAAATCTCCATACGGATTCCTATTTGCATCTTGACTCAATTCTGACCTCCTTATAGACCCATCCCAGCAGGTTCTGTTCCTGGAGCAGTAGACAACCTCAAACTAGTTAGCATTGGCGAGGGAACTCTTGGTGTTGCATTCAGTGGCCAAGCGTTGCCCAATGGTACTTTGTATAATTCCGAACTCGCTCCTACACCTTATTCGACTGGAAGAGCGTATACCACCATTTTCGTGAGGCATTGGGACACTTGTGAGGAACTCCCAAGACTCTGTTCGAAAACCAGCACTAACATAAAACAGACGTCACACCTCAAAGAAACAGTATTTGGTACGCGGCTTTGTCAACCACGGGCAGTAACTATACCCTCAGCGAACCAATTAATGTTTTGAATGGATCTGGACTCGAATCGCCCGTCCCACCATTTGGTGCTACAAACAGGCAAGTGAATGACGTCATTTTACTTTCTGGGAAATTTTCTAACTTCGAACAGCTTTGACATCGGTAGCAAAGGTTTATCTTTCATCGCCAAAGACATTACTTTGAATCAAGCTACCACAACCAAGTCGGATGTTTACTATGTACCATTGACGACATTTACCGAAACCTCTCCAGAATTGAAAGTGGTTTCCACTCCCAATCTCGAGGGTGCTTCGGACGCTGTAGTCTTTTCACCCTCTGGATCTTCACTTGCTTTCGTTCGCATGGCACAAATCGCTTACGAAAGTGACAAGAACCGTGTTCTACAAGTAGCAGATGTCACTTCCGATTTGACTGCTATTGAATTCTTTGCCTCAGAAGATGGAAAAGGAGCTTGGGATCGTAGCCCAAGTACACTCCTTTACAGCCAAGATGGAGAGTCTATCCACGCAGTAGCCGAAGATTTCGCTAGAGTTAGACTGTTTACATTTTCTTCGGATCCTACAAACACAACCCTTCCATCCATTATCTATAAAGATGGCGGTGTAACAGATCTTCACCCTCAAGGAAAAGACAAGTTACTCATTAGCAGTTCAAGTTATCTCGATAACTCGGTCTTCTCTTCCGTTGACCCCAGCGTTTCAGCTGCTACCAATGCATCATCTGGTGTTACCACCATCTCAGCTAATCTCAACAGTCTCAAAGCGTATGGACTTTCCCGTGATTTCATCTCCGATGTTTTCTACCAAGGCGATGGAGACTACCTAGTCCACGCCTGGGTCATTAAACCAAGTACATTTGTTGAAGGTCAAAAATACCCCCTAGCATTCTACATTCACGGTGGACCTCAGGGAGCAACTGAAGATCTTTGGAGTACCCGTTGGAACATGGCCGTGTTCGCCGAACAAGGCTATGTTGTTGTAGCCTTCAACCCTACCGGTAGTACAGGATTTGGTCAGAATCTCACCGACGGAATTCAAAACCAGTGGGGTGGTAGACCATACAACGATCTCGTCAAAGGTTGGGAATATATCGAAGAAAATCTCCCATTCGTCGACACAGATCGAGCTATCGCTTTGGGTGCCAGTTATGGTGGATACATGGTAAACTGGATTCAAGGCCAACCTCTCGGACGTAAATTCAAGGCTTTGTTCACACACGACGGATGTTTCTCCACTCTTGCCCAATATTCCTCCGAGGAACTCTGGTTCATGCAACATGATTTCAACGGAACACTCTGGGAGAACTTCGACAATTACGCACGTTGGAATCCGGCAAACCACACCGATGCCTGGTCCACTCCTCATCTCATTAACCATAATGAGTTGGATTACCGTCTTCCAATCGCGGAAGGTCTTGCTGCATTCAACATTCTCCAGGCAAAGGGTATTGAGAGTAAATTTTTGAGTTTCCCAGATGAAAACCATTGGGTTTTGAGCCAGGAGAATAGTCTGGTGTGGCACAAGACGGTACTAGATTGGTTGAATGAACATGTAGGCTTACCTGTTTATTCCAGCCCAAATGACACCGATTATCGGGCTATTTTGCAGAGTGGTCCTTGGATTTGAGGCCAATAAAAGGTTCCTGCAAAGAGGTCATTAATAGGGTAGTTTGATAGGCCAATAAAAATTACATTTTAGTTTCGAGCTTTTTTTTTCTTTGGATGCGTAAAAAGTGATGATTTTTTTGCAAGTCTCTCATTCAATATCCCATGTTGCCTCAAGATATTGTAGACTGGCGAGAGAGATCTTTAGTCTCTCTCTCAGACGACAGAGAGTTTTTTTGTGAAGACACTTGGCTTTTTTGAAAGGGTATAAAGGTCGAGAAACACGTGAGTAACTTCCCTCTCGTCTGGATGTTCTTTCCCGATTGTAGTTTTTCGTTATTACCTCCAATGGTAGGAACTAGTTCTCGCCCTAAATAATGGAAATAAAAGCTAAGAACTACCTACTTAGCTTGGTCTCACGATGTTTGGAGTGCTCATGCCACACAATGACTTTTCTCTATACATTACCTGCTGATTCGATGTTTGCTTAACTTTCCATTCACCTTCACCTTCATCGGCACACAAACACAAAGTGAATAAACGATCACTCAATCTGTCCATTTGGGCCTTAACTTCTATAGATCTTTTAATTCGTTCGCTTTCCATATCGGTTTTTTTCCATCAATATAAACTGCTATTTTTCTTTACTCAACATCAGCTGTATTCGATAGGTTCGAAGAGAAAGATAGATTCGAAACAAAAGATTCTCTCCAGAGATCCTGTTTCTCATATGACACTCATTCCCGGCAATCAGAAACCATGTCTTTCAATTCCGAGAAACGAAATGGAAGTCGTGCTAGTTCTTATACTTTTTCTCCAAAAATACCCCAAATACCTGAAGCTCCTTCTCCAGTTCTTCCACCAAATATCCGTAAGTAAATACTAGCACCATTCTCTACATATACCCCGTAAGACTTTATCGTGGAACAGAGCTTCATTCTAACCAAATGCACAAGATCCAACAACTTTCTGCGCCATTGGTCCTCATGCCTGCGATCTCGACATCCTCTCCCGTCTCCACTCTCAAACCGTACGAGCCATGGGCCGCGATATTTCCCGCGAGGAATTCTATCTTCGTATGGAAGGACGTCCTGCCAGAAGTCTTGCTCCCCTTTCTCCCAGCCCAAACATCAATCCATTTTCATCTTCCAATACCAAAATCAATCCTGAATACCAAACATCTGGAAAATGTCGAATGGAAAGTGGCACAACTGGATCTGGCACAACTGAATCTAGAAATAATAACCTGAGGAGTGGTGTTAGTGCAATGGAAGCAATAGAGCCAGATCAGAATTTTAGAGAATTCGTAGCTAGATGTGTGGGAATTACACCGCGGGCTTTATTTATGGGAGTTGGGGCGACAGAGAGGGCAGATAGAAAGGTTGGGAGAGGACCAGGTTTGACGGCTAAGGAAGAAGAAGAAAAAGGGGTTTATGAGAAAGTTGATTGGGGAGATGGGATTTCTGAGTATGTTTCTTACACTTTGACGGAGTCAATTTGAAGCCTTGGTCGGCATACTAATGGAAAGTAGGTTTGATGCGTGGGTCGATATGGTATGCAAAGAGGTCCTAGCTATGAGAAGAAGACTCGATGCTTCAAGAGGTTTGATTTGAAATTGGCGAATGAATCAGTTGTTTCCTAGGCGCACTGCTAATGGTACGAGCTGTTATCGCATCCGTTACATCAGTTGCATTGAAGGCGACTGGTTTCTGGAGGTGAAACATCAGTTGTTATTATTGCTTGATTCATCGACTCTGCTCATTTATACTAGCATTGAAATTGGGGTGGGAGATGCATCGCTGGGAAGAAGGAGATACAGATTGGAAGATTTTGTCTTGCTATAGTTACTCTCATGACGAAGCTCTCCATATGCGCATAGATTTCGAGCCAACTCTTCTCTGAAAGATTCGAACTACAACTGCTAGCAGATAGCTTAATAACCCTAATAATCATTATAACACCACCAAATATTATGAAGTGTCCGATATTTGATGAGTGAGCGCTGTAAAAGAAACCCTTGGCTGAGAAGGATGTGGAACTTGCTCAGTATTCCTTGGGCAGAGCTAATAATTTAACACCCTGCAACGATTCTGTTTCCCAAATTTAATGTATGCGAGGTTGTGCGGAAGACAACTCTTCCAGTGGAAAGAAGTAGCGAAAGAAATGCTAGATGAGTGATCAAATGAATTTAGGAAAAAGCTGCGCTCATGTAAAAGTAGTTCGATGTAGATGGACAATTCAAGAGATTGAACACTTGAGTGTAGTCAGCGACAAGTACACATGGACAAAAAAACTGTAGAGTAATGAGTGTGCCTATTTATATGACTACCCAGATACCTATGAACAATTACCAAACGACGCACACAACATAGTCTCTTCACACCCCAACCTCTACACCATCATCACCCATTCATACCTCCCAACTCAAATACCACCATACCTCACCCTCCCCTCTCCTCACCTTTATATACCCCCAATCCCGACATCCCAACATAAGCATTCCACACGCCTCGTGGCGCAGCGGTTAGAATTTCTCACTCCCCGCAGTTTGAGATATCGCCTTTCTTCCGCATTGTGGTACTTCGATCGGACAGTGCATAGAGTGCGGTTTCGCAAGGCAGTTTCGGACTGTCTTGACCGTACATGTAGACTGGGACTGTAAGCCGTCGCGGCTGAAGTTTTGTTCTGTTGTTTTTGAGGGTGGATTTGGGGATGTGAGTGAGTGAATGGAGTGGATGGAGTGGGGATTTTTTCTGGCGAGGGAGGGGTTTGATTGGGGGGTTGGTGAGGTGGGAGTGGATGGGGTGGAAGGGGTGCGTGAAGGTAAGGTGAATTGGTGTTTTAGAGTGGATCGCGAAGTTTATAGGAATAGAGGCCGAGTTTGTGAGAATGACAAACTTGGCTTTTCTTTGGATTTGAACTTAGTATTTTGAGGTCCAGATCGAAGAATGAGTTCATTGAAGGTGCTGCTGGAAGTATTTCCTTCTACCGCGAGAGATTGTCTGCTGTTCTGACGCCCTGCATATTGAATTATGACTTTTACTGCATCGTCAGCTTTGAGAGCGCAAGAATTCTCTTCGCTTGCCTGCTGTACCACTTTTATTCGGTACTGTGTCGCATCTTGTCGCTATCTTAGGGTGAGTTAGGCGTGTAAGTTTCCTACCAATAAAAGCAATATTCACATGTACTTTCTTTCAGAACACAGCGCATATGACTCTGAAGCCTGATCATGATAGATGCGCACGGATTGCGAACTTTTGTGTGTCGGCCGTTTGTTGAGTGAACGTAACCACGGCGCGTGTATTTACATAATTATACGAGACCAGGTCACTCTCATATGAAACAAGACCAAAGTCATACATAGTGCTGGTCGAAGATGAAAATGCATATACAGATAGTTCCAACACAGCGTCTTGACTGTATTGCGAAACAAAGGAACCCGTAGAGAGTTGTGACTGAAACATTGTAATTATTGTGAATGTGGAATGGTATTAACTTCAAACTTCTTAACGTAATAAATGCAGATGGTATAGCCATGGATTGTTTTTGTGCTCAGGTAGGAGAGAAATAATAACATACAAAGCGGCCAGAGTGAAGAAATACCAATATGCAGAATTCAAATATAAGAATGACGAGATGAGACTCACTGGGCCCATCGAGATATTGTTAGAGCTTCATGAGACTCCTCGCAGGGCAATGAGAATCTAGTATTCTACCCTTGACCTGCTCCTGCTTGAGGTCAAAAGGTGTTCTAAGCTTATCCTTTTTCTTTTCATTCAGGAGTTTAAATCTATCTTCAAGCAAGCCAGATCCAATTGTTTTTTTTATCAAGGAAGACCCAGTATATTTCATCAAATACTTGAGTGTTTCTTACCATAAAACATACCCAAAACAACCCATTATGCATAGATTATTCCATAAGGTTAGATGATGTTTGAGAATCAAGGATTTCCCACTTTTCATCTGTTCATCTTCATATTCTCTTGACGCTGAGAGGGAGAGTCGAAGCTGAGGTGTATAGCGAGCTATAAAATTGATTGTATGCTTCCTCTCTTGGTAGGACTCTTCAAAACATTTGAGACCAGATTGCCTTCTTTCTATACATTCCTCGACAGTATATGACCCTATCCAGAATATTTGCTATCCGAGTACTCGTGAGACGGGGGTACTGGAACTTTGGTGTGTTTTTCAAGCACTGAATAACGACTGCTTCGTTTTCGACTTTTCTGCGATATATACAGTCTTGCCAAGTGCTGAGAATCGAACCACAATCTGGAAATCCACGCCTTGTATCCCAGCTTTAGCACACATTGTAGGCGCCATTCATCCAAAGTCCGGTGCCAACTTTATGTCCTGGTTGAAGCTTTCTTGCTGGTTGAAAGGCTAATTTTTCTGATTCTCCTTTCACCAGCTGCCCTAGACATATCTTGAAGTTCTCTTCCTGTCTCTCCCACGCGATGGAATCAAAGCACATGTGTTCCACTGGAGTTGTGTGATCTGGGTTTGATATGAAGTAATTCAAGATCACGTGTTGATATATCACAGCGGTTGTCACGGTCTAGATAACGTGGAGAAGGAAAATAGTGAGAGGTTACCCGGAAACTAGTAAGGGGTTAGTCTGGCATTTCCGGTTAGCCGATTGAACGTAAGGAATGGGCGCATAGGGGTCCAAACACACGTGTGTGAGCTCCAAGTTATCGTTCTGGTACTATTTGGAGGACTGGTTTGGAATCATAGAATCATTCTTAAGTGAGCTTTTTTCACAAAATCTTCAAATTGCTTGAGAATGGATTTTCAAACAAGACAGTCTCTAATCCTCAGCTCTATTGTTCATGCTGCTCTCGGATTATACTATTTGAATCAAATCACTGACGATCATGGTGCGTGAGTAAAGTCGTGAATTACGACAAGGGTAGGGTCTTGATTGAATAATTATTATGAGGTATCGAAAGGATTCAAGGATTTTATTGGCCTGGGATGCAATGGAAGCTTACATCGGGATACATGGGTATCCGCCTGAGCCCAAATTGTTGTGCAGCTGAAAGCTTGCTTCCATTTACCTGTTATATGTCAACGGTCATCTAGATTTTCTTCAAACTTCAAGGTGGCTGATTTCCTCACAATGTTGGACGAGCCGTACAACGTTACAAAGCGGAATTTTCCAAGTGATGAAAATCGGGAAGTTACGCAAGCTCAATCTTATCTCAGAAGGACAGATGTCGAAAACGATGAGATAGAAGATGGATTAACTCAGACAATGTTTTCTCGAGATGGTTATGATAGTTCTGCAGCTCGATCTGATGTACACAACGGTATTGTTAATTGCGGATCTCGCCAATTGATTGAGACATGGGTAGGCATGTTGCCGACGATGCCTTCTTGTGATAAAAACTAATGATTACTCTAGATGACCGAAGCACGATGTATGGATTACCTGCCACAGGTTCCAGCCATCAGATTGATGGGAACTCGCCAGCCACACGTGATACGACAGACATGTCCAAACATGAAGATGAAGAGCTGGTCACGGTTCCTATCGCAAAGCTACAGCAGCTGGTAGAATTTGGAATCCAGGTACTGAAAGAAAGCAGGAGGAAAACGAACATTCGCGAAATTGACCTAGAGTATGACGCAGCTCCGGCTTTGGAAGGCTTTCCTGTGCCTCACTCTTATCGTTCGAAATCCCACTCTTAAATTGAGTTGAAAGCAAGTGCTAATGAATAATTCTCAGAAGCACGAACGGAAGCTTCACGTCTGATGAATCCTCCAAAGTATCTACATCAATTCTTAACTCGGGCTTGCGCGAACCCTTGGCCAATTTGTAGGGTTGAAGTGAACCGTGATCAGGTGATTCATCTGGATCATCTCGGGCAACCTTTTGATAGATTCAACCGTGTACATTTTGAGGCCATTTGGGAAGAGCACTTCAGGAACTTCTTTGGATATGGGCAAAGATCTGTAACTTCTACAGAAGTGGTGCGAAGAGGATGGTTTTGGAAAAGGATACTTAATGAGTGCGACAAAGAAATGATACCCTGGTTGCTCGAATTTGGGACTGATGATCCAGACGCTCGAGCAGCAATTCTGATAAAGATCTTAATTTGCATCATCAAGTCGTCGATTGAAAGGAGATATTCCGCTACTTCGACAATTGGGGCTATTCTTGAGCGTTGCTACACGAGTGGAGTATTACGCCAACCCGAGGATATCCCTCGAATCCAAATAACATTCATTCCCAAAAAGAAATAAGGCAAGACTATGGCTTTCATATAATTCTTGTTGCAATATCACTGAATATATTTAATGATTGCTTGATGGAAGATAATTCGGACCTGGGTCTCAATAGCCGCCAGATATTATGGTCCCCTACGGATCTATTGAGAGAAGCTTGCGGGGGTGCTAACTTAGAACAAATTCTTGCTTTTCAGGGACCGGAACTCGTGGTATCAATCCTATCTGTATCGAAATCTTCGGATAATCCAGTGCCGTTGGAAAGACCAACCGCAAACTCTGGACGTATTGATGATCTGAACATTGGGTCCTTGCAAACAATCGGAGATCTTCGAATAGTCTGGACCGATATTTTCGAGGAACACCTCCTCCTGAATCATCAAGATAAATGTTTGAAAATTGCACGACTACGACCATTCGTCTGGGGGATGCTAAGTATTTTTCAGAACGATTGGTTAGTTGCATTCTCTTTCATTGTTCGGCATCGCACTAATGGTTTGAAAGTGTCCGTTGGTCTAGCATATACCGAGAACCGCGAGAGCTTTCAGTCTTGAAAGAGCTAAAAGCCGATATTGAAAAGACATGGGCCATTCTCTTCTCAATCACAACTCTAGGCGAGAATTCCAAGAACAAATCACAGGTTAGGGAAAAGCTTAAGCAAGAGTACGAGACCATTGTTGACGAAGACCGAAATCCAATGCAAACAGATATTCAAACCCTCAAAGAATACCATATGCCATGGATAGAAGACGATTCAGCGACCGGCAGAGTGCAATCATACTACGAGTCACGATGGGAAAACCTCCAAGGAATCATTAAATCAAAACAAGACAAAAGTAACATTGCCTACTCCAATTTCGGCATGTTTGAAGACCGTGTGAGAGATCTGAGACAGTATATGGATCATCAAAAACCACACGGCTTGCGACAATTGCTGCGAGATTCTAGGGATGCGCTTAATTATTATACGTTTATGGGTGTTATAATCTTTGGATTGTTGACTGTCTTTCTCGCTCTGGCATCTTTTTTTGTGAGTGTCGCTCAGACGTATGCTGCGTTTAAAGCATTAGATATGTCTTCTTAGTGTGAAGTTCGTGGCATGCTTAAGGACTAGCACTCTTCTGAATGGAATTTAAGAGTCGTGTTGGGCTTTTTCATTGGATTTCCTACCACGAAATAATTACTGTGAGCCGAAATGGCTAGTCACATATCCTTTGTGGCAAGCACACTACATCAGTACTCACGTCAACGAATCACCAGTACACAATATATCAACGAGCCTTTGAGGACGCAGTATAGAATATATCAAGGGCAAAGGAAATCGGAAGGCCAAATGGGTGGGTATGGAAAAATGTAGGATGTATACACCATCCTTACGACTTCTCTACCAAATCCATTCCAGCAATTTCAATTTTAAAATCAGCCAGTAGTTCTAATTAAAATCGAAAAGAGAGAGAAATATGAAGCATTTTGCTACTCTAGGAACTAGTACTACAGATGAGAAGAATGGAAAACCTTGATACTCCTAAACATCAATCTTGTGTACAAACCTGGGGAAGGGGGGTAATCGTTACGTTTTGTTTTAATTTCCATCATTTTGAATTCCGTCTATTCGTAAAGTATACTGCCATGTCAATGTTTGTCATAATCCGAAAAATTCTGATCTAAGTTTTCAATCTCGAGAGCTTGAGAACACACCATTTTCTGGGTATTTGAATTGCTCTGTTGTTACAAATCAATGCGAAAACCGTATGCATTTCGATATCCGAGATTAGTTTAAATATTCAAGAGGCTTTGGATATTACACGTCCTTGGGTGTTGGACTGTAGTCCGGACTATTGACTACACTATCCAGCCTGCAGCCAAATCGTTTGTAAGTCACTCGAGATATTGATATGATGCATAGATTTCCTTTCTGAGTAATTGTGAACCTCTTTCTAGCTAAAGTTTGCCATGAAATAAGAGACCAGGGAAATTTAAGCAGAACCCGTTTTGAGAGAAAATGAAACCGTGAAACATCAAATCATTAGAAACACATCAAGCTCCACCACTCCATTCATAAAAAGCCCGTAGTTCCATCCATTCCCTCATCTCCGTCAAGTTTGATGCCATAATAGCTTATCCTTGATGAAGAAAAAACACTATATCGAGTTCTCACGAACAATCAATCACCAGTTTCTATCCCTGCCAACTATTCGGAAGAAGACCAGGTGCCCGCTCCATTTCCCTGAAGCACACGCCCGCAGCTAAATATCTGAAGCTCTTCAGAGGTTGGTCTCGAGCGCTTTTTCGCTTCCTATCATCTAAAGAAACTGCGAAGCAAGCAATGCTGCGCTCAAGCGCCTCATCCGAGTACTCATCATTGACCTTGATGATGCAATTAACAATGAATGCCGCGATTTCGTCATATTTCTCTTTCATGCTGGTGCATAGCTCTCTTTGCTTTTTGCTTACAGATCCAACTTTTCCGAGAATGTTACCCACGAATACCTCGCGCTCGCTGATGGGGCGAGTTGGATGTTCACTGTACTGATGCATTATATCTAGCATGTTGTTTTCATAACTGTAATTAAGTTAGTTGGAATAGTCATAGAAAATAAAGGGGAGACATGAAAAGATGAGTTGTTGAATAGTCGAGACTGACGGACTGGATATAAGGCTTTAATTTTCGTAGGTAATTCGATACTCGAAACTAATTCGAGTTTCCGAATTGCTTCATTGCTCTAAACGAATCCAAAAATTAAAGCTTCTCACTGTCGGACTACAGTCTGGACTGTTCAACACATTGTGAAAACTTACATTTCCTGAATTTCGAGGGCATCTTCGCGCAAATGTTGCCATTGAATTCCCTGGGAACGAGATTTAACGAATTCCCACATGTGCTGCATGATATCAGGACTATCATTAGCTTGAACGTTCAGCTTTTGAATATCCTCAAAGACTTTTCGCTCATCAATTGCACGGTAAAGCTTCCCACAAACTTTTTTACTTTCATAGTACTTGATATTCGTGACTTCGTCCTCTTCGTCCATTGCCTCAATTGGAACATACTCCTTCGCGAATTCCAGACGATCATCAGGTCGATGTGATATTTTAATATGAGGGCCTGGAGCCATGAAGTCAGGACGCCAGAGACTACTCCTGGGTACACCTGGGTGATCAAGAATAGGCTAGAAGGTTTCAAAAGTTAGTAAAATGCATATGAATATCATGCAAGAATATCATACCGCTATACCTGTCTTGGAATAGTCAACTGCAGTCGAGCAAAGCTCCGCCAATTTAAGGCAATCGAAACACTCGGTTCCCATCACGTTCTGGTCTGCATACACTTGATGTCTATTGGATATAACACCCAGTTGGTCTGTTTTCATGAAAGTCAGGAAAAATTCTGCCATGTCTTGTTGTTTAACCGTACGGCCGATGTCGAGAGGTGGCAGTCGTGGGTAGTCCGCCGGTGTCACAGTCCTCTTTAGTTTCAAGTCTGGGTCAAACAAGACATAATAGAGATCTCCATCTAAGTCTCCACCCGATAACTGACTTGGTAGATCCCGAGGACCTTTCTGACTGAAGCAAACGCAGTTATAAAGTCTTTTCAACGGAGAATCGCTTGGAACATCCACGGCATTCGCCAATTGAATGTCTCCAGGGTGAAGCGCAGGAGCACGAGTGATAACAATGTTTGATCCGACTAGAGTGGTACGCTTTCCATCCTCAAGCCAACAACAATAAATTTCGCCTTCCTTCAAAATCCCGGTCTCGTCCATAATGCCATGTAGATGATAGCCCTTCTCGACAGGTATTCTGGCCTTGTGCTTCAAAGTGCGAAGCTCAATCAAGACTGTCATTTCGAGGACATCCCGTAAAAACAAATCATTTCTGAAATCCAAATCTAAAGCAGAACAGTGGTCAATAAGGTGTGGGAGAAGAACAACATCTCCAACTCTTTTACTTTGAAGGAATGTCGATGCATTGTATGCATTGGCTGTAATTGCTCTCAATCTTGAGACCTCCTTTGCTTGGAGTCTCACAAAGTATTCGGGCTCCACTCCCAAGTCTTCCAGGATTTTAATGAATTGTCGATTAAGATACATAGGGAGGGGTTTATAGGCCCCGCCGCATATTTCAAGATCATTCGAGCTCGATCCTTCGAACTTTATCATGGAATCTCGGAGGCGTAATTGGACGCCTGGTAAACGACTATCCAAAGAAATCATCCCTTTGGCACCTGTCATGGTTGGTAAGCTTAGTTCAAGAACGACAAATATATCATAGACTCAAACGATGTTCGAACTAACCTTGATACCGAATTTGGAAACAAGTCGGCTTCACAGGGTGTTTGCTAGGTAGTTTCTCCCATATCTTGTGCATCAATAACTCCGACATTGTACCCACTCCATCACTGAAGACTCTACCATTTCGCTCGACGTCAGCAACTGTTTCTATTGTGACAGTTTCATCAAGAGTGAGAGTGTTTGGTGTATCAGAGAACGCCTGTCCGATTCGTGCCGCACATTTAGCCGGAGAGCGAATATCTCCAAACCGGCCCAAGTCGTCGATAATACGCCGGGCATCATAATTTATATTGTTTTGTGTGAAAGGTGCCACAAACCAACAAGATTGTGTACGAAGAGAAGAATGTGAAGAGCCTAGATACTCATATTTCTGTTTTCCAATCGAGAAACCATTTTGCAGAACTTTGTTGAAAACTCCGTCAAAAATCTCGTCGTTAGAGACACTTGATGCATATTGAATTCTTCCACCATCTTCATCGCAGAATGTCACACGCACAAAGTTACTATGGCTACCTAGTGATGGAAAATCAGTCATAAGTACGCTAGAATAATATTTTTGTATCCGAAAGTGGGAGCATTTAACTCAAATAGGAGAAAAAGGATAGGACAAAAGCATAAAGAGGCTTACCTGCATATTTACGGAGTATGCGATTGTTACTCTCAGACTCAGGCCCATCTAGATACATCCCGGCAGGAGTAATGGTAACTCGATGAATCAAAGCGGTATTTTGAGAGGCTGTACCCCCGAATCCTTCAGCATACAGAGCCTCTTGAGTCGAAGTCTTCTCAATATCCAAAAGTAGTTCAATGATGGCGTTCTGGTCAAAATCTTCCGCTTTGACGTTGGGTCCAGGGTACGGGATCTGCAAAAACAGTCTCCTCATGGCCGTGACGCAAATCGGAAGAGTAGTTCTTTCAAACATTGAATTGAAGGCCGGTAGAAGATCGATTATTTGACGAGGAGATAGATATCCGTTTTGGGCTAGCTTTTGGACTTGAAATGTCAATGGAAATGGTAGTTCGTTATTGAAACTCTCTAAAGCTTCATGAAGTTCTCTGAGTCCGATAATATGAGATTCTCCAGGAGGAATGATTGAAGCAGAATGATGAATCATTGGGGGAATGCCTCGAGCATTCTTCAATGCCTCCAGCTTTTGCTCGATAGTCAACGAGAAGCCGTTTGTATCTTTGAATGTACAGCGATACACAAGAGAGCTACCCGCAATCTCCTTGTGCTTATCGCCAAAACCAGCGACTCGAGAGATTTTTGTGTGAGGCCTGCTGCCGTTTCTGAGGGTTATATTACTAAACATATTGGTCATCTCAAGGAAATCGTTTTTTGGAGGGGATCTGAAAAAATGAGGAGATTGATGAAGTGTCGCAGTAATTCCTGGGTAATGGCCGTCATCGGTGGTGAGAAGTTCAATTGTATCATACCGAATTACCATCCTTGATCCGTTGTCTAGAACCAATATCATGGCTCTCTCCTTGAAATGAACGATGATCCTACTTTGCCATATCAACTCCGGCATGAATACCAAATCCTCTTCAACATAACTCCAATTGCCACACATGATTGTAGAGCATTCAAACGAAGTGTTAGCAATTGGTGGGCCATGATGAAGATAGGAATTCTCAACACGTTCTTTCTCTTCTTTTTCCAAGCATCGGAGCAAATATGGATTAGCAGCTAATCTACTCTTCTCACAATAGATCGGCGTACTGTGATAAATAAGCTTTGCCGGAGTAGTCCTTGGATTTCGTTGTCTATTGTTTGGTCTCCGTTCACCAAACTTGCGTAGAAATTTTTCTCCATCTGTAGCCGTCCGAAAGGTGATTTTTGCAAAGTCTTTGCCTCGCGCAGTGTAACAATGAAATGCACGAATTGCAAGACTATTCAACTTGGGCCTTAGAAAATTCCGAAGATCGTGCTCTCCAGCCTGAACTGGTACGTTTGCCACGAATACCTCCATTGCGCCTTGATGAGTCTCACCACCGTAGAGATGGTAACAATTATCAAGTCAAGAAGATATCATAAGACCGGCGAGAGAATTCAAAGAGAAGAAAGCATCAAATACAGGAGAGATATGAATGACTTCAGATCAGATAGAATAGAGAGACTTGATATATCTATGGTGGAAAGTCTAAGAAGATAAAGGTAAAGGTAAGGCTCAGTGAGCTGCGTGTAACCGTTGACTGAGTGCGGACAATTCACTGGTTGGTCGATTAAAAAAGAGCAAGGGTGCGTAAACGGCAGCTAAATCCGCTTATCTGCAGGCGGGGTAAATCATTATCGTCCCATATTTGTATATTTTTCGTTTCTTACCTTTGCGAGTTCTGCATCTCGTGACTGGAGCTGCATCTTCTGAATGCCGCCGACATGCTTTGTTAAATTCTTTAATCCAGAATTCTAGATACTTGAAGATCAACAGTACATGATCGCCAGGGACACTTTGACAAAATTTTCATTCTTCAACATACCCGTGACCTGACACTTTGCTTGCAGAACTGTGGAGCATTTGAAAATCCAGAGTCTGGCTTACGATAAAGTGAGAGCCAACAACAAGTCTGCATTGTTAGAGCGAGGTAATTGGTAGTACCAATTTTAAGCTTCAACACTGGCAGCAATCTTATGAAGGCTGCCATGGCATTTTGGTCAGCTAAATATGTTGATGGCCATGCTGAACATGCTGATGACCATGCGCACGAGATTAAAACACTTTTAGACAGCAAGCACCGATACAGAGCTCAAGAGACTATCGCTTGATGGTCTATAGCAGCCACTAGAATACCACGAGCAAGTCGGCTCCGCATGTTGAGAGAAATGCAGATTCTGGAAAGAGAACAAAAGCGTTCCTCTGCATCTTCATTTCTGGCCTTCATTTCTAATCTTTCCTTCGACGTGGAGAGATGAAATGATTGATTTGGGAACCAAAGATCAAGGCAAACACATTTTACGGCTATATTACCAAAGCAGCGCCATACATCTGTATACGCCTCGAATTCTCGAATGCGTTGGAGTTCGAGCTTTTCCAATTAGGCACGATAGGTTTCTATTACATCTGCCTTAACATTCCCGGTTCATAGACCCAACTTTGAGACTGTAGAAAATCGAGACCAGAAATCGTATAAAAGCTCTACCTAAAGCTCAGATCACACTATCATCCGCCCTGATCCATTCAGAACTTTCCATTTCCCCACTCCTGCTATACAGCCGAATGAGCCGAGGGATTCTAACCCCCACTTCTCGTCTGATATCTGTTAATGCTGTCTGGTTTAGTTGAAAGCGGCTACAGACCGGTCACTCCATGATCGAGGCGAAATTGTTGACATCAGAAAGTCTTTTGATGAAGAACAGGCAGAGAGTTTAATGCTTTGTGATATTATTAGAATCACAAATTAGATGTGCAACATTTCGATTTCTCGTGGTCGAGGGAATGGTTTAGTATGGTGTGAGATAACCATGTAAGGCTTCTCGAATAGTTTATCGGGCTTTGGGTGGCTTTGTGTGGGCTTTATTTAGAACATGCAAGAAAGTTGTCTTAGTTGTTCCAAGACAAATCTCGGGAAGAGCTAGAATTTCTGGAACTTATGGTAGTACTATTCAAGTGCACGGGCCGAAAAAAAAACTTACTTCCTCTTGGATTTGGTGGAAATTTTCAACATCAGACCAAAGAGTCCCGGATTGGGGATGAACATAAACTCTTTATATTTGAAAGTATTATAAGATATACATAGTGAACCCAGTGTTTCAAACCATCTAACCATCGTATTGAAACCCAGAACTTTCAGATTCTTATTCGAACCTTCGATTCGTCATGCGATTATCTAGTCAGCACATACAAAGTCTACTCGGAAAAGGTTTTCTTCATCACGATTTACAAGTTCAATCACTGACACAGAAAGCCATATATACTTTATCCCGGAAGGAAGTTCCCTCAACCTATATTCTACATACTTCCTCCATCTTTCTTTATGACTTCGAATAGATTTTGTTGCACATCTGATATAGCTTTCTAATAATAATATACATACAAAATAGTACTATAACTATTTCCAGATCACCTCCACGACCAACACAGGCCTCAATACAATCCGATGAATCTTCCATTATGTCTCCACTTCCTTCTCTTCCGTTGTACCTCGAACCTTTTGTTGCACATCTATTATACCTACTTAATAATAATAAGCCCCCATCTACAGTAATATCCATCCCCTCAAATGACCCTCCGCCAAAACCATCCATCCCATTTCCCGCGTTCTCTCTCCCATCAAGGTCTCAGACCCCATAACTCCCCAATGTTGCACATCTAATATACCCATCTAATAATAATACCATCTTACTTTCCCTCCTCCCAAACTTCCTGACCTTCCTTTACCTATATCAATCCCTATATCAAACATATTAATATAACATCCTCATATCAAACCTTCCACCCAGTAAGCACTAGCGTCTCCGACACCTCCACTCTGCGGCTCAAAAATAAACCCCAAGCCACTTCCTAGCGCGGAATTGACGCTGCGTAAGAGCATGTTCTGGTCCGTGAAGAAGCTCGGTAATTGCAGCGGGTCGTGCTGGGGCTCGGGCCTCCTTACTTATTTTCAAGTTTGGCGAGTGGGAAAATGGGGATCGATGGAGCAAGACAGATAGATTTGTTCGGCCGAAGAAGAATAAATTGCTTCTTTTGTTTCTCGAATTCCGGGGATTCAAAGATTTTCTAACGTTTGCGTGTCGGTTTTTCATATTTCTTCGTGGAAATGTAATAAGTGTATTCTATTCAATGTGTAGAAAACGAAATTTGCAATTTCGAGTGTTAGTTGCACCTTTCGATGATCATTGGATATTTTATGTCTCAGACTATTGAGACATAGATGGAGAGACGGTTTCTCATGGTACTTGACGTCACTATTATTGCATATCGCGCTCTTGCTGTTTTTTTCTCTTCTCTATCCTTGTGAATTGGTTCTGGTGTTTGATCATCAAGTGTTGTCGAATGTCCTTTGCTGTATCAATTTGCATCCAAGAAAGCTCTTAAAGTTATACGACTGTAAATGGAAAATATGATCAAGCTCATATTTGGAAACAAATGTCTTCTATAATTCATCTTATACAGAGCGCATTGGTTATGCTGAAGATCTACAAGACGGAGGATTCGTACCTTTATATCCACATTAAATGTCAATTGGTTAATCTAATGAGCAACCGAAATCACCAAGATACAACGATTTTGATCGACCATGATTCATCGCGCAAACAATATCATCTAATACCCAGTTCAATTCTATAGCAATAAAACGAATTCATCTAATATACAAAGTTTACATCCCACATCTTTAACACAGTTGTACTTCAACCATACCAAGCATTTATTCACACTGATCCACTATGAGTATCGCCAATCGTATGCATCTTTTCCCATGACATTTTCTCATCTCTAATTCTGGAATATCACCGACAATGCTGAAGATCTCACTATCACCAAGATTGTTGATATAATTCCATCAGTATACTCTTCAATCATAAGCAGCGTCAAGTTTTGGAAAAGTCTAGGAACATCACTGTTGGCATACACGAACCTATCCCCTCTTCACGCGCACATTTATCTGGAACCAAATGAGAATCATCAGCATTGAAAATAACATTCTTTCTCACAAATCGGGTTTGACATATCTAGACTCTGAGCCCTTATTCACAAGAACTTATCATAAAATCTGCCATTATACAGTATTAATTTTCCCTCAGTCCCTCTCCAATAACCATTCTTCACTCTCAATGTCTCATCTCCACACATACCATCAGTAATCTCAATCATATTTCTCTTCTTCCCCTTTCTATCAACAACAAGTATGTAAGATCTCACACAAACCATACAACTCTCAGCTAACAAAAGTCTATCCACAAAAATACATCCTCATTCTAGTCCCTGGAAAATAAAATACACCCACCGTATATATAACCAACCACCTAGTAACTATTCTTAATCTCTCCCCCCTCAACGCGTGAAGCCGACGATCTCCTCATCCTCTTGTCAAATTCTCAAATTCTAATTTTAAATTCTTTTTTTCACTATTATCACTTTCACTCCCACTGTCACTATCATCGCACTTCCCACCCTCACCACAAATCCCCCCTATTTCAAAAATATCGAATATCAAACACTCAATCCATACACCTCCCAAAACCCCTCTTGCTTTCTTTCTTTCTTCCTTCCATCCATCCAAACCCACACTCACACACAGGAAATTCATATAAACATATCTCCCATAAATAAAACTACACAGCACCAAAGTTAACTCACCACCACCCTAGTGCGTTTTCGTTCATGTAATTAGATACCTAGGTATGCGATAGGAATTTGGATGAGGGGAGAGAGTTATTTATATACTTCCCCATACTCACATCGGATACAAGTCTTTCTCGAATCTGGTTCTGATCGATATTCTGACTGGGTGTGTAGAGAAAGGGGTTTCTTTTGGTTATTCGGGACCTTGATTCATTTTACCTTATTCTACTTCATTTTGCTTTATATTTTCTCGCTCGTTGGCTGATTTACTCTGTTCTATCTATCTACCCCATCCAACCACTATAAAATCCCTTCTCCCTCCCGAAAACCATAACTCCATTCCGAAACACACTTAAACGAAAAGCAGCCAGGGTTTCTCCATCCACCAGAAGGTCACCTATACACAATTTCAATTCTTAGTAAAATCCATAATATATACTTTTCCTTCAGACTTACAAAGGAATGAGATATGAGTTCAGATGGGGAATTTGTTGTTGCTGTTGCAGGAGGGTTTGAGTTGCTATTTTATTTCTTTTTTCGGCTATGGCCTATTTTGAATAATTAAGTAGGCACCTACCTAGATATTCATGATTGATAAACACCATTACCAATATCGTTGTCACTACCATCATCATCACCAGTTCTCAGCCTCTACCAGCATTCCCATTCCCCATCTCACAACCAAAAACCGAAAACCAATAAACAACACTCAACACTCATCCAATCCCCCTCCCCCCAAACCTTTTAACAAACTTTACCCGCCCCCCAACTTCCCACCATGTCTCCAAATGTCTCTAATCTTACCCACAAAATTCAAATCTCAATCGTTCCATCCCATATTCCATTTCCATCGAAGCAAAATCAGCTATCCACTCATCAATCTCCCCTCACCAATCTCCAATCACCTAAAAATTCAACAGCGAACGAACTACACTTTTCCCAATTCCTAAATAAATAGATATTCTAATATCTATATACATATATATCCATACTTATACATCCACACCATCCACAACAACTCCAACTCCAATTCCCTACCTTACCTAACATCCCTTCACAAACCCCCCTATCCACAATCCCCCAATCCATTCCACAACCCCCAGATCCCCTCCCCTCCCATACTATTCCAACTTCCCTTCTCAAACCCCCAGAATCAAAACCAAAAATCAAACCCCGCCACCAAGATACCAGATACTAGAAACTCAACACCAGATAATACACTCATCTCTCTCCTCTCCATCCCCACCTTCCCCCCTTCACAGCATTCTCCAAATCGCTCCCAAACCCTTCATATCCTTCCCAATACCGTTACTATTCTCCTCCTCTCCACCCACAGTATTCTCCACTCCCCCTTTCAGTTTTCCACTCTTCCACTCTACCCCTCACCCCCATCCCATCCCATCCCATCTCAACTCACCTCTCACCTTCCACATTTCAGCTTCTAAATTCTACCCCCTATCTCTCATTCCATCCCATCCCATCATATCCCATCCCATTCTATCCCATCCTATTCTATTCTATTCACCCCTCCACTTTATCTCCTTTATTTTCCAAGCCCACCCCACCTACTCAATCAAATCAGTAAACTATCCTTAAAATGCAATTCAATCCTCTCCTCATTCCCTATCCCTCAAACCTACCTAGATAGATATATAAAACATTATTTTCATTCTTTCCAATTCTCAACTCAACTCAACTCACCCTCCTCCTTTCCTTCCCCTTCGCCTCCCCATCCTACCGAAACTCCCTCTCTACACCCACACACACAATCATCACACAACACATCACATCACATCACAAAAATCTCACAAAACCCCTCAGCCCGTTGTAAAACTTGTTTTTTCTTTTTCTTTTTCTTTTTCTTTTTCTTATTCTTATCCCTATCCCTATCTAACCACTAAATATCTCCACTTCCCAAATCAAGCTTAACCACATCTCCCCTCCCATCATCGCATATCCACTAATGAATTTCATCCAGTCTCAAAACCAGATCAATCAAATAACGAATATCGGACCTAGCAAAATTTCTCCTTCCACAATTTTCTCATCCACAATCCCAAAATACTGCCGCTCAATAATAGCAAAACCAATCCTAATCAACCAAACCACTCAAATGGAAGGATGATGTAAAAAAAGCCATCGAATCGATTCAAAGCACAGCTCTTTCTTGGCTCAATATCTCATGCCGACCAATTGAAATTTATCACCAATTCATCTCACTTCCCATTCTTTCCTCCCCTAAATCAATCTTTCCATCAATGACTAGCATTGAAACCTGAAAGTCTCAACTCACACCCAACATAACATGTTTCCTAGAATAGAAAGGTATCTCAAAAGTAAAAAGCTCCGTCGTAGAAAAGAAGAATGTTCATAGATACACATTATTGTTATTAGCCCATGTAATAAGTGTATTAAATTTGGTTCTGAACTCCTCCGAAAGAAAAAAAAAAAAAAAAAAAAAAACACCATCCACAAAAAGATTTGCAAACTTGGTGCGAAAGAAATAAAGGAAGAAAATATTGAATTTTGCTAAACGATTCGATGAAAATGCGCCAATAAAAACTTGTATACATTCGTCGTTCTGTTCATATCGAATTTTATCTGATCAATTCGATTCCCAATTGCGCCATATGTAAGACCCTATCTTTGTACTTGAAGGAAGTCTATATTGGGATATAGATAATCTATTCATCCCATATTTGTTTGATAGGTATGTACATTACATGGCTTGACCTGGAACAGGCTTTCTCTCCACTGGACTTCTGATATTTGGAGCAGATGGTGGAGATGAAGGACTATCTGTTGGCGCGGATGTAATCAATGTAGGACTTGGTTGTCTAGAGATAGGATCGGTATCCGAATCACTTCGAGCACGTCCTTCACTTTGTGGAGCCACTTCATGATTTGGCGGAGTCATTGGTCGTTGTTCGGTCGCCTGAACTGGTGGAGAGACTGGTCTTTGTTCGGTTGCCTGACCTTGTGGAGCCATTGGTCTTGGAGCAGACGAACCTTGAGGTGTCATTGGTCTTTGTTGATTTGGATGATTTGGAGGGACCATTGGGCGTTGACCTTGCGGAGTCATGGGTCTGTTACCAGCTGGTGACATAGATCTTGGAGGACCTTGCATCATACCAGGGCCACGAGGAGGGCCTTGTCCATTTGGACCCATGGGTCTTGGTGGTCCAGCTGGTGACATAGATCTTGGGGGACCTTGCATCATACCAGGGCCACGAGGAGGACCTTGTCCATTTGGACCCATGGGTCTTGGAGGTCCATTGGGTGGTCCATTTGGTCTCATTGGAGATGATGGATGAGGTGAACCACCATCCTTGTTCGGAACGCGAGGAGGACCTTGATTCATACCGGGTGACATGGGACGTTGTTGAGGACGCATAGCAGGTGAACCTTGAGGACCAGGTTGCTGAGGACGTGGTTTAACAGGACGAGTAGAGAGACAAGTTCGAGGAACAACACCTTGTTTAGAACGATCGAGACGAATGCAAAGAGCCTGTGTTCAATCAGTATGTGTGATCAAAAGTAGATTTTTTTTTACATGGAAACTTACCCATCCATCATCATATTCATGCAAAATTCGAATCAATTGGCCAGCTTTCAATTCAAGTTCGTCATCCATAGAAGGAACGAAATCAAGTTGAACTCGGTGAACAGTAGTATTAGGAGGACCTCCAGCTGCAGCAATAGCCATACCAGTTACAGATTGAGCTTGAGTGGCACCTGACGCAGTACTGAATTCAGAACCAGAAGGACTTGGTGGGCTCAAGACTGTGTTGGGCTTAGTAGTGAAATCCATTTTGAGACCATTACCGGCTTTAGAAGCACTGCGAGCTAAACCAACTGTTTTGAGAGGGGCTGGAGCAGGAGATTTAGAAGAAGGAGACGATGCAGCAGCAGCAACGACGGCAGAAGCAGCAATTACTTCACCTCCATCGTTGAAACCTTCTATAATAGGTGGACCATTGGTGTTAGGAGTATCGATAGATTCAGCGTGGTTACCAAATGGATTGTTTCTGTTCTGGTCTTGAGGTTGTTGTGAGTGATAGCTAGGCGCGGTTGACACTGGTGTTAACATGCCGCCCATTTGAGAAGGTGTTCGACTGGCTCCAGTTTTCTCATTGAAGGGTTGGAATTGTGTAACAGGGCGGAGAGATAAACGATGCGCGGCGGTTGCTGCGGCGGCTCCTCCTCCATTTGAACGTTGACTTGCTTGACGTTGAATTTCTACACGTGTAGCTTCTGCGCGACGAGCTGATGAAGCTACCATGGCAGATTTCTCATCATCAAGACGTTCAGCCTTCGCCGCTTGCTTCTTCTTTTTGAAGAAAAATAAAAGAAGAGCAAGGCCAACTCCAAACAATAACAAAATACCAATGACCAATCCTGCCTTACCACCAGCACTCATACCGGAACTCGAAGTATCTGCTGCAGCAGTGGAGGAAGCATTAGCAGAGGAGGCACTCGTAGAGGAGGCGACTGCGGTACTTGATGGTACATTATCGGTGGCTGCGAGGAGAGCCACTGAACTTCCTACAGATGTTGTGGCGACGAGGGAACTGGGAAGTTCGGAAGAACTGGAAGTGGAAGTGGAAGTTTTCAGAGTGGAGGCAGAAGTTGTTGTGTGACTTGCACTTGAAGAAGTGGCAGTTGTCTTGGCGGCGGTAGTTTTGGTTGAGGAGTGTGTCTCTTCAGCCGATGATGTTGTTTCATCTTCTTGTCCGACAGTTGAGTAACCTGCAATCGATCCGCTAAAGGTTGGTGAAGCTGTTACATAAACAACCGATACAATTGTTTGCAAAGCTGGTTCTGGATCTGGTTGCCTGACCTCAATTGGTGCTGCAATAATATCTTCCTGATTTAATTCGGCGCGCTTCGCATGACGTGCATGTTGATGGGAACGACCTTTCATCTTGACCGATTTAAAAAAAAAAAATTGTGGATTAAGTATGGACTGGGCTGTAGATGGACGTCAATTGATATTTCGAGACAGTAGTATTCTTTCGCTCCGATGGAATGTCTTGTTGATCGTGTACGATATTGGTATGATTCTTGTAACAATCAACTAGGTATTCATCTATTGACAATATGCGACGTGTATTCGAAAAGAAGGTGCTGGGAGACAATCGCGTTGGAAGGTTGGTGTAAAGAATGTAATGCAATTATTGATTTTCCCGTCGCAGAGACTGACTGTGTGAAGGAACGGTTCAATGATTATTTTTCAATAAATATCAAACCAATCCAAGGATTAATGGAATTATTGACCGTTTGATCTTAATTTATCCTCGTCGATAAAGGAAGGACGACGAGATAGAGTTAATCTTGACTCTAAAAGATTGGGGGTGGGAAGGAAAAAGCAACGACGGTGGTGAATTTGAGAAGAGGGAGAGGGAGAGGGAGAGGGTGAGGGTGAGGAAGAGTGGAAGAGAGAGGAAAGGGTAAGAAAAAGAGTGGAGTGGATGTGGATGTGGATGTGATGGTGGTGGTAGTGGTGTATGGTAGTGGTGTATGGTCGTGAGTGGTATGCATGTGGTATGTGGTGGGTGGTACAAGCGTAAGATAATAACAATAATAATAATAATAATTCGTACCAAGGGAAAAAGGGTTCGTCTCTTCTTTTTCGCTGGTGTGGTGTGCGTTGGAGCGGATTGCGGAGAAATGATTAAAATTCCACACAAGGGTCATAAACTAATGTCACTTGCAGTAAGGTTGATCCGAATTCATTTAATCCCTTGATCCAGTTATTTCCTCTTGAGGTAAGATCGATTCTTGATCATTACCGAAATACTTGGGAGATTTACAATTTGGCCTGTCTCTGGCTCGATCCAAGAGTGATCCAGGGAATCAGATTAGACCTTAATCCGAATCGAGATAAGCTCCAGGAACAAGACACGGACCCTTCCGATGGAAGATGAGATATGATTGGTGAATGGGCGGAAAATGAAATGAGGATTCTTGATGATTGGCAAGGGTGTTTCAAAGTGAACCAATCACCTACCTTGGTCTGCACTAGATATGCCGAATTGGGCTAGCTTAGCTGTCTAACCCCCCTTGCACACTGGTAATGTGCCATGCATAATCAGGAACAGGAACAGGAATAGATAGGAAATTGGAAAGTGATCCGTTCGTTGGATGGTAAATCATATGGTAAATCATGAATGATGAATGAATGAATCAAAAATTTAACAATGAAGGGATTAAGAGAGAGAGGGAGGGAGGGAGAGAGAGAGAGGAAAGAGTGAGGAAAGAGTGAAGAAAGAGTGAAGAAAGAGTGAAGACACCTGTGATAGAGAGACGTCTACAACAAATATCATATAGACAATCGATTGCTACTGTCGTATAAGAGTAGCATTCTTCAACATCCACACTTCCCTAGATACTTTTGGTTCAATCAATCAATCAATCAATCAATCATCAAAAACTCAACATGAGATATCTTCATCCGAGGTAATTCCCTACTACCTACTCTGTAAATATCAATCATCTTCAACCTTATCATCTCAAGCGTCGAGAGCCACGTATTCGTTAATTTATATAAGCGCTTCCGTACCCTACTAAAAACTCCTTGCTTCCCGGACCTCTGGACATTTCTCTACCTTGGTCCAACGAATATCCTCATCATCTATCTAGGATTCTCGGTAGATACCCAGGTAGGTATTCCTCTGGAGAAATTTCCCCTCGAGATTTGATTAAAGCCGTTGAACGTGTGAGTGAATATGATGAATCATGCTATCAAGGTAAGTATATATTGTGAAAAAGATGACATCCGAGTTGTATGGACATCAGCCGGTTCCGTTGAGGTGATGTACGATTCAGGAGCACCGTAGCTCGAGTAGGTTATGACAGTCTTATCGCCAGGGGAGAAAAAAAATAAAAGATGTCTTCTCCCGTATTTCGCTTTCTCGCATTATTACATTCTCCCTATATCTGCGTACCCACCTAACCCAATTCATACCCATAATCATCACACCACCACCATCATCGTCGCCTCACAAACCCCAACCCCAACTCACAGACAAGATCTACGACGATCCCCCAAGTACACTAACCACAAACTAAGAAATCATTCTCCCCTTCCCTTTCCACTTTCGACTTTCCATGATACCCTCCATACATACATACATACATACATACATACAAACGACCTTTTCTCCCTCCCCCTCCCATTCCCAAATCCCCAAATTCATTACATTCCCATATCATATCATATCACATCACATCATCCACCCACTTCACCCCATACCATACAAACCCATTACACAGCCACCCAAACGGCAACAACAACCTCGTCATACCAACAGCGATCCTCATAATGCCTCTCCCAAAGAGATAAACACCTACATATTTAAAATTACACAGACGGCGATCGGCGCAGAGGCTTGGATCCGACCACTAGCCAAATTTTGTCGTTTGTCGCGTGGAGCACGTGCTCTGGCTGCGTCTTGGAAATTTCCGATGATTCCGGGGATTGGTGGTATGGCGTGGCCTTTATGAGGATTTGGAATTGTTCTCGTGTTTTGTCTTGCAGATAGGTTTGTATGGTGATCTGTCTGGCTCGAGTGAGTGAGCGAGGAAAAGTAGGAACTGCGGTATTTATTCATTTGGGAGAGAAGTTCTGATGGTGTATCACGTGATCTATCCCGAATGGTGGTCAACGGGCAGATCTGGGTAACCTTTTCAATGACGCTCTTCTGTGGCCCAAGTAGTTTGTCAAACATCTAGCATTTATGTGCACCAGATACTCTGTTGTTGATAATTATCATTTATCTTAGAATACTCTCATTGACAGCTAAACACAGCTCTTGGTTTGCAATTGAAAACTAATTCCACGGTCACACATTTTCATATTCCTTTCTCGAATCCCATTTGTTCTATTTTGTTATTTCAGAGAGTACTATTTTGTATTTATTTCTAGACGCTACATCGCATGTACTCGAGTCGACTCAACAGTTTGTCCACATAAGTTTCGTTCAAATCGATTTATATCACATCGAAGCGTATGAGATAGTATGAAGTGAGAATATATGTATTTCTATCACAAATAGATAATGAAGATGTGAGACTCGATTCGACGACGAGGCGTTAATATACAGAGAGAGGTACAGTTACCTAATCAGTATCTATACCTATTGCATAACACGATATCTGACAGATAATCGTACACTTATTTCTGATTGAACCCTCGCATTCTGAAAGTGTATACATTATTCGTCCATAGGAAATTGGTTCGACGAGTTCTAGGCTGCTTATTGTCTTGCGGAAAGTATGAATACATCTTCAGTTTTTAGAAAGCTTCATATATCACATGCCACCTCTAAGTAACATAGAACTTGATTCTATATCAAAGGCGAAGTGAATACACAGAGCGGTGTTGATGTTTTCTAGACTATATCGTAAGTATCTATCATATATAACAAAGTCTCTTTGTCGAGAGTAAAAGCGAAAGAGATTAATGAGCGGTTGTGAAGTACAACCATAACCATTGTTCAAAATCTCGTTATGGGTTCTTCATATCAAATCTAAGATTTGTAGCGATAGCTTCGTGAGTTGTATGTATGCATATATATAGTACGATGGGTGCTACGATGGATCTATCTCAGGGTATATCAATAACTTCCGTGTTCGCTAGTCACATAGCGATCATGTCGAAGGTACACTACATTCGTTTTCCATAGTCTAGATTTTAGTATCATCCATTTATTCATCTCTACACCCTAGATTTTCCCCCAATATTTCAAACTTCTGAAAAGAACTCGCTGTAGCCTATTCTAAATAAATACAATATCACACTTTCCAGACCCCCAAAAGTTTCCTCAAAATCGTGTGTTATTGAAATGCGTTCCGGAGTCTGGAATATCCCATACACGGATTTGATATTATCAATCTAGATATTCAATGATGGTTTGATATAATAGGACTTTACACAATATTTCATCCCTCGAGGATTTCTTTATGATAAGCTTGCAATATAACGTTATGGTAGGTTATAAAACTGCAGTCATGCGTACTCGTATTCAACTGTGAAAATACAAAGATTGAAGTTCCTAGGGAGTTAATTATTAAAGGAGACTGCAGCGTGTCTGCTTTTTTGAATGCGACTCTTTATCTAATATCAATACTATAACACAGGATGAGAAGATTTATAGACGAATATGGTATCTTCATGTATTGTAATAATATACTATCTATGAAAACTCATTCAAGCGAAGCGCATTCGAAATCCGAGAACCTTTAACACAAACTCTCGAGTAATACTCAACGAGGGGAATAAGCCGCGCGCGGTGATTGTCGTAGAACTAGGTACCTGTGAATAAGAGAATCGTAACATAATCTTTTACATCCTCGAGATCATTTAGTTACGAGTGCGAGTGGGAATCTTGAGATTAACCGGAAGTCCACGTCGTGTTCACGTGTGTATCTGCATCCTATCTTGAGAGACAAATTTTGAAAACAAAGCAGGGGGCTGGGATGGTGGCTAATGATTGATATGTATTGGTTTGATAACGATATGTCATGCTATAGCGGGAAGCTCATACCGTTATATTCCATTGCTTCTCGATTGCACCTTTGGATTGGTTGAAGAGGAATAAGGTAATACGATAGACTGTCGTTTATATCCCTGCTGCGCGTTTTAGTAGATGATTCTGTGAGTCTATGCCGAGAAGATCAATAGATATATGTATAATAGTTGATGGATATTCAGTCGAAACTAAACATTCTGTAATCAGTAATCTTACAAATCTGTGAAGTTAGAAGGATTTATTCCAGGAGGTATATGATTACATACTCCTGATCGTCCCTACTCCGTTGAATCAAAAAGATTTCAAACAAAAACGGTCGTTGAGGAAAGGAAGTAAAGATCATTTCTCGCAACTACATGACTCTGTAATTATCCCAATAGTTCAAAGCATGTTCCAATTTCCCACAAGATTGTTTGGTATTCTCTCAAACGCCATTGATATCTCACCTCTCCATCGCAATACCGCAACTCTCAATCTCCCGCTACGCCATGGGAAATGCAATGAATCACTTCCTACACATTCAACCTATTCAATCCAGACGATCCTGAAGTTCACGAACTCAAATTTAGATCAGAGACGCTGTGCTGGAAGAAGTTAATCGGTTTCAGTTCTTCCTTGATATGGATATATATATATATATTGCGAGAATAAGATAGTAAAGTATGAGGATTTTCCGGAATGGATGGATACTGAAATGAGAATTTGGGAGTGAGAATGCGAAGGAGAAAGAGAATGAGAAAGAGAAGGAGAAAGAGAATGAAAAGAGAAAATGGAGGCGAAGATGAGATGAAGATGAAGATAGAGAAGGAAAACAGAGGAGGAGAAGGATGGGAATAAGGCATGGTTAATGAGAGAGATGAGAGGAGAACAGATTTCAAGACGAGGGTAAGGAAAATAGGGGAAGGAGTTAAGGATAGGGTTTACGATTGAGAGTACATCATCAATTTAACGAGAACTATCGAATACATCATATCATATCATATTCCACATCCACATCTACTATACCCAACCCATCCTTAACTCAACTACCCCCCTAAAAACTCTCATAATATCACTCTTTACCCAAATCATTGAAAACATCCAAAAATAATCCATCACAATACCTGGAAGATCCAAATCCAAATGTTCACTACTAGACGAATAGATTATCTCTAGATCATGAATATGAATGAAGTTAAATGTGTGATCCAGGATTGATCAAGCATTGAAAGGTTGTGATCTTGGGGGATTGAGAAATTGAAAGGGATTTTAAATGTGCGAGTTTGGGTTGAGTAGTGGAAGTATGGACTGGCAAGTAGTTGAGTTGTGATTAGATTTGACTTCCTACCTAAATAGATATTGGAATTTGGAAGTGCATGAGCATGTTCAACTGTTTGTGGACAGGAAGAGAACGGGCTACACCTGAGAAGACAATATCGTAGTCGAAAAACATACATGTAATCATGTTAAATATTAGATATTAAAAATTAGACTACACTAAAGATACAATACCCCAGCAATCCCACCTGACCAACTTACCCATCATAAATCGTTCTTCCTACCTCACAACATAAAATCCATTCAAACCCACCCCCGCATCCCTCAACCTATCCACCTCCATCCTCAACCCCACCTTATGCAAAGGCACTCTATCCAACTCCCTCTGAGCCCTCAACCTCACATCCGCATATCCCGTCGTAGCCCTGTCCAACAATCCTCTTCCCTGCCCTTCCCCCGTCTCCGGTGCAAAAACTGGTTGATCCAGTATCGCCTGAGCAGAAATAATATCATTAAGTGAAGCTACCAATTCCTCTTCTATCTCATTTGCAGATACGGGATGCGCATCTAGACGTATAAATCCCATAACTTTGATTTCCAAATTCTTCATATCGTAAGCTTGGGATTCGAAACCATCGGATATGAAATGGATTTGGAATGTTCTTTTGCTGGCTTCGGTAATCGTCGCTTTGTGAAGATTTGACGCTTGCATTGGTAACGAGGATATCACGGTTTGCAACCAGATATCCGTATCGAGACGTGGTGTTCCTTTATCAGGACGTCGTCGAACCCATGCGAAATAATGACCTCGGAGTTGATGAGATATATGTTCTGCAATACCGGATAAAGTCATGGTAGGCATGCTGAAATAATCTCCTTTTTTGATTTCGATCTCAGATCGTGCTATGAAACAAATTGGATAAGGAGCTCTTGGTCCCGACTCATTGTCTCCACTTCCAGCTTGATTATATGAGAAACTTCTCACTCCCTTATATTGGATATTCCCATTTGTGATGGTCGATTTCACCATATCCTCCGTTCCACTTTTTCCATAAAGTTCCATAGCTGCTTCCTTCCGGGTTTTAGAAGGCATGAAAGGTTGAGCAACTTTCATTGCAGTAGATGTAACTGGGGATACCAATCCTCCAATTGTCTTGTTGGCATAAACAGTCATAGCCATAGCCCCAAGTTCCAATGGCAAGGTACTCAAACTCGCACCTCTTATTGAAGAAGGACTTGTCGAAGCAGAAAGAATACGGAAAACCGGACTTGGACACAAAACCTTTTTCTTCTCGCCTTGACAAAGTACAAGGTGGAAATAGCCATCACTTGCTTCGACCGGTATGCGGACTAAGAGAGTCTCACGCAATATATGTTTTGGATATTTTGCTTTCTTCAAGAATTTCTTGATATCCCGTTGCCAGGCTCGCTCATCATTTTCTTTCAGCTGCTCTGCTGAAATGGGTATTGTTGGTGTGACGTTAATCCAACTACTATTATTTCCTACAAAAGCTTTCAGACGCATCCCAGTATTTCCAGACCACCCTTTGTCTTGAAGCCATACCTGCCGATCGGGCGGCAAAGGTGCATCTGAGAAGATTGAAACCGTAAGAGTTGTAGAACAACCTTGATATAATACTAGACCGTGTGAATGTCGTAAAATAGAAAAGTGTTTTGTGCTTTCTGATGGATGTGATATGAGTCCTCCTGCGAAATGCCGTGCTTCTTGAAATGCTTTTGAGACGTAGGATGTGGATGAAGTGGATGATGGTTCTGATGATGTTTCGTTTGAGATTTTGGGAAGGTCATTGAGGGCTGGTAAATTGAAAGAAGCTGCCGGGGCAGAGTTTGTTCTCTCAATGTTTGTACTCGTTTGGGTGATTCGAAGGGTCTCAACCCCGGCGAGTTGAATAGGAACTGCCTGCGATTGCGACACCAAAGCTTGAGCAGCATCGTTGTTACTATATTTCCCCGCTTTATCGTCTTCTAATAGAATCCGACCATACTTCGTCAGATCATAGCCATCGCTTCCCAAGGACGTCGCTGGGTTCAATTGGGGTGTTACGGGCTTGCGCTGGATTCGAGAGGGGTTCGCACCGTCGTAAGGCCGTAATGGCCTCGGGGTTTCACTGTATGCTGGTGGGGGCGAATAACAATCCATTTGAATTTGTTTGTTAGTTGACCATCACTTTCCGTGATGTCAAACCGCTGATTTGAGTCCCCATTTCATTAAAATGAGTCGTTGCAGTATCATAATGGCCAAGATAGATGACTGTCGGGAATGTTTCAGTAATCTCGGTCAAAGCGTTAGTCATTATCTTGGAAGATATTGGCAGTGAAATCTGGTGAATTCGCTCGTTATCATATGAGCCATCATATTCACTTCCAGAAACCTCATATATGAATGAATATTTTGATACCTCTTATGGTAGTTCAGCCTTAATGTATGGCTTGCCTTGCGCCCAAAAGACGTTTCGTGCATGCAAGCTTATTTTCCCCACCAAATCCACTTTGAACGTGCCTCAGTGCTTCTCACGCAAGGGACGAACGATAAGTTGCATACCTTGTAAACCTTTTGACACCTTTGAATATTCTAATTCGAATTTATCGGTGAACCACTTTCGACGTTCCAATTCAGATTCAAAATTAAGTCCTTCTAGTATTCATATAAAAATGGACAGTCAAGTTCTCCTAATATCCAAATCAAAATCGACGAATCAAATTCTTCTCAAATTCAAATGCAGATTAGACAATCAAGTTCTTCTGGTAACCCAATTCAAATTTGATATTCAAATGCCTAGGATATCATTCTGGCGTGCGATTCATTACATTCATGTGGAGCCCCTTCACCAGACCCAAAATAAGCGAAACACCAAAATCAAATTAAGAGTTTTCGTGTTTGTAAAAAGTGAAGGAATAATTTTCATAACCTGTGTTTGTAGTATGCAATACATTTGCTTCTGTTTTCCACCGGTCTCGAAATTGATACAATCTGAATGGGAGGTCAAATTTCGAGTGAATATCTAAAATGACGCACTCACAAGGCAGTCTATCGACATTTCTCATGCCTATAACCTCAGGACTAAACTTCCTGTTACGCAACCGAATCACCAGAATGCTGCTGATACGCTCCACACTTTCATATACTGAAATAGCAGCCACAACAAACGTCAATTAGGATTAGGCCGAATGGTCCAGTGGTAGGATTGTTGTTTCGGGATACTCTCCCCACGTATACTCGTGATAGAATATGACAGATCCCGGGTTCGAACCCCGGTTCGGCCCTCCATTTTTGCTCACTTGTGAAAGTTTTGATATTTTGTATTTTGGTTGGAGTCACTGTCATTCGAAGTTTTGACATTTTCTTGTGTCTTGGTGGGGTACATACACGAACGAATGACTAATGATGCCTACCTAAATGGGGGTTGCAGATGCGATCTATGCACAATAGGAAAAACATCGAATTCCATTTAACGTTGTTTTTCCTTCGTGATTCTGCCGGAAAATTCGAATGTCCCAGGCCTGGTAAGACTGGTGGAAATTACCTGTCTGACCAGTTTCTTAAGTCGGGAACTGATAAATTCCATAGCGTAAATACATGGGGAAGCCAAACTCTAAGGAGAGGGAGGGCCTTGAGAGTGTCTTCGGACTTGTGGAGTAATGTGAAAGTCGGATCTACCTGCCTTGCTTATCTGAGAGTATCTACCTAAAGAAGACGACTCAGTCGTATACATGTTTAGTTTCGAAGTTTGGGAAGAAGCGAATGAATGCCAATCTACTTGCTCCGAGTCCGACAGGTAGGTCTGAAGGACGTAAGTAATGTAGCAAGCAGAGTAACCTGATATTGTCATAAGAAGGCGGCGCATGTATTCATTGCATCCTACAAAAGTACAAATTACACGTAGACATTGACTTCGCTAGTATAAAACTTGAGATCGAGAATGAAGACAGTAGCGCCTTCTACGCAGACAGTAAAATAATTGCATATAGATTACAATCAACTCATATTAGAGGAATAGCTAGCAAATGTACAGGTATCATATAGACAGGTATCAATTCATAAAAACTGTTGCTCTCAAAACATTCAATAGATGTAACCTTCGCTTCCAAACACCTAAATCTTTCCCTCCCGAAGATAGCCACCAAATCAACGCCCAAGACAAACATTCTATTCATCACTTTCCTCAACAGGTCCACCCATACTTGCAGGTTTCTCCGTAAGTGCTCTCGTAATTCGTGCGTAAAACCTAGCAGCTTGTGGTCTTGGAAATTCTATCTCATCTACAAGATAGTCTGGTAATAAATCCAATAAGGGTTTATCTCTACTTGGGTCCAAAAGTGGCGTATAACGACAATCTGGATCTCCATCTGCCATTTTCTCACTTTCAACACCTAATTTGAAGTGAAGGGCTAGTATTATAGTCAGTATGCAGTCATCATATTAACAAGACATAGGGCAACTTACTACCATTACGACCTGTCTGAATACAATCAAAGACATCTTCTTCGGTTTCTCGTTTGACACCACGTATAATTAGTCCGGTTAAATCACTGTATAGATCTTCTTTCAATTGAGCGGCTTGTGCGGCTTGAGCTGCTTCTTGACTCCCAATAATACGCATACCACCATTGGCTTTGATAGCACTGCCTGGAACCTTGTTATTTGCGCTTTCGTATGATGCTGTTATTTTACGATTTGCTGCAAGCTTAGTAGATAATGTCTTGTTTTCCACTTGCGCTTCTGATAACGCCAATTCCAATTGATGGATCTGGGCTTGTAAATTCGTAACCAATGCGTCTTGCGATTCAATTGTTTTCTTCAGACTTCGAGTTTCTTTCGCTAAAGACGTTTGAGTTGCTAGATTGGCTTTCAAAGAAGCGATAAGCTCATTTGATACTGCTCAAGGTTAGTGCCTGATCCGATTGCTTAATTTTAGAGTTTCATACCCTTTGTTTTTTCCTCCGCTGCCTTTTTATATCGATCAAAAGTTTTCTCTGCTTCTTTGACCCCGACCTCTCGAAGGTCTTGATATTTTACCTCCACATGCTCAAGTTTCTTTGAAAGCTCGCCAAGCCTGCGTCTGACAGTTGGCTCATTCCTCTCTGTATCCGAAGCACTGCCGGCTCGGTGCCGCGAAACGGACATCTGTCGTCGCCGTGAGTCGTTGTGCGAGCGAGATTCTTTCCTTTTCACCTCAGGTATGCTATCTTCTTGATCCGGCTCTTCGATATTTTCTTCAGTTTCCATTTCCGTTTCTGGTGCTTGAGTTTCTTGAATAACCTTTTCAGTTGACTCTTGTTCTACAACAGGCTCCTCTTGTACCTTTGCTTTGCCTTTTCTTCCAGGCCTACCCTTTTTGCCCACAGGTGCTACGATTTCTTCTGCGATTTCTGGTTCGGGAACCACTGTTTTAGCGGCTCTACCTCGAGTCGCAGTTGGTTTTTTCGTAGCTTTTGCTTCAAATTCCTTTGGCGCAATAATCTCACCATCCAGTTCATCACCCGAAGCTACATCCTCCATGGTAACGTCTTCTGTCTCGTCAATTTGCTCTGCCTCCTTCCCAGTATCCTTCTGTCGATTGATTTTGGCTGCCTGAACATTCTTTCTTCCTCTCTTCGCCTGGGGTGATGATTCTGGTGTTGGCTTCCCATTGATTCTTCCACTTGCGCGACGCGCCGGTGATTTTATTTTTGTAACTTTGGATGGAGCAGTCTTAGGTCTTCCTCGTGCTTTCTTCGCGGCTGTATTATCTTTTGATTGTTGTTTTGACATTGTGCGCTCTACCAAGTGATCATCCTCTGAGTCTGATCCTATCAGTCCCGCAAGTGTTGAGTTCTTGAACTTCGACATTTAATGTAAACAATGCGCTTGGATTGCGACGCGAGATGATTGAATGAGTAACGCGATTTTAGCGGTGAGGTCGTATAATTGTTAATATCGTCTCAAGTTAGCAGAGTTCGATTTACTGGAGTGATCTGATTTGCGACAGTAGAGAACTGAAATTAGTAGATTCAATAAGTGCAATTGCTGATATGGTTCCATCCAAAATCGAGGGGAAACCTCTTGCCAAAGTAAACAAAGTTAGACTAGTGGCTTCTGTGGCTCATCGGAGTCTATCCTTGCAGATCCGTGAGCAGAGCACGTGTCAAAGCCTTCCAAAAAATTTCTAGCCACACTTGACACCGAACAAACGCCACAGCACAAGCAAACCGCCGCGATCTCGAGTCAGCTATCCAGTTCCTCGACGGACGACTATAAAATCGCGTTTGTAATATACTTTATTCTCGAAACTCCCTTTTCGAAGCATCGAAAAGCTGCGATTAGGTGGCCTATACTGTCTCTGAGCTTTGCGCATCATGATGGGGGATGGTAACAGTAGGAAGTATGGACTCTTACAAGATCTATTATTGATCGTTGTTTCTGTGAGTATGCCAGGAAGACCTTCACAATTTGCTCTACAACGACTAATCTGACTGACATTCATAGACTGCCTCTTTTTATTACGTCGCAAAGAGTTTAATACCGGCTCTACCCTTTCAGAACGATGCTGAGAAAGAACAACACGAAGAAGCAAGATTAAAAGCCGCGGCGAATCTGCGAAGATTAAACAGAAGCGGTAGTGATTCAGATTCAGATTCAGAGGAGACAGTCTCAGGGAGAGGAAAGTCTCGCCGTCCTCGCAAGGAGGATTTGATCCTCGATCAATATGAAAATCAGATTGCTATGGAAGTTGTAGCTCCAGAGGACATTCCTGTCGGTTTTGATGGTGAGTACCCTGCACGAAAAAGCAATACTAAGTTGCTAATTTTATACAGACATTGGTGGTCTGGACGATATTATCGAAGAATTGAAAGAATCAGTGATATACCCTCTTACGATGCCTCATTTATACTCGCATTCATCCCCTCTTTTATCTGCACCTTCCGGTGTATTATTGTATGGTCCTCCAGGGTGCGGTAAAACCATGTTGGCAAAGGCTTTGGCGCATGAAAGTGGAGCTTGTTTTATCAATCTACATATCTCGACTCTGACAGAAAAGTGGTATGGTGATTCAAATAAGCTGGTCCGCGCAGTGTTTTCTTTGGCCAGAAAGTTGCAACCCAGTATCGTGTTCATCGATGAGATAGATGCAGTACTGGGACAAAGACGAAGTGGTGAACATGAAGCCAGTGGTATGGTCAAAGCAGAGTGAGTAAAATTATGCCAATCTTTCATAATTTTAGCTAACGATCTTAGGTTTATGACACTCTGGGATGGTCTCACTTCATCGAACAAGAGCGGATTACCAGCTAGAATTATGATTCTTGGTGCTACAAACCGAATTCAAGATATTGACGAGGCAATCTTACGTAGAATGCCCAAGAAATTTCCTGTCTCATTACCCTCGAACTCGCAAAGAAGACGTATCTTGAATTTGATCTTGAAAGATACAAAAACCGATCCAAATAACTTCGATATCGAATATCTTACAAGAGTTATGGCTGGTATGTCAGGAAGTGATATCAAGGAGGCATGTCGAGATGCAGCTATGGTTCCAGTTCGAGAGTTCATCAGAGAACAGAGGGAAAGAGGTATGTCTATGAGTGGGGTTGACCATTCGAATGTTCGAGGTGTACGAACCGAGGATTTTTTCGGTAGAAAAGGAGGCGGCCAAATTATCAAGGACAATCATGCACGACACATAGCTGCGGAAACTACATCAACAACAAGAGGCACGACTTCTAGTGATGGTTATGAAGATGTTGAAGAGAGCGTTGCTGAATCAATGGATTAACGAATTTATCACGTATATCTGGTCATCTGAGTACAATCGCGTTGTATTATACTAGGTAGCTATGCACGGCGTTTGGGGGTTTGTAATGATATAGAAACAAAGAAAGGAAAACTCTTTTCTTTCCATGATTCAATGAAAATATATTTCATGATGATCTAACTTACCAAGCTTCACCAATTCTTACCTTGACGGATTAACATCATCTGCCCTTTGAGCCGCATCGAAATGATACTAATTCTTCACCTCTCTCGTTCACCTCCTATTCATCATTATTATTGTTATACCCCTCTCTATGTGAATGCTTACAATCATCCCTATCTTGAGGCGAATCGTGATAAGTGAGCACGTCATTTTTAGCGTCAAACATCCCCACATCTTCAGAGTCAGAGTCCGATTTGCGGCGCTACGGAATCTTCCCTACAAAGTTATATCTGGGGAACCAAATTTCTGAGTCTTACAAACAAAATCAATACTTTCTCACATACTCTCATCGACCATAACCATTTGTTCAACTTATAAGAGCTTGATATATTATACCAGACTTCAATCTCAAGTCCAAGTTTGTTTCATCATCTTTCATCCTCTTGAGTCATTACTGCTTCAATTGGAATTTCCCCGCTTCTGCAATTGCACACGACCTTAAAACACAATATCAATATCAGTATGTCTTCACCATCAGGCTCCTCACAAGAACCTGGAGCTGGCAAAGCCAATGGTGCTCTCAACAAAGCATTCCCGCACATTGACCTTGATGGTCACAACCTTCCTCCCTCGCCTGCACCATCTAGTCCTCACAATGGCAGAAGATATGCCTTGGCCACCGAATTAGTCTACACCGAGACTAAGGATCAATATGGAGCTTCAAGCATGCCAATATATCAATCTGCCACATTCAAACAGAACTTGGCAGGTGGTGGATCAGAATACGATTATACACGTTCCGGAAATCCTACAAGAACACATCTGGAACGACATCTCGCGAAGATTATGAACGCTAACCGTGCCCTCGTCGTTGGTTCTGGCATGGGAGCATTAGATGTTATTACACGAGTTTTACGACCTGGAGACGAAGTTATTACAGGAGACGATTTATACGGAGGTACCAATCGATTGTTGACATACTTGGCTGCGAATACTGGCATAATCGTACACCACGTCGATACGACTACTCCCGATAAAGTCAAAGCAGTTCTGGGTCCCAAAACAGCTATGGTTTTGCTCGAGACACCAACCAATCCTTTGATAAAGATTGTCGATATTGCGACAATTGCAAGGACAGCACACGAGTTGAATGAGAAAGCTCTAGTTGTCGTTGACAATACTATGCTTTCTCCTATGCTATGCAATCCCTTGGATCTCGGCGCAGATATAGTCTATGAGTCAGGCACAAAATATCTCTCTGGGCATCACGATATCATGGCTGGTGTTCTGGCTTTCAATGACCCCACTATTGGAGATAAGATGTACTTCACAATTAATTCTACTGGTTGCGGGCTCTCACCAAACGATTCATTCTTACTTATGAGGGGAATAAAGACTTTGGCAATCCGTATGGAACGACAACAGACAAACGCCCAAGCAATTGCTGAATTCCTTGAAACGCATGGTTTCCGTGTGAGGTACCCTGGTTTGAAATCCCATCCTCAATATGATCTTCACTGGTCCATGGCTCGTGGAGCTGGAGCTGTGTTATCTTTTGAAACAGGCGATGTTGCTCTCTCTGAGAGAATTGTTGAGGCAGCAAAGTTATGGGGCATTAGTGTCAGTTTTGGTTGTGTCAACAGTCTGATCAGTATGCCATGCCAAATGAGCCATGCCAGTATTGACGCAAAGACCAGAAAGGAAAGACAGATGCCAGAAGATATCATCAGATTGTGTGTTGGAATTGAGGACGTGAATGATTTAATTGATGATTTGAGCCGTGCTGTAAGTACACATCGAAAAAGGTCCACGTAATAATGCTAACTCTATCTAGCTCGTTCAGGCAGGTGCTGTGAAGGTAACTCTCGATGGATTCCATGCTGTAGATACAGCTCAAGCTATTGCTGAGGTACCAATAGCTGAATCGGATGCTGCAGCAGCTCCATTGTAATGAATGATTTAATGTACATTGCCAAGGCGTTCACGGAGTTGTGGGATGATTTTGATACTCAACTAGCAAATGTTTCGAGGTTACCAAAATGAAAAGGAGCTAGATATTTAGATACACCGCCATAAATGAGGAATAATTGATCAATCAGATCAGTGTCTCGTGTAACTTTGAGACAAGCGCCTCAAGCTTCAAAAAAAAAGCAATTAGTGATTCACAAAGCATTATACATGGTCCTGATATCGGAACTTTACTGTGATGCAAGGCGGAGGTGGCTCGTTGTGTATCAATACGCCACAAATAGTAATTTCCCAGCTGGAATGTTTCCGACCCTTCAACAATTAATTTCTATTTAACATCTCACATCCACATGCTTTCTTACCGAGTTTGGCTTTGTCTATGAAGGAGGGTCTCGTGTCAGATTCGAGGACTCAATGTTGTTCGTATCCGGCTACGAAGAGCATCCTCTTCAACGTCATATTGCTTTTATGTACGACTACCATGGCCAAATTAGGCTTTTTGGCTGTGCTTCTACATATCACCCAAGTTGATGCAATTCCTTGGGAAGCAGCTCCTTCAACATCGATCGCAAATCAGACTACGTCTTGGCTACAGATCCAAACACCAAAGCCTTCTTTGATCACAGCGTCGTTTCCTAACGCCAATCATACCTACGAGTCACCAAATATCTGTGGATGGGTAGATCACAACCCTGGTTCGTATTGAATATTCATCAATCGTGTACAACGATGTTGATCGAAATTAGATAATTCATATACATGTGGGGGTTCCGCAACCTGCTTTTGGGATTCTTCTCTTAAATTAGTGGGATGTGGACATGCGACCTCGATGGATTATTTCACCTCTTGCATTCCCTACAAGGCACTTAGTTATTGTGATAGCTCTTGCTTTGCGAATCCGAGTATTGTTCGTTGGTATGTTTTGCTACAATTATTTTTGGACCTATTCTGATACTTTGTAAAGTGGCTCCGATATTCCCTATTGCGCAACTCCTCGTGTCGGGCCCGAAGGAAATTATTCAATCCTTGCATGTCAAGGACATAAACCATATGGAAGATCCGATATAAATTTGGTGTATAAAGGACAAACGACAGTCGGTCATCTTCCCAGATACCTTGGTGCAGACGGTATCGTTACATATGCTACGCATACACCCACAATGCCATCATTAACCGCACCAAGCACCGGAAATCGTTCATCCTTTGGGCTCGATGGTGCACCAGTACAAGTCTCAAGCACATTTTTCCAAAAGCCATCATCCAATTGTCATTCCGGACCCTATCATGATAGAATCAGTGATATGAGTGTTGTACCTGAAGCAGCTATCGTGGCAGGAACTATTGTAGGGAGTCTGGTGGTTATATGTGCAGTAGTTGGCTTCATTTTGTTTCTTGTTTATAGATATAGGAGACGGATGCCTACTGCTAATATGCAGGCAGATCTTGATATGATGCCGCTGGAAGAGTTGGTGGGGAGGAAAACTAGCAATGGTCGGCTGTGTGGGCCGGCGCCTCGTGGACCGATACCACCGCGAAGGTTCTAGCTGGTGGAATGATCTATCGGTTGATATATGAGATCTTACAGTGCTTTTAGGCAATCATAACTCTACATAGATTTGAAGTCGTGCTACTCAAAAAAATTATTGGCCTACATATCGTTTAATGGACTTTTGAAGGCTACTGAAATTACTGAGTCATTGATACAAAGGGGCTAGCCGACCGAGTGGATACTTTATTGAGCAAGGTCTCCTTTCTTATATATACCACCAGATATGAGCGAATATGATTTCCTGTTCCCTCGTAACCAACAAGAATCCAAGGGAATGTTCAGATAACGATTCGAAGCCATGTTTCTGAAGAAATATAACCTCGCAGTAGAAAACCCCAAAATCCCAAAACTATTGACTAAACACACTCTTTTACATCTGAGTTTCTTGACAGGATTCTATTCAACCATGATTCTTGATCAGATCAGCACACTTTTCTGCCACCATTACAGCTGGTGCTTGCAAGTGATGTGAAATAATCTGTGGGAATATGCTGGTATCACACACTCTCAAACCTTTCACACCATGGACCTTCAACTGATCGTCTACTACTCCGGAAGATTCGTCATCATCTACAGGAGCCATTCTGCAGCTAGATGAATAATGATATATCGTCCTAATCCTACGCCTTATAAATTTATCGATTTCTTCATCGTTGTTATTTTTCGCGTCTTTGTCCTGTTTGTCTTCCGGAAAAGTAATGTTTTCTTGTAGCGGGAAACCAGAAGCTCTCATATTTTCTGCAAGTTTCAAGGAAAGTCTTACAGAGGCTCTGGCAACGATATAGTCTTCAGGATTTGATAGGATACCAAAATCGACTTTGGGTCTCTGGTGTGGGTCTGAAGACGCAAGACGAACGGTGCCGCGTGATTTTGGTTTCGCGAGAGTGGCTAAAATTGAGAACATACCCATTTTGGAAAACAAACGTTGGTGCTCCTCTAAATCATCCATAGCAGTGACGGCGAGAGGCATGAGCTCAATATCTGGAATCAAATCCTGAATCTGACTGCTTGCTGTGGCAAGCTTTTCATTGTCGATTCCAGTATAGTCTTGGTTGAGTATCATAGATCGAACGAACAGGGTTATGTTGTTTATGGGCATGCTGAGAATGCCGGAACGGAAAAATATGTATTTGAAGAATTCCAGTATGCCTAGCATCGGGTGGATAACCAGTCTAGTGATTGATTCCT